>NW_027488667.1:0-665560 GCF_050948215.1 Halictus rubicundus | reverse complement strand
CCTCTATCCTATCCTATCCTCTAGCCTATCCTATCCTCTATCCTATCCTATCCTGTATCCTATCCTATCCTCTATCCTATCCTATCCTCTATCCTATCCTATCCTCTATCCTATCCTATCCTCTATCCTATTCTATCCTATATCCTATCCTATCCTCTATCCTATCCTATCCTCTTTCCTATCCAATGCCCTGTCCTATTCTCTATCCGATCATATCGTCTATACTATCCTATCCTCTATAATATCGTATCCTCTATCCTATCCTATCCTCTATCCTATAATATCATCTATCCTATCCTCTATCCTATCCTATCCTCTATCCTATCCTATCCTCTATCCTATCCTATCCTCTATCCTATCCCATTCTCTATCCTATCCTATCCTCTTTCCTATCCTATCCTCTATCCTATCCAATCCTATTTCGTATCCTCTATCCTATCCTATCCTCTATCCTATCCAAACCTTTATCCTATCCTATCCTCTATCCTATCCTATCCCCTGTCCTATCCTATCCTCTATCCTATCCTATCCTCTATCCTATCCTATCCTATCCTCTATCCTATCCTATCCTCTATCCTATCCTATCCTATCCTCTATCCTATCCTATCCTCTATCCTATCCTATCCTCTATCCTATCCTATCCTCAATCCTATCCTATCCTCTATCCTATACTATCCTCTATCCTATCCTATCCTGTATCCTATCCTTTCCTCTATCCTATCGTATCCTCTATCCTATCCTATCCCCTATAGTCTGCTCTATCCTATCCTATCCCCTATAGTCTGCTCTATCCTATCCTATCCACTATCCTATCCTATCCTCTATCCTCTATCCTATCCTCTATCCTATCCTATCCTCTATCCTATCCTATCCTATCCTCTATCCTATCCTATCCTCTATCCTATCCTATCCTATCCACTATCCTATCCTATCCTCTATCCTCTATCCTATCCTATCCTATCCTCTATCCTATCCTATCCTATCCTCTATCCTATCCTATCCACTATCCTATCCTATCGTCTATCCTATCCTATCCTCTATCCTATCCTATCGTCCATCCTATCCGATCCTCTATCCTATCCTATCCTCTATCCTATCCTATCCTCTATCCTATCCTATCCTCTATCCTATCCTATCGTCTATCCTATCCTATCCTCTATCCTATTCTATCCTATATCCTATCCTATCCTCTATCCTATCCTATCCTCTTTCCTATCCAATGCCCTGTCCTATTCTCTATCCGATCCTATCGTCTATACTATCCTATCCTCTATAATATCCTATCCTCTATCCTATCCTATCCTCTATCCTATCCTATCCTCTATCCTATCCTATCCTCTATCCTATCCTATCCCCTATAGTCTGCTCTATCCTATCCTATCCACTATCCTATCCTATCCTCTATCCTCTATCCTATCCTCTATCCTATCCTATCCTATCCTCTATCCTATCCTATCCTCTATCCTATCCTATCCTCTATCCTATCCTATCCTCTATCCTATCCTATCCTCTATCCTATCCTATCCTCTATCCTATCCCATTCTCTATCCTATCCTATCCTCTTTCCTATCGTATTGTCTATCCTATCCTATCCTCTATCCTATCCTATCCTATCCTCTATCCTATCCTATCCTCTATCCTATCCTATCCTCTATCCTATCCTATCCTCTATCCTATCCTATCCTCTATCCTATACTATCCTCTATCCTATCCTATCCTCTATCCTATCCTATCTTCTAGCCTATCCTATCCTCTATCCTATCCTATCCTCTATCCTATCCTATCCTCTATCCTATCCTATCCTCTATCCTATCCCATTCTCTATCCTATCCTATCCTCTTTCCTATCCTATTGTCTATCCTATACTATCCTTTATCCTATCCTATCCTCTCACCAATCCTATCCTCAATCCTATCCTATCCTCTATCCTATACTATCCTCTATCCTATCCTATCCTCTATCCTATCCTTTCCTCTCCTATCGTATCCTCTATCCTATCCTATCCCCTATAGTCTGCTCTATCCTATCCTATCCACTATCCTATCCTATCCTCTATCCTCTATCCTCTATCCTATCCTATCCTCTAACATATCCTATCCTCTATCCTATCCTATCCTCTATCCTATCCTATCCACTATACTATCCTATCGTCTATCCTATCCTATCCTCTATCCTATCGTATCGTCTATCCTATCCGATCCTCTATCCTATCCTATCCTCTATCCTATCCTATCCTCTATCCTATCCTATCCTCTATCCTACTCTATCCTATATCCTATCCTATCCTCTATCCTATCCTATCCTCTTTCCTATCCAATGCCCTGTCCTATTCTCTATCCTATCCTATCCTCTATCCTATCCTATCCTATATCCTATCCTATCCTCTATCCTATCCTCTAACCTATCCTATCCTCTATCCTATCCTATCTTCTATATTATCCTATCCTCTATTTTATCCTATCCTCTATCCTATCCTATCCTCAATCCTATCCTATCCTATCCTATCCTCTGTCCTATAATATCCTCTACCCTATCCTACCCTATATCCTATCCTATCCTCTATCCTATCCTGTATCCTATCCTATCGTCATTCCTATCCTATCCTCTATGCTATCCTATCATCTATCCTATCCTCTATCCTATCGTATCCTCTATCCTATCCCATACTCTGCCCTATCCTATACTCTATCCTATCATATCCTCTATCCTATCCTATCCACTATCCTATAATAACCTCTATCCTATCCTATACTCTACCCTATCCTATCCTGTATAATATCTTATCCTCTATCCTATACTATCCTCTATCCCATAATATCATCTCTCCTATGCTATCCTCTACCCTATCCTATCCTCTGTCCTATCCTATCCTCTATCCTATCCTATCCTGTATCCTACCCCATCCTCAGCCCTATCCTATACTCTATCCTATCATATCCTCTATCCTATCCTATCCACTATCCTATCCTCTACCCTATCCTATAATATCCTCTATCCTATCCTATACACTACCCTATCCTATCCTCTATAATATCTTATCCTCTATCCTATACTATCCTCTATCCCATAATATCATCTCTCCTATGCTATCCTCTACCCTATCCTATCCTCTGCCCTATCCTATCCTCTATCCTATCCTGTCCTCTAACCTATTCCATCCTCTATCCTATCCTATCCTCTATCCTCTCCTATCCCCTATAATATCGTATCCTCTATCCTATCCTATCCTCAATCCTATCCTATCCTATCCTATCCTATCCTCTGTCCTATAATATCCTCTACCCTATCCTACCCTATATCCTATCCTATCCTCTATCCTATCCTGTATCCTATCCTATCGTCAATCCTATCCTATCCTCTATGCTATCCTATCATCTATCCTATCCTCTATCCTATCGTATCCTCTATCCTATCCCATACTCTGCCCTATCCTATACTCTATCCTATCATATCCTCTATCCTATCCTATCCACTATCCTATAATAACCTCTATCCTATCCTATACTCTACCCTATCCTATCCTCTATCCTGTCCTATCCGCAATCCTATCCTATCCACTATCTTATAATATCGTCTATCCCATGCTATCCTCTACCCTATCCTATCCTCTGTCCTATCCTATCCTCTATCCTATCCTATCCTGTATCCTACCCCATCCTCTGCCCTATCCTATACTCTATCCTATCATATCCTCTATCCTATCCTATCCACTATCCTATCCTCTACCCTATCCTATAATATCCTCTATCCTATCCTATACTCTACCCTATCCTATCCTCTATAATATCTTATCCTCTATCCTATACTATCCTCTATCCCATAATATCATCTCTACTATGCTATCCTCTACCCTATCCTATCCTCTGTCCCACCCTATCCTGTATCCTATTCTCTATCCTATCATGTCCTCTACCCTATCCTATCGTCTATCCTATCCTGAATCCTATCCTATCCTCGAACCTATCCTATCCTCTATCCTATCCTATCCTCTATCGTACCCTGTCCTATATCCTATCCAATCCTCTATCCTATCCGCTATCCTTTCCTATCCTCTATCCTATCCCATCCTCAATCCTATCCTATCCACTATCTTATAATAGCATCTATCCCATGCTATCCTCTACCCTATCCTACCCTATATCCTATCCTATCCTCTATCCTATCCTCTATCCTACCCTATCGTCAATCCTATCCTATCTTCTATGCTATCCTATCCTTTATCCTATCCTATCCTCTATCCTGTCCTATCATCAATCCTGTCCTATCCTCTATCCTATCTTCTATCCTATCCTATCGTCTATCCAATCCTATCCTCTGTCCTATAATATCCTCTACCCTATCCTACCCTATATCCTATCCTATCCTCTATCCTATCCTGTATCCTATCCTATCGTCAATCCTATCCTATCCTCTATGCTATCCTATCATCTATCCTATCCTCTATCCTATCGTATCCTCTATCCTATCCCATACTCTGCCCTATCCTATACTCTATCCTATCATATCCTCTATCCTATCCTATCCACTATCCTATAATAACCTCTATCCTATCCTATACTCTACCCTATCCTATCCTCTATAATATCTTATCCTCTATCCTATACTATCCTCTATCCCATAATATCATCTCTCCTATGCTATCCTCTACCCTATCCTATCCTCTGTCCTATCCTATCCTCTATCCTATCCTATCCTCTATAATATCTTATCCTCTATCCTATACTATCCTCTATCCCATAATATCATCTCTACTATGCTATCCTCTACCCTATCCTATCCTCTGTCCCACCCTATCCTGTATCCTATTCTCTATCCTATCATGTCCTCTACCCTATCCTATCGTCTATCCTATCCTCAATCCTATCCTATCCTCGAACCTATCCTATCCTCTATCCTATCCTATCCTCTATCGTACCCTGTCCTATATCCTATCCAATCCTCTATCCTATCCGCTATCCTTTCCTATCCTCTATCCTATCCTATCCTCAGTCCTATCCTATCCACTATCTTATAATATCATCTATCCCATGCTATCCTCTACCCTATCCTACCCTATATCCTATCCTATCCTCTATCCTATCCTCTATCCTACCCTATCGTCAATCCTATCCTATCTTCTATGCTATCCTATCCTTTATCCTATCCTATCCTCTATCCTGTCCTATCATCTATCCTGTCCTATCCTCTATCCTATCCTCTATCCTATCCTATCGTCTATCCTATCCTACCCTCTATCCTATCCTATCCTCTATCCTGTCCTATCCGCAATCCTATCCTATCCACTATCTTATAATATCATCTATCCCATGCTATCCTCTACCCTATCCTACCCTATATCCTATCCTTTTCTCTATCCTATCCTCTATCCTATCGTATCCTCTATCCTATCCCATACTCTGCCCTATGCTATACTCTATCCTATCATATCCTCTATCCTATCCTATCCACTATCCTATAATATCTTCTATCCTATCCTATCCTCAATCCTATCCTATCCCATCCTCTGCCCTATCCTATCCTCTATCCTATCCTGTCATCTAACCTATATCATCCTCTAACCTATCCTATCCTCTATCCTATCCTATCCCCTATAATATCATATCCTCTATCCTATCCTATCCTCAATCCTATCCTATCCTATCCTCTATCCTATAATATCCTCTATCCTATCCTATACTCTAACCTATCCTATCCTCTATAATATCATATCCTCTATCCTATACTATCCTCTATCCCATAATGTCATCTCTCCTATGCTATCCTCTACCCTATCCTGTCCTCTGCCCCACCCTATCCTGTATCCTATCCTCTATCCCATCCTATCCTCTATCCTATCCTATCCTCTATCCTATCATGTCCTCTATCCTATCCTATCCTCTATCCTATCCTCAATCCTATCCAATCCTCGAACCTATCCTATCCTCTATCGTACCCTGTCCTATATCCTATCCAATCCTCTATCCTATCCGGTATCCTTTCCTAGCCTCTATCCTATCCTATCCTCTATCCTATGCTATCCTCAATTCTATCCTATCCTATTCTCTATCCTATCCTATCCACTATCCTATAATATCCTCTATCCTATACTATCCTCTACCCCATAATATCATCTATCCTATGCTATCCTCTACCCTATCCTATCCTCTGTCCTACCCTTTCCTGTATCCTACCCTCTATCCTATCCTATCCTCAATCCTATCCTATCCTCTATCCTATCCTCTCCTCTATCCTATCCTATTTTCTATATCATCCTATCCTCTATTTTATCCTGTCCTCAATCCTATCCTATCCTCTATCATATCCTATCCTCTTTCCTATTATATTCTCTATCCTATCCTATCCTCTATCCTATCCTATCCTCTATCATATCCTATCCTCTATCCTATCCTCTATCCTATCCTCTATCCTATCCTCTATCCTATCCTCTATCCTATCCTCTATCCTATACTATCCTTAATCCTATCCTATTCTCCATGCTATCCGATCCTCTATCCTATCCTCTATCCTATCGTATCCTGTATCCTATCCCATCCTCTGCCCTATCCTATACTCTATCCTATACTTTCCTCTATCCTATTCTATCCTCTATCCTATCCTCTTTAATATCGTATCCTCTATCCTATACTATCCCCTATAATATCATATCCTCTATCCTATCCTATCCTCAATCCTATCCTATCCTATCCTCTGTCCTATAATATCATCTATCCTATCCTACCCAATATCCTATCCTATCCTCTATCCTATCCTCTATCCTATCCTATCTTCTATATTATCCTATCCTCTATTTTATCCTATCCTCAATCCTATCCTATCCTCTATCCTATCCTATCCTCAATCCTATCCTATCCCATCCTCTGCCCTATCCTACCCTCTATCCTATCCTATCCTCTACCCTGTCCTATCCTCTATCCCATCCTATCCTCTTTCCTATCATATCCTCTATCCTATCCTATCCACTATCCTATAATATCCTCTATCCTATCCTATACTCTACCCTATCCTATCCTCTATAATATCTTATCCTCTATCCTATACTATCCTCTATCCCATAATATCATCTCTACTATGCTATCCTCTACCCTATCCTATCCTCTGTCCCACCCTATCCTGTATCCTATCCTCTATCCTATTCTATCCTCTATCCTATCCTATCCTCTATCCTATCCTCAATCCTATCCTATCCGCGAACATATCCTATCCTCTATCGTACCCTGTCCTATATCCTATCCAATCCTCTATCCTATCCGCTATCCTTTCCTATCTTCTATCCTATCCTATCATCTATCCTATCCTATCCACTATCCTATAATACCCTCTATCCTATCCTTTCGTCTATCCTATTCTATCATCTATCCTATTCTGTATAATATCGTATCCTCTATCCTATCCTATCCTCTATCCTATACTATCATCTATCCTATGCTATTCTCTATCCTATCCCATCCTCTGGCCTATCCTATACTCTATCCTATCTTATCCTCTATCCTATCCTATCCACTATCCTATCCTCTAACCTATCATGTCCTCTATCCTATCCTATCCGATAGCCTATCATGAATCCTATCCTATCCTCTAACCTATCCTATCCTCTATCCTATCCTATCCTCTATCCTATCCTCTATCCTATCCTATCCTTAATCCTATCCTATATTCCATGCTATCCTATCTTCTATATTATGCTATCCTCTATTTTATCCTATCCTCAATCCTATCCTATCCTCTATCCTATCCTATCCTCAATCCTAGCCTATCCCATCCTCTGCCCTATCCTATCCTCTATCCTATCCTGTCCTCTAACCTATAGCATCCTCTATCCTATCCTATCCTCTATCCTATCCTATCCCCTATAATATCATATCCTCTATCCTATTCTATCCTCAATCCTATCCTATCCTATCCTCTGTCCTATAATATCCTCTATCCTATCCTACCCTATATCCTATCCTATCCTCTATCCTATCCTCTAACCTATCCTGTCCTCTATCCTATCCTATCCTCTATCCTATCCTATCTTCTATATTATCCTATCCTCTATTATATCCTATCCTCAGTCCTATCCTATCCTCTATCCTATCCTATCCTCAATCCTATCCTATCATATCCTCTGCCCTATTCTATCCTCTATCCTATCCTGTCCTCTAAACTATCCCATCCTCTATCCTATCCTATCCTCTATCCTATCCTATCCCCTATAATATCGTATCCACTATCCTATCCTATCCTCAATCCTATCCTATCCTATCCTCTGTCCTATAATATCCTCTATCCTATCCTACCCTATATGCTATCCTATCCTCTATCCTATCCTCTATCCTATCATATCTTCTATCCTCTCCTATCCTCTATCCTATCCTATCTTCTATATTATCCTATCCTCTATTTTATCCTATCCTCAATCCTATCATGTCCTCTATCCTATCCTCAATCCTATCCTATCCCATCCTCTGCCCTATCCTATCCTCTATCCTACCCTGTCCTCTAACCTATCCCATCCTATATCCTATCCTATCCTCTATCCTATCCTATCCCCTATAATATCGTATCCTCTATCCTATCCTATCCTCAATCCTATCCTATCCTATCCTATCCTCTGTCCTATAATATCCTCTACCCTATCCTACCCTATATCCTATCCTATCCTCTATCCTATCCTGTATCCTATCCTATCGTCAATCCTATCCTATCCTCTATGCTATCCTATCATCTATCCTATCCTCTATCCTATCGTATCCTCTATCCTATCCCATACTCTGCCCTATCCTATACTCTATCCTATCATATCCTCTATCCTATCCTATCCACTATCCTATAATAACCTCTATCCTATCCTATACTCTACCCTATCCTATCCTCAATAATATCTTATCCTCTATCCTATACTATCCTCTATCCCATAATATCATCTCTCCTATGCTATCCTCTACCCTATCCTATCCTCTGTCCTATCCTATCCTCTATCCAATCCTATCCTGTATCCTATCCCATCCTCTGCCCTATCCTATACTCTATCCTATCATATCCTCTATCCTATCCTATCCACTATCCTATCCTCTACCCTATCCTATCCTCTATCCTATCCTATACTCTACCCTATCCTATCGTCTATAATATCTTATCCTCTATCCTACACTATCCTCTATCCCATAATATCATCTCTACTATGCTATCCTCTACCCTATCCTATCCTCTGTCCCACCCTATCCTGTATCCTATCCTCTATCCTATCCTATACTCACCTATCCTATCCTCTATCCTATCATGTCCTCTATCCTATCCTATCCTCTATCCTATCCTCAATACTATCCTATCCTCGAACCTATCCTCTATCCTACGCTATAGTCAATCCTATCCTATCTTCTATGCTATCCTATCCTTTATCCTATCCTATCCTCTATCCTGTCCTATCCTCTATCCTGTCCTATCCTCTATCCTATCCTCTATCCTATCCTATCGTCTATCCTATCCTACCCTCTATCCTATCCTATCCTCTATCCTGTCCTATCCTCAATCCTATCCTATCCACTATCTTATAATATCATCTATCCCATGCTATTCTCTACCCTATCCTACCCTATATCCTATCCTATTCTCTATCCTATCCTCTATCCTATCGTATCCTCAATCCTATCCCATACTCTGCCCTATCCTATACTCTATCCTATCATATCCTCTATCCTATCCTATCCACTATCCTATAATATTCTCTATCCTATCCTATACTCTACCCTATCCTATCCTCTATAATATCATATCCTCTATCCTATACTATCCTCTATCCCATAATATCATCTCTCCTATGCTATCCTCTACCCTATCCTGTCCTCTGCCCCACCCTATCCTGTATGCTATCCTCTATCCTATCCTATCCTCTATCCTATCCTATCCTCTATCCTATCATGTCCTCTATCCTATCCTATCCTCTATCCTATCCTCAATCCTATCCTATCCTATTCTCTATCCTATCCTATCCACTATCCTGTAATATACTCTATCCTATACTATCCTCTACCCTATCCTATCCTATACTATCCTCTACCCCATAATATCATCTATCCTATGCTATCCTCTACCCTATCCTATCCTCTGTCCTACCCTTTCCTGTATCCTACCCTCTATCCTATCCTATCCTCAATCCTATCCTATCCACTATCTTATAATATCATCTATCCCATGCTATCCTCTACCCTATCCTACCCTATATCCTATCCTATTCTCTATCCTATCCTATCGTCAATCCTATCCTATCTTCTATGCTATCCTATCCTCTATCCTATCCTCTATCCTATCCTATCCTCTATCCTGTCCTACCCTCTATCCTATCCTCTATCCTATCCTCTATCCTATCCTATCCTTTATCCTATAATGTCATCTATCCTATGCTATTCGCTATCCTATCCCATCCTCTGCCCTATCCTATACTCTATCCTATCATATCCTCTATCCTATCCTATACACTATCCTATCCTATCATCTTTCCTATCCTATTCTCTATTCTATCCTATCCTCTATCCTATCCTATACTCTAACCTATCCTATCCTTAATCCTATCCTATCCTCCATGCTATCCTATCCTCTATCCTATCCTCTATCCTATTGTATCCTGTATCCTATCCCATCCTCTGCCCTATCCTATACTCTATCCTATCATATCATCTATCGTATCCTATCCTCTATCCTATCCTATCTTCTATCCTATCCTATCCTCTATCCTATCCTATCCTCTATCCTATCCTATCTTCTATATTATCCTATCCTCTATTTAATCCTGTCCTCAATCCTATCCTACCCTCTATCATATCCTATCCTCTTTCCTATTATATTCTCTATCCTATCCTATCCTCTATCCTATCCTATCCTCTATCCTATCCAATCCTCTATAATATCGTATCCTCTATCCTATCCTATCCTCAATCCTATCCTATCCTATCCTCTGTTCTATAATATCCTCTATCCTATCCTATCCTCTATCCTATCTATCCTCCATCCTATCCTATCCTCTATCCTATCCTGTATCCTATCCTATCCTCTATCCTATCCTGTACTCTATCCTATCCCATCCTCTATCCTATCCTATCCTCTATCCTATCCTATCCCCTATAATATCGTATCCTCTATCCTATCCTATCCTCAATCCTATCCTATCCTATCCTCTGTCCTATAATATCCTCCATCCTATCCTATCCTCTATCCTATCCTATCCTCTATCCTATCCAATCCTCTATCGTATCCTATCCACTATCCTATCCTATCCTCTATCCTATCCTATCCTCTATACTATCCTATCCTCTATCCTATAATATCATCTATCCTACGCTATTCTCTATCCTATCCCATCCTCTTCCCTATCCCATACTCTATCCTATCATATCCTCTATCCTATCCCATCCACTATCCTATCCTATCCTCTTTCCTATCCTATTCTATATCCTATCCTATCCTCTATCCTATCCTATAATCTAACCTATCCTATCCTTAATCCTATCCTATTCTCCATGCTATCCTATCCTCTATCCTATCCTCTATCCTATTGTATCCTGTATCCTATCCCATCCTCTGCCCTATCCTATACTCTATCCTATCATATCATCTATCGTATCCTATCCTCTATCCTATCCTATCTTCTATCCTATCCTATCCTCTATCCTATCCTATCCTCTATCCTATCCTATCTTCTATATTATCCTATCCTCTATCCTATCCTATCCTCTATCCTATCCTATCCTCTATCCTATCCTATCCTCTATCCTATCCTATCCTCTATCCTATCCTATCCTCTATCCTATCCTATCCTCTATCCTATCCTCTATCCTATCCTATCCTTAATCCTATCCTATTTATCCATGCTATCCTATCCTCTATCCTATCCTCTATCCTATCGTATTTTGTATCCTATCCCATCCTCTGCCCTATTCTATACTCTATCCTATCATATCCTCTATCCTATCCTATCCACTATCCTATCCTATCCTCTATCCTATCCTCTATAATATCGTATCCTCTATCCTATCCTATCCTCTATCCTATCATATCCTCTATCCTATCCTATCCACTATCCTATAATACCCTCTATCCGATCCTATCCACAATCCTATAATACCCTCTATCCTATTCTTTCCTCTATATTATTCTATCCTCTATCCTATCCTCTATAATATCGTATCCTCTATCCTATCCTATTCTCTATCCTATCCTCTATCCTGTATCCTATCCTATCCTCTATCCTATCCTGTACTCTATCCTATCCCATCCTCTATCCTATCCTATCTTCTATGTTATCCTATCCTCTATTTTATCCTGTCCTCAATCCTATCCTATCCTCTATCATATCCTATCCTCTTTCCTATTATATTCTCTATTATATCCTATCCTCTACCCCATAATATCATCTATCCTATGCTATCCTCTACCCTATCCTATCCTCTGTCCTACCCTTTCCTGTATCCTACCCTCTATCCTATCCTATCCACTATCTTATAATATCATCTATCCCATGCTATCCTCTACCCTATCCTACCCTATATCCTATCCTATTCTCTATCCTATCCTATCCTCTATCCTATCCTATCCTCTATCCTATCCTATCCTCTATCCTATTCTATCCTCTATCCTATCCTATCCTCTATCGTCTCCTGTGCTCTATCCTATCCAATCCCCGATCCTATCCTCTATCCTACCATTTCCTCTAACCTATCCTATCCTCTATCCTATCCTATCCTCTATCCTATCCTATCCTCTATCCTATCCTATCCTCTATCCTATCCTATCCTCTATCCTATCCTATCCTCTATCCTATCCTATCCTCTATCCTATCCTATCCTCTATCCTATCCTATCCCCTATCCTATCCTATCCTCTATCCTATCCTATCCTCTATCCTCTATCCTATCCTATCCTCTATCCTATCCTATCCTCTATCCTATCCTATCCTCTATCCTATCCTATCCTCTATCCTATCCTATCCTCTATGCTATCCTATCCTCTATCCTATCCTATCCTCTATCCTATCCTATCCTCTATCCTATCCTATCGTCCATCGTATCCTATCCTCTATCCTCTATCCTATCCTCTCTCCTATCCTATCCTCTATCCTATCCTATCCTCTATCCTATCCTAGCCTCTATCCTATCCTATCCTCTATCCTATCCTATCCTCTATCCTATCCTATCCTCTATCCTATCCTATCCTCTATCCTATCCTATCCTCTATCCTATCCTATCATCTATCGTATCCTATCCTGTATCCGATCAAATCGCCTATCCTTTCCTATCCTCTATCCTACCCTATCCTCTATCCTATCCTATCCTCTGTCCCATGCTATCCTCTATCCTATTATATCCTTTATGCTATCCTATCCTCTATCCTATCCTATCCTTCTCTCCTATCCTATCCTCTATCCTATCCTATCCTCTATCCTATCCTATCCTCTATCCTATCCTGTCCTTTATCCTATAATATCATCTATCCTATCCTATCCTCTATAATATCGTTTCCTGTGTCCTATAATGTCCTCTATTCTATAATATCATCTATCCTATCCTATTCTCTATCCTATCCTATCCTATCCTATCCTCTATCGTATCCTATCCTCTATCCTATCCAATCCTATATCCTATTCTCTATCCTATATCCTATATCCTATCCTATCCTCTATCCTATCCTATCCTCTATCCTATTCTATCCTCTATCCTATCCTATCCTCTATCGTCTCCTGTGCTCTATCCTATCCAATCCCCGATCCTATCCTCTATCCTACCATTTCCTCTAACCTATCCTATCCTCTATCCTATAATATCCTCTATCCTATCCTATCCTCTATCCTATCCTATCCTCTATCCTATCCTATCCTCTATCCTATTCTATCCTCTATCCTATCCTATCCTCTATCGTCTCCTGTGCTCTATCCTATCCAATCCCCGATCCTATCCTCTATCCTACCATTTCCTCTAACCTATCCTATCCTCTATCCTATCCTATCCTCTATCCTATCCTATCCTCTATCCTATCCTATCCTCTATCCCATCCTATCCTCTATCCTATCCTATCCTCTATCCTATCCTATCCCCTATCCTATCCTATCCTCTATCCTATCCTATCCTCTATCCTCTATCCTATCCTATCCTCTATCCTATCCTATCCTCTATCCTATTCTATCCTCTATCCTACCCTATCCTCTATCCTATCCTATCCTCTATCCTATCCTATCCTCTATCCTATCCTATCCTCTATCCTATTCTATCCTCTATCCTATCCTATCCTCTATCGTCTCCTGTGCTCTATCCTATCCAATCCCCGATCCTATCCTCTATCCTACCATTTCCTCTAACCTATCCTATCCTCTATCCTATCCTATCCTCTATCCTATCCTATCCTCTATCCTATCCTATCCTCTATCCTATCCTATCCTCTATCCTATCCTATCCTCTATCCTATCCTATCCTCTATCCTATCCTATCCTCTATCCTATCCTATCCCCTATCCTATCCTATCCTCTATCCTATCCTATCCTCTATCCTCTATCCTATCCTATCCTCTATCCTATCCTATCCTCTATCCTATCCTATCCTCTATCCTATCCTATCCTCTATCCTATCCTATCCTCTATGCTATCCTATCCTCTATCCTATCCTATCCTCTATCCTATCCTATCCTCTATCCTATCCTATCGTCCATCGTATCCTATCCTCTATCCTCTATCCTATCCTCTCTCCTATCCTATCCTCTATCCTATCCTATCCTCTATCCTATCCTAGCCTCTATCCTATCCTATCCTCTATCCTATCCTATCCTCTATCCTATCCTATCCTCTATCCTATCCTATCCTCTATCCTATCCTATCCTCTATCCTAT
The DNA here is from genome assembly GCF_050948215.1 of Halictus rubicundus. NCBI lineage: Eukaryota > Metazoa > Arthropoda > Insecta > Hymenoptera > Halictidae > Halictus > Halictus rubicundus. The sequence goes on along the minus strand of NW_027488667.1, from coordinate 650,711 downwards.
CCTATCATCTATCGTATCCTATCCTGTATCCGATCAAATCGCCTATCCTTTCCTATCCTCTATCCTACCCTATCCTCTATCCTATCCTATCCTCTGTCCCATGCTATCCTCTATCCTATTATATCCTTTATGCTATCCTATCCTCTATCCTATCCTATCCTTCTCTCCTATCCTATCCTCTATCCTATCCTATCCTCTATCCTATCCTATCCTCTATCCTATCCTGTCCTTTATCCTATAATATCATCTATCCTATCCTATCCTCTATAATATCGTTTCCTGTGTCCTATAATGTCCTCTATTCTATAATATCATCTATCCTATCCTATTCTCTATCCTATCCTATCCTATCCTATCCTCTATCGTATCCTATCCTCTATCCTATCCAATCCTATATCCTATTCTCTATCCTATATCCTATATCCTATCCTATCCTCTATCCTATCCTATCCTCTATCCTATTCTATCCTCTATCCTACCCTATCCTCTATCCTATCCTATCCTCTATCCTATCCTATCCTCTATCCTATTCTATCCTCTATCCTATCCTATCCTCTATCGTCTCCTGTGCTCTATCCTATCCAATCCCCGATCCTATCCTCTATCCTACCATTTCCTCTAACCTATCCTATCCTCTATCCTATAATATCCTCTATCCTATCCTATCCTCTATCCTATCCTATCCTCTATCCTATCCTATCCTCTATCCTATTCTATCCTCTATCCTATCCTATCCTCTATCGTCTCCTGTGCTCTATCCTATCCAATCCCCGATCCTATCCTCTATCCTACCATTTCCTCTAACCTATCCTATCCTCTATCCTATCCTATCCTCTATCCTATCCTATCCTCTATCCTATCCTATCCTCTATCCCATCCTATCCTCTATCCTATCCTATCCTCTATCCTATCCTATCCCCTATCCTATCCTATCCTCTATCCTATCCTATCCTCTATCCTCTATCCTATCCTATCCTCTATCCTATCCTATCCTCTATCCTATCCTATCCTCTATCCTATCCTATCCTCTATCCTATCCTATCCTCTATGCTATCCTATCCTCTATCCTATCCTATCCTCTATCCTATCCTATCCTCTATCCTATCCTATCGTCCATCGCATCCTATCCTCTATCCTCTATCCTATCCTCTATCCCATCCTATCCTCTATCCTATCCTATCCTCTATCCTATCCTAGCCTCTATCCTATCCTATCCTCTATCCTACCCTATCCTCCATCCTATCCTATCCTCTATCCTATCCTATCCTCTATCCTATCCTATCCTATCCTCTATCCTATCCTATCCTATACTCTATCCTATCCTATCCTATCCTCTATCCTATCCTATCCTATCCTCTATCCTATCCTATCCTCTATCCTATCCTATCCTCTATCCTATCCTATCCTCTATCCTATCCTATCCTCTACCCTATCCTATCCTCTATCCTATCCTATTCTCTATCTTATCCTATCCTCTATCGTATCCTATCATGTATGCGATCCAATCGCCTATCCTTTCCTATCCACTATCCTATCCTATCCTCTAACTTATCCTATCCTCTATCCTATCTTATCCTCTATCCTATACTATACTCTATTCTATCCTATCCTCTATCGTATCCTATCCTCTAACTTATCATATCCTCTATCGTCTCCTGTCCTCTATCCTATCCAATCCCCTATCCTATCCTATATCCGATCCTATCCTCTATCCTATCCTATCCTCTATAATATCGTTTCCTGTGTCCTATAATGTCCTCTATTCTATAATATCATCTATCCTATCCTATTCTCTATCCTATCCTATCCTATCCTATCCTCTATCGTATCCTATCCTCTATCCTATCCAATCCTATATCCTATTCTCTATCCTATATCCTATATCCTATCCTATCCTCTATCCTATCCTATCCCCTATCCTATTCTATCCTCTATCCTACCCTATCCTCTATCCTATCCTATCCTCTATCCTATCCTATCCTCTATCCTATCCTATCCTCTATCCTATCCTATCCTCTATCCTATCCTATCCTCTATCCTATCCTATCCTCTATCCTATCCTCTATCCTATCCTATCCTTAATCCTATCCTATTTATCCATGCTATCCTATCCTCTATCCTATCCTCTATCCTATCGTATTTTGTATCCTATCCCATCCTCTGCCCTATTCTATACTCTATCCTATCATATCCTCTATCCTATCCTATCCACTATCCTATCCTATCCTCTATCCTATCCTCTATAATATCGTATCCTCTATCCTATCCTATCCTCTATCCTATCATATCCTCTATCCTATCCTAGCCACTATCCTATAATACCCTCTATCCGATCCTATCCACAATCCTATAATACCCTCTATCCTATTCTTTCCTCTATCCTATTCTATCCTCTATCCTATCCTCTATAATATCGTATCCTCTATCCTATCCTATTCTCTATCCTATCCTCTATCCTGTATCCTATCCTATCCTCTATCCTATCCTGTACTCTATCCTATCCCATCCTCTATCCTATCCTATCTTCTATGTTATCCTATCCTCTATTTTATCCTGTCCTCAATCCTATCCTATCCTCTATCATATCCTATCCTCTTTCCTATTATATTCTCTATTATATCCTATCCTCTATCCTATCCTATCCTCTATCCTATCCTATCCTCTATCCTATCCTATCCTCTATAATATCCTATCCTCTATCCTATCCTATCCTCTATCCTATACTATCCTCTACCCTATCCTATCCTCTATAATATCTTATCCTCTATCCTATACTATCCTCTACCCCATAATATCATCTATCCTATGCTATCCTCTACCCTATCCTATCCTCTGTCCTACCCTTTCCTGTATCCTACCCTCTATCCTATCCTATCCACTATCTTATAATATCATCTATCCCATGCTATCCTCTACCCTATCCTACCCTATATCCTATCCTATTCTCTATCCTATCCTATCCTCTATCCTATCCTATCCTCTATCCTATCCTATCCTCTATCCTATTCTATCCTCTATCCTATCCTATCCTCTATCGTCTCCTGTGCTCTATCCTATCCAATCCCCGATCCTATCCTCTATCCTACCATTTCCTCTAACCTATCCTATCCTCTATCCTATCCTATCCTCTATCCTATCCTATCCTCTATCCTATCCTATCCTCTATCCTATCCTATCCTCTATCCTATCCTATCCTCTATCCTATCCTATCCTCTATCCTATCCTATCCCCTATCCTATCCTATCCTCTATCCTATCCTATCCTCTATCCTCTATCCTATCCTATCCTCTATCCTATCCTATCCTCTATCCTATCCTATCCTCTATCCTATCCTATCCTCTATCCTATCCTATCCTCTATGCTATCCTATCCTCTATCCTATCCTATCCTCTATCCTATCCTATCCTCTATCCTATCCTATCGTCCATCGTATCCTATCCTCTATCCTCTATCCTATCCTCTCTCCTATCCTATCCTCTATCCTATCCTATCCTCTATCCTATCCTAGCCTCTATCCTATCCTATCCTCTATCCTATCCTATCCTCTATCCTATCCTATCCTCTATCCTATCCTATCCTCTATCCTATCCTATCCTCTATCCTATCCTATCATCTATCGTATCCTATCCTGTATCCGATCAAATCGCCTATCCTTTCCTATCCTCTATCCTACCCTATCCTCTATCCTATCCTATCCTCTGTCCCATGCTATCCTCTATCCTATTATATCCTTTATGCTATCCTATCCTCTATCCTATCCTATCCTTCTCTCCTATCCTATCCTCTATCCTATCCTATCCTCTATCCTATCCTATCCTCTATCCTATCCTGTCCTTTATCCTATAATATCATCTATCCTATCCTATCCTCTATAATATCGTTTCCTGTGTCCTATAATGTCCTCTATTCTATAATATCATCTATCCTATCCTATTCTCTATCCTATCCTATCCTATCCTATCCTCTATCGTATCCTATCCTCTATCCTATCCAATCCTATATCCTATTCTCTATCCTATATCCTATATCCTATCCTATCCTCTATCCTATCCTATCCTCTATCCTATTCTATCCTCTATCCTACCCTATCCTCTATCCTATCCTATCCTCTATCCTATCCTATCCTCTATCCTATTCTATCCTCTATCCTATCCTATCCTCTATCGTCTCCTGTGCTCTATCCTATCCAATCCCCGATCCTATCCTCTATCCTACCATTTCCTCTAACCTATCCTATCCTCTATCCTATAATATCCTCTATCCTATCCTATCCTCTATCCTATCCTATCCTCTATCTTATCCTATCCTCTATCCTATCCTATCCTCTATCCTATCCTATCCTCTATCCTATTCTATCCTCTATCCTATCCTATCCTCTATCGTCTCCTTTGCTCTATCCTATCCAATCCCCGATCCTATCCTCTATCCTACCATTTCCTCTAACCTATCCTATCCTCTATCCTATCCTATCCTCTATCCTATCCTATCCTCTATCCTATCCTATCCTCTATCCTATCCTATCCTCTATCCTATGCTATCCTCTATCCTATCCTATCCCCTATCCTATCCTATCCTCTATCCTATCCTATCCTCTATCCTCTATCCTATCCTATCCTCTATCCTATCCTATCCTCTATCCTATCCTATCCTCTATCCTATCCTATCCTCTATCCTATCCTATCCTCTATGCTATCCTATCCTCTATCCTATCCTATCCTCTATCCTATCCTATCCTCTATCCTATCCTATCGTCCATCGTATCCTATCCTCTATCCTCTATCCTATCCTCTATCCTATCCTATCCTCTATCCTATCCTATCCTCTATCCTATCCTAGCCTCTATCCTATCCTATCCTCTATCCTATCCTATCCTCTATCCTATCCTATCCTCTATCCTATCCTATCCTCTATCCTATCCTATCCTCTATCCTATCCTATCATCTATCGTATCCTATCCTGTATCCGATCAAATCGCCTATCCTTTCCTATCCTCTATCCTACCCTATCCTCTATCCTATCCTATCCTCTGTCCCATGCTATCCTCTATCCTATTATATCCTTTATGCTATCCTATCCTCTATCCTATCCTATCCTTCTCTCCTATCCTATCCTCTATCCTATCCTATCCTCTATCCTATCCTATCCTCTATCCTATCCTGTCCTTTATCCTATAATATCATCTATCCTATCCTATTCTCTATCCTATCCTATCCTATCCTCTACCGTATCCTATCCTCTATCCTATCCTCTATCCTATCCTATCCTATCCTCTATCCTATCCTCTTTCCTATCCTATCCTCTATAATATCGTTTCCTCTGTCCTATAATGTCCTCTATTCTATAATATCATCTATCCTATCCTATTCTCTATCCTATCCTATCCTATCCTATCCTCTATCGTATCCTATCCTCTATCCTATCCAATCCTATATCCTATTCTCTATCCTATATCCTATCCTATCCTCTATCCTATCCTATCCTCTATCCTATTCTATCCTCTATCCTACCCTATCCTCTATCCTATCCTATCCTCTATCCTATCGTATCCTCTATCCTATCCAATCCTCTATCCTATAATATCATCTATCCTACGCTATTCTCTATCCTATCCCACCCTCTTCCCTATCCCATACTCTATCCTATCATATCCTCTATCCTATCCTATCCACTATCCTATCCTATCCTCTTTCCTATCCTATTCTCTATCCTATCCTATCCTCTATCCTATCCTCTATCCTATCCTCTATCCTATTGTATCCTGTATCCTACCCCATCCTCTGCCCTATCCTATACTCTATCCTATCATATCATCTATCGTATCCTATCCTCTATCCTATCCTATACTCTATCCTATCCTATCCTATCCTCTATCGTATCCTATCCTCTATCCTATCCAATCCTATATCCTATACTCTATCCTATCCAATCCTCTATCCTATCCTATCCTCTATCCTATCGTATCCTCTTTCCTATCCTATCCTCAATCCTATCCTATCCACTATCCTATCCTATCCTCTATCCTATCCTATCCTCTATCCTATCCTATCCTCTATCCTATACTATCCTCTATCCTATCCTATCCTCTATCCTATCCTATCCTCTATCCTATCCTATCCTCTATCCTATTCTATCCTCTATCCTACCCTATCCTCTATCCTATCCTATCCTCTATCCTATCCTATCCTCTATCCTATTCTATCCTCTATCCTATCCTATCCTCTATCGTCTCCTGTGCTCTATCCTATCCAATCCCCGATCCTATCCTCTATCCTACCATTTCCTCTAACCTATCCTATCCTCTATCCTATCCTATCCTCTATCCTATCCTATCCTCTATCCTATCCTATCCTCTATCCTATCCTATCCTCTATCCTATCCTATCCTCTATCCTATCCTATCCTCTATCCTATCCTATCCTCTATCCTATCCTATCCTCTATCCTATCCTATCCTCTATCCTATCCTATCCTCTATCCTATCCTATCCTCTATCCTATCCTATCCTCTATCCTCTATCCTATCCTATCCTCTATCCTATCCTATCCTCTATCCTATCCTATCCTCTATCCTATCCTATCCTCTATCCTATCCTATCCTCTATGCTATCCTATCCTCTATCCTATCCTATCCTCTATCCTATCCTATCCTCTATCCTATCCTATCGTCCATCGTATCCTATCCTCTATCCTCTATCCTATCCTCTATCCTATCCTATCCTCTATCCTATCCTATCCTCTATCCTATCCTAGCCTCTATCCTATCCTATCCTCTATCCTATCCTATCCTCTATCCTATCCTATCCTCTATCCTATCCTATCCTCTATCCTATCCTATCCTCTATCGTATCCTACCCTCTAACTTATCCTATCCTCTATCGTCTCCTGTCCTCTATCCTATCCAATCCCCTATCCTATCCTATATCCGATCCTATCCTCTATCCTATCCTATCCTCTATAATATCGTTTCCTCTGTCCTATAATGTCCTCTATTCTATAATATCATCTATCCTATCCTATTCTCTATCCTATCCTATCCTATCCTATCCTCTATCGTATCCTATCCTCTATCCTATCCTAGCCTCTATCCTATCCTATCCTCTATACTATCCTATCCTCTATCCTATCCTATCCTCTATCCTATCCTAGCCTCTATCCTATCCTATCCTCTATCCTATCCTATCCTCTATCCTATCCTATCCTCTATCCTATCCTATCCTCTATCCTATCCTATCCTCTATCCTATCCTATCCTCTATCCTATCCTATCATCTATCGTATCCTATCCTGTATCCGATCAAATCGCCTATCCTTTCCTATCCTCTATCCTACCCTATCCTCTATCCTATCCTATCCTCTGTCCCATCCTATCCTCTATCCTATCCTATCCTCTATCCTATCCTATCCTCTATCCTATCCTATCCTTCTCTCCTATCCTATCCTCTATCCTATCCTATCCTCTATCCTATCCTATCCTCTATCCTATCCTGTCCTCTATCCTATAATATCCTCTATCCTATCCTATTCTCTATCCTATCCTATCCTATCCTCTACCGTATCCTATCCTGTATCCGATCCAATCCCCTATCGTATCCTCTATCCTATCCTATTCTCTATTCTATCCTCTATCCTATCGTATCCTCTATCCTATCTAATCCTCTATCCTATCCTCTATCATATCCTATCCTCTAACTTATCCTATCCTCTATCCTATCTTATCCTCTGTCCTATTCTATACTCTATCCTATCCTTTCCGCCATCCTATCCTATCCTCTATCCTATCCTATCCTCTATCCTATCCTATCCTCTATCCTATCCTATCCTCTATCCTATCCTATCCTCTATCCTATCCTATCCTCTATCCTATCCTATCCTCTATCCTATCCTATCCTCTATCCTATCCTCTCATCCATCCTATCCTGTCCTCTATCCTATCCTATCCTCTATCCTATCCTATCCTCTATCCTATCCTATCCTCTATCCTATCCTATCCTCTATCCTATCCTATCCTCTATCCTATCCTATCCTCTATCCTATCCTATCCTCTATCCTATCCTATACTATCCTCTATCCTATCCTATCCTCTATCCTATCCTATCCTCTATCCTATCCTATCCTCTATCCTATCCTATCCTCTATCCTATCCTATCCCCTATCCTATCCTATCCTCTATCCTATCCTATCCTCTATCCTATCCTATCCTCTATCCTATCCTATCCTCTATCCTATCCTATCCTCTATCCTATCCTATCCTCTATCCTATCCTATCCTCTATCCTATCCTATCCTCTATCCTATCCTATCCTCTATCCTATCCTATCCTCTATCCTATCCTATCCTCTATCCTATCCTATCCTCTATCCTATCCTATCCTCCATCCTATCCTATCCTCTATCCTATCCTCTCCTCTATCCTATCCTATCCTCTATCCTATCCTATCCTCTATCCTATCCTATCCTCTATCCTATCCTATCCTCTATCCTATCCTATCCCCTATCCTATCCTATCCTCTATCCTATCCTATCCTCTATCCTATCCTATCCTCTATCCTATCCTATCCTCTATCCTATCCTATCCTCTATCCTATCCTATCCTCTATCCTATCCTATCCTCTTTCCTATCCTATCCTCTATCCTATCCAATCCTATATCGTATCCTCTATCCTATCCTATCCTCTATCCTATCCTATCCTCTATCCTATCCTATCCTCTATCCTATCCTATCCTCTATCCTATCCAAACCTTTATCCTATCCTATCCTCTATCCTATCCTATCCCCTATCCTATCCTATCCTCTATCCTATCCAATCCTCTATCCTATCCTATCCTCTATCCTATCCTATCCTCTATCCTATTCTATCCTCTATCCTATCCTATCCTCTATCGTCTCCTGTCCTCTATACTATCCAATCCCCTATCCTATCCTCTATCCTATCCTATCCTCTATCCTATCCTATCCTCTATCCTATCCTATCCTCTATCCTATCCTATCCTCTATCCGATCATATCCTCTATCCTATCCTATCCTATCCCTCTATAATATCGTGTCCTTTATCCTATCCCATCCTCTGTCCTATCCTATCCTCTATCCTATCCTACCCTCTATCCTATCCTATCGTCTATCATATCCTATCGTCTATCCTATCCTATCCTCTATTATATCCTATCCTCTATCCTATCCTATCCTCTATCCTATCCTATCCTCTATCCTATCCTATCCTATCCTCTATAATATCGTATCCTTTATCCCATCCCATCCTCTATCCTATCCTATCCTCTATCCTATCCTATCCTCTATCCTATCCTATCCTCTATCCTATCCTATCGTCTATCATATCCTATCGTCTATCCTATCCTATCCTCTATCCTATCCTATCCTCTATCCTATCCTATCCTCTATCCTATTCTATCCTCTATCCTATCCTATCCCATATCCTATCTTATCCTCTGTCCTATCCTATCCTCTATCCTATCCTATCCTCTATCCTATCCTATCCTCTATCCTATCCTATCCTCTATCCTAACCTATCCTCTATCCTATCCTATCGTCTATCCTATCCTATCCTCTATTATATCCTATCCTCTATCCTATCCTATCCTCTATCCTATCCTATCCTATCCTCTATAATATCGTATCCTTTATCCCATCCCATCATCTATCCTATTCCTATCCTCTATCCTATCCTATCCTCTATCCTATCCTATCCTCTATCCTATCCTATCGTCTATCATATCCTATCGTCTATCCTATCCTATCCTCTATTATATCCTATCCTCTATCCTATCCTATCCTCTATCCTATCCTATCCTCTATCCTATACTATCCTCTATCCTATCCTATCCTCTATCCTATCCTATCCTCTAGCCTATCCTATCCTCTATCCTATCCTATCCTCTATCCTATCCTATCCTCTATCCTATCCTATCCTCTATCCTATTCTATCCTCTATCCTATCCTATCCTCTATCCTATCTTATCCTCTGTCCTATCCTATCCTCTATCCTATCCTATCCTCTATCCTATCCTATCCTCTATCCTATCCTATCCTCTATCCTATACTATCCTCTATCCTATCCTATCCTCTATCCTATCCTATCCTCTAGCCTATCCTATCCTCTATCCTATCCTATCCTCTATCCTATCCTATCCTCTATCCTATCCTATCCTCTATCCTATCCTATCCTCTATCCGATCATATCCTCTATCCTATCCTATCCTATCCTCTATAATATCGTATCCTTTATCCCATCCCATCCTCTATCCTATCCTATCCTCTATCCTATCCTATCCTCTATCCTATCCTATCCTCTATCCTATCCTATCGTCTATCATATCCTATCGTCTATCCTATCCTATCCTCTATTATATCCTATCCTCTATCCCATCCTATCCTCTATCCTATCCTATCCTCTATCCTATACTATCCTCTATCCTATCCTATCCTCTATCCTATCCTATCCTCTAGCCTATCCTATCCTCTATCCTATCCTATCCTGTATCCTATCCTATCCTCTATCCTATCCTATCCTCTATCCTATCCTATCCTCTATCCTATCCTATCCTCTATCCTATTCTATCCTATATCCTATCCTATCCTCTATCCTATCCTATCCTCTTTCCTATCCAATGCCCTGTCCTATTCTCTATCCGATCATATCGTCTATACTATCCTATCCTCTATAATATCGTATCCTCTATCCTATCCTATCCTCTATCCTATAATATCATCTATCCTATCCTCTATCCTATCCTATCCTCTATCCTATCCTATCCTCTATCCTATCCTATCCTCTATCCTATCCCATTCTCTATCCTATCCTATCCTCTTTCCTATCCTATCCTCTATCCTATCCAATCCTATTTCGTATCCTCTATCCTATCCTATCCTCTATCCTATCCAAACCTTTATCCTATCCTATCCTCTATCCTATCCTATCCCCTGTCCTATCCTATCCTCTATCCTATCCTATCCTCTATCCTATCCTATCCTATCCTCTATCCTATCCTATCCTCTATCCTATCCTATCCTATCCTCTATCCTATCCTATCCTCTATCCTATCCTATCCTCTATCCTATCCTATCCTCAATCCTATCCTATCCTCTATCCTATACTATCCTCTATCCTATCCTATCCTGTATCCTATCCTTTCCTCTATCCTATCGTATCCTCTATCCTATCCTATCCCCTATAGTCTGCTCTATCCTATCCTATCCCCTATAGTCTGCTCTATCCTATCCTATCCACTATCCTATCCTATCCTCTATCCTCTATCCTATCCTCTATCCTATCCTATCCTCTATCCTATCCTATCCTATCCTCTATCCTATCCTATCCTCTATCCTATCCTATCCTATCCACTATCCTATCCTATCCTCTATCCTCTATCCTATCCTATCCTATCCTCTATCCTATCCTATCCTATCCTCTATCCTATCCTATCCACTATCCTATCCTATCGTCTATCCTATCCTATCCTCTATCCTATCCTATCGTCCATCCTATCCGATCCTCTATCCTATCCTATCCTCTATCCTATCCTATCCTCTATCCTATCCTATCCTCTATCCTATCCTATCGTCTATCCTATCCTATCCTCTATCCTATTCTATCCTATATCCTATCCTATCCTCTATCCTATCCTATCCTCTTTCCTATCCAATGCCCTGTCCTATTCTCTATCCGATCCTATCGTCTATACTATCCTATCCTCTATAATATCCTATCCTCTATCCTATCCTATCCTCTATCCTATCCTATCCTCTATCCTATCCTATCCTCTATCCTATCCTATCCCCTATAGTCTGCTCTATCCTATCCTATCCACTATCCTATCCTATCCTCTATCCTCTATCCTATCCTCTATCCTATCCTATCCTATCCTCTATCCTATCCTATCCTCTATCCTATCCTATCCTCTATCCTATCCTATCCTCTATCCTATCCTATCCTCTATCCTATCCTATCCTCTATCCTATCCCATTCTCTATCCTATCCTATCCTCTTTCCTATCGTATTGTCTATCCTATCCTATCCTCTATCCTATCCTATCCTATCCTCTATCCTATCCTATCCTCTATCCTATCCTATCCTCTATCCTATCCTATCCTCTATCCTATCCTATCCTCTATCCTATACTATCCTCTATCCTATCCTATCCTCTATCCTATCCTATCTTCTAGCCTATCCTATCCTCTATCCTATCCTATCCTCTATCCTATCCTATCCTCTATCCTATCCTATCCTCTATCCTATCCCATTCTCTATCCTATCCTATCCTCTTTCCTATCCTATTGTCTATCCTATACTATCCTTTATCCTATCCTATCCTCTCACCAATCCTATCCTCAATCCTATCCTATCCTCTATCCTATACTATCCTCTATCCTATCCTATCCTCTATCCTATCCTTTCCTCTCCTATCGTATCCTCTATCCTATCCTATCCCCTATAGTCTGCTCTATCCTATCCTATCCACTATCCTATCCTATCCTCTATCCTCTATCCTCTATCCTATCCTATCCTCTAACATATCCTATCCTCTATCCTATCCTATCCTCTATCCTATCCTATCCACTATACTATCCTATCGTCTATCCTATCCTATCCTCTATCCTATCGTATCGTCTATCCTATCCGATCCTCTATCCTATCCTATCCTCTATCCTATCCTATCCTCTATCCTATCCTATCCTCTATCCTACTCTATCCTATATCCTATCCTATCCTCTATCCTATCCTATCCTCTTTCCTATCCAATGCCCTGTCCTATTCTCTATCCTATCCTATCCTCTATCCTATCCTATCCTATATCCTATCCTATCCTCTATCCTATCCTCTAACCTATCCTATCCTCTATCCTATCCTATCTTCTATATTATCCTATCCTCTATTTTATCCTATCCTCTATCCTATCCTATCCTCAATCCTATCCTATCCTATCCTATCCTCTGTCCTATAATATCCTCTACCCTATCCTACCCTATATCCTATCCTATCCTCTATCCTATCCTGTATCCTATCCTATCGTCATTCCTATCCTATCCTCTATGCTATCCTATCATCTATCCTATCCTCTATCCTATCGTATCCTCTATCCTATCCCATACTCTGCCCTATCCTATACTCTATCCTATCATATCCTCTATCCTATCCTATCCACTATCCTATAATAACCTCTATCCTATCCTATACTCTACCCTATCCTATCCTGTATAATATCTTATCCTCTATCCTATACTATCCTCTATCCCATAATATCATCTCTCCTATGCTATCCTCTACCCTATCCTATCCTCTGTCCTATCCTATCCTCTATCCTATCCTATCCTGTATCCTACCCCATCCTCAGCCCTATCCTATACTCTATCCTATCATATCCTCTATCCTATCCTATCCACTATCCTATCCTCTACCCTATCCTATAATATCCTCTATCCTATCCTATACACTACCCTATCCTATCCTCTATAATATCTTATCCTCTATCCTATACTATCCTCTATCCCATAATATCATCTCTCCTATGCTATCCTCTACCCTATCCTATCCTCTGCCCTATCCTATCCTCTATCCTATCCTGTCCTCTAACCTATTCCATCCTCTATCCTATCCTATCCTCTATCCTCTCCTATCCCCTATAATATCGTATCCTCTATCCTATCCTATCCTCAATCCTATCCTATCCTATCCTATCCTATCCTCTGTCCTATAATATCCTCTACCCTATCCTACCCTATATCCTATCCTATCCTCTATCCTATCCTGTATCCTATCCTATCGTCAATCCTATCCTATCCTCTATGCTATCCTATCATCTATCCTATCCTCTATCCTATCGTATCCTCTATCCTATCCCATACTCTGCCCTATCCTATACTCTATCCTATCATATCCTCTATCCTATCCTATCCACTATCCTATAATAACCTCTATCCTATCCTATACTCTACCCTATCCTATCCTCTATCCTGTCCTATCCGCAATCCTATCCTATCCACTATCTTATAATATCGTCTATCCCATGCTATCCTCTACCCTATCCTATCCTCTGTCCTATCCTATCCTCTATCCTATCCTATCCTGTATCCTACCCCATCCTCTGCCCTATCCTATACTCTATCCTATCATATCCTCTATCCTATCCTATCCACTATCCTATCCTCTACCCTATCCTATAATATCCTCTATCCTATCCTATACTCTACCCTATCCTATCCTCTATAATATCTTATCCTCTATCCTATACTATCCTCTATCCCATAATATCATCTCTACTATGCTATCCTCTACCCTATCCTATCCTCTGTCCCACCCTATCCTGTATCCTATTCTCTATCCTATCATGTCCTCTACCCTATCCTATCGTCTATCCTATCCTGAATCCTATCCTATCCTCGAACCTATCCTATCCTCTATCCTATCCTATCCTCTATCGTACCCTGTCCTATATCCTATCCAATCCTCTATCCTATCCGCTATCCTTTCCTATCCTCTATCCTATCCCATCCTCAATCCTATCCTATCCACTATCTTATAATAGCATCTATCCCATGCTATCCTCTACCCTATCCTACCCTATATCCTATCCTATCCTCTATCCTATCCTCTATCCTACCCTATCGTCAATCCTATCCTATCTTCTATGCTATCCTATCCTTTATCCTATCCTATCCTCTATCCTGTCCTATCATCAATCCTGTCCTATCCTCTATCCTATCTTCTATCCTATCCTATCGTCTATCCAATCCTATCCTCTGTCCTATAATATCCTCTACCCTATCCTACCCTATATCCTATCCTATCCTCTATCCTATCCTGTATCCTATCCTATCGTCAATCCTATCCTATCCTCTATGCTATCCTATCATCTATCCTATCCTCTATCCTATCGTATCCTCTATCCTATCCCATACTCTGCCCTATCCTATACTCTATCCTATCATATCCTCTATCCTATCCTATCCACTATCCTATAATAACCTCTATCCTATCCTATACTCTACCCTATCCTATCCTCTATAATATCTTATCCTCTATCCTATACTATCCTCTATCCCATAATATCATCTCTCCTATGCTATCCTCTACCCTATCCTATCCTCTGTCCTATCCTATCCTCTATCCTATCCTATCCTCTATAATATCTTATCCTCTATCCTATACTATCCTCTATCCCATAATATCATCTCTACTATGCTATCCTCTACCCTATCCTATCCTCTGTCCCACCCTATCCTGTATCCTATTCTCTATCCTATCATGTCCTCTACCCTATCCTATCGTCTATCCTATCCTCAATCCTATCCTATCCTCGAACCTATCCTATCCTCTATCCTATCCTATCCTCTATCGTACCCTGTCCTATATCCTATCCAATCCTCTATCCTATCCGCTATCCTTTCCTATCCTCTATCCTATCCTATCCTCAGTCCTATCCTATCCACTATCTTATAATATCATCTATCCCATGCTATCCTCTACCCTATCCTACCCTATATCCTATCCTATCCTCTATCCTATCCTCTATCCTACCCTATCGTCAATCCTATCCTATCTTCTATGCTATCCTATCCTTTATCCTATCCTATCCTCTATCCTGTCCTATCATCTATCCTGTCCTATCCTCTATCCTATCCTCTATCCTATCCTATCGTCTATCCTATCCTACCCTCTATCCTATCCTATCCTCTATCCTGTCCTATCCGCAATCCTATCCTATCCACTATCTTATAATATCATCTATCCCATGCTATCCTCTACCCTATCCTACCCTATATCCTATCCTTTTCTCTATCCTATCCTCTATCCTATCGTATCCTCTATCCTATCCCATACTCTGCCCTATGCTATACTCTATCCTATCATATCCTCTATCCTATCCTATCCACTATCCTATAATATCTTCTATCCTATCCTATCCTCAATCCTATCCTATCCCATCCTCTGCCCTATCCTATCCTCTATCCTATCCTGTCATCTAACCTATATCATCCTCTAACCTATCCTATCCTCTATCCTATCCTATCCCCTATAATATCATATCCTCTATCCTATCCTATCCTCAATCCTATCCTATCCTATCCTCTATCCTATAATATCCTCTATCCTATCCTATACTCTAACCTATCCTATCCTCTATAATATCATATCCTCTATCCTATACTATCCTCTATCCCATAATGTCATCTCTCCTATGCTATCCTCTACCCTATCCTGTCCTCTGCCCCACCCTATCCTGTATCCTATCCTCTATCCCATCCTATCCTCTATCCTATCCTATCCTCTATCCTATCATGTCCTCTATCCTATCCTATCCTCTATCCTATCCTCAATCCTATCCAATCCTCGAACCTATCCTATCCTCTATCGTACCCTGTCCTATATCCTATCCAATCCTCTATCCTATCCGGTATCCTTTCCTAGCCTCTATCCTATCCTATCCTCTATCCTATGCTATCCTCAATTCTATCCTATCCTATTCTCTATCCTATCCTATCCACTATCCTATAATATCCTCTATCCTATACTATCCTCTACCCCATAATATCATCTATCCTATGCTATCCTCTACCCTATCCTATCCTCTGTCCTACCCTTTCCTGTATCCTACCCTCTATCCTATCCTATCCTCAATCCTATCCTATCCTCTATCCTATCCTCTCCTCTATCCTATCCTATTTTCTATATCATCCTATCCTCTATTTTATCCTGTCCTCAATCCTATCCTATCCTCTATCATATCCTATCCTCTTTCCTATTATATTCTCTATCCTATCCTATCCTCTATCCTATCCTATCCTCTATCATATCCTATCCTCTATCCTATCCTCTATCCTATCCTCTATCCTATCCTCTATCCTATCCTCTATCCTATCCTCTATCCTATCCTATCCTTAATCCTATCCTATTCTCCATGCTATCCGATCCTCTATCCTATCCTCTATCCTATCGTATCCTGTATCCTATCCCATCCTCTGCCCTATCCTATACTCTATCCTATACTTTCCTCTATCCTATTCTATCCTCTATCCTATCCTCTTTAATATCGTATCCTCTATCCTATACTATCCCCTATAATATCATATCCTCTATCCTATCCTATCCTCAATCCTATCCTATCCTATCCTCTGTCCTATAATATCATCTATCCTATCCTACCCAATATCCTATCCTATCCTCTATCCTATCCTCTATCCTATCCTATCTTCTATATTATCCTATCCTCTATTTTATCCTATCCTCAATCCTATCCTATCCTCTATCCTATCCTATCCTCAATCCTATCCTATCCCATCCTCTGCCCTATCCTACCCTCTATCCTATCCTATCCTCTACCCTGTCCTATCCTCTATCCCATCCTATCCTCTTTCCTATCATATCCTCTATCCTATCCTATCCACTATCCTATAATATCCTCTATCCTATCCTATACTCTACCCTATCCTATCCTCTATAATATCTTATCCTCTATCCTATACTATCCTCTATCCCATAATATCATCTCTACTATGCTATCCTCTACCCTATCCTATCCTCTGTCCCACCCTATCCTGTATCCTATCCTCTATCCTATTCTATCCTCTATCCTATCCTATCCTCTATCCTATCCTCAATCCTATCCTATCCGCGAACATATCCTATCCTCTATCGTACCCTGTCCTATATCCTATCCAATCCTCTATCCTATCCGCTATCCTTTCCTATCTTCTATCCTATCCTATCATCTATCCTATCCTATCCACTATCCTATAATACCCTCTATCCTATCCTTTCGTCTATCCTATTCTATCATCTATCCTATTCTGTATAATATCGTATCCTCTATCCTATCCTATCCTCTATCCTATACTATCATCTATCCTATGCTATTCTCTATCCTATCCCATCCTCTGGCCTATCCTATACTCTATCCTATCTTATCCTCTATCCTATCCTATCCACTATCCTATCCTCTAACCTATCATGTCCTCTATCCTATCCTATCCGATAGCCTATCATGAATCCTATCCTATCCTCTAACCTATCCTATCCTCTATCCTATCCTATCCTCTATCCTATCCTCTATCCTATCCTATCCTTAATCCTATCCTATATTCCATGCTATCCTATCTTCTATATTATGCTATCCTCTATTTTATCCTATCCTCAATCCTATCCTATCCTCTATCCTATCCTATCCTCAATCCTAGCCTATCCCATCCTCTGCCCTATCCTATCCTCTATCCTATCCTGTCCTCTAACCTATAGCATCCTCTATCCTATCCTATCCTCTATCCTATCCTATCCCCTATAATATCATATCCTCTATCCTATTCTATCCTCAATCCTATCCTATCCTATCCTCTGTCCTATAATATCCTCTATCCTATCCTACCCTATATCCTATCCTATCCTCTATCCTATCCTCTAACCTATCCTGTCCTCTATCCTATCCTATCCTCTATCCTATCCTATCTTCTATATTATCCTATCCTCTATTATATCCTATCCTCAGTCCTATCCTATCCTCTATCCTATCCTATCCTCAATCCTATCCTATCATATCCTCTGCCCTATTCTATCCTCTATCCTATCCTGTCCTCTAAACTATCCCATCCTCTATCCTATCCTATCCTCTATCCTATCCTATCCCCTATAATATCGTATCCACTATCCTATCCTATCCTCAATCCTATCCTATCCTATCCTCTGTCCTATAATATCCTCTATCCTATCCTACCCTATATGCTATCCTATCCTCTATCCTATCCTCTATCCTATCATATCTTCTATCCTCTCCTATCCTCTATCCTATCCTATCTTCTATATTATCCTATCCTCTATTTTATCCTATCCTCAATCCTATCATGTCCTCTATCCTATCCTCAATCCTATCCTATCCCATCCTCTGCCCTATCCTATCCTCTATCCTACCCTGTCCTCTAACCTATCCCATCCTATATCCTATCCTATCCTCTATCCTATCCTATCCCCTATAATATCGTATCCTCTATCCTATCCTATCCTCAATCCTATCCTATCCTATCCTATCCTCTGTCCTATAATATCCTCTACCCTATCCTACCCTATATCCTATCCTATCCTCTATCCTATCCTGTATCCTATCCTATCGTCAATCCTATCCTATCCTCTATGCTATCCTATCATCTATCCTATCCTCTATCCTATCGTATCCTCTATCCTATCCCATACTCTGCCCTATCCTATACTCTATCCTATCATATCCTCTATCCTATCCTATCCACTATCCTATAATAACCTCTATCCTATCCTATACTCTACCCTATCCTATCCTCAATAATATCTTATCCTCTATCCTATACTATCCTCTATCCCATAATATCATCTCTCCTATGCTATCCTCTACCCTATCCTATCCTCTGTCCTATCCTATCCTCTATCCAATCCTATCCTGTATCCTATCCCATCCTCTGCCCTATCCTATACTCTATCCTATCATATCCTCTATCCTATCCTATCCACTATCCTATCCTCTACCCTATCCTATCCTCTATCCTATCCTATACTCTACCCTATCCTATCGTCTATAATATCTTATCCTCTATCCTACACTATCCTCTATCCCATAATATCATCTCTACTATGCTATCCTCTACCCTATCCTATCCTCTGTCCCACCCTATCCTGTATCCTATCCTCTATCCTATCCTATACTCACCTATCCTATCCTCTATCCTATCATGTCCTCTATCCTATCCTATCCTCTATCCTATCCTCAATACTATCCTATCCTCGAACCTATCCTCTATCCTACGCTATAGTCAATCCTATCCTATCTTCTATGCTATCCTATCCTTTATCCTATCCTATCCTCTATCCTGTCCTATCCTCTATCCTGTCCTATCCTCTATCCTATCCTCTATCCTATCCTATCGTCTATCCTATCCTACCCTCTATCCTATCCTATCCTCTATCCTGTCCTATCCTCAATCCTATCCTATCCACTATCTTATAATATCATCTATCCCATGCTATTCTCTACCCTATCCTACCCTATATCCTATCCTATTCTCTATCCTATCCTCTATCCTATCGTATCCTCAATCCTATCCCATACTCTGCCCTATCCTATACTCTATCCTATCATATCCTCTATCCTATCCTATCCACTATCCTATAATATTCTCTATCCTATCCTATACTCTACCCTATCCTATCCTCTATAATATCATATCCTCTATCCTATACTATCCTCTATCCCATAATATCATCTCTCCTATGCTATCCTCTACCCTATCCTGTCCTCTGCCCCACCCTATCCTGTATGCTATCCTCTATCCTATCCTATCCTCTATCCTATCCTATCCTCTATCCTATCATGTCCTCTATCCTATCCTATCCTCTATCCTATCCTCAATCCTATCCTATCCTATTCTCTATCCTATCCTATCCACTATCCTGTAATATACTCTATCCTATACTATCCTCTACCCTATCCTATCCTATACTATCCTCTACCCCATAATATCATCTATCCTATGCTATCCTCTACCCTATCCTATCCTCTGTCCTACCCTTTCCTGTATCCTACCCTCTATCCTATCCTATCCTCAATCCTATCCTATCCACTATCTTATAATATCATCTATCCCATGCTATCCTCTACCCTATCCTACCCTATATCCTATCCTATTCTCTATCCTATCCTATCGTCAATCCTATCCTATCTTCTATGCTATCCTATCCTCTATCCTATCCTCTATCCTATCCTATCCTCTATCCTGTCCTACCCTCTATCCTATCCTCTATCCTATCCTCTATCCTATCCTATCCTTTATCCTATAATGTCATCTATCCTATGCTATTCGCTATCCTATCCCATCCTCTGCCCTATCCTATACTCTATCCTATCATATCCTCTATCCTATCCTATACACTATCCTATCCTATCATCTTTCCTATCCTATTCTCTATTCTATCCTATCCTCTATCCTATCCTATACTCTAACCTATCCTATCCTTAATCCTATCCTATCCTCCATGCTATCCTATCCTCTATCCTATCCTCTATCCTATTGTATCCTGTATCCTATCCCATCCTCTGCCCTATCCTATACTCTATCCTATCATATCATCTATCGTATCCTATCCTCTATCCTATCCTATCTTCTATCCTATCCTATCCTCTATCCTATCCTATCCTCTATCCTATCCTATCTTCTATATTATCCTATCCTCTATTTAATCCTGTCCTCAATCCAATCCTACCCTCTATCATATCCTATCCTCTTTCCTATTATATTCTCTATCCTATCCTATCCTCTATCCTATCCTATCCTCTATCCTATCCAATCCTCTATAATATCGTATCCTCTATCCTATCCTATCCTCAATCCTATCCTATCCTATCCTCTGTTCTATAATATCCTCTATCCTATCCTATCCTCTATCCTATCTATCCTCCATCCTATCCTATCCTCTATCCTATCCTGTATCCTATCCTATCCTCTATCCTATCCTGTACTCTATCCTATCCCATCCTCTATCCTATCCTATCCTCTATCCTATCCTATCCCCTATAATATCGTATCCTCTATCCTATCCTATCCTCAATCCTATCCTATCCTATCCTCTGTCCTATAATATCCTCCATCCTATCCTATCCTCTATCCTATCCTATCCTCTATCCTATCCAATCCTCTATCGTATCCTATCCACTATCCTATCCTATCCTCTATCCTATCCTATCCTCTATGCTATCCTATCCTCTATCCTATAATATCATCTATCCTACGCTATTCTCTATCCTATCCCATCCTCTTCCCTATCCCATACTCTATCCTATCATATCCTCTATCCTATCCCATCCACTATCCTATCCTATCCTCTTTCCTATCCTATTCTATATCCTATCCTATCCTCTATCCTATCCTATAATCTAACCTATCCTATCCTTAATCCTATCCTATTCTCCATGCTATCCTATCCTCTATCCTATCCTCTATCCTATTGTATCCTGTATCCTATCCCATCCTCTGCCCTATCCTATACTCTATCCTATCATATCATCTATCGTATCCTATCCTCTATCCTATCCTATCTTCTATCCTATCCTATCCTCTATCCTATCCTATCCTCTATCCTATCCTATCTTCTATATTATCCTATCCTCTATCCTATCCTATCCTCTATCCTATCCTATCCTCTATCCTATCCTATCCTCTATCCTATCCTATCCTCTATCCTATCCTATCCTCTATCCTATCCTATCCTCTATCCTATCCTCTATCCTATCCTATCCTTAATCCTATCCTATTTATCCATGCTATCCTATCCTCTATCCTATCCTCTATCCTATCGTATTTTGTATCCTATCCCATCCTCTGCCCTATTCTATACTCTATCCTATCATATCCTCTATCCTATCCTATCCACTATCCTATCCTATCCTCTATCCTATCCTCTATAATATCGTATCCTCTATCCTATCCTATCCTCTATCCTATCATATCCTCTATCCTATCCTATCCACTATCCTATAATACCCTCTATCCGATCCTATCCACAATCCTATAATACCCTCTATCCTATTCTTTCCTCTATATTATTCTATCCTCTATCCTATCCTCTATAATATCGTATCCTCTATCCTATCCTATTCTCTATCCTATCCTCTATCCTGTATCCTATCCTAT
The DNA here is from genome assembly GCF_050948215.1 of Halictus rubicundus. NCBI lineage: Eukaryota > Metazoa > Arthropoda > Insecta > Hymenoptera > Halictidae > Halictus > Halictus rubicundus. The sequence continues at coordinate 628,063 of NW_027488667.1, read as the reverse complement.
CCTCTATCCTATCCTGTACTCTATCCTATCCCATCCTCTATCCTATCCTATCTTCTATGTTATCCTATCCTCTATTTTATCCTGTCCTCAATCCTATCCTATCCTCTATCATATCCTATCCTCTTTCCTATTATATTCTCTATTATATCCTATCCTCTACCCCATAATATCATCTATCCTATGCTATCCTCTACCCTATCCTATCCTCTGTCCTACCCTTTCCTGTATCCTACCCTCTATCCTATCCTATCCACTATCTTATAATATCATCTATCCCATGCTATCCTCTACCCTATCCTACCCTATATCCTATCCTATTCTCTATCCTATCCTATCCTCTATCCTATCCTATCCTCTATCCTATCCTATCCTCTATCCTATTCTATCCTCTATCCTATCCTATCCTCTATCGTCTCCTGTGCTCTATCCTATCCAATCCCCGATCCTATCCTCTATCCTACCATTTCCTCTAACCTATCCTATCCTCTATCCTATCCTATCCTCTATCCTATCCTATCCTCTATCCTATCCTATCCTCTATCCTATCCTATCCTCTATCCTATCCTATCCTCTATCCTATCCTATCCTCTATCCTATCCTATCCTCTATCCTATCCTATCCCCTATCCTATCCTATCCTCTATCCTATCCTATCCTCTATCCTCTATCCTATCCTATCCTCTATCCTATCCTATCCTCTATCCTATCCTATCCTCTATCCTATCCTATCCTCTATCCTATCCTATCCTCTATGCTATCCTATCCTCTATCCTATCCTATCCTCTATCCTATCCTATCCTCTATCCTATCCTATCGTCCATCGTATCCTATCCTCTATCCTCTATCCTATCCTCTCTCCTATCCTATCCTCTATCCTATCCTATCCTCTATCCTATCCTAGCCTCTATCCTATCCTATCCTCTATCCTATCCTATCCTCTATCCTATCCTATCCTCTATCCTATCCTATCCTCTATCCTATCCTATCCTATCCTCTATCCTATCCTATCATCTATCGTATCCTATCCTGTATCCGATCAAATCGCCTATCCTTTCCTATCCTCTATCCTACCCTATCCTCTATCCTATCCTATCCTCTGTCCCATGCTATCCTCTATCCTATTATATCCTTTATGCTATCCTATCCTCTATCCTATCCTATCCTTCTCTCCTATCCTATCCTCTATCCTATCCTATCCTCTATCCTATCCTATCCTCTATCCTATCCTGTCCTTTATCCTATAATATCATCTATCCTATCCTATCCTCTATAATATCGTTTCCTGTGTCCTATAATGTCCTCTATTCTATAATATCATCTATCCTATCCTATTCTCTATCCTATCCTATCCTATCCTATCCTCTATCGTATCCTATCCTCTATCCTATCCAATCCTATATCCTATTCTCTATCCTATATCCTATATCCTATCCTATCCTCTATCCTATCCTATCCTCTATCCTATTCTATCCTCTATCCTACCCTATCCTCTATCCTATCCTATCCTCTATCCTATCCTATCCTCTATCCTATTCTATCCTCTATCCTATCCTATCCTCTATCGTCTCCTGTGCTCTATCCTATCCAATCCCCGATCCTATCCTCTATCCTACCATTTCCTCTAACCTATCCTATCCTCTATCCTATAATATCCTCTATCCTATCCTATCCTCTATCCTATCCTATCCTCTATCCTATCCTATCCTCTATCCTATTCTATCCTCTATCCTATCCTATCCTCTATCGTCTCCTGTGCTCTATCCTATCCAATCCCCGATCCTATCCTCTATCCTACCATTTCCTCTAACCTATCCTATCCTCTATCCTATCCTATCCTCTATCCTATCCTATCCTCTATCCTATCCTATCCTCTATCCCATCCTATCCTCTATCCTATCCTATCCTCTATCCTATCCTATCCCCTATCCTATCCTATCCTCTATCCTATCCTATCCTCTATCCTCTATCCTATCCTATCCTCTATCCTATCCTATCCTCTATCCTATCCTATCCTCTATCCTATCCTATCCTCTATCCTATCCTATCCTCTATGCTATCCTATCCTCTATCCTATCCTATCCTCTATCCTATCCTATCCTCTATCCTATCCTATCGTCCATCGCATCCTATCCTCTATCCTCTATCCTATCCTCTATCCCATCCTATCCTCTATCCTATCCTATCCTCTATCCTATCCTAGCCTCTATCCTATCCTATCCTCTATCCTACCCTATCCTCCATCCTATCCTATCCTCTATCCTATCCTATCCTCTATCCTATCCTATCCTATCCTCTATCCTATCCTATCCTATACTCTATCCTATCCTATCCTATCCTCTATCCTATCCTATCCTATCCTCTATCCTATCCTATCCTCTATCCTATCCTATCCTCTATCCTATCCTATCCTCTATCCTATCCTATCCTCTACCCTATCCTATCCTCTATCCTATCCTATTCTCTATCTTATCCTATCCTCTATCGTATCCTATCATGTATGCGATCCAATCGCCTATCCTTTCCTATCCACTATCCTATCCTATCCTCTAACTTATCCTATCCTCTATCCTATCTTATCCTCTATCCTATACTATACTCTATTCTATCCTATCCTCTATCGTATCCTATCCTCTAACTTATCATATCCTCTATCGTCTCCTGTCCTCTATCCTATCCAATCCCCTATCCTATCCTATATCCGATCCTATCCTCTATCCTATCCTATCCTCTATAATATCGTTTCCTGTGTCCTATAATGTCCTCTATTCTATAATATCATCTATCCTATCCTATTCTCTATCCTATCCTATCCTATCCTATCCTCTATCGTATCCTATCCTCTATCCTATCCAATCCTATATCCTATTCTCTATCCTATATCCTATATCCTATCCTATCCTCTATCCTATCCTATCCCCTATCCTATTCTATCCTCTATCCTACCCTATCCTCTATCCTATCCTATCCTCTATCCTATCCTATCCTCTATCCTATCCTATCCTCTATCCTATCCTATCCTCTATCCTATCCTATCCTCTATCCTATCCTATCCTCTATCCTATCCTCTATCCTATCCTATCCTTAATCCTATCCTATTTATCCATGCTATCCTATCCTCTATCCTATCCTCTATCCTATCGTATTTTGTATCCTATCCCATCCTCTGCCCTATTCTATACTCTATCCTATCATATCCTCTATCCTATCCTATCCACTATCCTATCCTATCCTCTATCCTATCCTCTATAATATCGTATCCTCTATCCTATCCTATCCTCTATCCTATCATATCCTCTATCCTATCCTAGCCACTATCCTATAATACCCTCTATCCGATCCTATCCACAATCCTATAATACCCTCTATCCTATTCTTTCCTCTATCCTATTCTATCCTCTATCCTATCCTCTATAATATCGTATCCTCTATCCTATCCTATTCTCTATCCTATCCTCTATCCTGTATCCTATCCTATCCTCTATCCTATCCTGTACTCTATCCTATCCCATCCTCTATCCTATCCTATCTTCTATGTTATCCTATCCTCTATTTTATCCTGTCCTCAATCCTATCCTATCCTCTATCATATCCTATCCTCTTTCCTATTATATTCTCTATTATATCCTATCCTCTATCCTATCCTATCCTCTATCCTATCCTATCCTCTATCCTATCCTATCCTCTATAATATCGTATCCTCTATCCTATCCTATCCTCTATCCTATACTATCCTCTACCCTATCCTATCCTCTATAATATCTTATCCTCTATCCTATACTATCCTCTACCCCATAATATCATCTATCCTATGCTATCCTCTACCCTATCCTATCCTCTGTCCTACCCTTTCCTGTATCCTACCCTCTATCCTATCCTATCCACTATCTTATAATATCATCTATCCCATGCTATCCTCTACCCTATCCTACCCTATATCCTATCCTATTCTCTATCCTATCCTATCCTCTATCCTATCCTATCCTCTATCCTATCCTATCCTCTATCCTATTCTATCCTCTATCCTATCCTATCCTCTATCGTCTCCTGTGCTCTATCCTATCCAATCCCCGATCCTATCCTCTATCCTACCATTTCCTCTAACCTATCCTATCCTCTATCCTATCCTATCCTCTATCCTATCCTATCCTCTATCCTATCCTATCCTCTATCCTATCCTATCCTCTATCCTATCCTATCCTCTATCCTATCCTATCCTCTATCCTATCCTATCCCCTATCCTATCCTATCCTCTATCCTATCCTATCCTCTATCCTCTATCCTATCCTATCCTCTATCCTATCCTATCCTCTATCCTATCCTATCCTCTATCCTATCCTATCCTCTATCCTATCCTATCCTCTATGCTATCCTATCCTCTATCCTATCCTATCCTCTATCCTATCCTATCCTCTATCCTATCCTATCGTCCATCGTATCCTATCCTCTATCCTCTATCCTATCCTCTCTCCTATCCTATCCTCTATCCTATCCTATCCTCTATCCTATCCTAGCCTCTATCCTATCCTATCCTCTATCCTATCCTATCCTCTATCCTATCCTATCCTCTATCCTATCCTATCCTCTATCCTATCCTATCCTCTATCCTATCCTATCATCTATCGTATCCTATCCTGTATCCGATCAAATCGCCTATCCTTTCCTATCCTCTATCCTACCCTATCCTCTATCCTATCCTATCCTCTGTCCCATGCTATCCTCTATCCTATTATATCCTTTATGCTATCCTATCCTCTATCCTATCCTATCCTTCTCTCCTATCCTATCCTCTATCCTATCCTATCCTCTATCCTATCCTATCCTCTATCCTATCCTGTCCTTTATCCTATAATATCATCTATCCTATCCTATCCTCTATAATATCGTTTCCTGTGTCCTATAATGTCCTCTATTCTATAATATCATCTATCCTATCCTATTCTCTATCCTATCCTATCCTATCCTATCCTCTATCGTATCCTATCCTCTATCCTATCCAATCCTATATCCTATTCTCTATCCTATATCCTATATCCTATCCTATCCTCTATCCTATCCTATCCTCTATCCTATTCTATCCTCTATCCTACCCTATCCTCTATCCTATCCTATCCTCTATCCTATCCTATCCTCTATCCTATTCTATCCTCTATCCTATCCTATCCTCTATCGTCTCCTGTGCTCTATCCTATCCAATCCCCGATCCTATCCTCTATCCTACCATTTCCTCTAACCTATCCTATCCTCTATCCTATAATATCCTCTATCCTATCCTATCCTCTATCCTATCCTATCCTCTATCTTATCCTATCCTCTATCCTATCCTATCCTCTATCCTATCCTATCCTCTATCCTATTCTATCCTCTATCCTATCCTATCCTCTATCGTCTCCTTTGCTCTATCCTATCCAATCCCCGATCCTATCCTCTATCCTACCATTTCCTCTAACCTATCCTATCCTCTATCCTATCCTATCCTCTATCCTATCCTATCCTCTATCCTATCCTATCCTCTATCCTATCCTATCCTCTATCCTATCCTATCCTCTATCCTATCCTATCCCCTATCCTATCCTATCCTCTATCCTATCCTATCCTCTATCCTCTATCCTATCCTATCCTCTATCCTATCCTATCCTCTATCCTATCCTATCCTCTATCCTATCCTATCCTCTATCCTATCCTATCCTCTATGCTATCCTATCCTCTATCCTATCCTATCCTCTATCCTATCCTATCCTCTATCCTATCCTATCGTCCATCGTATCCTATCCTCTATCCTCTATCCTATCCTCTATCCTATCCTATCCTCTATCCTATCCTATCCTCTATCCTATCCTAGCCTCTATCCTATCCTATCCTCTATCCTATCCTATCCTCTATCCTATCCTATCCTCTATCCTATCCTATCCTCTATCCTATCCTATCCTCTATCCTATCCTATCATCTATCGTATCCTATCCTGTATCCGATCAAATCGCCTATCCTTTCCTATCCTCTATCCTACCCTATCCTCTATCCTATCCTATCCTCTGTCCCATGCTATCCTCTATCCTATTATATCCTTTATGCTATCCTATCCTCTATCCTATCCTATCCTTCTCTCCTATCCTATCCTCTATCCTATCCTATCCTCTATCCTATCCTATCCTCTATCCTATCCTGTCCTTTATCCTATAATATCATCTATCCTATCCTATTCTCTATCCTATCCTATCCTATCCTCTACCGTATCCTATCCTCTATCCTATCCTCTATCCTATCCTATCCTATCCTCTATCCTATCCTCTTTCCTATCCTATCCTCTATAATATCGTTTCCTCTGTCCTATAATGTCCTCTATTCTATAATATCATCTATCCTATCCTATTCTCTATCCTATCCTATCCTATCCTATCCTCTATCGTATCCTATCCTCTATCCTATCCAATCCTATATCCTATTCTCTATCCTATATCCTATCCTATCCTCTATCCTATCCTATCCTCTATCCTATTCTATCCTCTATCCTACCCTATCCTCTATCCTATCCTATCCTCTATCCTATCGTATCCTCTATCCTATCCAATCCTCTATCCTATAATATCATCTATCCTACGCTATTCTCTATCCTATCCCACCCTCTTCCCTATCCCATACTCTATCCTATCATATCCTCTATCCTATCCTATCCACTATCCTATCCTATCCTCTTTCCTATCCTATTCTCTATCCTATCCTATCCTCTATCCTATCCTCTATCCTATTGTATCCTGTATCCTACCCCATCCTCTGCCCTATCCTATACTCTATCCTATCATATCATCTATCGTATCCTATCCTCTATCCTATCCTATACTCTATCCTATCCTATCCTCTATCCTATCCTATCCTCTATCGTATCCTATCCTCTATCCTATCCAATCCTATATCCTATACTCTATCCTATCCAATCCTCTATCCTATCCTATCCTCTATCCTATCGTATCCTCTTTCCTATCCTATCCTCAATCCTATCCTATCCACTATCCTATCCTATCCTCTATCCTATCCTATCCTCTATCCTATCCTATCCTCTATCCTATACTATCCTCTATCCTATCCTATCCTCTATCCTATCCTATCCTCTATCCTATCCTATCCTCTATCCTATTCTATCCTCTATCCTACCCTATCCTCTATCCTATCCTATCCTCTATCCTATCCTATCCTCTATCCTATTCTATCCTCTATCCTATCCTATCCTCTATCGTCTCCTGTGCTCTATCCTATCCAATCCCCGATCCTATCCTCTATCCTACCATTTCCTCTAACCTATCCTATCCTCTATCCTATCCTATCCTCTATCCTATCCTATCCTCTATCCTATCCTATCCTCTATCCTATCCTATCCTCTATCCTATCCTATCCTCTATCCTATCCTATCCTCTATCCTATCCTATCCTCTATCCTATCCTATCCTCTATCCTATCCTATCCTCTATCCTATCCTATCCTCTATCCTATCCTATCCTCTATCCTATCCTATCCTCTATCCTCTATCCTATCCTATCCTCTATCCTATCCTATCCTCTATCCTATCCTATCCTCTATCCTATCCTATCCTCTATCCTATCCTATCCTCTATGCTATCCTATCCTCTATCCTATCCTATCCTCTATCCTATCCTATCCTCTATCCTATCCTATCGTCCATCGTATCCTATCCTCTATCCTCTATCCTATCCTCTATCCTATCCTATCCTCTATCCTATCCTATCCTCTATCCTATCCTAGCCTCTATCCTATCCTATCCTCTATCCTATCCTATCCTCTATCCTATCCTATCCTCTATCCTATCCTATCCTCTATCCTATCCTATCCTCTATCGTATCCTACCCTCTAACTTATCCTATCCTCTATCGTCTCCTGTCCTCTATCCTATCCAATCCCCTATCCTATCCTATATCCGATCCTATCCTCTATCCTATCCTATCCTCTATAATATCGTTTCCTCTGTCCTATAATGTCCTCTATTCTATAATATCATCTATCCTATCCTATTCTCTATCCTATCCTATCCTATCCTATCCTCTATCGTATCCTATCCTCTATCCTATCCTAGCCTCTATCCTATCCTATCCTCTATACTATCCTATCCTCTATCCTATCCTATCCTCTATCCTATCCTAGCCTCTATCCTATCCTATCCTCTATCCTATCCTATCCTCTATCCTATCCTATCCTCTATCCTATCCTATCCTCTATCCTATCCTATCCTCTATCCTATCCTATCCTCTATCCTATCCTATCATCTATCGTATCCTATCCTGTATCCGATCAAATCGCCTATCCTTTCCTATCCTCTATCCTACCCTATCCTCTATCCTATCCTATCCTCTGTCCCATCCTATCCTCTATCCTATCCTATCCTCTATCCTATCCTATCCTCTATCCTATCCTATCCTTCTCTCCTATCCTATCCTCTATCCTATCCTATCCTCTATCCTATCCTATCCTCTATCCTATCCTGTCCTCTATCCTATAATATCCTCTATCCTATCCTATTCTCTATCCTATCCTATCCTATCCTCTACCGTATCCTATCCTGTATCCGATCCAATCCCCTATCGTATCCTCTATCCTATCCTATTCTCTATTCTATCCTCTATCCTATCGTATCCTCTATCCTATCTAATCCTCTATCCTATCCTCTATCATATCCTATCCTCTAACTTATCCTATCCTCTATCCTATCTTATCCTCTGTCCTATTCTATACTCTATCCTATCCTTTCCGCCATCCTATCCTATCCTCTATCCTATCCTATCCTCTATCCTATCCTATCCTCTATCCTATCCTATCCTCTATCCTATCCTATCCTCTATCCTATCCTATCCTCTATCCTATCCTATCCTCTATCCTATCCTATCCTCTATCCTATCCTCTCATCCATCCTATCCTGTCCTCTATCCTATCCTATCCTCTATCCTATCCTATCCTCTATCCTATCCTATCCTCTATCCTATCCTATCCTCTATCCTATCCTATCCTCTATCCTATCCTATCCTCTATCCTATCCTATCCTCTATCCTATCCTATACTATCCTCTATCCTATCCTATCCTCTATCCTATCCTATCCTCTATCCTATCCTATCCTCTATCCTATCCTATCCCCTATCCTATCCTATCCTCTATCCTATCCTATCCTCTATCCTATCCTATCCTCTATCCTATCCTATCCTCTATCCTATCCTATCCTCTATCCTATCCTATCCTCTATCCTATCCTATCCTCTATCCTATCCTATCCTCTATCCTATCCTATCCTCTATCCTATCCTATCCTCTATCCTATCCTATCCTCTATCCTATCCTATCCTCTATCCTATCCTATCCTCTATCCTATCCTATCCTCTATCCTATCCTCTCCTCTATCCTATCCTATCCTCTATCCTATCCTATCCTCTATCCTATCCTATCCTCTATCCTATCCTATCCTCTATCCTATCCTATCCCCTATCCTATCCTATCCTCTATCCTATCCTATCCTCTATCCTATCCTATCCTCTATCCTATCCTATCCTCTATCCTATCCTATCCTCTATCCTATCCTATCCTCTATCCTATCCTATCCTCTTTCCTATCCTATCCTCTATCCTATCCAATCCTATATCGTATCCTCTATCCTATCCTATCCTCTATCCTATCCTATCCTCTATCCTATCCTATCCTCTATCCTATCCTATCCTCTATCCTATCCAAACCTTTATCCTATCCTATCCTCTATCCTATCCTATCCCCTATCCTATCCTATCCTCTATCCTATCCAATCCTCTATCCTATCCTATCCTCTATCCTATCCTATCCTCTATCCTATTCTATCCTCTATCCTATCCTATCCTCTATCGTCTCCTGTCCTCTATACTATCCAATCCCCTATCCTATCCTCTATCCTATCCTATCCTCTATCCTATCCTATCCTCTATCCTATCCTATCCTCTATCCTATCCTATCCTCTATCCGATCATATCCTCTATCCTATCCTATCCTATCCCTCTATAATATCGTGTCCTTTATCCTATCCCATCCTCTGTCCTATCCTATCCTCTATCCTATCCTACCCTCTATCCTATCCTATCGTCTATCATATCCTATCGTCTATCCTATCCTATCCTCTATTATATCCTATCCTCTATCCTATCCTATCCTCTATCCTATCCTATCCTCTATCCTATCCTATCCTATCCTCTATAATATCGTATCCTTTATCCCATCCCATCCTCTATCCTATCCTATCCTCTATCCTATCCTATCCTCTATCCTATCCTATCCTCTATCCTATCCTATCGTCTATCATATCCTATCGTCTATCCTATCCTATCCTCTATCCTATCCTATCCTCTATCCTATCCTATCCTCTATCCTATTCTATCCTCTATCCTATCCTATCCCATATCCTATCTTATCCTCTGTCCTATCCTATCCTCTATCCTATCCTATCCTCTATCCTATCCTATCCTCTATCCTATCCTATCCTCTATCCTAACCTATCCTCTATCCTATCCTATCGTCTATCCTATCCTATCCTCTATTATATCCTATCCTCTATCCTATCCTATCCTCTATCCTATCCTATCCTATCCTCTATAATATCGTATCCTTTATCCCATCCCATCATCTATCCTATCCTATCCTCTATCCTATCCTATCCTCTATCCTATCCTATCCTCTATCCTATCCTATCGTCTATCATATCCTATCGTCTATCCTATCCTATCCTCTATTATATCCTATCCTCTATCCTATCCTATCCTCTATCCTATCCTATCCTCTATCCTATACTATCCTCTATCCTATCCTATCCTCTATCCTATCCTATCCTCTAGCCTATCCTATCCTCTATCCTATCCTATCCTCTATCCTATCCTATCCTCTATCCTATCCTATCCTCTATCCTATTCTATCCTCTATCCTATCCTATCCTCTATCCTATCTTATCCTCTGTCCTATCCTATCCTCTATCCTATCCTATCCTCTATCCTATCCTATCCTCTATCCTATCCTATCCTCTATCCTATACTATCCTCTATCCTATCCTATCCTCTATCCTATCCTATCCTCTAGCCTATCCTATCCTCTATCCTATCCTATCCTCTATCCTATCCTATCCTCTATCCTATCCTATCCTCTATCCTATCCTATCCTCTATCCGATCATATCCTCTATCCTATCCTATCCTATCCTCTATAATATCGTATCCTTTATCCCATCCCATCCTCTATCCTATCCTATCCTCTATCCTATCCTATCCTCTATCCTATCCTATCCTCTATCCTATCCTATCGTCTATCATATCCTATCGTCTATCCTATCCTATCCTCTATTATATCCTATCCTCTATCCCATCCTATCCTCTATCCTATCCTATCCTCTATCCTATACTATCCTCTATCCTATCCTATCCTCTATCCTATCCTATCCTCTAGCCTATCCTATCCTCTATCCTATCCTATCCTGTATCCTATCCTATCCTCTATCCTATCCTATCCTCTATCCTATCCTATCCTCTATCCTATCCTATCCTCTATCCTATTCTATCCTATATCCTATCCTATCCTCTATCCTATCCTATCCTCTTTCCTATCCAATGCCCTGTCCTATTCTCTATCCGATCATATCGTCTATACTATCCTATCCTCTATAATATCGTATCCTCTATCCTATCCTATCCTCTATCCTATAATATCATCTATCCTATCCTCTATCCTATCCTATCCTCTATCCTATCCTATCCTCTATCCTATCCTATCCTCTATCCTATCCCATTCTCTATCCTATCCTATCCTCTTTCCTATCCTATCCTCTATCCTATCCAATCCTATTTCGTATCCTCTATCCTATCCTATCCTCTATCCTATCCAAACCTTTATCCTATCCTATCCTCTATCCTATCCTATCCCCTGTCCTATCCTATCCTCTATCCTATCCTATCCTCTATCCTATCCTATCCTATCCTCTATCCTATCCTATCCTCTATCCTATCCTATCCTATCCTCTATCCTATCCTATCCTCTATCCTATCCTATCCTCTATCCTATCCTATCCTCAATCCTATCCTATCCTCTATCCTATACTATCCTCTATCCTATCCTATCCTGTATCCTATCCTTTCCTCTATCCTATCGTATCCTCTATCCTATCCTATCCCCTATAGTCTGCTCTATCCTATCCTATCCCCTATAGTCTGCTCTATCCTATCCTATCCACTATCCTATCCTATCCTCTATCCTCTATCCTATCCTCTATCCTATCCTATCCTCTATCCTATCCTATCCTATCCTCTATCCTATCCTATCCTCTATCCTATCCTATCCTATCCACTATCCTATCCTATCCTCTATCCTCTATCCTATCCTATCCTATCCTCTATCCTATCCTATCCTATCCTCTATCCTATCCTATCCACTATCCTATCCTATCGTCTATCCTATCCTATCCTCTATCCTATCCTATCGTCCATCCTATCCGATCCTCTATCCTATCCTATCCTCTATCCTATCCTATCCTCTATCCTATCCTATCCTCTATCCTATCCTATCGTCTATCCTATCCTATCCTCTATCCTATTCTATCCTATATCCTATCCTATCCTCTATCCTATCCTATCCTCTTTCCTATCCAATGCCCTGTCCTATTCTCTATCCGATCCTATCGTCTATACTATCCTATCCTCTATAATATCCTATCCTCTATCCTATCCTATCCTCTATCCTATCCTATCCTCTATCCTATCCTATCCTCTATCCTATCCTATCCCCTATAGTCTGCTCTATCCTATCCTATCCACTATCCTATCCTATCCTCTATCCTCTATCCTATCCTCTATCCTATCCTATCCTATCCTCTATCCTATCCTATCCTCTATCCTATCCTATCCTCTATCCTATCCTATCCTCTATCCTATCCTATCCTCTATCCTATCCTATCCTCTATCCTATCCCATTCTCTATCCTATCCTATCCTCTTTCCTATCGTATTGTCTATCCTATCCTATCCTCTATCCTATCCTATCCTATCCTCTATCCTATCCTATCCTCTATCCTATCCTATCCTCTATCCTATCCTATCCTCTATCCTATCCTATCCTCTATCCTATACTATCCTCTATCCTATCCTATCCTCTATCCTATCCTATCTTCTAGCCTATCCTATCCTCTATCCTATCCTATCCTCTATCCTATCCTATCCTCTATCCTATCCTATCCTCTATCCTATCCCATTCTCTATCCTATCCTATCCTCTTTCCTATCCTATTGTCTATCCTATACTATCCTTTATCCTATCCTATCCTCTCACCAATCCTATCCTCAATCCTATCCTATCCTCTATCCTATACTATCCTCTATCCTATCCTATCCTCTATCCTATCCTTTCCTCTCCTATCGTATCCTCTATCCTATCCTATCCCCTATAGTCTGCTCTATCCTATCCTATCCACTATCCTATCCTATCCTCTATCCTCTATCCTCTATCCTATCCTATCCTCTAACATATCCTATCCTCTATCCTATCCTATCCTCTATCCTATCCTATCCACTATACTATCCTATCGTCTATCCTATCCTATCCTCTATCCTATCGTATCGTCTATCCTATCCGATCCTCTATCCTATCCTATCCTCTATCCTATCCTATCCTCTATCCTATCCTATCCTCTATCCTACTCTATCCTATATCCTATCCTATCCTCTATCCTATCCTATCCTCTTTCCTATCCAATGCCCTGTCCTATTCTCTATCCTATCCTATCCTCTATCCTATCCTATCCTATATCCTATCCTATCCTCTATCCTATCCTCTAACCTATCCTATCCTCTATCCTATCCTATCTTCTATATTATCCTATCCTCTATTTTATCCTATCCTCTATCCTATCCTATCCTCAATCCTATCCTATCCTATCCTATCCTCTGTCCTATAATATCCTCTACCCTATCCTACCCTATATCCTATCCTATCCTCTATCCTATCCTGTATCCTATCCTATCGTCATTCCTATCCTATCCTCTATGCTATCCTATCATCTATCCTATCCTCTATCCTATCGTATCCTCTATCCTATCCCATACTCTGCCCTATCCTATACTCTATCCTATCATATCCTCTATCCTATCCTATCCACTATCCTATAATAACCTCTATCCTATCCTATACTCTACCCTATCCTATCCTGTATAATATCTTATCCTCTATCCTATACTATCCTCTATCCCATAATATCATCTCTCCTATGCTATCCTCTACCCTATCCTATCCTCTGTCCTATCCTATCCTCTATCCTATCCTATCCTGTATCCTACCCCATCCTCAGCCCTATCCTATACTCTATCCTATCATATCCTCTATCCTATCCTATCCACTATCCTATCCTCTACCCTATCCTATAATATCCTCTATCCTATCCTATACACTACCCTATCCTATCCTCTATAATATCTTATCCTCTATCCTATACTATCCTCTATCCCATAATATCATCTCTCCTATGCTATCCTCTACCCTATCCTATCCTCTGCCCTATCCTATCCTCTATCCTATCCTGTCCTCTAACCTATTCCATCCTCTATCCTATCCTATCCTCTATCCTCTCCTATCCCCTATAATATCGTATCCTCTATCCTATCCTATCCTCAATCCTATCCTATCCTATCCTATCCTATCCTCTGTCCTATAATATCCTCTACCCTATCCTACCCTATATCCTATCCTATCCTCTATCCTATCCTGTATCCTATCCTATCGTCAATCCTATCCTATCCTCTATGCTATCCTATCATCTATCCTATCCTCTATCCTATCGTATCCTCTATCCTATCCCATACTCTGCCCTATCCTATACTCTATCCTATCATATCCTCTATCCTATCCTATCCACTATCCTATAATAACCTCTATCCTATCCTATACTCTACCCTATCCTATCCTCTATCCTGTCCTATCCGCAATCCTATCCTATCCACTATCTTATAATATCGTCTATCCCATGCTATCCTCTACCCTATCCTATCCTCTGTCCTATCCTATCCTCTATCCTATCCTATCCTGTATCCTACCCCATCCTCTGCCCTATCCTATACTCTATCCTATCATATCCTCTATCCTATCCTATCCACTATCCTATCCTCTACCCTATCCTATAATATCCTCTATCCTATCCTATACTCTACCCTATCCTATCCTCTATAATATCTTATCCTCTATCCTATACTATCCTCTATCCCATAATATCATCTCTACTATGCTATCCTCTACCCTATCCTATCCTCTGTCCCACCCTATCCTGTATCCTATTCTCTATCCTATCATGTCCTCTACCCTATCCTATCGTCTATCCTATCCTGAATCCTATCCTATCCTCGAACCTATCCTATCCTCTATCCTATCCTATCCTCTATCGTACCCTGTCCTATATCCTATCCAATCCTCTATCCTATCCGCTATCCTTTCCTATCCTCTATCCTATCCCATCCTCAATCCTATCCTATCCACTATCTTATAATAGCATCTATCCCATGCTATCCTCTACCCTATCCTACCCTATATCCTATCCTATCCTCTATCCTATCCTCTATCCTACCCTATCGTCAATCCTATCCTATCTTCTATGCTATCCTATCCTTTATCCTATCCTATCCTCTATCCTGTCCTATCATCAATCCTGTCCTATCCTCTATCCTATCTTCTATCCTATCCTATCGTCTATCCAATCCTATCCTCTGTCCTATAATATCCTCTACCCTATCCTACCCTATATCCTATCCTATCCTCTATCCTATCCTGTATCCTATCCTATCGTCAATCCTATCCTATCCTCTATGCTATCCTATCATCTATCCTATCCTCTATCCTATCGTATCCTCTATCCTATCCCATACTCTGCCCTATCCTATACTCTATCCTATCATATCCTCTATCCTATCCTATCCACTATCCTATAATAACCTCTATCCTATCCTATACTCTACCCTATCCTATCCTCTATAATATCTTATCCTCTATCCTATACTATCCTCTATCCCATAATATCATCTCTCCTATGCTATCCTCTACCCTATCCTATCCTCTGTCCTATCCTATCCTCTATCCTATCCTATCCTCTATAATATCTTATCCTCTATCCTATACTATCCTCTATCCCATAATATCATCTCTACTATGCTATCCTCTACCCTATCCTATCCTCTGTCCCACCCTATCCTGTATCCTATTCTCTATCCTATCATGTCCTCTACCCTATCCTATCGTCTATCCTATCCTCAATCCTATCCTATCCTCGAACCTATCCTATCCTCTATCCTATCCTATCCTCTATCGTACCCTGTCCTATATCCTATCCAATCCTCTATCCTATCCGCTATCCTTTCCTATCCTCTATCCTATCCTATCCTCAGTCCTATCCTATCCACTATCTTATAATATCATCTATCCCATGCTATCCTCTACCCTATCCTACCCTATATCCTATCCTATCCTCTATCCTATCCTCTATCCTACCCTATCGTCAATCCTATCCTATCTTCTATGCTATCCTATCCTTTATCCTATCCTATCCTCTATCCTGTCCTATCATCTATCCTGTCCTATCCTCTATCCTATCCTCTATCCTATCCTATCGTCTATCCTATCCTACCCTCTATCCTATCCTATCCTCTATCCTGTCCTATCCGCAATCCTATCCTATCCACTATCTTATAATATCATCTATCCCATGCTATCCTCTACCCTATCCTACCCTATATCCTATCCTTTTCTCTATCCTATCCTCTATCCTATCGTATCCTCTATCCTATCCCATACTCTGCCCTATGCTATACTCTATCCTATCATATCCTCTATCCTATCCTATCCACTATCCTATAATATCTTCTATCCTATCCTATCCTCAATCCTATCCTATCCCATCCTCTGCCCTATCCTATCCTCTATCCTATCCTGTCATCTAACCTATATCATCCTCTAACCTATCCTATCCTCTATCCTATCCTATCCCCTATAATATCATATCCTCTATCCTATCCTATCCTCAATCCTATCCTATCCTATCCTCTATCCTATAATATCCTCTATCCTATCCTATACTCTAACCTATCCTATCCTCTATAATATCATATCCTCTATCCTATACTATCCTCTATCCCATAATGTCATCTCTCCTATGCTATCCTCTACCCTATCCTGTCCTCTGCCCCACCCTATCCTGTATCCTATCCTCTATCCCATCCTATCCTCTATCCTATCCTATCCTCTATCCTATCATGTCCTCTATCCTATCCTATCCTCTATCCTATCCTCAATCCTATCCAATCCTCGAACCTATCCTATCCTCTATCGTACCCTGTCCTATATCCTATCCAATCCTCTATCCTATCCGGTATCCTTTCCTAGCCTCTATCCTATCCTATCCTCTATCCTATGCTATCCTCAATTCTATCCTATCCTATTCTCTATCCTATCCTATCCACTATCCTATAATATCCTCTATCCTATACTATCCTCTACCCCATAATATCATCTATCCTATGCTATCCTCTACCCTATCCTATCCTCTGTCCTACCCTTTCCTGTATCCTACCCTCTATCCTATCCTATCCTCAATCCTATCCTATCCTCTATCCTATCCTCTCCTCTATCCTATCCTATTTTCTATATCATCCTATCCTCTATTTTATCCTGTCCTCAATCCTATCCTATCCTCTATCATATCCTATCCTCTTTCCTATTATATTCTCTATCCTATCCTATCCTCTATCCTATCCTATCCTCTATCATATCCTATCCTCTATCCTATCCTCTATCCTATCCTCTATCCTATCCTCTATCCTATCCTCTATCCTATCCTCTATCCTATCCTATCCTTAATCCTATCCTATTCTCCATGCTATCCGATCCTCTATCCTATCCTCTATCCTATCGTATCCTGTATCCTATCCCATCCTCTGCCCTATCCTATACTCTATCCTATACTTTCCTCTATCCTATTCTATCCTCTATCCTATCCTCTTTAATATCGTATCCTCTATCCTATACTATCCCCTATAATATCATATCCTCTATCCTATCCTATCCTCAATCCTATCCTATCCTATCCTCTGTCCTATAATATCATCTATCCTATCCTACCCAATATCCTATCCTATCCTCTATCCTATCCTCTATCCTATCCTATCTTCTATATTATCCTATCCTCTATTTTATCCTATCCTCAATCCTATCCTATCCTCTATCCTATCCTATCCTCAATCCTATCCTATCCCATCCTCTGCCCTATCCTACCCTCTATCCTATCCTATCCTCTACCCTGTCCTATCCTCTATCCCATCCTATCCTCTTTCCTATCATATCCTCTATCCTATCCTATCCACTATCCTATAATATCCTCTATCCTATCCTATACTCTACCCTATCCTATCCTCTATAATATCTTATCCTCTATCCTATACTATCCTCTATCCCATAATATCATCTCTACTATGCTATCCTCTACCCTATCCTATCCTCTGTCCCACCCTATCCTGTATCCTATCCTCTATCCTATTCTATCCTCTATCCTATCCTATCCTCTATCCTATCCTCAATCCTATCCTATCCGCGAACATATCCTATCCTCTATCGTACCCTGTCCTATATCCTATCCAATCCTCTATCCTATCCGCTATCCTTTCCTATCTTCTATCCTATCCTATCATCTATCCTATCCTATCCACTATCCTATAATACCCTCTATCCTATCCTTTCGTCTATCCTATTCTATCATCTATCCTATTCTGTATAATATCGTATCCTCTATCCTATCCTATCCTCTATCCTATACTATCATCTATCCTATGCTATTCTCTATCCTATCCCATCCTCTGGCCTATCCTATACTCTATCCTATCTTATCCTCTATCCTATCCTATCCACTATCCTATCCTCTAACCTATCATGTCCTCTATCCTATCCTATCCGATAGCCTATCATGAATCCTATCCTATCCTCTAACCTATCCTATCCTCTATCCTATCCTATCCTCTATCCTATCCTCTATCCTATCCTATCCTTAATCCTATCCTATATTCCATGCTATCCTATCTTCTATATTATGCTATCCTCTATTTTATCCTATCCTCAATCCTATCCTATCCTCTATCCTATCCTATCCTCAATCCTAGCCTATCCCATCCTCTGCCCTATCCTATCCTCTATCCTATCCTGTCCTCTAACCTATAGCATCCTCTATCCTATCCTATCCTCTATCCTATCCTATCCCCTATAATATCATATCCTCTATCCTATTCTATCCTCAATCCTATCCTATCCTATCCTCTGTCCTATAATATCCTCTATCCTATCCTACCCTATATCCTATCCTATCCTCTATCCTATCCTCTAACCTATCCTGTCCTCTATCCTATCCTATCCTCTATCCTATCCTATCTTCTATATTATCCTATCCTCTATTATATCCTATCCTCAGTCCTATCCTATCCTCTATCCTATCCTATCCTCAATCCTATCCTATCATATCCTCTGCCCTATTCTATCCTCTATCCTATCCTGTCCTCTAAACTATCCCATCCTCTATCCTATCCTATCCTCTATCCTATCCTATCCCCTATAATATCGTATCCACTATCCTATCCTATCCTCAATCCTATCCTATCCTATCCTCTGTCCTATAATATCCTCTATCCTATCCTACCCTATATGCTATCCTATCCTCTATCCTATCCTCTATCCTATCATATCTTCTATCCTCTCCTATCCTCTATCCTATCCTATCTTCTATATTATCCTATCCTCTATTTTATCCTATCCTCAATCCTATCATGTCCTCTATCCTATCCTCAATCCTATCCTATCCCATCCTCTGCCCTATCCTATCCTCTATCCTACCCTGTCCTCTAACCTATCCCATCCTATATCCTATCCTATCCTCTATCCTATCCTATCCCCTATAATATCGTATCCTCTATCCTATCCTATCCTCAATCCTATCCTATCCTATCCTATCCTCTGTCCTATAATATCCTCTACCCTATCCTACCCTATATCCTATCCTATCCTCTATCCTATCCTGTATCCTATCCTATCGTCAATCCTATCCTATCCTCTATGCTATCCTATCATCTATCCTATCCTCTATCCTATCGTATCCTCTATCCTATCCCATACTCTGCCCTATCCTATACTCTATCCTATCATATCCTCTATCCTATCCTATCCACTATCCTATAATAACCTCTATCCTATCCTATACTCTACCCTATCCTATCCTCAATAATATCTTATCCTCTATCCTATACTATCCTCTATCCCATAATATCATCTCTCCTATGCTATCCTCTACCCTATCCTATCCTCTGTCCTATCCTATCCTCTATCCAATCCTATCCTGTATCCTATCCCATCCTCTGCCCTATCCTATACTCTATCCTATCATATCCTCTATCCTATCCTATCCACTATCCTATCCTCTACCCTATCCTATCCTCTATCCTATCCTATACTCTACCCTATCCTATCGTCTATAATATCTTATCCTCTATCCTACACTATCCTCTATCCCATAATATCATCTCTACTATGCTATCCTCTACCCTATCCTATCCTCTGTCCCACCCTATCCTGTATCCTATCCTCTATCCTATCCTATACTCACCTATCCTATCCTCTATCCTATCATGTCCTCTATCCTATCCTATCCTCTATCCTATCCTCAATACTATCCTATCCTCGAACCTATCCTCTATCCTACGCTATAGTCAATCCTATCCTATCTTCTATGCTATCCTATCCTTTATCCTATCCTATCCTCTATCCTGTCCTATCCTCTATCCTGTCCTATCCTCTATCCTATCCTCTATCCTATCCTATCGTCTATCCTATCCTACCCTCTATCCTATCCTATCCTCTATCCTGTCCTATCCTCAATCCTATCCTATCCACTATCTTATAATATCATCTATCCCATGCTATTCTCTACCCTATCCTACCCTATATCCTATCCTATTCTCTATCCTATCCTCTATCCTATCGTATCCTCAATCCTATCCCATACTCTGCCCTATCCTATACTCTATCCTATCATATCCTCTATCCTATCCTATCCACTATCCTATAATATTCTCTATCCTATCCTATACTCTACCCTATCCTATCCTCTATAATATCATATCCTCTATCCTATACTATCCTCTATCCCATAATATCATCTCTCCTATGCTATCCTCTACCCTATCCTGTCCTCTGCCCCACCCTATCCTGTATGCTATCCTCTATCCTATCCTATCCTCTATCCTATCCTATCCTCTATCCTATCATGTCCTCTATCCTATCCTATCCTCTATCCTATCCTCAATCCTATCCTATCCTATTCTCTATCCTATCCTATCCACTATCCTGTAATATACTCTATCCTATACTATCCTCTACCCTATCCTATCCTATACTATCCTCTACCCCATAATATCATCTATCCTATGCTATCCTCTACCCTATCCTATCCTCTGTCCTACCCTTTCCTGTATCCTACCCTCTATCCTATCCTATCCTCAATCCTATCCTATCCACTATCTTATAATATCATCTATCCCATGCTATCCTCTACCCTATCCTACCCTATATCCTATCCTATTCTCTATCCTATCCTATCGTCAATCCTATCCTATCTTCTATGCTATCCTATCCTCTATCCTATCCTCTATCCTATCCTATCCTCTATCCTGTCCTACCCTCTATCCTATCCTCTATCCTATCCTCTATCCTATCCTATCCTTTATCCTATAATGTCATCTATCCTATGCTATTCGCTATCCTATCCCATCCTCTGCCCTATCCTATACTCTATCCTATCATATCCTCTATCCTATCCTATACACTATCCTATCCTATCATCTTTCCTATCCTATTCTCTATTCTATCCTATCCTCTATCCTATCCTATACTCTAACCTATCCTATCCTTAATCCTATCCTATCCTCCATGCTATCCTATCCTCTATCCTATCCTCTATCCTATTGTATCCTGTATCCTATCCCATCCTCTGCCCTATCCTATACTCTATCCTATCATATCATCTATCGTATCCTATCCTCTATCCTATCCTATCTTCTATCCTATCCTATCCTCTATCCTATCCTATCCTCTATCCTATCCTATCTTCTATATTATCCTATCCTCTATTTAATCCTGTCCTCAATCCTATCCTACCCTCTATCATATCCTATCCTCTTTCCTATTATATTCTCTATCCTATCCTATCCTCTATCCTATCCTATCCTCTATCCTATCCAATCCTCTATAATATCGTATCCTCTATCCTATCCTATCCTCAATCCTATCCTATCCTATCCTCTGTTCTATAATATCCTCTATCCTATCCTATCCTCTATCCTATCTATCCTCCATCCTATCCTATCCTCTATCCTATCCTGTATCCTATCCTATCCTCTATCCTATCCTGTACTCTATCCTATCCCATCCTCTATCCTATCCTATCCTCTATCCTATCCTATCCCCTATAATATCGTATCCTCTATCCTATCCTATCCTCAATCCTATCCTATCCTATCCTCTGTCCTATAATATCCTCCATCCTATCCTATCCTCTATAATATCCTATCCTCTATCCTATCCAATCCTCTATCGTATCCTATCCACTATCCTATCCTATCCTCTATCCTATCCTATCCTCTATACTATCCTATCCTCTATCCTATAATATCATCTATCCTAC
Source organism: Halictus rubicundus (assembly GCF_050948215.1). Lineage (NCBI taxonomy): Eukaryota > Metazoa > Arthropoda > Insecta > Hymenoptera > Halictidae > Halictus > Halictus rubicundus. The sequence continues at coordinate 605,332 of NW_027488667.1, read as the reverse complement.
GCTATTCTCTATCCTATCCCATCCTCTTCCCTATCCCATACTCTATCCTATCATATCCTCTATCCTATCCCATCCACTATCCTATCCTATCCTCTTTCCTATCCTATTCTATATCCTATCCTATCCTCTATCCTATCCTATAATCTAACCTATCCTATCCTTAATCCTATCCTATTCTCCATGCTATCCTATCCTCTATCCTATCCTCTATCCTATTGTATCCTGTATCCTATCCCATCCTCTGCCCTATCCTATACTCTATCCTATCATATCATCTATCGTATCCTATCCTCTATCCTATCCTATCTTCTATCCTATCCTATCCTCTATCCTATCCTATCCTCTATCCTATCCTATCTTCTATATTATCCTATCCTCTATCCTATCCTATCCTCTATCCTATCCTATCCTCTATCCTATCCTATCCTCTATCCTATCCTATCCTCTATCCTATCCTATCCTCTATCCTATCCTATCCTCTATCCTATCCTCTATCCTATCCTATCCTTAATCCTATCCTATTTATCCATGCTATCCTATCCTCTATCCTATCCTCTATCCTATCGTATTTTGTATCCTATCCCATCCTCTGCCCTATTCTATACTCTATCCTATCATATCCTCTATCCTATCCTATCCACTATCCTATCCTATCCTCTATCCTATCCTCTATAATATCGTATCCTCTATCCTATCCTATCCTCTATCCTATCATATCCTCTATCCTATCCTATCCACTATCCTATAATACCCTCTATCCGATCCTATCCACAATCCTATAATACCCTCTATCCTATTCTTTCCTCTATATTATTCTATCCTCTATCCTATCCTCTATAATATCGTATCCTCTATCCTATCCTATTCTCTATCCTATCCTCTATCCTGTATCCTATCCTATCCTCTATCCTATCCTGTACTCTATCCTATCCCATCCTCTATCCTATCCTATCTTCTATGTTATCCTATCCTCTATTTTATCCTGTCCTCAATCCTATCCTATCCTCTATCATATCCTATCCTCTTTCCTATTATATTCTCTATTATATCCTATCCTCTACCCCATAATATCATCTATCCTATGCTATCCTCTACCCTATCCTATCCTCTGTCCTACCCTTTCCTGTATCCTACCCTCTATCCTATCCTATCCACTATCTTATAATATCATCTATCCCATGCTATCCTCTACCCTATCCTACCCTATATCCTATCCTATTCTCTATCCTATCCTATCCTCTATCCTATCCTATCCTCTATCCTATCCTATCCTCTATCCTATTCTATCCTCTATCCTATCCTATCCTCTATCGTCTCCTGTGCTCTATCCTATCCAATCCCCGATCCTATCCTCTATCCTACCATTTCCTCTAACCTATCCTATCCTCTATCCTATCCTATCCTCTATCCTATCCTATCCTCTATCCTATCCTATCCTCTATCCTATCCTATCCTCTATCCTATCCTATCCTCTATCCTATCCTATCCTCTATCCTATCCTATCCTCTATCCTATCCTATCCCCTATCCTATCCTATCCTCTATCCTATCCTATCCTCTATCCTCTATCCTATCCTATCCTCTATCCTATCCTATCCTCTATCCTATCCTATCCTCTATCCTATCCTATCCTCTATCCTATCCTATCCTCTATGCTATCCTATCCTCTATCCTATCCTATCCTCTATCCTATCCTATCCTCTATCCTATCCTATCGTCCATCGTATCCTATCCTCTATCCTCTATCCTATCCTCTCTCCTATCCTATCCTCTATCCTATCCTATCCTCTATCCTATCCTAGCCTCTATCCTATCCTATCCTCTATCCTATCCTATCCTCTATCCTATCCTATCCTCTATCCTATCCTATCCTCTATCCTATCCTATCCTATCCTCTATCCTATCCTATCATCTATCGTATCCTATCCTGTATCCGATCAAATCGCCTATCCTTTCCTATCCTCTATCCTACCCTATCCTCTATCCTATCCTATCCTCTGTCCCATGCTATCCTCTATCCTATTATATCCTTTATGCTATCCTATCCTCTATCCTATCCTATCCTTCTCTCCTATCCTATCCTCTATCCTATCCTATCCTCTATCCTATCCTATCCTCTATCCTATCCTGTCCTTTATCCTATAATATCATCTATCCTATCCTATCCTCTATAATATCGTTTCCTGTGTCCTATAATGTCCTCTATTCTATAATATCATCTATCCTATCCTATTCTCTATCCTATCCTATCCTATCCTATCCTCTATCGTATCCTATCCTCTATCCTATCCAATCCTATATCCTATTCTCTATCCTATATCCTATATCCTATCCTATCCTCTATCCTATCCTATCCTCTATCCTATTCTATCCTCTATCCTACCCTATCCTCTATCCTATCCTATCCTCTATCCTATCCTATCCTCTATCCTATTCTATCCTCTATCCTATCCTATCCTCTATCGTCTCCTGTGCTCTATCCTATCCAATCCCCGATCCTATCCTCTATCCTACCATTTCCTCTAACCTATCCTATCCTCTATCCTATAATATCCTCTATCCTATCCTATCCTCTATCCTATCCTATCCTCTATCCTATCCTATCCTCTATCCTATTCTATCCTCTATCCTATCCTATCCTCTATCGTCTCCTGTGCTCTATCCTATCCAATCCCCGATCCTATCCTCTATCCTACCATTTCCTCTAACCTATCCTATCCTCTATCCTATCCTATCCTCTATCCTATCCTATCCTCTATCCTATCCTATCCTCTATCCCATCCTATCCTCTATCCTATCCTATCCTCTATCCTATCCTATCCCCTATCCTATCCTATCCTCTATCCTATCCTATCCTCTATCCTCTATCCTATCCTATCCTCTATCCTATCCTATCCTCTATCCTATCCTATCCTCTATCCTATCCTATCCTCTATCCTATCCTATCCTCTATGCTATCCTATCCTCTATCCTATCCTATCCTCTATCCTATCCTATCCTCTATCCTATCCTATCGTCCATCGCATCCTATCCTCTATCCTCTATCCTATCCTCTATCCCATCCTATCCTCTATCCTATCCTATCCTCTATCCTATCCTAGCCTCTATCCTATCCTATCCTCTATCCTACCCTATCCTCCATCCTATCCTATCCTCTATCCTATCCTATCCTCTATCCTATCCTATCCTATCCTCTATCCTATCCTATCCTATACTCTATCCTATCCTATCCTATCCTCTATCCTATCCTATCCTATCCTCTATCCTATCCTATCCTCTATCCTATCCTATCCTCTATCCTATCCTATCCTCTATCCTATCCTATCCTCTACCCTATCCTATCCTCTATCCTATCCTATTCTCTATCTTATCCTATCCTCTATCGTATCCTATCATGTATGCGATCCAATCGCCTATCCTTTCCTATCCACTATCCTATCCTATCCTCTAACTTATCCTATCCTCTATCCTATCTTATCCTCTATCCTATACTATACTCTATTCTATCCTATCCTCTATCGTATCCTATCCTCTAACTTATCATATCCTCTATCGTCTCCTGTCCTCTATCCTATCCAATCCCCTATCCTATCCTATATCCGATCCTATCCTCTATCCTATCCTATCCTCTATAATATCGTTTCCTGTGTCCTATAATGTCCTCTATTCTATAATATCATCTATCCTATCCTATTCTCTATCCTATCCTATCCTATCCTATCCTCTATCGTATCCTATCCTCTATCCTATCCAATCCTATATCCTATTCTCTATCCTATATCCTATATCCTATCCTATCCTCTATCCTATCCTATCCCCTATCCTATTCTATCCTCTATCCTACCCTATCCTCTATCCTATCCTATCCTCTATCCTATCCTATCCTCTATCCTATCCTATCCTCTATCCTATCCTATCCTCTATCCTATCCTATCCTCTATCCTATCCTATCCTCTATCCTATCCTCTATCCTATCCTATCCTTAATCCTATCCTATTTATCCATGCTATCCTATCCTCTATCCTATCCTCTATCCTATCGTATTTTGTATCCTATCCCATCCTCTGCCCTATTCTATACTCTATCCTATCATATCCTCTATCCTATCCTATCCACTATCCTATCCTATCCTCTATCCTATCCTCTATAATATCGTATCCTCTATCCTATCCTATCCTCTATCCTATCATATCCTCTATCCTATCCTAGCCACTATCCTATAATACCCTCTATCCGATCCTATCCACAATCCTATAATACCCTCTATCCTATTCTTTCCTCTATCCTATTCTATCCTCTATCCTATCCTCTATAATATCGTATCCTCTATCCTATCCTATTCTCTATCCTATCCTCTATCCTGTATCCTATCCTATCCTCTATCCTATCCTGTACTCTATCCTATCCCATCCTCTATCCTATCCTATCTTCTATGTTATCCTATCCTCTATTTTATCCTGTCCTCAATCCTATCCTATCCTCTATCATATCCTATCCTCTTTCCTATTATATTCTCTATTATATCCTATCCTCTATCCTATCCTATCCTCTATCCTATCCTATCCTCTATCCTATCCTATCCTCTATAATATCGTATCCTCTATCCTATCCTATCCTCTATCCTATACTATCCTCTACCCTATCCTATCCTCTATAATATCTTATCCTCTATCCTATACTATCCTCTACCCCATAATATCATCTATCCTATGCTATCCTCTACCCTATCCTATCCTCTGTCCTACCCTTTCCTGTATCCTACCCTCTATCCTATCCTATCCACTATCTTATAATATCATCTATCCCATGCTATCCTCTACCCTATCCTACCCTATATCCTATCCTATTCTCTATCCTATCCTATCCTCTATCCTATCCTATCCTCTATCCTATCCTATCCTCTATCCTATTCTATCCTCTATCCTATCCTATCCTCTATCGTCTCCTGTGCTCTATCCTATCCAATCCCCGATCCTATCCTCTATCCTACCATTTCCTCTAACCTATCCTATCCTCTATCCTATCCTATCCTCTATCCTATCCCATCCTCTATCCTATCCTATCCTCTATCCTATCCTATCCTCTATCCTATCCTATCCTCTATCCTATCCTATCCTCTATCCTATCCTATCCCCTATCCTATCCTATCCTCTATCCTATCCTATCCTCTATCCTCTATCCTATCCTATCCTCTATCCTATCCTATCCTCTATCCTATCCTATCCTCTATCCTATCCTATCCTCTATCCTATCCTATCCTCTATGCTATCCTATCCTCTATCCTATCCTATCCTCTATCCTATCCTATCCTCTATCCTATCCTATCGTCCATCGTATCCTATCCTCTATCCTCTATCCTATCCTCTCTCCTATCCTATCCTCTATCCTATCCTATCCTCTATCCTATCCTAGCCTCTATCCTATCCTATCCTCTATCCTATCCTATCCTCTATCCTATCCTATCCTCTATCCTATCCTATCCTCTATCCTATCCTATCCTCTATCCTATCCTATCATCTATCGTATCCTATCCTGTATCCGATCAAATCGCCTATCCTTTCCTATCCTCTATCCTACCCTATCCTCTATCCTATCCTATCCTCTGTCCCATGCTATCCTCTATCCTATTATATCCTTTATGCTATCCTATCCTCTATCCTATCCTATCCTTCTCTCCTATCCTATCCTCTATCCTATCCTATCCTCTATCCTATCCTATCCTCTATCCTATCCTGTCCTTTATCCTATAATATCATCTATCCTATCCTATCCTCTATAATATCGTTTCCTGTGTCCTATAATGTCCTCTATTCTATAATATCATCTATCCTATCCTATTCTCTATCCTATCCTATCCTATCCTATCCTCTATCGTATCCTATCCTCTATCCTATCCAATCCTATATCCTATTCTCTATCCTATATCCTATATCCTATCCTATCCTCTATCCTATCCTATCCTCTATCCTATTCTATCCTCTATCCTACCCTATCCTCTATCCTATCCTATCCTCTATCCTATCCTATCCTCTATCCTATTCTATCCTCTATCCTATCCTATCCTCTATCGTCTCCTGTGCTCTATCCTATCCAATCCCCGATCCTATCCTCTATCCTACCATTTCCTCTAACCTATCCTATCCTCTATCCTATAATATCCTCTATCCTATCCTATCCTCTATCCTATCCTATCCTCTATCTTATCCTATCCTCTATCCTATCCTATCCTCTATCCTATCCTATCCTCTATCCTATTCTATCCTCTATCCTATCCTATCCTCTATCGTCTCCTTTGCTCTATCCTATCCAATCCCCGATCCTATCCTCTATCCTACCATTTCCTCTAACCTATCCTATCCTCTATCCTATCCTATCCTCTATCCTATCCTATCCTCTATCCTATCCTATCCTCTATCCTATCCTATCCTCTATCCTATCCTATCCTCTATCCTATCCTATCCCCTATCCTATCCTATCCTCTATCCTATCCTATCCTCTATCCTCTATCCTATCCTATCCTCTATCCTATCCTATCCTCTATCCTATCCTATCCTCTATCCTATCCTATCCTCTATCCTATCCTATCCTCTATGCTATCCTATCCTCTATCCTATCCTATCCTCTATCCTATCCTATCCTCTATCCTATCCTATCGTCCATCGTATCCTATCCTCTATCCTCTATCCTATCCTCTATCCTATCCTATCCTCTATCCTATCCTATCCTCTATCCTATCCTAGCCTCTATCCTATCCTATCCTCTATCCTATCCTATCCTCTATCCTATCCTATCCTCTATCCTATCCTATCCTCTATCCTATCCTATCCTCTATCCTATCCTATCATCTATCGTATCCTATCCTGTATCCGATCAAATCGCCTATCCTTTCCTATCCTCTATCCTACCCTATCCTCTATCCTATCCTATCCTCTGTCCCATGCTATCCTCTATCCTATTATATCCTTTATGCTATCCTATCCTCTATCCTATCCTATCCTTCTCTCCTATCCTATCCTCTATCCTATCCTATCCTCTATCCTATCCTATCCTCTATCCTATCCTGTCCTTTATCCTATAATATCATCTATCCTATCCTATTCTCTATCCTATCCTATCCTATCCTCTACCGTATCCTATCCTCTATCCTATCCTCTATCCTATCCTATCCTATCCTCTATCCTATCCTCTTTCCTATCCTATCCTCTATAATATCGTTTCCTCTGTCCTATAATGTCCTCTATTCTATAATATCATCTATCCTATCCTATTCTCTATCCTATCCTATCCTATCCTATCCTCTATCGTATCCTATCCTCTATCCTATCCAATCCTATATCCTATTCTCTATCCTATATCCTATCCTATCCTCTATCCTATCCTATCCTCTATCCTATTCTATCCTCTATCCTACCCTATCCTCTATCCTATCCTATCCTCTATCCTATCGTATCCTCTATCCTATCCAATCCTCTATCCTATAATATCATCTATCCTACGCTATTCTCTATCCTATCCCACCCTCTTCCCTATCCCATACTCTATCCTATCATATCCTCTATCCTATCCTATCCACTATCCTATCCTATCCTCTTTCCTATCCTATTCTCTATCCTATCCTATCCTCTATCCTATCCTCTATCCTATTGTATCCTGTATCCTACCCCATCCTCTGCCCTATCCTATACTCTATCCTATCATATCATCTATCGTATCCTATCCTCTATCCTATCCTATACTCTATCCTATCCTATCCTCTATCCTATCCTATCCTCTATCGTATCCTATCCTCTATCCTATCCAATCCTATATCCTATACTCTATCCTATCCAATCCTCTATCCTATCCTATCCTCTATCCTATCGTATCCTCTTTCCTATCCTATCCTCAATCCTATCCTATCCACTATCCTATCCTATCCTCTATCCTATCCTATCCTCTATCCTATCCTATCCTCTATCCTATACTATCCTCTATCCTATCCTATCCTCTATCCTATCCTATCCTCTATCCTATCCTATCCTCTATCCTATTCTATCCTCTATCCTACCCTATCCTCTATCCTATCCTATCCTCTATCCTATCCTATCCTCTATCCTATTCTATCCTCTATCCTATCCTATCCTCTATCGTCTCCTGTGCTCTATCCTATCCAATCCCCGATCCTATCCTCTATCCTACCATTTCCTCTAACCTATCCTATCCTCTATCCTATCCTATCCTCTATCCTATCCTATCCTCTATCCTATCCTATCCTCTATCCTATCCTATCCTCTATCCTATCCTATCCTCTATCCTATCCTATCCTCTATCCTATCCTATCCTCTATCCTATCCTATCCTCTATCCTATCCTATCCTCTATCCTATCCTATCCTCTATCCTATCCTATCCTCTATCCTATCCTATCCTCTATCCTCTATCCTATCCTATCCTCTATCCTATCCTATCCTCTATCCTATCCTATCCTCTATCCTATCCTATCCTCTATCCTATCCTATCCTCTATGCTATCCTATCCTCTATCCTATCCTATCCTCTATCCTATCCTATCCTCTATCCTATCCTATCGTCCATCGTATCCTATCCTCTATCCTCTATCCTATCCTCTATCCTATCCTATCCTCTATCCTATCCTATCCTCTATCCTATCCTAGCCTCTATCCTATCCTATCCTCTATCCTATCCTATCCTCTATCCTATCCTATCCTCTATCCTATCCTATCCTCTATCCTATCCTATCCTCTATCGTATCCTACCCTCTAACTTATCCTATCCTCTATCGTCTCCTGTCCTCTATCCTATCCAATCCCCTATCCTATCCTATATCCGATCCTATCCTCTATCCTATCCTATCCTCTATAATATCGTTTCCTCTGTCCTATAATGTCCTCTATTCTATAATATCATCTATCCTATCCTATTCTCTATCCTATCCTATCCTATCCTATCCTCTATCGTATCCTATCCTCTATCCTATCCTAGCCTCTATCCTATCCTATCCTCTATCCTATCCTATCCTCTATCCTATCCTATCCTCTATCCTATCCTAGCCTCTATCCTATCCTATCCTCTATCCTATCCTATCCTCTATCCTATCCTATCCTCTATCCTATCCTATCCTCTATCCTATCCTATCCTCTATCCTATCCTATCCTCTATCCTATCCTATCATCTATCGTATCCTATCCTGTATCCGATCAAATCGCCTATCCTTTCCTATCCTCTATCCTACCCTATCCTCTATCCTATCCTATCCTCTGTCCCATCCTATCCTCTATCCTATCCTATCCTCTATCCTATCCTATCCTCTATCCTATCCTATCCTTCTCTCCTATCCTATCCTCTATCCTATCCTATCCTCTATCCTATCCTATCCTCTATCCTATCCTGTCCTCTATCCTATAATATCCTCTATCCTATCCTATTCTCTATCCTATCCTATCCTATCCTCTACCGTATCCTATCCTGTATCCGATCCAATCCCCTATCGTATCCTCTATCCTATCCTATTCTCTATTCTATCCTCTATCCTATCGTATCCTCTATCCTATCTAATCCTCTATCCTATCCTCTATCATATCCTATCCTCTAACTTATCCTATCCTCTATCCTATCTTATCCTCTGTCCTATTCTATACTCTATCCTATCCTTTCCGCCATCCTATCCTATCCTATCCTCTATCGAATCCTATCCTCTATCCTATCCAATACCCTATCCTATCCTCTATCCGATCCTATCCTCTATCCTATCCTATCCTCTATAATATCGTTTCCTCTGTCCTATAATGTCCTCTATCCTATAATATCATCTATCCTATCCTATTCTCTATCCTATCCTATCCTATCCTCTATCGTATCCTATCCTCTAACTTATCCTATCCTCTATCCTATCTTATCCTCTGTCCTATTCTATACTCTATCCTATCCTTTCCGCCATCCTATCCTATCCTGTCCTCTATCGAATCCTATCCTCTATCCTATCCAATCCCCTATCCTATCCTCTATCCGATCCTATCCTCTATCCTATCCTATCCTCTATAATATCGTTTCCTCTGTCCTATAATGTCCTCTATCCTATCCTATCCTCTATCCTATCCTATCCTCTATCCTATCCTATCCCCTATCCTATCCTATCCTCTATCCTATCCTATCCTCTATCCTCTATCCTATCCTATCCTCTATCCTATCCTATCCTCTATCCTATCCTATCCTCTATCCTATCCTATCCTCTATCCTATCCTATCCTCTATGCTATCCTATCCTCTATCCTATCCTATCCTCTATCCTATCCTATCCTCTATCCTATCCTATCGTCCATCGTATCCTATCCTCTATCCTCTATCCTATCCTCTATCCTATCCTATCCTCTATCCTATCCTATCCTCTATCCTATCCTAGCCTCTATCCTATCCTATCCTCTATCCTATCCTATCCTCTATCCTATCCTATCCTCTATCCTATCCTATCCTCTATCCTATCCTATCATCTATCGTATCCTATCCTGTATCCGATCAAATCGCCTATCCTTTCCTATCCTCTATCCTACCCTATCCTCTATCCTATCCTATCCTCTGTCCCATGCTATCCTCTATCCTATTATATCCTTTATGCTATCCTATCCTCTATCCTATCCTATCCTTCTCTCCTATCCTATCCTCTATCCTATCCTATCCTCTATCCTATCCTATCCTCTATCCTATCCTGTCCTTTATCCTATAATATCATCTATCCTATCCTATTCTCTATCCTATCCTATCCTATCCTCTACCGTATCCTATCCTCTATCCTATCCTCTATCCTATCCTATCCTATCCTCTATCCTATCCTCTTTCCTATCCTATCCTCTATAATATCGTTTCCTCTGTCCTATAATGTCCTCTATTCTATAATATCATCTATCCTATCCTATTCTCTATCCTATCCTATCCTATCCTCTATCGTATCCTATCCTCTATCCTATCCAATCCTATATCCTATTCTCTATCCTATATCCTATCCTATCCTCTATCCTATCCTATCCTCTATCCTATTCTATCCTCTATCCTACCCTATCCTCTATCCTATCCTATCCTCTATCCTATCGTATCCTCTATCCTATCCAATCCTCTATCCTATAATATCATCTATCCTACGCTATTCTCTATCCTATCCCACCCTCTTCCCTATCCCATACTCTATCCTATAATGTCCTCTATCCTATCCTATCCTCTATCCTATCCTATCCTCTATCCTATCCTATCCCCTATCCTATCCTATCCTCTATCCTATCCTATCCTCTATCCTCTATCCTATCCTATCCTCTATCCTATCCTATCCTCTATCCTATCCTATCCTCTATCCTATCCTATCCTCTATCCTATCCTATCCTCTATGCTATCCTATCCTCTATCCTATCCTATCCTCTATCCTATCCTATCCTCTATCCTATCCTATCGTCCATCGTATCCTATCCTCTATCCTCTATCCTATCCTCTATCCTATCCTATCCTCTATCCTATCCTATCCTCTATCCTATCCTAGCCTCTATCCTATCCTATCCTCTATCCTATCCTATCCTCTATCCTATCCTATCCTCTATCCTATCCTATCCTCTATCCTATCCTATCATCTATCGTATCCTATCCTGTATCCGATCAAATCGCCTATCCTTTCCTATCCTCTATCCTACCCTATCCTCTATCCTATCCTATCCTCTGTCCCATGCTATCCTCTATCCTATTATATCCTTTATGCTATCCTATCCTCTATCCTATCCTATCCTTCTCTCCTATCCTATCCTCTATCCTATCCTATCCTCTATCCTATCCTATCCTCTATCCTATCCTGTCCTTTATCCTATAATATCATCTATCCTATCCTATTCTCTATCCTATCCTATCCTATCCTCTACCGTATCCTATCCTCTATCCTATCCTCTATCCTATCCTATCCTATCCTCTATCCTATCCTCTTTCCTATCCTATCCTCTATAATATCGTTTCCTCTGTCCTATAATGTCCTCTATTCTATAATATCATCTATCCTATCCTATTCTCTATCCTATCCTATCCTATCCTATCCTCTATCGTATCCTATCCTCTATCCTATCCAATCCTATATCCTATTCTCTATCCTATATCCTATCCTATCCTCTATCCTATCCTATCCTCTATCCTATTCTATCCTCTATCCTACCCTATCCTCTATCCTATCCTATCCTCTATCCTATCGTATCCTCTATCCTATCCAATCCTCTATCCTATAATATCATCTATCCTACGCTATTCTCTATCCTATCCCACCCTCTTCCCTATCCCATACTCTATCCTATCATATCCTCTATCCTATCCTATCCACTATCCTATCCTATCCTCTTTCCTATCCTATTCTCTATCCTATCCTATCCTCTATCCTATCCTCTATCCTATTGTATCCTGTATCCTACCCCATCCTCTGCCCTATCCTATACTCTATCCTATCATATCATCTATCGTATCCTATCCTCTATCCTATCCTATACTCTATCCTATCCTATCCTCTATCCTATCCTATCCTCTATCGTATCCTATCCTCTATCCTATCCAATCCTATATCCTATACTCTATCCTATCCAATCCTCTATCCTATCCTATCCTCTATCCTATCGTATCCTCTTTCCTATCCTATCCTCAATCCTATCCTATCCACTATCCTATCCTATCCTCTATCCTATCCTATCCTCTATCCTATCCTATCCTCTATCCTATACTATCCTCTATCCTATCCTATCCTCTATCCTATCCTATCCTCTATCCTATCCTATCCTCTATCCTATTCTATCCTCTATCCTACCCTATCCTCTATCCTATCCTATCCTCTATCCTATCCTATCCTCTATCCTATTCTATCCTCTATCCTATCCTATCCTCTATCGTCTCCTGTGCTCTATCCTATCCAATCCCCGATCCTATCCTCTATCCTACCATTTCCTCTAACCTATCCTATCCTCTATCCTATCCTATCCTCTATCCTATCCTATCCTCTATCCTATCCTATCCTCTATCCTATCCTATCCTCTATCCTATCCTATCCTCTATCCTATCCTATCCTCTATCCTATCCTATCCTCTATCCTATCCTATCCTCTATCCTATCCTATCCTCTATCCTATAATATCCTCTATCCTATCCTATCCTCTATCCTCTATCCTATCCTATCCTCTATCCTATCCTATCCTCTATCCTATCCTATCCTCTATCCTATCCTATCCTCTATCCTATCCTATCCTCTATGCTATCCTATCCTCTATCCTATCCTATCCTCTATCCTATCCTATCCTCTATCCTATCCTATCGTCCATCGTATCCTATCCTCTATCCTCTATCCTATCCTCTATCCTATCCTATCCTCTATCCTATCCTATCCTCTATCCTATCCTAGCCTCTATCCTATCCTATCCTCTATCCTATCCTATCCTCTATCCTATCCTATCCTCTATCCTATCCTATCCTCTATCCTATCCTATCCTCTATCGTATCCTACCCTCTAACTTATCCTATCCTCTATCGTCTCCTGTCCTCTATCCTATCCAATCCCCTATCCTATCCTATATCCGATCCTATCCTCTATCCTATCCTATCCTCTATAATATCGTTTCCTCTGTCCTATAATGTCCTCTATTCTATAATATCATCTATCCTATCCTATTCTCTATCCTATCCTATCCTATCCTATCCTCTATCGTATCCTATCCTCTATCCTATCCTAGCCTCTATCCTATCCTATCCTCTATCCTATCCTATCCTCTATCCTATCCTATCCTCTATCCTATCCTAGCCTCTATCCTATCCTATCCTCTATCCTATCCTATCCTCTATCCTATCCTATCCTCTATCCTATCCTATCCTCTATCCTATCCTATCCTCTATCCTATCCTATCCTCTATCCTATCCTATCATCTATCGTATCCTATCCTGTATCCGATCAAATCGCCTATCCTTTCCTATCCTCTATCCTACCCTATCCTATATCCTATCCTATCCTCTGTCCCATCCTATCCTCTATCCTATCCTATCCTCTATCCTATCCTATCCTCTATCCTATCCTATCCTTCTCTCCTATCCTATCCTCTATCCTATCCTATCCTCTATCCTATCCTATCCTCTATCCTATCCTGTCCTCTATCCTATAATATCCTCTATCCTATCCTATTCTCTATCCTATCCTATCCTATCCTCTACCGTATCCTATCCTGTATCCGATCCAATCCCCTATCGTATCCTCTATCCTATCCTATTCTCTATTCTATCCTCTATCCTATCGTATCCTCTATCCTATCTAATCCTCTATCCTATCCTCTATCATATCCTATCCTCTAACTTATCCTATCCTCTATCCTATCTTATCCTCTGTCCTATTCTATACTCTATCCTATCCTTTCCGCCATCCTATCCTATCCTATCCTCTATCGAATCCTATCCTCTATCCTATCCAATACCCTATCCTATCCTCTATCCGATCCTATCCTCTATCCTATCCTATCCTCTATAATATCGTTTCCTCTGTCCTATAATGTCCTCTATCCTATAATATCATCTATCCTATCCTATTCTCTATCCTATCCTATCCTATCCTCTATCGTATCCTATCCTCTAACTTATCCTATCCTCTATCCTATCTTATCCTCTGTCCTATTCTATACTCTATCCTATCCTTTCCGCCATCCTATCCTATCCTGTCCTCTATCGAATCCTATCCTCTATCCTATCCAATCCCCTATCCTATCCTCTATCCGATCCTATCCTCTATCCTATCCTATCCTCTATAATATCGTTTCCTCTGTCCTATAATGTCCTCTATCCTATAATATCATCTATCCTATCCTATTCTCTATCCTATCCTATCCTATCCTCTATCGTATCCTATCCTCTATCCTATCCAATCCTATATCCTATTCTCTATCCTATCCTATCCTCTATCGTATCCTATCCCCTATCTTGTGCTATCCTCTATCCTGTTCTATCCTCTATCCTATCCTATCCTCTATCGTCTCCTGTCCTCTATCCTATCCAATCCCCTATCCTATCCAATCCCCGATCCTATCCTCTATCCTACCCTTTCCGTTATGCTATCCTATCCTCTATAATATCGTATCCTCTGTCCTATCCTTCCTCTATCCTACAATATCATCTATCCTATCCTATCCTCTATCCTATCCTATCCACCATCCTATCCTATCCTCAATCCTATCCTATACTCCATCCTATCCTATCCGCTACCCTATACTATCCTCTATCCTATCCTATCCTCTATCCTATCCTATACTCTATCCTATCCTATCGTCTATAATACCGTATCCTCTATCCTATCCTATCCTCTATCCTATCCTATACTCTATCCTATCCTATCGTCTATAATACCGTATCCTCTATCCTATCCTATCCTCTATCCTATCCTATCCTCTATCCTATCCTATCCTCTATCCTATCTTATCCTCTATCCTATCCTATCCTTCTCTCCTATCCTATCCTCTATCCTATCCTATCCTCTATCCTATCCTATCCTCTATCCTATCCAATCCTATATCCTATTCTCTATCCTATCCTATCCTCTATCGTATCCTATCCCCTATCTTGTCCTATCCTCTATCCTATTCTATCCTCTATCCTATCCAATCCTATATCCTATTATCTATCCTATCCTATCCTCTATCGTATCCTATCCCCTATCTTGTCCTATCCTCTATCCCATTCTATCCTCTATCCTATCCTCTATCCTATCCTATCCACCATCCTGTCCTATCCTCAATCCTATCCTATACTCCATCCTATCCTATCCGCTATCCTATACTATCCTCTATCCTATCCTATCCTCTATCCTATCCTATCCTCTATCCTATCCTATACTCTATCCTATCCTATCGTCTATAATACCGTATCCTCTATCCTATCCTATCCTCTATCCTATCCTGTCCTCTATCCTATAATATCATCTATCCTACCCTATTCTCTATCCTATCCTATCCTATCCTCTATCCTATTCAATCCTATATCCTATTCTCTATCCTATCCTATCCTCTATCGTATCCTATCCCCTATCTTGTCCTATCCTCTATCCTATTCTATCCTCTATCCTATCCTATCCTCTATCGTCTCCTGTCCTCTATCCTATCCAATCCCCTATCCTATCCACCCCCGATCCTATCCTCTATCCTACCCTTTCCGCTATGCTATCCTATCCTCTATAATATCGTATCCTCTGTCCTATCCTTCCTCTATCCTACAATATCATCTATCATATCCTATCCTCTATCCTATCCTATCCACCATCCTGTCCTATCCTCAATCCTATCCTATACTCCATCCTATCCTATCCGCTATCCTATACTATCCTCTATCCTATCCTATCCTCTATCCTATCCTATCCTCTATCCTATCCTATACTCTATCCTATCCTATCGTCTATAATACCGTATCCTCTATCCTATCCTATCCTCTATCCTATCCTATCCTCTATCCTATCCTATCCTCTATCCTATCCTATCCTCTATCCTATCCTATCCTCTATCCTATCCTATACTCTATCCTATCCTATCGTCTATAATACCGTATCCTCTATCCTATCCTATCCTCTATCCTATCCTATCCTCTATCCTATCCTATCCTCTATCCTATCCTATCCTCTATAATATCGTTTCCTGTGTCCTATAATGTCCTCTATTCTATAATATCATCTATCCTATCCTATTCTCTATCCTATCCTATCCTATCCTATCCTCTATCGTATCCTATCCTCTATCCTATCCAATCCTATATCCTATTCTCTATCCTATATCCTATATCCTATCCTATCCTCTATCCTATCCTATCCTCTATCCTATTCTATCCTCTATCCTACCCTATCCTCTATCCTATCCTATCCTCTATCCTATCCTATCCTCTATCCTATTCTATCCTCTATCCTATCCTATCCTCTATCGTCTCCTGTGCTCTATCCTATCCAATCCCCGATCCTATCCTCTATCCTACCATTTCCTCTAACCTATCCTATCCTCTATCCTATCCTATCCTCTATCCTATCCTATCCTCTATCCTATCCTATCCTCTATCCTATCCTATCCTCTATCCTATCCTATCCTCTATCCTATCCTATCCTCTATCCTATCCTATCCTCTATCCTATCCTATCCTCTATCCTATCCTATCCTCTATCCTATCCTATCCTCTATCCTATCCTATCCTCTATCCTCTATCCTATCCTATCCTCTATCCTATCCTATCCTCTATCCTATCCTATCCTCTATCCTATCCTATCCTCTATCCTATCCTATCCTCTATGCTATCCTATCCTCTATCCTATCCTATCCTCTATCCTATCCTATCCTCTATCCTATCCTATCGTCCATCGTATCCTATCCTCTATCCTCTATCCTATCCTCTATCCTATCCTATCCTCTATCCTATCCTATCCTCTATCCTATCCTAGCCTCTATCCTATCCTATCCTCTATCCTATCCTATCCTCTATCCTATCCTATCCTCTATCCTATCCTATCCTCTATCCTATCCTATCCCCTATCGTATCCTACCCTCTAACTTATCCTATCCTCTATCGTCTCCTGTCCTCTATCCTATCCAATCCCCTATCCTATCCTATATCCGATCCTATCCTCTATCCTATCCTATCCTCTATAATATCGTTTCCTCTGTCCTATAATGTCCTCTATTCTATAATATCATCTATCCTATCCTATTCTCTATCCTATCCTATCCTATCCTATCCTCTATCGTATCCTATCCTCTATCCTATCCAATCCTCTATCCTATCCTAGCCTCTATCCTATCCTATCCTCTATCCTATCCTATCCTCTATCCTATCCTATCCTCTATCCTATCCTAGCCTCTATCCTATCCTATCCTCTATCCTATCCTATCCTCTATCCTATCCTATCCTCTCTCCTATCCTATCCTCTATCCTATCCTATCCTCTATCCTATCCTATCATCTATCGTATCCTATCCTGTATCCGATCAAATCGCCTATCCTTTCCTATCCTCTATCCTACCCTATCCTCTATCCTATCCTATCCTCTGTCCCATCCTATCCTCTATCCTATCCTATCCTCTATACTATCCTATCCTCTATCCTATCCTATCCTTCTCTCCTATCCTATCCTCTATCCTATCCTATCCTCTATCCTATCCTATCCTCTATCCTATCCTGTCCTCTATCCTATAATATCCTCTATCCTATCCTATTCTCTATCCTATCCTATCCTATCCTCTACCGTATCCTATCCTGTATCCGATCCAATCCCCTATCGTATCCTCTATCCTATCCTATTCTCTATTCTATCCTCTATCCTATCGTATCCTCTATCCTATCTAATCCTCTATCCTATCCTCTATCATATCCTATCCTCTAACTTATCCTATCCTCTATCGTCTCCTGTCCTCTATCCTATCCTATCCTCTATCCTATCCTATCCTCTATAATATCGTTTCCTCTGTCCTATAATGTCCTCTATCCTATAATATCATCTATCCTATCCTATTCTCTATCCTATCCTATCCTATCCTCTATCGTATCCTATCCTCTATCCTATCCAATCCTATATCCTATTCTCTATCCTATCCTATCCTCTATCGTATCCTATCCCCTATCTTGTCCTATCCTCTATCCTGTTCTATCCTCTATCCTATCCTATCCTCTATCGTCTCCTGTCCTCTATCCTATCCAATCCCCTATCCTATCCAATCCCCGATCCTATCCTCTATCCTACCCTTTCCGCTATGCTATCCTATCCTCTATAATATCGTATCCTCTGTCCTATCCTTCCTCTATCCTACAATATCATCTATCCTATCCTATCCTCTATCCTATCCTATCCACCATCCTATCCTATCCTCAATCCTATCCTATACTCCATCCTATCCTATCCGCTACCCTATACTATCCTCTATCCTATCCTATCCTCTATCCTATCCTATCCTCTATCCTATTCTATCCTCTATCCTATCCAATCCTATATCCTATTATCTATCCTATCCTATCCTCTATCGTATCCTATCCCCTATCTTGTCCTATCCTCAATCCCATTCTATCCTCTATCCTATCCTATCCTCTATCCTATCCTATCCACCATCCTGTCCTATCCTCAATCCTATCCTATACTCCATCCTATCCTATCCGCTATCCTATACTATCCTCTATCCTATCCTATCCTCTATCCTATCCTATCCTCTATCCTATCCTATACTCTATCCTATCCTATCGTCTATAATACCGTATCCTCTATCCTATCCTATCCTCTATCGTATCCTATCCCCTATCTTGTCCTATCCTCTATCCTATTCTATCCTCTATCCTATCCTATCCTCTATCGTCTCCTGTCCTCTATCCTATCCAATCCCCTATCCTATCCAATCCCCGATCCTATCCTCTATCCTACCCTTTCCGCTATGCTATCCTATCCTCTATAATATCGTATCCTCTGTCCTATCCTTCCTCTATCCTACAATATCATCTATCATATCCTATCCTCTATCCTATCCTATCCACCATCCTGTCCTATCCTCAATCCTATCCTATACTCCATCCTATCCTATCCGCTATCCTATACTATCCTCTATCCTATCCTATCCTCTATCCTATCCTATCCTCTATCCTATCCTATACTCTATCCTATCCTATCGTCTATAATACCGTATCCTCTATCCTATCCTATCCTCTATCCTATCCTATCCTCTATCCTATCCTATCCTCTATCCTATCCTATCCTCTATCCTATCCTATCCTCTATCCTATCCTATCCTCTATCCTATCCTATCCTCTATCCTATCCTATACTCTATCCTATCCTATCGTCTATAATACCGTATCCTCTATCCTATCCTATCCTCTATCCTATCCTATACTCTATCCTATCCTATCCTCTATCCTATCCTATCCTAAATCCTATACTATCCTCTATCGTCTCCTATCCTCTATCCTATCCAATCCCCTATCCTATCCTCTATCGTCTCCTATCCTCTATCCTATCCTATCCTCATTCCTATCCTATCCTCTATCCTATCCTATCCTCTATCCTATCCTATCCTCTATCCTATCCTATCCCATCCTCTATCCTATCCTATCCTCTATCGTCTCCTATCCTCTATCCTATCCAATCCCCTATCATATCCTCTATCGTCTCCTATCCTCTATCCTATCCTATCCTCATTCCTATCCTATCCTCTATCCTATCGTATCCTCTACCCTATTCTATACTCCATCCTATCCTATCCTCTATCCTATCCTATCCTCTATCCTATCCTATCCTCTATCCTATCCAATCCCCTATCCGATCCTCTATCCTACCCTATCCTCAATACTATCCTATCCTCAATCCTATCCTATCCTCTATCGTATCCTATTCTCTATCCTATCCTATCCTATATCCTATCCTATACTATCCTATCCTCTATCCTATCCTATCCTCTATCCTATTCTATACTCCATCCTATCCTATCCTATCCTATCCTCTATCCTATCCTATCCTCTATCCTATTCTATACTCCATCCTATCCTATCCTCTATCCTATCCTATCCTCTATCCTATCCTATCCTCTATCCTATCCTATCCTCTATCCTATCCTATCCTCTATCCTATCCTATCCTCTATCCTATCCTATCCTCTATCCTATCCTATCCTCTATCCTATCCTATCCTCTATCCTATCCTATCCAATCCTCTATCCTATCCTATCCTCTATCCTATCCTCTATCCTATCCAATCCCCTATCCTATCCTCTATAATATCCAATCACTTATCCTATCCTCTATTCAATCCTATACTCTATCCTATCCTATCCTCTACAATATCGTATCCTCTATCCTATCCTATCCTCTATCCTATCCAATCCTATATCCTATACTCTATCCTATCCTATCCTATATCCTATCCTATACTATCCTATCCTCTATCCTATCCAATCCCCTATCCGATCCTCTATCCTACCCTATCCCCTATCCTATCCTATCCTCTATCCTATCCTATCCTCTATCCTATTCTATACTCCATCCTATCCTATCCTCTATCCTATCCTATCCTCTATCCTATCCTATCATCTATCCTATTCTATACTCCATCCTATCCTATCCGCTATCCTATCCTATCCTCTATCCTATCCTATCCTCAATCCTATCCTATCCTCTATCCTATCCTATTCTCTATCCTATCCTATCCTATATCCTATCCTATACTATCCTATCCTTTATCCTATTCTATCCTATATCCTATCCTATCCTCTATCCTATTCTATGCTCCATCCTATCCTATCCTCTATCCTATCCTATCCTCTATCCTATCCTATCCTCTATCCTATTCTATACTCCATCCTATCCTATCCGCTATCCTATCCTATCCTCTATCCTATCCTATCCTCTATCCTATCCTATCCTCTATCCTATCCTATCCTCTATCCTATCCAATACGGTATCTTATCCGATCCTTTATCCTATCCTATCCTCTATAATATCCTATCCCCTATCCTATCCTCTATTCGATCCTCTCCACTATAATATCGTATCCTCTATCCTATCCTATCCTCTATCCTATCCAATCCCCTACCCGATCCTCTATCCTATCCTATCCTCAATCCTATCCTATCCTCAATCCTATCCTATCCTCTATCCTATTCAATCCTATATCCTGTATTCTATCGTATCCTATCCTCTATCCTATCCTATCCTCTATCCTATTCTATCCTCTATCCTATCCTATCCTCTATCCTATCGTATCCTCTATCCTATCCAATCCTCTATCCTATACTCTATCCTATCCTATCCTATATCCTACCCTATACTATCCCATCCTCTATTCGATCCTCTCCACTATAATATCGTATCCTCTATCCTATCCTATCCTCTATCCTATCCAATCCCCTATCCGATCCTCTATCCTATCCTATCCTCAATCCTATCCTATCCTCAATCCTATCCTATCTTCTATCCTATCCTATTCTCTATCCTATCCTATCCTATATCCTATCCTATACTATCCTATCCTCTATCCTATCCTATCCCCTATCCTATCCTCTATTCGATCCTCTCCACTATAATATCGTATCCTCTATCCTATCCTATCCTCTATCCTATCCAATCCCCTATCTGATCCTCTATCCTATCCTATCCTCAATCCTACCCTATCCTCAATCCTATCCTATCCTCTATCCTATCCTATTCTCTATCCTATCCTATCCTATATATTATCCTATACTATCCTATCCTCTATCCTATCCTATCCTCAATCCTATCCTATCCTCTATCCTATCCAATCCTCTATCCTATCCTATCCTTCTCTCCTATCCTATCCTCTATCCTATCCTATCCTCTATCCTATCCTATCCTCTATCCTATCCAATCCTATATCCTATTCTCTATCCTATCCTATCCTCTATCGTATCCTATCCCCTATCTTGTCCTATCCTCTATCCTATTCTATCCTCTATCCTATCCAATCCTATATCCTATTATCTATCCTATCCTATCCTCTATCGTATCCTATCTCCTATCTTGTCCTATCCTCTATCCCATTCTATCCTCTATCCTATCCTATCCTCTATCGTCTCCTGTCCTCTATCCTATCCAATCCCCTATCCTATCCAATCCCCGATCCTATCCTCTATCCTACCCTTTCCGCTATGCTATCCTATCCTCTATAATATCTTATCCTCTGTCCTATCCTTCCTCTATCCTACAATATCATCTATCCTATCCTATCCTCTATCCTATCCTATCCACCATCCTGTCCTATCCTCAATCCTATCCTATACTCCATCCTATCCTATCCGCTATCCTATACTATCCTCTATCCTATCCTATCCTCTATCCTATCCTATCCTCTATCCTATCCTATACTCTATCCTATCCTATCGTCTATAATACCGTATCCTCTATCCTATCCTATCCTCTATCCTATCCTATCCTCTATCCTATCCTATCCTCTATCCTATCCTATCCTCTATCCTGTCCTATCCTCTATCCTATCCTATCCTCTATCCTATCTAAGCCCCCTATCCTATCCTATCCTATCTATTATCGTATCCTCTATCATATCGTATCCTCCATCCTATCCTATCCTCTTTGCTATCCTATCCTCAATCCTATCGTATCCTCTATAATGTCGTATCCTCTATAATATCGTATCCTCTATAATATCGTATCCTCTATCCTATCCTATCCTCTATCCTATAATATCATCTATCCTATCCTATTCTCTATCCTACCCTATCCTCCATCCTATCCTATCCTCTATCGTCTCCTATCCTCTATCCTATCCCATCCTCTATCCTATCCTATCCTCTACCCTATCCTACCCTCTATCCTATCCAATCCCCTATCCTATCCTCTATCCTATCCTATCCCATCCTATATCCTATCCTCCATACTATCCTATCCGATCCTCTATGCTATCCTATCCTCTATAATATCGTATCCTCTATCATATCCTACCCTCTTTCCTATAATATCATCTTTCCTATCCTATTCTCTATCCTATCCTATCCTCTATCCTACCCCTTCCTCTATCGTCTCCTATCCTCTATCCTATCCTCTACCCTATCCTATTCTCTATCCTGTCCTCTATCATATCCTACCCTCTATCCTATCCTATCCTCTATCCTATCCTATCCTCTATCCTATCCTATCCTTCTCTCCTATCCTATCCTCTATCCTATCCTATCCTCTATCCTATCCTATCCTCTATCCTATCCTGTCCTCTATCCTATAATATCATCTATCCTACCCTATTCTCTATCCTATCCTATCCTATCCTCTATCCTATCCAATCCTATATCCTATTCTCTATCCTATCCTATCCTCTATCGTATCCTATCCCCTATCTTGTCCTATCCTCTATCCTATTCTATCCTCTATCCTATCCTATCCTCTATCGTCTCCTGTCCTCTATCCTATCCAATCCCCTATCCTATCCAATCCCCGATCCTATCCTCCATCCTACCCTTTCCGCTATGCTATCCTATCCTCTATAATATCGTATCCTCTGTCCTATCCTTCCTCTATCCTACAATATCATCTATCATATCCTATCCTCTATCCTATCCTATCCACCATCCTGTCCTATCCTCAATCCTATCCTATCCTCTATCCTATCCTATACTCTATCCTATCCTATCGTCTATAATACCGTATCCTCTATCCTATCCTATCCTCTATCCTATCCTATCCTCTATCCTATCCTATCCTCTATCCTATCCTATCCTCTATCCTATCCTATCCTCTATCCTATCCTATCCTCTATCCTATCCTATACTCTATCCTATCCTATCGTCTATAATACCGTATCCTCTATCCTATCCTATCCTCTATCCTATCCTATACTCTATCCTATCCTATCCTCTATCCTATCCTATCCTAAATCCTATCCTAAATCCTATCCTATCCTCTATCGTCTCCTATCCTCTATCCTATCCAATCCCCTATCCTATCCTCTATCGTCTCCTATCCTCTATCCTATCCTATCCTCATTCCTATCCTATCCTCTATCCTATCCTATCCTCTATCCTATCCTATCCTCTATCCTATCCTATCCTATCCTCTATCCTATCCTATCCTCTATCGTCTCCTATCCTCTATCCTATCCAATCCCCTATCATATCCTCTATCGTCTCCTATCCTCTATCCTATCCTATCCTCATTCCTATCCTATCCTCTATCCTATCCTATCCACCATCCTGTCCTATCCTCAATCCTATCCTATCCTCTATCCTATCCTATACTCTATCCTATCCTATCGTCTATAATACCGTATCCTCTATCCTATCCTATCCTCTATCCTATCCTATCCTCTATCCTATCCTATCCTCTATCCTATCCTATCCTCTATCCTATCCTATCCTCTATCCTATCCTATCCTCTATCCTATCCTATACTCTATCCTATCCTATCGTCTATAATACCGTATCCTCTATCCTATCCTATCCTCTATCCTATCCTATACTCTATCCTATCCTATCCTCTATCCTATCCTATCCTAAATCCTATCCTAAATCCTATCCTATCCTCTATCGTCTCCTATCCTCTATCCTATCCAATCCCCTATCCTATCCTCTATCGTCCCCTATCCTCTATCCTATCCTATCCTCATTCCTATCCTATCCTCTATCCTATCCTATCCTCTATCCTATCCTATCCTCTATCCTATCCTATCCTATCCTCTATCCTATCCTATCCTCTATCGTCTCCTATCCTCTATCCTATCCAATCCCCTATCATATCCTCTATCGTCTCCTATCCTCTATCCTATCCTATCCTCATTCCTATCCTATCCTCTATCCTATCGTATCCTCTACCCTATTCTATACTCCATCCTATCCTATCCTCTATCCTATCCTATCCTCTATCCTATCCTATCCTCTATCCTATCCAATCCCCTATCCGATCCTCTATCCTACCCTATCCTCAATACTATCCTATCCTCAATCCTATCCTATCCTCTATCGTATCCTATTCTCTATCCTATCCTATCCTATATCCTATCCTATACTATCCTATCCTCTATCCTATCCTATCCTCTATCCTATTCTATACTCCATCCTATCCTATCCTATCCTCTATCCTATCCTATTCTATACTCCATCCTATCCTATCCTATCCTCTATCCTATCCTATTCTATACTCCATCCTATCCTATCCGCTGTCCTATCCTATCCTCTATCCTATCCTATTCTATATCCTATCCTATCCTATATCCTATCCTATACTATCCTATCCTCTATCCTATCCTATCCTCTATCCTATCCTATCCTCTATCCTATCCAATCCTCTATCTTATACTCTATCCTATCCTATCCTATATCCTATCCTATACTATCCTATCCTCTATCCTATCCTATCCCCTATCCTATCCTCTATTCGATCCTCTCCACTATAATATCGTATCCTCTATCCTATCCTATCCTCTATCCTATCCAATCCGCTATCCGATCCTCTATCCTACCCTATCCTCAATCCTATCCTATCCTCAATCCTATCCTATCCTCCATCCTATCCTATTCTCTATCCTATCCTATCCTATATCCTATCCTATACTATCCTATCCTCTATCCTATCCTATCCTCTATCCTGTTCTATACTCCATCCTATCCTATCCTATCCTCTATCCTATCCTATTCTATACTCCATCCTATACTATCCGCTATCCTATCCTATCCTCTATCCTATCCTATTCTCTATCCTATCCTATCCTATATCCTATCCTATACTATCCTATCCTCTATCCTATCCTATCCTCTATCCTATCCTATCCTCTATCCTATCCTATCCTCTATCCTATCCTATCCTCTATCCTATCCAATCCTCTATCCTATACTCTATCCTATCCTATCCTATATCCTATCCTATACTATCCTATCCTCTATCCTATCCTATCCCCTATCCTATCCTCTATTCGATTCTCTCCACTATAATATCGTATCCTCAACCCTATCCTATCCTCTATCCTATCCTTTCCTCTATCCTATCCAATCCCCTATCCGATCCTCTATCCTATCCTATCCTCAATCCTATCCTATCCTCAATCCTATCCTATCCTCTATCCTATCCTATTCTCTATCCTATCCTATTCTATATCCTATCCTATACTATCCTATCCTCTATCCTATCCTATCCTCTATCCTATCCTATCTTCTATCCTATCCAATCCTCTATCCTATACTCTATCCTATCCTATCCTATATCCTATCCTATACTATCCTATCCTCTATCCTATCCTATCCTCTATCCTATCCTATCCTCTATCCTATCCTATCTTCTATCCTATCGTATCCTCTATCCTATCCTATCCTCTATCCTATCCTATCCTCTATCCTATCCTATCCTCTATCCTATCCTATCCTCTATCCTATCCTATCCTCTATCCTATCCTATCCAATCCTCTATCCTATCCTATCCTCTATCCTATCCTATATCCTATCCTATACTATCCTATCCTATACTATCCTATCCTCTATCCTATCCTATCCTCTATCCTATCCTATCCTCTCTCCTATTCTATACTCCATCCTATCCTATCCGCTATCCTATCCTATCCTCTATCCTATCCAATCCCCTATCCTATCCTCTATAATATCCTATCCCCTATCCTATCCTCTATTCGATCCTCTCCACTATAATATCGTATCCTCTATCCTATCCTATCCTCTATCCTATCCAATCCCCTACCCGATCCTCTATCCTATCCTATCCTCAATCCTATCCTATCCTCAATCCTATCCTATCCTCTATCCTATTCAATCCTATATCCTATATTCTATCGTATCCTATCCTCTATCCTATCCTATCCTCTATCCTATTCTATGCTCCATCCTATCCTATCCTCTATCCTATCCTATCCACTATCCTATTCTATACTCCATCCTATCCTATCCTCTATCCTATCCTATCCTCTATCCTATCCAATCCTCTATCCTATCCAATCCTCTATCCTATCCTATCCTCTATAATATCGTATCCTGTATCATATCCTATACTCTTTTCTATGATCTCATCTATCCTATCCTATCCTCTATCGTCTCCTATCCTCTATCCTGCCCTATCCTCTATCCTATCCTATCCTCTATCCTATCCTATCCTCTATCCTATCCTATCCTCTATCCTATCCTATCCTCTATCCTATCCTATCCTCTATCCTATCCTATCCTCTATCCTATCCTATCCTCTATCCTATCCTATCCTCTATCCTATCCTCTATCCTATCCTATCCTCTATCCTATCCTATCTTCTATCCTATCCAATCCTCTATCATATACTCTATCCTATCCTATCCTATATCCTATCCTATCCTCTATCCTATCCTAACCAATCCTCTATCCTATCCTATCCTCTATCCTATCCTAACCAATCCTCTATCCTATCCTATCCTCTATCCTATTCTATACTCCATCCTATCCTATCCTCTATCCTATCCTATCCTCTATCCTATCCTATCCTCTATCCTATTCTATACTCCATCCTATCCTATCCGCTAACCTATCCTATCCTCTATCCTATCCAATCCTCTATCCTATCCTATCCTTCTCTCCTATCCTATCCTCTATCCTATCCTATCCTCTATCCTATCCTATCCTCTATCCTATCCAATCCTATATCCTATTCTCTATCCTATCCTATCCTCTATCGTATCCTATCCCCTATCTTGTCCTATCCTCTATCCTATTCTATCCTCTATCCTATCCAATCCTATATCCTATTATCTATCCTATCCTATCCTCTATCGTATCCTATCCCCTATCTTGTCCTATCCTCTATCCCATTCTATCCTCTATCCTATCCTATCCTCTATCGTCTCCTGTCCTCTATCCTATCCAATCCCCTATCCTATGCAATCCCCGATCCTATCCTCTATCCTACCCTTTCCGCTATGCTATCCTATCCTCTATAATATCTTATCCTCTGTCCTATCCTTCCTCTATCCTACAATATCATCTATCCTATCCTATCCTCTATCCTATCCTATCCACCATCCTGTCCTATCCTCAATCCTATCCTATACTCCATCCTATCCTATCCGCTATCCTATACTATCCTCTATCGTCTCCTATCCTCTATCCTATCCCATCCTCTATCCTATCCTATCCTCTACCCTATCCTACCCTCTATCCTATCCAATCCCCTATCCTATCCTCTATCCTATCCTATCCCATCCTATATCCTATCCTCCATACTATCCTATCCGATCCTCTATGCTATCCTATCCTCTATAATATCGTATCCTCTATCATATCCTATCCTCTTTCCTATAATATCATCTTTCCTATCCTATTCTCTATCCTATCCTATCCTCTATCCTACCCCTTCCTCTATCGTCTCCTATCCTCTATCCTATCCTCTACCCTATCCTATTCTCTATCCTGTCCTCTATCATATCCTACCCTCTATCCTATCCTATCCTCTATCCTATCCTATCCTCTATCCTATCCTATCCTTCTCTCCTATCCTATCCTCTATCCTATCCTATCCTCTATCCTATCCTATCCTCTATCCTATCCTGTCCTCTATCCTATAATATCATCTATCCTACCCTATTCTCTATCCTATCCTATCCTATCCTCTATCCTATCCAATCCTATATCCTATTCTCTATCCTATCCTATCCTCTATCGTATCCTATCCCCTATCTTGTCCTATCCTCTATCCTATTCTATCCTCTATCCTATCCTATCCTCTATCGTCTCCTGTCCTCTATCCTATCCAATCCCCTATCCTATCCAATCCCCGATCCTATCCTCTATCCTACCCTTTCCGCTATGCTATCCTATCCTCTATAATATCGTATCCTCTGTCCTATCCTTCCTCTATCCTACAATATCATCTATCATATCCTATCCTCTATCCTATCCTATCCACCATCCTGTCCTATCCTCAATCCTATCCTATCCTCTATCCTATCCTATACTCTATCCTATCCTATCGTCTATAATACCGTATCCTCTATCCTATCCTATCCTCTATCCTATCCTATCCTCTATCCTATCCTATCCTCTATCCTATCCTATCCTCTATCCTATCCTATCCTCTATCCTATCCTATCCTCTATCCTATCCTATCCTCTATCCTATCCTATACTCTATCCTATCCTATCGTCTATAATACCGTATCCTCTATCCTATCCTATCCTCTATCCTATCCTATACTCTATCCTATCCTATCCTCTATCCTATCCTATCCTAAATCCTATCCTAAATCCTATCCTATCCTCTATCGTCTCCTATCCTCTATCCTATCCAATCCCCTATCCTATCCTCTATCGTCTCCTATCCTCTATCCTATCCTATCCTCTATCCTATCGTATCCTCTACCCTATTCTATACTCCATCCTATCCTATCCTCTATCCTATCCTATCCTCTATCCTATCCTATCCTCTATCCTATCCAATCCCCTATCCGATCCTCTATCCTACCCTATCCTCAATACTATCCTATCCTCAATCCTATCCTATCCTCAATCCTATCCTATCCTCCATCCTATCCTATTCTCTATCCTATCCTATCCTATATCCTATCCTATACTATCCTATCCTCTATCCTATCCTATCCTCTATCCTGTTCTATACTCCATCCTATCCTATCCTATCCTCTATCCTATCCTATTCTATACTCCATCCTATACTATCCGCTATCCTATCCTATCCTCTATCCTATCCTATTCTCTATCCTATCCTATCCTATATCCTATCCTATACTATCCTATCCTCTATCCTATCCTATCCTCTATCCTATCCTATCCTCTATCCTATCCTATCCTCTATCCTATCCTATCCTCTATCCTATCCAATCCTCTATCCTATACTCTATCCTATCCTATCCTATATCCTATCCTATACTATCCTATCCTCTATCCTATCCTATCCCCTATCCTATCCTCTATTCGATCCTCTCCACTATAATATCGTATCCTCTATCCTATCCTATCCTCTATCCTATCCTATCCTCTATCCTATCCTATCCTCTATCCTATTCTATACTCCATCCTATCCTATCCGCTATCCTATCCTATCCTCAATCCTATCCTATCCTCTATCCTATCCTATTCTCTATCCTATCCTATCCTATATCCTATCCTATACTATCCTATCCTCTATCCTATCCTATCCTCAATCCTATCCTATCCTCTATCCTATCCTATTCTCTATCCTATCCTATCCTATATCCTATCCTATACTATCCTATCCTCTATCCTATCCTATCCTCTATCCTATCCTATCTTCTATCCTATCCAATCCTCTATCCTATACTCTATCCTATCCTATCCTATATCCTATCCTATCCTCTATCCTATCCTATCCAATCCTCTATCCTATCCTATCCTCTATCCTATTCTATACTCCATCCTATCCTATCCTCTATCCTATCCTATCCTCTATCCTATCCTATCCTCGACCCTATATTATCCTCAATCCTATCCTATCCTCTATCCTATCCTATCCTCTATCCTATCCTATTCTCTATCCTATCCTATCCTCTATCCTATCCTATCCTCTATCCTATCCTATCCTCTATCCTATCCTATCCTCTATCCTATCCAATACTGTATCTTATCCGATCCTTTATCCTATCCTATCCTCTATAATATCCTATCCCCTACCCGATCCTCTATCCTATCCTATCCTCAATCCTATCCTATCCTCAATCCTATCCTATCCTCTATCCTATCCTATCCCCTATCCTATCCTCTATTCGATCCTCTCCACTATAATATCGTATCCTCTATCCTATCCTATCCTCTATCCTATCCAATCCGCTATCCGATCCTCTATCCTACCCTATCCTCAATCCTATCCTATCCTCAATCCTATCCTATCCTCCATCCTATCCTATTCTCTATCCTATCCTATCCTATATCCTATCCTATACTATCCTATCCTCTATCCTATCCTATCCTCTATCCTGTTCTATACTCCATCCTATCCTATCCTATCCTCTATCCTATCCTATTCTATACTCCATCCTATACTATCCGCTATCCTATCCTATCCTCTATCCTATCCTATTCTCTATCCTATCCTATCCTATATCCTATCCTATACTATCCTATCCTCTATCCTATCCTATCCTCTATCCTATCCTATCCTCTATCCTATCCTATCCTCTATCCTATCCTATCCTCTATCCTATCCAATCCTCTATCCTATACTCTATCCTATCCTATCCTATATCCTATCCTATACTATCCTATCCTCTATCCTATCCTATCCCCTATCCTATCCTCTATTCGATCCTCTCCACTATAATATCGTATCCTCTATCCTATCCTATCCTCTATCCTATCCTATCCTCTATCCTATCCTATCCTCTATCCTATTCTATACTCCATCCTATCCTATCCGCTATCCTATCCTATCCTCAATCCTATCCTATCCTCTATCCTATCCTATTCTCTATCCTATCCT
The DNA here is from genome assembly GCF_050948215.1 of Halictus rubicundus. Lineage (NCBI taxonomy): Eukaryota > Metazoa > Arthropoda > Insecta > Hymenoptera > Halictidae > Halictus > Halictus rubicundus. The sequence continues at coordinate 573,435 of NW_027488667.1, read as the reverse complement.
ATCCTATATCCTATCCTATACTATCCTATCCTCTATCCTATCCTATCCTCAATCCTATCCTATCCTCTATCCTATCCTATTCTCTATCCTATCCTATCCTATATCCTATCCTATACTATCCTATCCTCTATCCTATCCTATCCTCTATCCTATCCTATCTTCTATCCTATCCAATCCTCTATCCTATACTCTATCCTATCCTATCCTATATCCTATCCTATCCTCTATCCTATCCTATCCAATCCTCTATCCTATCCTATCCTCTATCCTATTCTATACTCCATCCTATCCTATCCTCTATCCTATCCTATCCTCTATCCTATCCTATCCTCGACCCTATATTATCCTCAATCCTATCCTATCCTCTATCCTATCCTATCCTCTATCCTATCCTATTCTCTATCCTATCCTATCCTCTATCCTATCCTATCCTCTATCCTATCCTATCCTCTATCCTATCCTATCCTCTATCCTATCCAATACTGTATCTTATCCGATCCTTTATCCTATCCTATCCTCTATAATATCCTATCCCCTACCCGATCCTCTATCCTATTCTATCCTCAATCCTATCCTATCCTCAATCCTATCCTATCCTCTATCCTATTCAATCCTATATCCTATATTCTATCGTATCCTATCCTTTATCCTATCCTATCCTCTATCCTATCTTATCCTCTATCCTATCCTATCTTCTATCCTATCGTATCCTCTATCCTATCCTATCCTCTATCCTATAATCTATCCTCAATCATATCCTCTATGCTATCCTGTCCTCTTTTAAAATCGTATCCTCTATATTATCCTATCCTCTATCCTATCCAATCCTCTATCCTATCCAATCCTCTATCCTATTCTATCCTCTATAATATCGTATCGTGTATCATATCCTATACTCTTTTCTATGATCTCATCTATCCTATCCTATCCTCTATCGTCTCCTATCCTCTATCCTATCCTATCCTCTGTCCTATCCTATCCTCTATCCTATCCTATCCTCTATCCTATCCTATCCTCTATCCTATCCTATCCTCTATCCTATCCTATCCTCTATCCTACCCTATCCTCTATCCTATCCTATCCTCTATCCTATCCTATCCTCTATCCTATCCTATCCTCTATCCTATCCTATCCTCTATCCTATCCTATCCTCTATCCTATCCTATCCTCTAACCTATCCAATACTGTATCTTATACGATCCTTTATCCTATCCTGTCCTCTATAATATCCTACCCCCTTTCCTATCCTCTATTCGATGCTCTCCACTATAATATCGTATCCTCTATCCTATCCTATCCTCTATCCTATCCTGTCCTCTATCCTATCCTATCCTCAATCCTATCCTATCCTCTATCCTATCCTATCCTCAATCCTATCCTATCCACAATCCTATCCTATCCTCTATCCTATCCTATTGTCTATCCTATCCTACCCTATATCCTATCCTATACTATCCTATCCTCTATCCTATCCTATCCTCTATCCTATCCTATCCTCTATCCTACCCAATCCTCTATCCTATACTCTATCCTATCCTATCCTATATCCTACCCTATACTATCCCATCCTCTATTCGATCCTCTCCACTATAATATCGTATCCTCTATCCTATCCTATCCTCTATCCTATCCAATCCCCTATCCGATCCTCTATCCTATCCTATCCTCAATCCTATCCTATCCTCAATCCTATCCTATCTTCTATCCTATCCTATTCTCTATCCTATAATATCCTATATCCTATCCTATACTATCCTATCCTCTATCCTATCCTATCCCCTATCCTATCCTCTATTCGATCCTCTCCACTATAATATCGTATCCTCTATCCTATCCTATCCTCTATCCTATCCAATCCCCTATCCGATCCTCTATCCTATCCTATCCTCAATCCTACCCTATCCTCAATCCTATCCTATCCTCTATCCTATCCTATTCTCTATCCTATCCTATCCTCTATCCTATCCTATTCTCTATCCTATCCTATCCTATATATTATCCTATACTATCCTATCCTCTATCCTATCCTATCCTCTATCCTATCCTATCCTCTATCCTATCCTATCCTCTATCCTATCCAATACTGTATCTTATCCGATACTCTATCCTATCCTATCCTCTATAATATCCTATCCCCTATCCTATCCTCTATTCGATTCTCTCCACTATAATATCGTATCCTCAACCCTATCCTATCCTCTATCCTATCCTTTCCTCTATCCTATCCAATCCCCTATCCGATCCTCTATCCTATCCTATCCTCAATCCTATCCTATCCTCAATCCTATCCTATCCTCTATCCTATCCTATTCTCTATCCTATCCTATTCTATATCCTATCCTATACTATCCTATCCTCTATCCTATCCTATCCTCTATCCTATCCTATCTTCTATCCTATCCAATCCTCTATCCTATACTCTATCCTATCCTATCCTATATCCTATCCTATACTATCCTATCCTCTATCCTATCCTATCCTCTATCCTATCCTATCCTCTATCCTATCCTATCTTCTATCCTATCGTATCCTCTATCCTATCCTATCCTCTATCCTATCCTATCCTCTATCCTATCCTATCCTCTATCCTATCCTATCCTCTATCCTATCCTATCCTCTATCCTATCCTATCCAATCCTCTATCCTATCCTATCCTCTATCCTATCCTATATCCTATCCTATACTATCCTATCCTATACTATCCTATCCTCTATCCTATCCTATCCTCTATCCTATCCTATCCTCTATCCTATTCTATACTCCATCCTATCCTATCCGCTATCCTATCCTATCCTCTATCCTATCCAATCCCCTATCCTATCCTCTATAATATCCAATCACTTATCCTATCCTCTATTCAATCCTATACTCTATCCTATCCTATCCTCTACAATATCGTATCCTCTATCCTATCCTATCCTCTATCCTATCCAATCCTATATCCTATACTCTATCCTATCCTATCCTATATCCTATCCTATACTATCCTATCCTCTATCCTATCCAATCCCCTATCCGATCCTCTATCCTACCCTATCCCCTATCCTATCCTATCCTCTATCCTATCCTATCCTCTATCCTATTCTATACTCCATCCTATCCTATCCTCTATCCTATCCTATCCTCTATCCTATCCTATCCTCTATCCTATTCTATACTCCATCCTATCCGATCCGCTATCCTATCCTATCCTCTATCCTATCCAATCCCCTATCCTATCATCTATAATATCCAATCACTTATCCTATCCTCTATTCAATCCTATACTCTATCCTATCCTATCCTCTACAATATCCTATCCTCTATCCTAACCTATCCTCTATCCTATCCTATCCTCTATCCTATCCTATCCTCTATCCTATCCAATACGGTATCTTATCCGATCCTTTATCCTATCCTATCCTCTATAATATCCTATCCCCTATCCTATCCTCTATTCGATCCTCTCCACTATAATATCGTATCCTCTATCCTATCCTATCCTCTATCCTATCCAATCCCCTACCCGATCCTCTATCCTATCCTATCCTCAATCCTATCCTATCCTCAATCCTATCCTATCCTCTATCCTATTCAATCCTATATCCTATATTCTATCGTATCCTATCCTCTATCCTATCCTAACCTCTATCCTATTCTATGCTCCATCCTATCCTATCCTCTATCCTATCCTATCCTCTATCCTATTCTATACTCCATCCTATCCTATCCTCTATCCTATCCTATCCTCTATCCTATTCTATACTCCATCCTATCCTATCCGCTATCCTATCCTATCCTCTATCCTATCCAATCCCCTATCCTATCATCTATAATATCCAATCACTTATCCTATCCTCTATTCAATCCTATACTCTATCATATCCTATCCTCTACAATATCCTATCTTCTATCCTATCGTATCCTCTATCCTATCCTATCCTCTATCCTATAATCTATCCTCAATCCTATCCTCTATGCTATACTGTCCTCTTTTAAAATCGTATCCTCTATCCTATCCTATCCTCTATCCTATCCAATCCTCTATCCTATCCAATCCTCTATCCTATCCTATCCTCTATAATATCGTATCCTGTATCATATCCTATACTCTTTTCTATGATCTCATCTATCCTATCCTATACTCTTTTCTATGATCTCATCTATCCTATCCTATCCTCTATCGTCTCCTATCCTCTATCCTATCCTATCCTCTATCCTATCCTATCCTCTATCCTATCCTATCCTCTATCCTATCCTATCCTCTATCCTATCCTATCCTCTATCCTATCCTATCCTCTATCCTATCCTATCCTCTATCCTATCCTATCCTCTATCCTATCCTATCCTCTATCCTATCCTATCCTCTATCCTATCCTATCCTCTATCCTATCCTATCCTCTATCCTATCCTATACTATCCTATCCTCTATCCTATCCTATCCTCTATCCTATCCTATCTTCTATCCTATCCAATCCTCTATCCTATACTCTATCCTATCCTATCCTATATCCTATCCTATCCTCTATCCTATCCTAACCAATCCTCTATCCTATCCTATCCTCTATCCTATCCTAACCAATCCTCTATCCTATCCTATCCTCTATCCTATTCTATACTCCATCCTATCCTATCCTCTATCCTATCCTATCCTCTATCCTATTCTATACTCCATCCTATCCTATCCGCTAACCTATCCTATCCTCTATCCTATCCAATCCCCTATACTATTCTCTATAATATCCAATCACCTATCCTATCCTCTATTCAATCCTATACTCTATCCTATCCAATCCTCTACAATATCGTATCCTCTATCCTATCCTATCCTCTATCCTATCCAATCCTATATCCTATACTCTATCCTATCCTATCCTATATCCTATCCTATACTATCCTATCCTCTATCCTATCCAATCCCCTATCCGATCCTCTATCCTACCCTATCCTCTATCCTATCCTATCCTCTATCCTATCCTATCCTCTATCCTATTCTATACTCCATCCTATCCTATCCTCTATCCTATCCTATTCTCTATCCTATCCTATCCTATATCCTATCCTATACTATCCTATCCTCTATCCTATCCTATCCTCTATCCTATCCTATCCTCTATCCTATTCTATACTCCATCCTATCCTATCCTCTATCCTATCCTATCCTCTATCCTATCCTATCCTCTACCCTATTCTATACTCCATCCTATCCTATCGGCTATCCTATCCTATCCTCTATCCTATCCTATCCTCTATCCTATCCTATCCTCTATCCTATCCAATCCCCTATCCGATCCTCTATCCTATCCGATCCTCTATCCTACCCTATCCTCAATCCTATCCTATCCTCAATCCTATCCTATCCTCTATCCTATCCTATTCTCTATCCTATCCTATCCTATATCCTATCCTATACTATCCTATCCTCTATCCTATCCTATCCTCTATCCTATTCTATACTCCATCCTATCCTATCCGCTATCCTATCCTATCCTCTATCCTATCCTATCCTCTATCCTATCCTATCCTCTATCCTATCCAATCCTCTATCCTATACTCTATCCTATCCTATCCTATATCCTATCCTATACTATCCTATCCTCTATCCTATCCTATCCCCTATCCTATCCTCTATTCGATCCTCCCCACTATAATATCGTATCCTCTATCCTATCCTATCCTCTATCCTATCCAATCCCCTATCCGATCCTCTATCCTACCCTATCCTCAATCCTATCCTATCCTCAATCCTATCCTATCCTCTATCCTATCCTATTCTCTATCCTATCCTATCCTATATCCTATCCTATACTATCCTATCCTCTATCCTATCCTATCCTCTATCCTGTTCTATACTCCATCCTATCTTATCCTATCCTCTATCCTATCCTATTCTATACTCCATCCTATCCTATCCGCTATCCTATCCTATCCTCTATCCTATCCTATTCTCTATCCTATCCCATCCTATATCCTATCCTATACTATCCTATCCTCTATCCTATCCTATCCTATATCCTATCCTATACTATCCTATCCTCTATCCTATCCTATCCTCTATCCTATCCTATCCTCTATCCTATTCTATACTCCATCCTATCCTATCCTCTATCCTATCCTATTCTCTATCCTATCCTATCCTATATCCTATCCTATACTATCCTATCCTCTATCCTATCCTATCCTCTATCCTATCCTATCCTCTATCCTATTCTATACTCCATCCTATCCTATCCTCTATCCTATCCTATCCTCTATCCTATCCTATACTCTACCCTATTCTATACTCCATCCTATCCTATCCGCTATCCTATCCTATCCTCTATCCTATCCTATCCTCTATCCTATCCAATCCCCTATCCGATCCTCTATCCTATCCGATCCTCTATCCTACCCTATCCTCAATCCTATCCTATCCTCAATCCTATCCTATCCTCTATCCTATCCTATACTATCCTATCCTCTATCCTATCCTATCCTCTATCCTATCCTATCCTCTATCCTATCCAATCCTCTATCTTATACTCTATCCTATCCTATCCTATATCCTATCCTATACTATCCTATCCTCTATCCTATCCTATCCCCTATCCTATCCTCTATTCGATCCTCTCCACTATAATATCGTATCCTCTATCCTATCCTATCCTCTATCCTATCCAATCCCCTATCCGATCCTCTATCCTACCCTATCCTCAATCCTATCCTATCCTCAATCCTATCCTATCCTCTATCCTATCCTATTCTCTATCCTATCCTATCCTATATCCTATCCTATACTATCCTATCCTCTATCCTATCCTATCCTCTATCCTGTTCTATACCCCATCCTATCCTATCCTATCCTCTATCCTATCCTATTCTATACTCCATCCTATACTATCCGCTATCCTATCCTATCCTCTATCCTATCCTATTCTCTATCCTATCCTATCCTATATCCTATCCTATACTATCCTATCCTCTATCCTATCCTATCCTCTATCCTATCCTATCCTCTATCCTATCCAATCCTCTATACTATACTCTATCCTATCCTATCCTATATCCTATCCTATACTATCCTATCCTCTATCCTATCCTATCCCCTATCCTATCCTCTATTCGATCCTCTCCACTATAATATCGTATCCTCTATCCTATCCTATCTTCTATCCTATCCAATCCCCTATCCGATCCTCTATCCTACCCTATCCTCAATCCTATCCTATCCTCAATCCTATCCTATCCTCTATTCTATCCTATTCTCTATCCTATCCTATCCTATATCCTATCCGCTATCCTATCCTATCCTCTATACTATCCTATTCTCTATCCTATCCTATCCTATATCCTATCCTATACTATCCTATCCTCTATCCTATCCTATCCTCTATCCTATCCTATCCTCTATCCTATCCTATCCTCTATCCTATCCTATCCTCTATCCTATCCAATCCTCTATCCTATACTCTATCCTATCCTATCCTATATCCTATCCTATACTATCCTATCCTCTATCCTATCCTATCCACTATCCTATCCTCTATTCGATCCTCTCCACTATAATATCGTATCCTCTATCCTATCCTATCCTCTATCCTATCCAATCCCCTATCCGATCCTCTATCCTATCCTATCCTCAATCCTATCCTATCCTCAATCCTATCCTATCCTCTATCCTATCCTATTCTCTATCCTATCCTATCCTATATCCTATCCTATACTATCCTATCCTCTATCCTATCCTATCCTCTATCCTATCCTATCCTCTATCCTATTCTATACCCCATCCTATCCTCTATCCTATCCTATCCTCTATCCTATCCTATCCTCTATCCTATTCTATACTCCATCCTATCCTATCCGCTATCCTATCCTATCCTCTATCCTATCCAATCCCCTATCCTATCCTCTATAATATCCAATCACTTATCCTATCCTGTATTCAATCCTATACTCTATCCTATCCTATCCTCTACAATATCGTATCCTCTATCCTATCCTATCCTCTATCCTATCCAATCCTATATCCTATACTCTATCCTATCCTATCCTATATCCTATCCTATACTATCCTATCCTCTATCCTATCCTATCCCCTATCCTATCCTCTATTCGATCCTCTCCACTATGATATCGTATCCTCTATCCTATCCTATCCTCTATCCTATCCTCTATCCTACCCTATCCTCAATCCTATCCTATCGTCAATCCTATCCTATCCTCTATCCTATCCTATTCTCTATCCTATCCTATCCTCTATCCTATTCTATACTCCATCCTATCCTATCCTATCCTCTATCCTATCCTATCCTCTATCCTATCCTATCCTCTATCCTATCCTATCCTCTATCCTGTTCTATACTCCATCCTATCCTATCCGCTATCCTATCCTATCCTCTATCCTATCCTATTCTCTACCCTATCCTATCCTATATCCTATCATATACTATCCTATCCTCTATCCTATCCTATCCTCTATCCTATCCATTCCTATATCCTATACTCTATCCTATCCTATCCTATATCCTATCCTATACTATCCTATCCTCTATCCTATCCTATCCTCTATCCTATCCTATCCTCTATCCTATCCTATCCTATCCTCTATCCTATCCTATCCTCTATCCTATCCTATCCTCTATCCTATCCTATCCTCTATCCTATCCTATCCTCGATCCTATATTATCCTCAATCCTATCCTATCCTCTATCCTATCCTATCCTCTACCCTATTCTATACTCCATCCTATCCTATCCGCTATCCTATCCTATCCTCTATCCTATCCTATCCTCTATCCTATCCAATCCCCTATCCGATCCTCTATCCTATCCGATCCTCTATCCTACCCTATCCTCAATCCTATCCTATCCTCAATCCTATCCTATCCTCTATCCTATCCTATTCTCTATCCTATCCTATCCTATATCCTATCCTACACTATCCTATCCTCTATCCTATCCTATCCTCTATCCTATTCTATACTCCATCCTATCCTATCCGCTATCCTATCCTATCCTCTATCCTATCCTATTCTCTATCCTATCCTATCCTATATCCTATCCTATACTATCCTATCCTCTATCCTATCCTATCCCCTATCCTATCTTCTATTCGATCCTCTCCACTATAATATCGTATCCTCTATCCTATCCTATCCTCTATCCTATCCAATCCCCTATCCGATCCTCTATCCTACCCTATCCTCTATCCTATCCTATTCTCTATCCTATCCTATCCTATATCCTATCCTATACTATCCTATCCTCTATCCTATCCTCTATCCTATCCTATCCTCTATCCTATCCTATCGTCTATCCTATCCTATCCTCTATCCTATCCTATCCTCTATCCTATCCAATCCTCTATCCTATACTCTATCCTATCCCATCCTATATCCTATCCTATACTATCCTATCCTCTATCCTATCCTATCCCCTATCCTATCCTCTATTCGATCCTCTCCACTATAATATCGTATCCTCTATCCTATCCTATCTTCTATCCTATCCAATCCCCTATCCGATCCTCTATCCTACCCTATCCTCAATCCTATCCTATCCTCAATCCTATCCTATCATCTATCCTATCCTATTCTCTATCCTATCCTATCCTATATCCTATCCTATACTATCCTATCCTCTATCCTATCCTATCCTCTATCCTATTCTATACTCCATCCTATCAAATCCTCTATCCTATCCTATCCTCTATCCTATTCTATACTCCATCCTATCCTATCCTCTATCCTATCCAATCCCCTATCCTATCCTCTATAATATCCTATCCCCTATCCTATCCTCTATTCGATCCTCTCCACTATAATATCGTATCCTCTATCCTATCCTATCCTCTATCCTATCCAATCCCCTACCCGATCCTCTATCCTATCCTATCCTCAATCCTATCCTATCCTCAATCCTATCCTATCCTCTATCCTATTCAATCCTATATCCTATATTCTATCGTATCCTATCCTCTATCCTATCCTATCCTCTATCCTATTCTATGCTCCATCCTATCCTATCCTCTATCCTATCCTATCCACTATCCTATTCTATACTCCATCCTATCCTATCCTCTATCCTATCCTATCCTCTATCCTATCCAATCCTCTATCCTATCCAATCCTCTATCCTATCCTATCCTCTATAATATCGTATCCTGTATCATATCCTATACTCTTTTCTATGATCTCATCTATCCTATCCTATCCTCTATCGTCTCCTATCCTCTATCCTGCCCTATCCTCTATCCTATCCTATCCTCTATCCTATCCTATCCTCTATCCTATCCTATCCTCTATCCTATCCTATCCTCTATCCTATCCTATCCTCTATCCTATCCTATCCTCTATCCTATCCTATCCTCTATCCTATCCTCTATCCTATCCTATCCTCTATCCTATCCTATCTTCTATCCTATCCAATCCTCTATCATATACTCTATCCTATCCTATCCTATATCCTATCCTATCCTCTATCCTATCCTAACCAATCCTCTATCCTATCCTATCCTCTATCCTATCCTAACCAATCCTCTATCCTATCCTATCCTCTATCCTATTCTATACTCCATCCTATCCTATCCTCTATCCTATCCTATCCTCTATCCTATCCTATCCTCTATCCTATTCTATACTCCATCCTATCCTATCCGCTAACCTATCCTATCCTCTATCCTATCCAATCCTCTATCCTATCCTATCCTTCTCTCCTATCCTATCCTCTATCCTATCCTATCCTCTATCCTATCCTATCCTCTATCCTATCCAATCCTATATCCTATTCTCTATCCTATCCTATCCTCTATCGTATCCTATCCCCTATCTTGTCCTATCCTCTATCCTATTCTATCCTCTATCCTATCCAATCCTATATCCTATTATCTATCCTATCCTATCCTCTATCGTATCCTATCCCCTATCTTGTCCTATCCTCTATCCCATTCTATCCTCTATCCTATCCTATCCTCTATCGTCTCCTGTCCTCTATCCTATCCAATCCCCTATCCTATGCAATCCCCGATCCTATCCTCTATCCTACCCTTTCCGCTATGCTATCCTATCCTCTATAATATCTTATCCTCTGTCCTATCCTTCCTCTATCCTACAATATCATCTATCCTATCCTATCCTCTATCCTATCCTATCCACCATCCTGTCCTATCCTCAATCCTATCCTATACTCCATCCTATCCTATCCGCTATCCTATACTATCCTCTATCCTATCCTATCCTCTATCCTATCCTATCCTCTATCCTATCCTATCCTCTATCCTATCCTATACTCTATCCTATCCTATCGTCTATAATACCGTATCCTCTATCCTATCCTATCCTCTATCCTATCCTATCCTCTATCCTATCCTATCCTCTATCCTGTCCTATCCTCTATCCTATCCTATCCTCTATCCTATCTAAGCCCCCTATCCTATCCTATCCTATCTATTATCGTATCCTCTATCATATCCTATCCTCAATCCTATCCTATCCTCTATCCTATCCTATTCTCTATCCTATCCTATCCTATATCCTATCCTATACTATCCTATCCTCTATCCTATCCTATCCTCTATCCTGTTCTATACTCCATCCTATCTTATCCTATCCTCTATCCTATCCTATTCTATACTCCATCCTATCCTATCCGCTATCCTATCCTATCCTCTATCCTATCCTATTCTCTATCCTATCCCATCCTATATCCTATCCTATACTATCCTATCCTCTATCCTATCCTATCCTATATCCTATCCTATACTATCCTATCCTCTATCCTATCCTATCCTCTATCCTATCCTATCCTCTATCCTATTCTATACTCCATCCTATCCTATCCTCTATCCTATCCTATTCTCTATCCTATCCTATCCTATATCCTATCCTATACTATCCTATCCTCTATCCTATCCTATCCTCTATCCTATCCTATCCTCTATCCTATTCTATACTCCATCCTATCCTATCCTCTATCCTATCCTATCCTCTATCCTATCCTATACTCTACCCTATTCTATACTCCATCCTATCCTATCCGCTATCCTATCCTATCCTCTATCCTATCCTATCCTCTATCCTATCCAATCCCCTATCCGATCCTCTATCCTATCCGATCCTCTATCCTACCCTATCCTCAATCCTATCCTATCCTCAATCCTATCCTATCCTCTATCCTATCCTATACTATCCTATCCTCTATCCTATCCTATCCTCTATCCTATCCTATCCTCTATCCTATCCAATCCTCTATCTTATACTCTATCCTATCCTATCCTATATCCTATCCTATACTATCCTATCCTCTATCCTATCCTATCCCCTATCCTATCCTCTATTCGATCCTCTCCACTATAATATCGTATCCTCTATCCTATCCTATCCTCTATCCTATCCAATCCCCTATCCGATCCTCTATCCTACCCTATCCTCAATCCTATCCTATCCTCAATCCTATCCTATCCTCTATCCTATCCTATTCTCTATCCTATCCTATCCTATATCCTATCCTATACTATCCTATCCTCTATCCTATCCTATCCTCTATCCTGTTCTATACTCCATCCTATCCTATCCTATCCTCTATCCTATCCTATTCTATACTCCATCCTATACTATCCGCTATCCTATCCTATCCTCTATCCTATCCTATTCTCTATCCTATCCTATCCTATATCCTATCCTATACTATCCTATCCTCTATCCTATCCTATCCTCTATCCTATCCTATCCTCTATCCTATCCAATCCTCTATACTATACTCTATCCTATCCTATCCTATATCCTATCCTATACTATCCTATCCTCTATCCTATCCTATCCCCTATCCTATCCTCTATTCGATCCTCTCCACTATAATATCGTATCCTCTATCCTATCCTATCTTCTATCCTATCCAATCCCCTATCCGATCCTCTATCCTACCCTATCCTCAATCCTATCCTATCCTCAATCCTATCCTATCCTCTATTCTATCCTATTCTCTATCCTATCCTATCCTATATCCTATCCGCTATCCTATCCTATCCTCTATACTATCCTATTCTCTATCCTATCCTATCCTATATCCTATCCTATACTATCCTATCCTCTATCCTATCCTATCCTCTATCCTATCCTATCCTCTATCCTATCCTATCCTCTATCCTATCCTATCCTCTATCCTATCCAATCCTCTATCCTATACTCTATCCTATCCTATCCTATATCCTATCCTATACTATCCTATCCTCTATCCTATCCTATCCACTATCCTATCCTCTATTCGATCCTCTCCACTATAATATCGTATCCTCTATCCTATCCTATCCTCTATCCTATCCAATCCCCTATCCGATCCTCTATCCTATCCTATCCTCAATCCTATCCTATCCTCAATCCTATCCTATCCTCTATCCTATCCTATTCTCTATCCTATCCTATCCTATATCCTATCCTATACTATCCTATCCTCTATCCTATCCTATCCTCTATCCTATCCTATCCTCTATCCTATTCTATACCCCATCCTATCCTCTATCCTATCCTATCCTCTATCCTATCCTATCCTCTATCCTATTCTATACTCCATCCTATCCTATCCGCTATCCTATCCTATCCTCTATCCTATCCAATCCCCTATCCTATCCTCTATAATATCCAATCACTTATCCTATCCTGTATTCAATCCTATACTCTATCCTATCCTATCCTCTACAATATCGTATCCTCTATCCTATCCTATCCTCTATCCTATCCAATCCTATATCCTATACTCTATCCTATCCTATCCTATATCCTATCCTATACTATCCTATCCTCTATCCTATCCTATCCCCTATCCTATCCTCTATTCGATCCTCTCCACTATGATATCGTATCCTCTATCCTATCCTATCCTCTATCCTATCCTCTATCCTACCCTATCCTCAATCCTATCCTATCCTCAATCCTATCCTATCCTCTATCCTATCCTATTCTCTATCCTATCCTATCCTCTATCCTATTCTATACTCCATCCTATCCTATCCTATCCTCTATCCTATCCTATCCTCTATCCTATCCTATCCTCTATCCTATCCTATCCTCTATCCTGTTCTATACTCCATCCTATCCTATCCGCTATCCTATCCTATCCTCTATCCTATCCTATTCTCTACCCTATCCTATCCTATATCCTATCATATACTATCCTATCCTCTATCCTATCCTATCCTCTATCCTATCCATTCCTATATCCTATACTCTATCCTATCCTATCCTATATCCTATCCTATACTATCCTATCCTCTATCCTATCCTATCCTCTATCCTATCCTATCCTCTATCCTATCCTATCCTATCCTCTATCCTATCCTATCCTCTATCCTATCCTATCCTCTATCCTATCCTATCCTCTATCCTATCCTATCCTCGATCCTATATTATCCTCAATCCTATCCTATCCTCTATCCTATCCTATCCTCTACCCTATTCTATACTCCATCCTATCCTATCCGCTATCCTATCCTATCCTCTATCCTATCCTATCCTCTATCCTATCCAATCCCCTATCCGATCCTCTATCCTATCCGATCCTCTATCCTACCCTATCCTCAATCCTATCCTATCCTCAATCCTATCCTATCCTCTATCCTATCCTATTCTCTATCCTATCCTATCCTATATCCTATCCTACACTATCCTATCCTCTATCCTATCCTATCCTCTATCCTATTCTATACTCCATCCTATCCTATCCGCTATCCTATCCTATCCTCTATCCTATCCTATTCTCTATCCTATCCTATCCTATATCCTATCCTATACTATCCTATCCTCTATCCTATCCTATCCCCTATCCTATCTTCTATTCGATCCTCTCCACTATAATATCGTATCCTCTATCCTATCCTATCCTCTATCCTATCCAATCCCCTATCCGATCCTCTATCCTACCCTATCCTCTATCCTATCCTATTCTCTATCCTATCCTATCCTATATCCTATCCTATACTATCCTATCCTCTATCCTATCCTCTATCCTATCCTATCCTCTATCCTATCCTATCGTCTATCCTATCCTATCCTCTATCCTATCCTATCCTCTATCCTATCCAATCCTCTATCCTATACTCTATCCTATCCCATCCTATATCCTATCCTATACTATCCTATCCTCTATCCTATCCTATCCCCTATCCTATCCTCTATTCGATCCTCTCCACTATAATATCGTATCCTCTATCCTATCCTATCTTCTATCCTATCCAATCCCCTATCCGATCCTCTATCCTACCCTATCCTCAATCCTATCCTATCCTCAATCCTATCCTATCATCTATCCTATCCTATTCTCTATCCTATCCTATCCTATATCCTATCCTATACTATCCTATCCTCTATCCTATCCTATCCTCTATCCTATTCTATACTCCATCCTATCAAATCCTCTATCCTATCCTATCCTCTATCCTATTCTATACTCCATCCTATCCTATCCTCTATCCTATCCAATCCCCTATCCTATCCTCTATAATATCCTATCCCCTATCCTATCCTCTATTCGATCCTCTCCACTATAATATCGTATCCTCTATCCTATCCTATCCTCTATCCTATCCAATCCCCTACCCGATCCTCTATCCTATCCTATCCTCAATCCTATCCTATCCTCAATCCTATCCTATCCTCTATCCTATTCAATCCTATATCCTATATTCTATCGTATCCTATCCTCTATCCTATCCTATCCTCTATCCTATTCTATGCTCCATCCTATCCTATCCTCTATCCTATCCTATCCACTATCCTATTCTATACTCCATCCTATCCTATCCTCTATCCTATCCTATCCTCTATCCTATCCAATCCTCTATCCTATCCAATCCTCTATCCTATCCTATCCTCTATAATATCGTATCCTGTATCATATCCTATACTCTTTTCTATGATCTCATCTATCCTATCCTATCCTCTATCGTCTCCTATCCTCTATCCTGCCCTATCCTCTATCCTATCCTATCCTCTATCCTATCCTATCCTCTATCCTATCCTATCCTCTATCCTATCCTATCCTCTATCCTATCCTATCCTCTATCCTATCCTATCCTCTATCCTATCCTATCCTCTATCCTATCCTCTATCCTATCCTATCCTCTATCCTATCCTATCTTCTATCCTATCCAATCCTCTATCATATACTCTATCCTATCCTATCCTATATCCTATCCTATCCTCTATCCTATCCTAACCAATCCTCTATCCTATCCTATCCTCTATCCTATCCTAACCAATCCTCTATCCTATCCTATCCTCTATCCTATTCTATACTCCATCCTATCCTATCCTCTATCCTATCCTATCCTCTATCCTATCCTATCCTCTATCCTATTCTATACTCCATCCTATCCTATCCGCTAACCTATCCTATCCTCTATCCTATCCAATCCTCTATCCTATCCTATCCTTCTCTCCTATCCTATCCTCTATCCTATCCTATCCTCTATCCTATCCTATCCTCTATCCTATCCAATCCTATATCCTATTCTCTATCCTATCCTATCCTCTATCGTATCCTATCCCCTATCTTGTCCTATCCTCTATCCTATTCTATCCTCTATCCTATCCAATCCTATATCCTATTATCTATCCTATCCTATCCTCTATCGTATCCTATCCCCTATCTTGTCCTATCCTCTATCCCATTCTATCCTCTATCCTATCCTATCCTCTATCGTCTCCTGTCCTCTATCCTATCCAATCCCCTATCCTATGCAATCCCCGATCCTATCCTCTATCCTACCCTTTCCGCTATGCTATCCTATCCTCTATAATATCTTATCCTCTGTCCTATCCTTCCTCTATCCTACAATATCATCTATCCTATCCTATCCTCTATCCTATCCTATCCACCATCCTGTCCTATCCTCAATCCTATCCTATACTCCATCCTATCCTATCCGCTATCCTATACTATCCTCTATCCTATCCTATCCTCTATCCTATCCTATCCTCTATCCTATCCTATCCTCTATCCTATCCTATACTCTATCCTATCCTATCGTCTATAATACCGTATCCTCTATCCTATCCTATCCTCTATCCTATCCTATCCTCTATCCTATCCTATCCTCTATCCTGTCCTATCCTCTATCCTATCCTATCCTCTATCCTATCTAAGCCCCCTATCCTATCCTATCCTATCTATTATCGTATCCTCTATCATATCGTATCCTCCATCCTATCCTATCCTCTTTGCTATCCTATCCTCAATCCTATCGTATCCTCTATAATGTCGTATCCTCTATAATATCGTATCCTCTATAATATCGTATCCTCTATCCTATCCTATCCTCTATCCTATAATATCATCTATCCTATCCTATTCTCTATCCTACCCTATCCTCCATCCTATCCTATCCTCTATCGTCTCCTATCCTCTATCCTATCCCATCCTCTATCCTATCCTATCCTCTACCCTATCCTACCCTCTATCCTATCCAATCCCCTATCCTATCCTCTATCCTATCCTATCCCATCCTATATCCTATCCTCCATACTATCCTATCCGATCCTCTATGCTATCCTATCCTCTATAATATCGTATCCTCTATCATATCCTATCCTCTTTCCTATAATATCATCTTTCCTATCCTATTCTCTATCCTATCCTATCCTCTATCCTACCCCTTCCTCTATCGTCTCCTATCCTCTATCCTATCCTCTACCCTATCCTATTCTCTATCCTGTCCTCTATCATATCCTACCCTCTATCCTATCCTATCCTCTATCCTATCCTATCCTCTATCCTATCCTATCCTTCTCTCCTATCCTATCCTCTATCCTATCCTATCCTCTATCCTATCCTATCCTCTATCCTATCCTGTCCTCTATCCTATAATATCATCTATCCTACCCTATTCTCTATCCTATCCTATCCTATCCTCTATCCTATCCAATCCTATATCCTATTCTCTATCCTATCCTATCCTCTATCGTATCCTATCCCCTATCTTGTCCTATCCTCTATCCTATTCTATCCTCTATCCTATCCTATCCTCTATCGTCTCCTGTCCTCTATCCTATCCAATCCCCTATCCTATCCAATCCCCGATCCTATCCTCTATCCTACCCTTTCCGCTATGCTATCCTATCCTCTATAATATCGTATCCTCTGTCCTATCCTTCCTCTATCCTACAATATCATCTATCATATCCTATCCTCTATCCTATCCTATCCACCATCCTGTCCTATCCTCAATCCTATCCTATCCTCTATCCTATCCTATACTCTATCCTATCCTATCGTCTATAATACCGTATCCTCTATCCTATCCTATCCTCTATCCTATCCTATCCTCTATCCTATCCTATCCTCTATCCTATCCTATCCTCTATCCTATCCTATCCTCTATCCTATCCTATCCTCTATCCTATCCTATACTCTATCCTATCCTATCGTCTATAATACCGTATCCTCTATCCTATCCTATCCTCTATCCTATCCTATACTCTATCCTATCCTATCCTCTATCCTATCCTATCCTAAATCCTATCCTAAATCCTATCCTATCCTCTATCGTCTCCTATCCTCTATCCTATCCAATCCCCTATCCTATCCTCTATCGTCTCCTATCCTCTATCCTATCCTATCCTCTATCCTATCGTATCCTCTACCCTATTCTATACTCCATCCTATCCTATCCTCTATCCTATCCTATCCTCTATCCTATCCTATCCTCTATCCTATCCAATCCCCTATCCGATCCTCTATCCTACCCTATCCTCAATACTATCCTATCCTCAATCCTATCCTATCCTCTATCGTATCCTATTCTCTATCCTATCCTATCCTATATCCTATCCTATACTATCCTATCCTCTATCCTATCCTATCCTCTATCCTATTCTATACTCCATCCTATCCTATCCTATCCTCTATCCTATCCTATTCTATACTCCATCCTATCCTATCCTATCCTCTATCCTATCCTATTCTATACTCCATCCTATCCTATCCGCTGTCCTATCCTATCCTCTATCCTATCCTATTCTATATCCTATCCTATCCTATATCCTATCCTATACTATCCTATCCTCTATCCTATCCTATCCTCTATCCTATCCTATCCTCTATCCTATCCAATCCTCTATCTTATACTCTATCCTATCCTATCCTATATCCTATCCTATACTATCCTATCCTCTATCCTATCCTATCCCCTATCCTATCCTCTATTCGATCCTCTCCACTATAATATCGTATCCTCTATCCTATCCTATCCTCTATCCTATCCAATCCGCTATCCGATCCTCTATCCTACCCTATCCTCAATCCTATCCTATCCTCAATCCTATCCTATCCTCCATCCTATCCTATTCTCTATCCTATCCTATCCTATATCCTATCCTATACTATCCTATCCTCTATCCTATACTATCCTCTATCCTGTTCTATACTCCATCCTATCCTATCCTATCCTCTATCCTATCCTATTCTATACTCCATCCTATACTATCCGCTATCCTATCCTATCCTCTATCCTATCCTATTCTCTATCCTATCCTATCCTATATCCTATCCTATACTATCCTATCCTCTATCCTATCCTATCCTCTATCCTATCCTATCCTCTATCCTATCCTATCCTCTATCCTATCCTATCCTCTATCCTATCCAATCCTCTATCCTATACTCTATCCTATCCTATCCTATATCCTATCCTATACTATCCTATCCTCTATCCTATCCTATCCCCTATCCTATCCTCTATTCGATCCTCTCCACTATAATATCGTATCCTCTATCCTATCCTATCCTCTATCCTATCCTATCCTCTATCCTATCCTATCCTCTATCCTATTCTATACTCCATCCTATCCTATCCGCTATCCTATCCTATCCTCAATCCTATCCTATCCTCTATCCTATCCTATTCTCTATCCTATCCTATCCTATATCCTATCCTATACTATCCTATCCTCTATCCTATCCTATCCTCAATCCTATCCTATCCTCTATCCTATCCTATTCTCTATCCTATCCTATCCTATATCCTATCCTATACTATCCTATCCTCTATCCTATCCTATCCTCTATCCTATCCTATCTTCTATCCTATCCAATCCTCTATCCTATACTCTATCCTATCCTATCCTATATCCTATCCTATCCTCTATCCTATCCTATCCAATCCTCTATCCTATCCTATCCTCTATCCTATTCTATACTCCATCCTATCCTATCCTCTATCCTATCCTATCCTCTATCCTATCCTATCCTCTATCCTATTCTATACTCCATCCTATCCTATCCGCTATCCTATCCTATCCTCAATCCTATCCTATCCTCTATCCTATCCTATCCTCTATCCTATCCTATCCTCTATCCTATCCTATCCTCTATCCTATCCAATACTGTATCTTATCCGATCCTTTATCCTATCCTATCCTCTATAATATCCTATCCCCTACCCGATCCTCTATCCTATCCTATCCTCAATCCTATCCTATCCTCAATCCTATCCTATCCTCTATCCTATTCAATCCTATATCCTATATTCTATCGTATCCTATCCTTTATCCTATCCTATCCTCTATCCTATCTTATCCTCTATCCTATCCTATCTTCTATCCTATCGTATCCTCTATCCTATCCTATCCTCTATCCTATAATCTATCCTCAATCATATCCTCTATGCTATCCTGTCCTCTTTTAAAATCGTATCCTCTATATTATCCTATCCTCTATCCTATCCAATCCTCTATCCTATCCAATCCTCTATCCTATCCAATCCTCTATCCTATTCTATCCTCTATAATATCGTATCGTGTATCATATCCTATACTCTTTTCTATGATCTCATCTATCCTATCCTATTCTCTATCGTCTCCTATCCTCTATCCTATCCTATCCTCTGTCCTATCCTATCCTCTATCCTATCCTATCCTCTATCCTATCCTATCCTCTATCCTATCCTATCCTCTATCCTATCCTATCCTCTATCCTACCCTATCCTCTATCCTATCCTATCCTCTATCCTATCCTATCCTCTATCCTATCCTATCCTCTATCCTATCCTATCCTCTATCCTATCCTATCCTCTATCCTATCCTATCCTCTATCCTATCCTATCCTCTAACCTATCCAATACTGTATCTTATACGATCCTTTATCCTATCCTGTCCTCTATAATATCCTATCCCCTTTCCTATCCTCTATTCGATGCTCTCCACTATAATATCGTATCCTCTATCCTATCCTATCCTCTATCCTATCCTGTCCTCTATCCTATCCTATCCTCAATCCTATCCTATCCTCTATCCTATCCTATCCTCAATCCTATCCTATCCACAATCCTATACTATCCTCTATCCTATCGTATTGTCTATCCTATCCTACCCTATATCCTATCCTATACTATCCTATCCTCTATCCTATCCTATCCTCTATCCTATCCTATCCTCTATCCTACCCAATCCTCTATCCTATACTCTATCCTATCCTATCCTATATCCTACCCTATACTATCCCATCCTCTATTCGATCCTCTCCACTATAATATCGTATCCTCTATCCTATCCTATCCTCTATCCTATCCAATCCCCTATCCGATCCTCTATCCTATCCTATCCTCAATCCTATCCTATCCTCAATCCTATCCTATCTTCTATCCTATCCTATTCTCTATCCTATAATATCCTATATCCTATCCTATACTATCCTATCCTCTATCCTATCCTATCCCCTATCCTATCCTCTATTCGATCCTCTCCACTATAATATCGAATCCTCTATCCTATCCTATCCTCTATCCTATCCAATCCCCTATCCGATCCTCTATCCTATCCTATCCTCAATCCTACCCTATCCTCAATCCTATCCTATCCTCTATCCTATCCTATTCTCTATCCTATCCTATCCTCTATCCTATCCTATTCTCTATCCTATCCTATCCTATATATTATCCTATACTATCCTATCCTCTATCCTATCCTATCCTCTATCCTATCCTATCCTCTATCCTATCCTATCCTCTATCCTATCCAATACTGTATCTTATCCGATACTCTATCCTATCCTATCCTCTATAATATCCTATCCCCTATCCTATCCTCTATTCGATTCTCTCCACTATAATATCGTATCCTCAACCCTATCCTATCCTCTATCCTATCCTTTCCTCTATCCTATCCAATCCCCTATCCGATCCTCTATCCTATCCTATCCTCAATCCTATCCTATCCTCAATCCTATCCTATCCTCTATCCTATCCTATTCTCTATCCTATCCTATTCTATATCCTATCCTATACTATCCTATCCTCTATTCAATCCTATACTCTATCATATCCTATCCTCTACAATATCCTATCTTCTATCCTATCGTATCCTCTATCCTATCCTATCCTCTATCCTATAATCTATCCTCAATCCTATCCTCTATGCTATACTGTCCTCTTTTAAAATCGTATCCTCTATCCTATCCTATCCTCTATCCTATCCAATCCTCTATCCTATCCAATCCTCTATCCTATCCTATCCTCTATAATATCGTATCCTGTATCATATCCTATACTCTTTTCTATGATCTCATCTATCCTATCCTATACTCTTTTCTATGATCTCATCTATCCTATCCTATCCTCTATCGTCTCCTATCCTCTATCCTATCCTATCCTCTATCCTATCCTATCCTCTATCCTATCCTATCCTCTATCCTATCCTATCCTCTATCCTATCCTATCCTCTATCCTATCCTATCCTCTATCCTATCCTATCCTCTATCCTATCCTATCCTCTATCCTATCCTATCCTCTATCCTATCCTATCCTCTATCCTATCCTATCCTCTATCCTATCCTATCCTCTATCCTATCCTATACTATCCTATCCTCTATCCTATCCTATCCTCTATCCTATCCTATCTTCTATCCTATCCAATCCTCTATCGTATACTCTATCCTATCCTATCCTATATCCTATCCTATCCTCTATCCTATCCTAACCAATCCTCTATCCTATCCTATCCTCTATCCTATCCTAACCAATCCTCTATCCTATCCTATCCTCTATCCTATCCTAACCAATCCTCTATCCTATCCTATCCTCTATCCTATTCTATACTCCATCCTATCCTATCCTCTATCCTATCCTATCCTCTATCCTATCCTATCCTCTATCCTATTCTATACTCCATCCTATCCTATCCGCTAACCTATCCTATCCTCTATCCTATCCAATCCCCTATACTATTCTCTATAATATCCAATCACCTATCCTATCCTCTATTCAATCCTATACTCTATCCTATCCAATCCTCTACAATATCGTATCCTCTATCCTATCCTATCCTCTATCCTATCCAATCCTATATCCTATACTCTATCCTATCCTATCCTATATCCTATCCTATACTATCCTATCCTCTATCCTATCCAATCCCCTATCCGATCCTCTATCCTACCCTATCCTCTATCCTATCCTATCCTCTATCCTATCCTATCCTCTATCCTATTCTATACTCCATCCTATCCTATCCTCTATCCTATCCTATTCTCTATCCTATCCTATCCTATATCCTATCCTATACTATCCTATCCTCTATCCTATCCTATCCTCTATCCTATCCTATCCTCTATCCTATTCTATACTCCATCCTATCCTATCCTCTATCCTATCCTATCCTCTATCCTATCCTATCCTCTACCCTATTCTATACTCCATCCTATCCTATCGGCTATCCTATCCTATCCTCTATCCTATCCTATCCTCTATCCTATCCTATCCTCTATCCTATCCAATCCCCTATCCGATCCTCTATCCTATCCGATCCTCTATCCTACCCTATCCTCAATCCTATCCTATCCTCAATCCTATCCTATCCTCTATCCTATCCTATTCTCTATCCTATCCTATCCTATATCCTATCCTATACTATCCTATCCTCTATCCTATCCTATCCTCTATCCTATTCTATACTCCATCCTATCCTATCCGCTATCCTATCCTATCCTCTATCCTATCCTATCCTCTATCCTATCCTATCCTCTATCCTATCCAATCCTCTATCCTATACTCTATCCTATCCTATCCTATATCCTATCCTATACTATCCTATCCTCTATCCTATCCTATCCCCTATCCTATCCTCTATTCGATCCTCCCCACTATAATATCGTATCCTCTATCCTATCCTATCCTCTATCCTATCCAATCCCCTATCCGATCCTCTATCCTACCCTATCCTCAATCCTATCCTATCCTCAATCCTATCCTATCCTCTATCCTATCCTATTCTCTATCCTATCCTATCCTATATCCTATCCTATACTATCCTATCCTCTATCCTATCCTATCCTCTATCCTGTTCTATACTCCATCCTATCTTATCCTATCCTCTATCCTATCCTATTCTATACTCCATCCTATCCTATCCGCTATCCTATCCTATCCTCTATCCTATCCTATTCTCTATCCTATCCCATCCTATATCCTATCCTATACTATCCTATCCTCTATCCTATCCTATCCTATATCCTATCCTATACTATCCTATCCTCTATCCTATCCTATCCTCTATCCTATCCTATCCTCTATCCTATTCTATACTCCATCCTATCCTATCCTCTATCCTATCCTATTCTCTATCCTATCCTATCCTATATCCTATCCCATACTATCCTATCCTCTATCCTATCCTATCCTCTATCCTATCCTATCCTCTATCCTATTCTATACTCCATCCTATCCTATCCTCTATCCTATCCTATCCTCTATCCTATCCTATACTCTACCCTATTCTATACTCCATCCTATCCTATCCGCTATCCTATCCTATCCTCTATCCTATCCTATCCTCTATCCTATCCAATCCCCTATCCGATCCTCTATCCTATCCGATCCTCTATCCTACCCTATCCTCAATCCTATCCTATCCTCAATCCTATCCTATCCTCTATCCTATCCTATACTATCCTATCCTCTATCCTATCCTATCCTCTATCCTATCCTATCCTCTATCCTATCCAATCCTCTATCTTATACTCTATCCTATCCTATCCTATATCCTATCCTATACTATCCTATCCTCTATCCTATCCTATCCCCTATCCTATCCTCTATTCGATCCTCTCCACTATAATATCGTATCCTCTATCCTATCCTATCCTCTATCCTATCCAATCCCCTATCCGATCCTCTATCCTACCCTATCCTCAATCCTATCCTATCTTCAATCCTATCCTATCCTCTATCCTATCCTATTCTCTATCCTATCCTATCCTATATCCTATCCTCTATTCGATCCTCTCCACTATGATATCGTATCCTCTATCCTATCCTATCCTCTATCCTATCCTCTATCCTACCCTATCCTCAATCCTATCCTATCCTCAATCCTATCCTATCCTCTATCCTATCCTATTCTCTATCCTATCCTATCCTCTATCCTATTCTATACTCCATCCTATCCTATCCTATCCTCTATCCTATCCTATCCTCTATCCTATCCTATCCTCTATCCTATCCTATCCTCTATCCTGTTCTATACTCCATCCTATCCTATCCGCTATCCTATCCTATCCTCTATCCTATCCTATTCTCTACCCTATCCTATCCTATATCCTATCCTATACTATCCTATCCTCTATCCTATCCTATCCTCTATCCTATCCATTCCTATATCCTATACTCTATCCTATCCTATCCTATATCCTATCCTATACTATCCTATCCTCTATCCTATCCTATCCTCTATCCTATCCTATCCTCTATCCTATCCTATCCTCTATCCTATCCTATCCTATCCTCTATCCTATCCTATCCTCTATCCTATCCTATCCTCTATCCTATCCTATCCTCTACCCTATCCTATCCTCGATCCTATATTATCCTCAATCCTATCCTATCCTCTATCCTATCCTATCCTCTACCCTATTCTATACTCCATCCTATCCTATCCGCTATCCTATCCTATCCTCTATCCTATCCTATCCTCTATCCTATCCAATCCCCTATCCGATCCTCTATCCTATCCGATCCTCTATCCTACCCTATCCTCAATCCTATCCTATCCTCAATCCTATCCTATCCTCTATCCTATCCTATTCTCTATCCTATCCTATCCTATATCCTATCCTATACTATCCTATCCTCTATCCTATCCTATCCTCTATCCTATTCTATACTCCATCCTATCCTATCCGCTATCCTATCCTATCCTCTATCCTATCCTATTCTCTATCCTATCCTATCCTATATCCTATCCTATACTATCCTATCCTCTATCCTATCCTATCCCCTATCCTATCTTCTATTCGATCCTCTCCACTATAATATCGTATCCTCTATCCTATCCTATCCTCTATCCTATCCAATCCCCTATCCGATCCTCTATCCTACCCTATCCTCTATCCTATCCTATTCTCTATCCTATCCTATCCTATATCCTATCCTATACTATCCTATCCTCTATCCTATCCTCTATCCTATCCTATCCTCTATCCTATCCTATCCTCTATCCTATCCTATCCTCTATCCTATCCTATCCTCTATCCTATCCAATCCTCTATCCTATACTCTATCCTATCCCATCCTATATCCTATCCTATACTATCCTATCCTCTATCCTATCCTATCCCCTATCCTATCCTCTATTCGATCCTCTCCACTATAATATCGTATCCTCTATCCTATCCTATCTTCTATCCTATCCAATCCCCTATCCGATCCTCTATCCTACCCTATCCTCAATCCTATCCTATCCTCAATCCTATCCTATCATCTATCCTATCCTATTCTCTATCCTATCCTATCCTATATCCTATCCTATACTATCCTATCCTCTATCCTATCCTATCCTCTATCCTATTCTATACTCCATCCTATCAAATCCTCTATCCTATCCTATCCTCTATCCTATTCTATACTCCATCCTATCCTATCCGCTATCCTATCCTATCCTCTATCCTATCCAATCCCCTATCCTATCCTCTATAATATCCAATCACTTATCCTATCCTGTATTCAATCCTATACTCTATCCTATCCTATCCTCTACAATATCGTATCCTCTATCCTATCCTATCCTCTATCCTATCCAATCCTATATCCTATACTCTATCCTATCCTATCCTATATCCTATCCTATACTATCCTATCCTCTATCCTATCCTATCCCCTATCCTATCCTCTATTCGATCCTCTCCACTATAATATCGTATCCTCTATCCTATCCTATCCTCTATCCTATCCTCTATCCTACCCTATCCTCAATCCTATCCTATCCTCAATCCTATCCTATCCTCTATCCTATCCTATTCTCTATCCTATCCTATCCTATATCCTATCCTATACTATCCTATCCTCTATCCTATCCTATCCTCTATCCTATCCCATCCTCTATCCTATTCTACGCTCCATCCTATCCTATCCTATCCTCTATCCTATCCTATCCTCTATCCTATCCTATCCTCTATCCTATCCTATCCTCAATCCTATCCTATCCTCAATCCTATCCTATCCTCTATCCTATCCTATTCTCTATCCTATCCTATCCTATATCCTATCCTATACTATCCTATCCTCTATCCTATCCTATCCTCTATCCTATCCTATCCTCTATCCTATTCTATACTCCATCCTATCCTATCCGCTATCCTATCCTATCATCTATCCTATCCAATCCCCTATCCTATCCTCTATAATATCCAATCACTTATCCTATCCTCTATTCAATCCTATACTCTATCCTATCCTATCCTCTACAATATCGTATCCTCTATCCTATCCTATCCTCTATCCTATCCAATCCTATATCCTATACTCTATCCTATCCTATCCTATATCCTATCCTATACTATCCTATCCTCTATCCTATCCAATCCCCTATCCGATCCTCTATCCTATCCTATCCTCTATCCTATCCTATCCTCTATCCTATTCTATACTCCATCCTATCCTATCCTCTATCCTATCCTATCCTCTATCCTATCCTATCCTCTTTCCTATTCTATACTCCATCCTATCCTATCCGCTATCCTATCCTATCCTCTATCCTATCCAATCCCCTATCCTATCCTCTATAATATCCAATCACTTATCCTATCCTCTATTCAATCCTATACTCTATCCTATCCTATCCTCTACAATATCCTATCCTCTATCCTAACCTATCCTCTATCCTATCCTATCCTCTATCCTATTCTATACTCCATCCTATCGTATCCGCTATCCTATCCTATCCTCTATCCTATCCTATCCTCAATCCTATCCTATCCTCTATCCTATCCTATTCTCTATCCTATCCTATCCTCTATCCTATCCTATCCTCTATCCTATCCAATACTGTATCTTATCCGATCCTTTATCCTATCCTATCCTCTGTAATATCCTATCTTCTATCCTATCCTCTATTCGATCCTCTCCACTATAATATCGTATCCTCTATCCTATCCTATCCTCTATCCTATCCAATCCCCTACCCGATCCTCTATCCTATCCTATCCTCAATCCCATCCTATCCTCAATCCTATCCTATCCTCTATCCTATTCAATCCTATATCCTATATTCTATCGTATCCTATCCTTTATCCTATCCTATCCTCTATCCTATCGTATCCTCTATCCTATCCTATCCTCTATCCTATAATCTATCCTCAATCCTACCCTCTATGCTATCCTGTCCTCTTTTAAAATCGTATCCTCTATCCTATCCTATCCTCTATCCTATCCAATCCTCTATCCTATCCAATCCTCTATCCTATCCAATCCTCTATCCTATCCTATCCTCTATAATATCGTATCCTGTATCATATCCTATACTCTTTTCTATGATCTCATCTATCCTATCCTATCCTCTATCGTCTCCTATCCTCTATCCTATCCTATCCTCTATCCTATCCTATCCTCTATCCTATCCTATCCTCTATCCTATCCTATCCTCTATCCTATCCTATCCTCTATCCTATCCTATCCTCTATCCTATCCTATCCTCTATCCTATCCTATCCTCTATCCTATCCTATCCTCTATCCTATCCTATCCTCTATCCTATCCTATCCTCTATCCTATCCTATCCTCTATCCTATCCTATCCTCTATCCTATCCAATACTGTATCTTATCCGATCCTTTATCCTATCCTATCCTCTATCCTATCCTATTCTCTACCCTATCCTATCCTATATCCTATCCTATACTATCCTATGCTCTATCCTATCCAATCCTCTATCCTATCCAATCCTCTATCCTATACTCTATCCTATCCTATCCTATATCCTATCCTATACTATCCTATCCTCTATCCTATCCTATCCCCTATCCTATCCTCTATTCGATCCTCTCCACTATAATATCGTATCCTCTATCCTATCCTATCCTCTATCCTATCCAATCCTATATCCTATACTCTATCCTATCCTATCCTATATCCTATCCTATACTATCCTATCCTCTATCCTATCCTATCCTCTATCCTATCCTATCCTCTATCCTATCCTATCCTCTATCCTATCCTATCCTCTATCCTATCCTATCCTCTATCCTATCCTATCCTCGGTCCTATATTATCCTCAATCCTATCCTATCCTCTATCCTATCCTATCCTCTACCCTATTCTATACTCCATCCTATCCTATCCGCTATCCTATCCTATCCTCTATCCTATCCTATCCTCTATCCTATCCAATCCCCTATCCGATCCTCTATCCTATCCGATCCTCTATCCTACCCTATCCTCAATCCTATCCTATCCTCAATCCTATCCTATCCTCTATCCTATCCTATTCTCTATCCTATCCTATCCTATATCCTATCCTATACTATCCTATCCTCTATCCTATCCTATCCTCGATCCTATTCTATACTCCATCCTATCCTATCCGCTATCCTATCCTATCCTCTATCCTATCCTATTCTCTATCCTATCCTATCCTATATCCTATCCTATACTATCCTATCCTCTATCCTATCCTATCCTCTATCCTATCCTATTCTATACTCCATCCTATCCTATCCGCTATCCTATCCTATCCTCTATCCTATCCTATCCTCTATCCTATCCAATCCCCTATCCGATCCTCTATCCTATCCGATCCTCTATCCTACCCTATCCTCAATCCTATCCTATCCTCAATCCTATCCTATCCTCTATCCTATCCTATCCTCTATCCTATCCTATCCTCTACCCTATTCTATACTCCATCCTATCCTATCCGCTATCCTATCCTATCCTCTATCCTATCCTATCCTCTATCCTATCCTATCCTCTATCCTATCCTATCCTCTATCCTATCCTATCCTCTATCCTATCCAATCCTATATCCTATACTCTATCCTATCCTATCCTATATCCTATCCTATACTATCCTATCCTCTATCCTATACTATCCCCTATCCTATCCTCTATTCGATCCTATCCTCTATCCTATCCTATCCTCTATCCTATCCTATCCTCGATCCTATATTATCCTCAATCCTATCCTATCCTCTATCCTATCCTATCCTCTACCCTATTCTATACTCCATCCTATCCTATCCGCTATCCTATCCTATCCTCTATCCTATCCTATCCTCTATCCTATCCAATCCCCTATCCGATCCTCTATCCTATCCGATCCTCTATCCTACCCTATCCTCAATCCTATCCTATCCTCAATCCTATCCTATCCTCTATCCTATCCTATTCTCTATCCTATCCTATCCTCTATCCTATCCTATTCTCTATCCTATCCTATCCTATATCCTATCCTATACTATCCTATCCTCTATCCTATCCTATCCTCTATCCTATTCTATACTCCATCCTATCCTATCCGCTATCCTATCCTATCCTCTATCCTATCCTATTCTCTATCCTATCCTATCCTATATCCTATCCTATACTATCCTATCCTCTATCCTATCCTATCCCCTATCCTATCCTCTATTCGATCCTCTCCACTATAATATCGTATCCTCTATCCTATCCTATCCTCTATCCTATCCTATCCTCTATCCTATCCTATCCTCTATCCTATCCTATCCTCTATCCTATCCTATCCTCTATCCTATCCAATACTGTATCTTATCCGATCCTTTATCCTATCCTATCCTCTATCCTATCCTATTCTCTACCCTATCCTATCCTATATCCTATCCTATACTATCCTATGCTCTATCCTATCCAATCCTCTATCCTATCCTATCCTCTACCCTATTCTATACTCCATCCTATCCTATCCGCTATCCTATCCTATCCTCTATCCTATCCTATCCTCTATCCTATCCAATCCCCTATCCGATCCTCTATCCTATCCGATCCTCTATCCTACCCTATCCTCAATCCTATCCTATCCTCAATCCTATCCTATCCTCTATCCTATGCTATTCTCTATCCTATCCTATCCTCTATCCTATCCTATTCTCTATCCTATCCTATCCTATATCCTATCCTATACTATCCTATCCTCTATCCTATCCTATCCTCTATCCTATTCTATACTCCATCCTATCCTATCCGCTATCCTATCCTATCCTCTATCCTATCCTATTCTCTATCCTATCCTATCCTATATCCTATCCTATACTATCCTATCCTCTATCCTATCCTATCCCCTATCCTATCCTCTATCCTATCCTATCCTCTATCCTATCCTATCCTCGATCCTATATTATCCTCAATCCTATCCTATCCTCTATCCTATCCTATCCTGTACTCTATTCTATACTCCATCCTATCCTATCCGCTATCCTATCCTATCCTCTATCCTATCCTATCCTCTATCCTATCCAATCCCCTATCCGATCCTCTATCCTATCCGATCCTCTATCCTACCCTATCCTCAATCCTATCCTATCCTCAATCCTTTCCTATCCTCTATCCTATCCTATTCTCTATCCTATCCTATCCTATATCCTATCCTATACTATCCTATCCTCTATCCTATCCTATCCTCTATCCTATTCTATACTCCATCCTATCCTATCCGCTATCCTATCCTATCCTCTATCCTATCCTATTCTCTATCCTATCCTATCCTATATCCTATCCTATACTATCCTATCCTCTATCCTATCCTATCCCCTATCCTATCCTCTATTCGATCCTCTCCACTATAATATCGTATCCTCTATCCTATCCTATCCTCTATCCTATCCAATCCTATATCCTATACTCTATCCTATCCTATCCTATATCCTATCCTATACTAT
Organism: Halictus rubicundus; assembly: GCF_050948215.1. Lineage (NCBI taxonomy): Eukaryota > Metazoa > Arthropoda > Insecta > Hymenoptera > Halictidae > Halictus > Halictus rubicundus. Next base: position 541,332 of record NW_027488667.1, on the reverse strand, counting down.
CCTATCCTCTATCCTATCCAATCCCCTATCCGATCCTCTATCCTATCCTATCCTCTATCCTATCCTATCCTCTATCCTATTCTATACTCCATCCTATCCTATCCTCTATCCTATTCTATACTCCATCCTATCGTATCCGCTATCCTATCCTATCCTCTATCCTATCCTATCCTCAATCCTATCCTATCCTCTATCCTATCCTATTCTCTATCCTATCCTATCCTCTATCCTATCCTATCCTCTATCCTATCCAATACTGTATCTTATCCGATCCTTTATCCTATCCTATCCTCTATAATATCCTATCTTCTATCCTATCCTCTATTCGATCCTCTCCACTATAATATCGTATCCTCTATCCTATCCTATCCTTAATCCTATCCAATCCCCTACCCGATCCTCTATCCTATCCTATCCTCAATCCCATCCTATCCTCAATCCTATCCTATCCTCTATCCTATTCAATCCTATATCCTATATTCTATCGTATCCTATCCTTTATCCTATCCTATCCTCTATCCTATCGTATCCTCTATCCTATCCTATCCTCTATCCTATAATCTATCCTCAATCCTATCCTCTATGCTATCCTGTCCTCTTTTAAAATCGTATCCTCTATCCTATCCTATCCTCTATCCTATCCAATCCTCTATCCTATCCAATCCTCTATCCTATCCAATCCTCTATCCTATCCTATCCTCTATAATATCGTATCCTGTATCATATCCTATACTCTTTTCTATGATCTCATCTATCCTATCCTATCCTCTATCCTATCCTATCCTCTATCCTATCCTATCCTCTATCCTATCCTATCCTCTATCCTATCCTATCCTCTATCCTATCCTATCCTCTATCCTATCCTATCTTCTATCCTATCCAATCCTCTATCCGATCCTCTATCCTACCCTATCCTCAATCCTATCCTATCCTCAATCCTATCCTATCATCTATCCTATCCTATTCTCTATCCTATCCTATCCTATATCCTATCCTATACTATCCTATCCTCTATCCTATCCTATCCTCTATCCTATTCTATACTCCATCCTATCCTATCCTCTATCCTATCCTATCCTCTATCCTATCCTATCCTCTATCCTATTCTATACTCCATCCTATCCTATCCGCTATCCTATCCTATCCTCTATCCTATCCAATCCCCTATCCTATCCTCTATAATATCCAATCACTTATCCTATCCTGTATTCAATCCTATACTCTATCCTATCCTGTCCTCTACAATATCGTATCCTCTATCCTATCCTATCCTCTATCCTATCCAATCCTATATCCTATACTCTATCCTATCCTATCCTATATCCTATCCTATACTATCCTATCCTCTATCCTATCCTATCCCCGATCCTATCCTCTATTCGATCCTCTCCACTATAATATCGTATCCTCTATCCTATCCTATCCTCTATCCTATCCTCTATCCTACCCTATCCTCAATCCTATCCTATCCTCAATCCTATCCTATCCTCTATCCTATCCTATTCTCTATCCTATCCTATCCTATATCCCATCCTATACTATCCTATCCTCTATCCTATCCTATGCTCTATCCTATCCTATCCTCTATCCTATTCTATACTCCATCCTATCCTATCCTATCCTCTATCCTATCCTATCCTCTATCCTATCCTATCCTCTATCCTATTCTATACTCCATCCTATCCTATCCGCTATCCTATCCTATCCTCTATCCTATCCTATTCTCTACCCTATCCTATCCTATATCCTATCCTATACTATCCTATCCTCTATCCTATCAAATCCTCTATCCTATCCAATCCTCTATCCTATCCAATCCTCTATCCTATACTCTATCCTATCCTATCCTATATCCTATCCTATACTATCCTATCCTCTATCCTATCCTATCCCCTATCCTATCCTCTATTCGATCCTCTCCACTATAATATCGTATCCTCTATCCTATCCTATCCTCTATCCTATCCAATCCTATATCCTATACTCTATCCTATCCTATCCTATATCCTATCCTATACTATCCTATCCTCTATCCTATCCTATCCTCTATCCTATCCTATCCTCTATCCTATCCTATCCTCTATCCTATCCTATCCTCTATCCTATCCTATCCTCTATCCTATCCTATCCTCGATCCTATATTATCCTCAATCCTATCCTATCCTCTATCCTATCCTATTCTCTATCCTATCCTATCCTCTATCCTATTCTATACTCCATCCTATCCTATCCGCTAACCTATCCTATCCTCTATCCTATCCAATCCCCTATACTATCCTCTATAATATCCAATCACCTATCCTATCCTCTATTCAATCCTATACTCTATCCTATCCAATCCTCTACAATATCGTATCCTCTATCCTATCCTATCCTATATCCTACCCTATACTATCCTATCCTCTATTCGATCCTCTCCACTATAATATCGTATCCTCTATCCTATCCTATCTTCTATCCTATCCAATCCCCTATCCGATCCTCTATCCTATCATATCCTCAATCCTATCCTATCCTCAATCCTATCCTATCCTCTATCCTATCCTATTCTCTATCCTACCCTATCCTATATCCTATCCTATACTATCCTATCCTCTATCCTATCCTATCCCCTATCCTATCCTCTATTCGATCCTCTCCACTATAATATCGTATCCTCTATCCTATCCTATCCTCTATCCTATCCAATCCCCTATCCGATCCTCTATCCTACCCTATCCTCAATCCTATCCTATCCTCAATCCTATCCTATCATCTATCCTATCCTATTCTCTATCCTATCCTATCCTATATCCTATCCTATACTATCCTATCCTCTATCCTATCCTATCCTCTATCCTATTCTATACTCCATCCTATCCTATCCTCTATCCTATCCTATCCTCTATCCTATCCTATCCTCTATCCTATTCTATACTCCATCCTATCCTATCCGCTATCCTATCCTATCCTCTATCCTATCCAATCCCCTATCCTATCCTCTATAATATCCAATCACTTATCCTATCCTCTATTCAATACTATACTCTATCCTATCCTATCCTCTACAATATCGTATCCTCTATCCTATCCTATCCTCTATCCTATCCAATCCTATATCCTATACTCTATCGTATCCTATCCTATATCCTATCCTCTATCCTATCCAATCCCCTATCCGATCCTCTATCCTACCCTATCCTCTATCCTATCCTATCCTCTATCCTATCCTATCCTCTATCCTATTCTATACTCCATCCTATCCTATCCTCTATCCTATCCTATCCTCTATCCTATCCTATCCTCTATCCTATTCTATACTCCATCCTATCCTATCCGCTATCCTATCCTATCCTCTATTCTATCCAATCCCCTATCCTATCCTCTATAATATCCAATCACTTATCCTATCCTCTATTCAATACTATACTCTATCCTATCCTATCCTCTACAATATCGTATCCTCTATCCTATCCTATCCTCTATCCTATCCAATCCTATATCCTATACTCTATCGTATCCTATCCTATATCCTATCCTATACTATCCTATCCTCTATCCTATCCAATCCCCTATCCGATCCTCTATCCTACCCTATCCTCTATCCTATCCTATCCTCTATCCTATCCAATCCCCTATCCTATCCTCTATAATATCCAATCACTTATCCTATCCTCTATTCAATCCTATACTCTATCCTATCCTATCCTCTACAATATCCTATCCTCTATCCTAACCTATCCTCTATCCTATCCTATCCTCTATCCTATTCTATACTCCATCCTATCGTATCCGCTATCCTATCCTATCCTCTATCCTATCCTATCCTCAATCCTATCCTATCCTCTATCCTATCCTATTCTCTATCCTATCCTATCCTCTATCCTACCCTATCCTCTATCCTATCCTATCCTATATCCTATCCAATACTGTATCTTATCCGATCCTTTATCCTATCCTATCCTCTATAATATCCTATCTTCTATCCTATCCTCTATTCGATCCTCTCCACTATAATATCGTATCCTCTATCCTATCCTATCCTCTATCCTATCCAATCCCCTACCCGATCCTCTATCCTATCCTATCCTCAATCCTATCCTATCCTCAATCCTATCCTATCCTCTATCCTATTCAATCCTATATCCTATATTCTATCGTATCCTATCCTTTATCCTATGATATCCTCTATCCTATCGTATCCTCTATCCTATCCTATCCTCTATCCTATAATCTATCCTCAATCCTATCCTCTATGCTATCCTGTCCTCTTTTAAAATCGTATCCTCTATCCTATCCTATCCTCTATCCTATCCAATCCTCTATCCTATCCAATCCTCTATCCTATCCAATCCTCTATCCTATCCTATCCTCTATAATATCGTATCCTGTATCATATCCTATACTCTTTTCTATGATCTCATCTATCCTATCCTATCCTCTATCGTCTCCTATCCTCTATCCTATCCTATCCTCTATCCTATCCTATCCTCTATCCTATCCTATCCTCTATCCTATCCTATCCTCTATCCTATCCTATCCTCTATCCTATCCTATCCTCTATCCTATCCTATCCTCTATCCTATCCTATCCTCTATCCTATCCTATCCTCTATCCTATCCTATCCTCTATCCTATCCTATCCTCTATCCTATCCTATCCTCTATCCTATCCTATCCTCTATCCTATCCTATCCTCTATCCTATCCTATCCTCTATCCTATCCTATCCTCTATCCTATCCTATCCTCTATCCTATCCTATCCTCTATCCTATCCAATACTGTATCTTATCCGATCCTTTATCCTATCCTATCCTCTATAATATCCTATCCCCTTTCCTATCCTCTATTCGATGCTCTCCACTATAATATCGTATCCTCTATCCTATCCTATCCTCTATCCTATCCTGTCCTCTATCCTATCCTATCCTCAATCCTATCCTATCCTCTATCCTATCCTATCCTCTATCCTATCCTATCCTCTATCCTATCCTATCCTCTATCCTATCCTATCCTCTATCCTATCCTATCCTCTATCCTATCCTATCCTCTATCCTATCCTATCCTCTATCCTATCCTATCCTCTATCCTATCCTATCCTCTATCCTATCCTATCCTCTATCCTATCCTATCCTCTATCCTATCCTATCCTCTATCCTATCCTATCCTCTATCCTATCCTATCCTCTATCCTATCCTATCCTCTATCCTATCCAATACTGTATCTTATCCGATCCTCTATCCTATCCTATCCTCTATAATATCCAATCCCCTATCCTATCCTCTATTCGATCCTCTCCACTATAATATCGTATCCTCTATCCTATCCTATCATCTATCCTATCCAATCCCCTATCCGATCCTCTATCCTATCCCATCCTCAATCCTATCCTATCCACAATCCTATCCTATCCTCTATCCTATCCTATTGTCTATCCTATCCTATCCTGTATCCTATCCTATACTATCCTATCCTCTATCCTATCCTATCCTCTATCCTATCCTATCCTCTATCCTATCCAATCCTCTATCCTATACTCTATCCTCTCCTATCCTATATCCTACCCTATACTATCCCATCCTCTATTCGATCCTCTCCACTATAATATCGTATCCTCTATCCTATCCTATCCTCTATCCTATCCAATCCCCTATCCTATCCTATCCTCTATAATATCGTATCCTGTATCATATCCTATACTCTTTTCTATGATCTCATCTATCCTATCCTATACTCTTTTCTATGATCTCATCTATCCTATCCTATCCTCTATCGTCTCCTATCCTCTATCCTATCCTATCCTCTATCCTATCCTATCCTCTATCCTATCCTATCCTCTATCCTATCCTATCCTCTATCCTATCCTATCCTCTATCCTATCCTATCCTCTATCCTATCCTATCCTCTATCCTATCCTATCCTCTATCCTATCCTATCCTCTATCCTATCCTATCCTCTATCCTATCCTATCCTCTATCCTATCCTATCCTCTATCCTATCCTATACTATCCTATCCTCTATCCTATCCTATCCTCTATCCTATCCTATCTTCTATCCTATCCAATCCTCTATCCTATACTCTATCCTATCCTATCCTATATCCTATCCTATCCTCTATCCTATCCTAACCAATCCTCTATCCTATCCTATCCTCTATCCTATCCTAACCAATCCTCTATCCTATCCTATCCTCTATCCTATCCTAACCAATCCTCTATCCTATCCTATCCTCTATCCTATTCTATACTCCATCCTATCCTATCCTCTATCCTATCCTATCCTCTATCCTATCCTATCCTCTATCCTATTCTATACTCCATCCTATCCTATCCGCTAACCTATCCTATCCTCTATCCTATCCAATCCCCTATACTATTCTCTATAATATCCAATCACCTATCCTATCCTCTATTCAATCCTATACTCTATCCTATCCAATCCTCTACAATATCGTATCCTCTATCCTATCCTATCCTCTATCCTATCCAATCCTATATCCTATACTCTATCCTATCCTATCCTATATCCTATCCTATACTATCCTATCCTCTATCCTATCCAATCCCCTATCCGATCCTCTATCCTACCCTATCCTCTATCCTATCCTATCCTCTATCCTATCCTATCCTCTATCCTATTCTATACTCCATCCTATCCTATCCTCTATCCTATCCTATTCTCTATCCTATCCTATCCTATATCCTATCCTATACTATCCTATCCTCTATCCTATCCTATCCTCTATCCTATCCTATCCTCTATCCTATTCTATACTCCATCCTATCCTATCCTCTATCCTATCCTATCCTCTATCCTATCCTATCCTCTACCCTATTCTATACTCCATCCTATCCTATCGGCTATCCTATCCTATCCTCTATCCTATCCTATCCTCTATCCTATCCTATCCTCTATCCTATCCAATCCCCTATCCGATCCTCTATCCTATCCGATCCTCTATCCTACCCTATCCTCAATCCTATCCTATCCTCAATCCTATCCTATCCTCTATCCTATCCTATTCTCTATCCTATCCTATCCTATATCCTATCCTATACTATCCTATCCTCTATCCTATCCTATCCTCTATCCTATTCTATACTCCATCCTATCCTATCCGCTATCCTATCCTATCCTCTATCCTATCCTATCCTCTATCCTATCCTATCCTCTATCCTATCCAATCCTCTATCCTATACTCTATCCTATCCTATCCTATATCCTATCCTATACTATCCTATCCTCTATCCTATCCTATCCCCTATCCTATCCTCTATTCGATCCTCCCCACTATAATATCGTATCCTCTATCCTATCCTATCCTCTATCCTATCCAATCCCCTATCCGATCCTCTATCCTACCCTATCCTCAATCCTATCCTATCCTCAATCCTATCCTATCCTCTATCCTATCCTATTCTCTATCCTATCCTATCCTATATCCTATCCTATACTATCCTATCCTCTATCCTATCCTATCCTCTATCCTGTTCTATACTCCATCCTATCTTATCCTATCCTCTATCCTATCCTATTCTATACTCCATCCTATCCTATCCGCTATCCTATCCTATCCTCTATCCTATCCTATTCTCTATCCTATCCCATCCTATATCCTATCCTATACTATCCTATCCTCTATCCTATCCTATCCTATATCCTATCCTATACTATCCTATCCTCTATCCTATCCGATCCTCTATCCTATCCGATCCTCTATCCTACCCTATCCTCAATCCTATCCTATCCTCAATCCTATCCTATCCTCTATCCTATCCTATACTATCCTATCCTCTATCCTATCCTATCCTCTATCCTATCCTATCCTCTATCCTATCCAATCCTCTATCTTATACTCTATCCTATCCTATCCTATATCCTATCCTATACTATCCTATCCTCTATCCTATCCTATCCCCTATCCTATCCTCTATTCGATCCTCTCCACTATAATATCGTATCCTCTATCCTATCCTATCCTCTATCCTATCCAATCCCCTATCCGATCCTCTATCCTACCCTATCCTCAATCCTATCCTATCTTCAATCCTATCCTATCCTCTATCCTATCCTATTCTCTATCCTATCCTATCCTATATCCTATCCTCTATTCGATCCTCTCCACTATGATATCGTATCCTCTATCCTATCCTATCCTCTATCCTATCCTCTATCCTACCCTATCCTCAATCCTATCCTATCCTCAATCCTATCCTATCCTCTATCCTATCCTATTCTCTATCCTATCCTATCCTCTATCCTATTCTATACTCCATCCTATCCTATCCTATCCTCTATCCTATCCTATCCTCTATCCTATCCTATCCTCTATCCTATCCTATCCTCTATCCTGTTCTATACTCCATCCTATCCTATCCGCTATCCTATCCTATCCTCTATCCTATCCTATTCTCTACCCTATCCTATCCTATATCCTATCCTATACTATCCTATCCTCTATCCTATCCTATCCTCTATCCTATCCATTCCTATATCCTATACTCTATCCTATCCTATCCTATATCCTATCCTATACTATCCTATCCTCTATCCTATCCTATCCTCTATCCTATCCTATCCTCTATCCTATCCTATCCTCTATCCTATCCTATCCTATCCTCTATCCTATCCTATCCTCTATCCTATCCTATCCTCTATCCTATCCTATCCTCTACCCTATCCTATCCTCGATCCTATATTATCCTCAATCCTATCCTATCCTCTATCCTATCCTATCCTCTACCCTATTCTATACTCCATCCTATCCTATCCGCTATCCTATCCTATCCTCTATCCTATCCTATCCTCAATCCTATCCAATCCCCTATCCGATCCTCTATCCTATCCGATCCTCTATCCTACCCTATCCTCAATCCTATCCTATCCTCAATCCTATCCTATCCTCTATCCTATCCTATTCTCTATCCTATCCTATCCTATATCCTATCCTATACTATCCTATCCTCTATCCTATCCTATCCTCTATCCTATTCTATACTCCATCCTATCCTATCCGCTATCCTATCCTATCCTCTATCCTATCCTATTCTCTATCCTATCCTATCCTATATCCTATCCTATACTATCCTATCCTCTATCCTATCCTATCCCCTATCCTATCTTCTATTCGATCCTCTCCACTATAATATCGTATCCTCTATCCTATCCTATCCTCTATCCTATCCAATCCCCTATCCGATCCTCTATCCTACCCTATCCTCTATCCTATCCTATTCTCTATCCTATCCTATCCTATATCCTATCCTATACTATCCTATCCTCTATCCTATCCTCTATCCTATCCTATCCTCTATCCTATCCTATCCTCTATCCTATCCTATCCTCTATCCTATCCTATCCTCTATCCTATCCAATCCTCTATCCTATACTCTATCCTATCCCATCCTATATCCTATCCTATACTATCCTATCCTCTATCCTATCCTATCCCCTATCCTATCCTCTATTCGATCCTCTCCACTATAATATCGTATCCTCTATCCTATCCTATCTTCTATCCTATCCAATCCCCTATCCGATCCTCTATCCTACCCTATCCTCAATCCTATCCTATCCTCAATCCTATCCTATCATCTATCCTATCCTATTCTCTATCCTATCCTATCCTATATCCTATCCTATACTATCCTATCCTCTATCCTATCCTATCCTCTATCCTATTCTATACTCCATCCTATCAAATCCTCTATCCTATCCTATCCTCTATCCTATTCTATACTCCATCCTATCCTATCCGCTATCCTATCCTATCCTCTATCCTATCCAATCCCCTATCCTATCCTCTATAATATCCAATCACTTATCCTATCCTGTATTCAATCCTATACTCTATCCTATCCTATCCTCTACAATATCGTATCCTCTATCCTATCCTATCCTCTATCCTATCCAATCCTATATCCTATACTCTATCCTATCCTATCCTATATCCTATCCTATACTATCCTATCCTCTATCCTATCCTATCCCCTATCCTATCCTCTATTCGATCCTCTCCACTATAATATCGTATCCTCTATCCTATCCTATCCTCTATCCTATCCTCTATCCTACCCTATCCTCAATCCTATCCTATCCTCAATCCTATCCTATCCTCTATCCTATCCTATTCTCTATCCTATCCTATCCTATATCCTATCCTATACTATCCTATCCTCTATCCTATCCTATCCTCTATCCTATCCCATCCTCTATCCTATTCTACGCTCCATCCTATCCTATCCTATCCTCTATCCTATCCTATCCTCTATCCTATCCTATCCTCTATCCTATCCTATCCTCAATCCTATCCTATCCTCAATCCTATCCTATCCTCTATCCTATCCTATTCTCTATCCTATCCTATCCTATATCCTATCCTATACTATCCTATCCTCTATCCTATCCTATCCTCTATCCTATCCTATCCTCTATCCTATTCTATACTCCATCCTATCCTATCCGCTATCCTATCCTATCATCTATCCTATCCAATCCCCTATCCTATCCTCTATAATATCCAATCACTTATCCTATCCTCTATTCAATCCTATACTCTATCCTATCCTATCCTCTACAATATCGTATCCTCTATCCTATCCTATCCTCTATCCTATCCAATCCTATATCCTATACTCTATCCTATCCTATCCTATATCCTATCCTATACTATCCTATCCTCTATCCTATCCAATCCCCTATCCGATCCTCTATCCTATCCTATCCTCTATCCTATCCTATCCTCTATCCTATCCTATCCTCTACAATATCCTATCCTCTATCCTAACCTATCCTCTATCCTATCCTATCCTCTATCCTATTCTATACTCCATCCTATCGTATCCGCTATCCTATCCTATCCTCTATCCTATCCTATCCTCAATCCTATCCTATCCTCTATCCTATCCTATTCTCTATCCTATCCTATCCTCTATCCTATCCTATCCTCTATCCTATCCAATACTGTATCTTATCCGATCCTTTATCCTATCCTATCCTCTGTAATATCCTATCTTCTATCCTATCCTCTATTCGATCCTCTCCACTATAATATCGTATCCTCTATCCTATCCTATCCTCTATCCTATCCAATCCCCTACCCGATCCTCTATCCTATCCTATCCTCAATCCCATCCTATCCTCAATCCTATCCTATCCTCTATCCTATTCAATCCTATATCCTATATTCTATCGTATCCTATCCTTTATCCTATCCTATCCTCTATCCTATCGTATCCTCTATCCTATCCTATCCTCTATCCTATAATCTATCCTCAATCCTACCCTCTATGCTATCCTGTCCTCTTTTAAAATCGTATCCTCTATCCTATCCTATCCTCTATCCTATCCAATCCTCTATCCTATCCAATCCTCTATCCTATCCAATCCTCTATCCTATCCTATCCTCTATAATATCGTATCCTGTATCATATCCTATACTCTTTTCTATGATCTCATCTATCCTATCCTATCCTCTATCGTCTCCTATCCTCTATCCTATCCTATCCTCTATCCTATCCTATCCTCTATCCTATCCTATCCTCTATCCTATCCTATCCTCTATCCTATCCTATCCTCTATCCTATCCTATCCTCTATCCTATCCTATCCTCTATCCTATCCTATCCTCTATCCTATCCTATCCTCTATCCTATCCTATCCTCTATCCTATCCTATCCTCTATCCTATCCTATCCTCTATCCTATCCTATCCTCTATCCTATCCAATACTGTATCTTATCCGATCCTTTATCCTATCCTATCCTCTATCCTATCCTATTCTCTACCCTATCCTATCCTATATCCTATCCTATACTATCCTATGCTCTATCCTATCCAATCCTCTATCCTATACTCTATCCTATCCTATCCTATATCCTATCCTATACTATCCTATCCTCTATCCTATCCTATCCCCTATCCTATCCTCTATTCGATCCTCTCCACTATAATATCGTATCCTCTATCCTATCCTATCCTCTATCCTATCCAATCCTATATCCTATACTCTATCCTATCCTATCCTATATCCTATCCTATACTATCCTATCCTCTATCCTATCCTATCCTCTATCCTATCCTATCCTCTATCCTATCCTATCCTCTATCCTATCCTATCCTCTATCCTATCCTATCCTCTATCCTATCCTATCCTCGGTCCTATATTATCCTCAATCCTATCCTATCCTCTATCCTATCCTATCCTCTACCCTATTCTATACTCCATCCTATCCTATCCGCTATCCTATCCTATCCTCTATCCTATCCTATCCTCTATCCTATCCAATCCCCTATCCGATCCTCTATCCTATCCGATCCTCTATCCTACCCTATCCTCAATCCTATCCTATCCTCAATCCTATCCTATCCTCTATCCTATCCTATTCTCTATCCTATCCTATCCTATATCCTATCCTATACTATCCTATCCTCTATCCTATCCTATCCTCGATCCTATTCTATACTCCATCCTATCCTATCCGCTATCCTATCCTATCCTCTATCCTATCCTATTCTCTATCCTATCCTATCCTATATCCTATCCTATACTATCCTATCCTCTATCCTATCCTATCCTCTATCCTATCCTATTCTATACTCCATCCTATCCTATCCGCTATCCTATCCTATCCTCTATCCTATCCTATCCTCTATCCTATCCAATCCCCTATCCGATCCTCTATCCTATCCGATCCTCTATCCTACCCTATCCTCAATCCTATCCTATCCTCAATCCTATCCTATCCTCTATCCTATCCTATCCTCTATCCTATCCTATCCTCTACCCTATTCTATACTCCATCCTATCCTATCCGCTATCCTATCCTATCCTCTATCCTATCCTATCCTCTATCCTATCCTATCCCCTATCCTATCCTCTATTCGATCCTCTCCACTATAATATCGTATCCTCTATCCTATCCTATCCTCTATCCTATCCAATCCCCTATCCGATCCTATATCCTACCCTATCCTCAATCCTATCCTATCCTCAATCCTATCCTATCCTCTATCCTATCCTATTCTCTATCCTATCCTATCCTATATCCTATCCTATACTATCCTATCCTCTATCCTATCCTATCCTCTATCCTATCCTATTCTATACTCCATCCTATCCTATCCGCTATCCTATCCTATCCTCTATCCCATCCTATTCTCTATCCTATCCTATCCTATATCCTATCCTATACTATCCTATCCTCTATCCTATCCTATCCTCTATCCTATCCTATCCTCTATCCTATCCAATCCTATATCCTATACTCTATCCTATCCTATCCTATATCCTATCCTATACTATCCTATCCTCTATCCTATACTATCCCCTATCCTATCCTCTATTCGATCCTATCCTCTATCCTATCCTATCCTCTATCCTATCCTATCCTCGATCCTATATTATCCTCAATCCTATCCTATCCTCTATCCTATCCTATCCTCTACCCTATTCTATACTCCATCCTATCCTATCCGCTATCCTATCCTATCCTCTATCCTATCCTATCCTCTATCCTATCCAATCCCCTATCCGATCCTCTATCCTATCCGATCCTCTATCCTACCCTATCCTCAATCCTATCCTATCCTCAATCCTATCCTATCCTCTATCCTATCCTATTCTCTATCCTATCCTATCCTCTATCCTATCCTATTCTCTATCCTATCCTATCCTATATCCTATCCTATACTATCCTATCCTCTATCCTATCCTATCCTCTATCCTATTCTATACTCCATCCTATCCTATCCGCTATCCTATCCTATCCTCTATCCTATCCTATTCTCTATCCCATCCTATCCTATATCCTATCCTATACTATCCTATCCTCTATCCTATCCTATCCCCTATCCTATCCTCTATTCGATCCTCTCCACTATAATATCGTATCCTCTATCCTATCCTATCCTCTATCCTATCCTATCCTCTATCCTATCCTATCCTCTATCCTATCCTATCCTCTATCCTATCCAATACTGTATCTTATCCGATCCTTTATCCTATCCTATCCTCTATCCTATCCTATTCTCTACCCTATCCTATCCTATATCCTATCCTATACTATCCTATGCTCTATCCTATCCAATCCTCTATCCTATCCTATCCTCTACCCTATTCTATACTCCATCCTATCCTATCCGCTATCCTATCCTATCCTCTATCCTATCCTATCCTCTATCCTATCCAATCCCCTATCCGATCCTCTATCCTATCCGATCCTCTATCCTACCCTATCCTCAATCCTATCCTATCCTCAATCCTATCCTATCCTCTATCCTATCCTATTCTCTATCCTATCCTATCCTCTATCCTATCCTATTCTCTATCCTATCCTATCTTATATCCTATCCTATACTATCCTATCCTCTATCCTATCCTATCCTCTATCCTATTCTATACTCCATCCTATCCTATCCGCTATCCTATCCTATCCTCTATCCTATCCTATTCTCTATCCTATCCTATCCTATATCCTATCCTATACTATCCTATCCTCTATCCTATCCTATCCCCTATCCTATCCTCTATCCTATCCTATCCTCTATCCTATCCTATCCTCGATCCTATATTATCCTCAATCCTATCCTATCCTCTATCCTATCCTATCCTGTACTCTATTCTATACTCCATCCTATCCTATCCGCTATCCTATCCTATCCTCTATCCTATCCTATCCTCTATCCTATCCAATCCCCTATCCGATCCTCTATCCTATCCGATCCTCTATCCTACCCTATCCTCAATCCTATCCTATCCTCAATCCTATCCTATCCTCTATCCTATCCTATTCTCTATCCTATCCTATCCTATATCCTATCCTATACTATCCTATCCTCTATCCTATCCTATCCTCTATCCTATTCTATACTCCATCCTATCCTATCCGCTATCCTATCCTATCCTCTATCCTATCCTATTCTCTATCCTATCCTATCCTATATCCTATCCTATACTATCCTATCCTCTATCCTATCCTATCCCCTATCCTATCCTCTATTCGATCCTCTCCACTATAATATCGTATCCTCTATCCTATCCTATCCTCTATCCTATCCAATCCTATATCCTATACTCTATCCTATCCTATCCTATATCCTATCCTATACTATCCTATCCTCTATCCTATCCAATCCCCTATCCGATCCTCTATCCTATCCTATCCTCTATCCTATCCTATCCTCTATCCTATTCTATACTCCATCCTATCCTATCCTCTATCCTATCCTATCCTCTATCCTATCCTATCCTCTATCCTATTCTATACTCCATCCTATCCTATCCGCTATCCTATCCTATCCTCTATCCTATCCAATCCCCTATCCTATCCTCTATAATATCCAATCACTTATCCTATCCTCTATTCAATCCTATACTCTATCCTATCCTATCCTCTACAATATCCTATCCTCTATCCTAACCTATCCTCTATCCTATCCTATCCTCTATCCTATTCTATACTCCATCCTATCGTATCCGCTATCCTATCCTATCCTCTATCCTATCCTATCCTCAATCCTATCCTATCCTCTATCCTATCCTATTCTCTATCCTATCCTATCCTCTATCCTATCCTATCCTCTATCCTATCCAATACTGTATCTTATCCGATCCTTTATCCTATCCTATCCTCTATAATATCCTATCTTCTATCCTATCCTCTATTCGATCCTCTCCACTATAATATCGTATCCTCTATCCTATCCTATCCTTAATCCTATCCAATCCCCTACCCGATCCTCTATCCTATCCTATCCTCAATCCCATCCTATCCTGAATCCTATCCTATCCTCTATCCTATTCAATCCTATATCCTATATTCTATCGTATCCTATCCTTTATCCTATCCTATCCTCTATCCTATCGTATCCTCTATCCTATCCTATCCTCTATCCTATAATCTATCCTCAATCCTATCCTCTATGCTATCCTGTCCTCTTTTAAAATCGTATCCTCTATCCTATCCTATCCTCTATCCTATCCAATCCTCTATCCTATCCAATCCTCTATCCTATCCAATCCTCTATCCTATCCTATCCTCTATAATATCGTATCCTGTATCATATCCTATACTCTTTTCTATGATCTCATCTATCCTATCCTATCCTCTATCCTATCCTATCCTCTATCCTATCCTATCCTCTATCCTATCCTATCCTCTATCCTATCCTATCCTCTATCCTATCCTATCCTCTATCCTATCCTATCCTCTATCCTATCCTATCCTCTATCCTATCCTATCCTCTATCCTATCCTATCCTCTATCCTATCCTATCCTCTATCCTATCCTATCCTCTATCCTATCCTATCCTCTATCCTATCCTATCCTCTATCCTATCCTATCCTCTATCCTATCCTATCCTCTATCCTATCCTATCCTCTATCCTATCCTATCCTCTATCCTATCCTATCCTCTATCCTATCCTATCCTCTATCCTATCCTATCCTCTATCCTATCCAATACTGTATCTTATCCGATCCTTTATCCTATCCTATCCTCTATCCTATCCTATTCTCTACCCTATCCTATCCTATATCCTATCCTATACTATCCTATGCTCTATCCTATCCAATCCTCTATCCTATCCAATCCTCTATCCTATACTCTATCCTATCCTATCCTATATCCTATCCTATACTATCCTATCCTCTATCCTATCCTATCCCCTATCCTATCCTCTATTCGATCCTCTCCACTATAATATCGTATCCTCTATCCTATCCTATCCTCTATCCTATCCAATCCTATATCCTATACTCTATCCTATCCTATCCTATATCCTATCCTATACTATCCTATCCTCTATCCTATCCTATCCTCTATCCTATCCTATCCTCTATCCTATCCTATCCTCTATCCTATCCTATCCTCGGTCCTATATTATCCTCAATCCTATCCTATCCTCTATCCTATCCTATCCTCTACCCTATTCTATACTCCATCCTATCCTATCCGCTATCCTATCCTATCCTCTATCCTATCCTATCCTCTATCCTATCCAATCCCCTATCCGATCCTCTATCCTATCCGATCCTCTATCCTACCCTATCCTCAATCCTATCCTATCCTCAATCCTATCCTATCCTCTATCCTATCCTATTCTCTATCCTATCCTATCCTATATCCTATCCTATACTATCCTATCCTCTATCCTATCCTATCCTCTATCCTATTCTATACTCCATCCTATCCTATCCGCTATCCTATCCTATCCTCTATCCTATCCTATTCTCTATCCTATCCTATCCTATATCCTATCCTATACTATCCTATCCTCTATCCTATCCTATCCCCTATCCTATCCTCTATTCGATCCTCTCCACTATAATATCGTATCCTCTATCCTATCCTATCCTCTATCCTATCCAATCCCCTATCCGATCCTATATCCTACCCTATCCTCAATCCTATCCTATCCTCAATCCTATCCTATCCTCTATCCTATCCTATTCTCTATCCTATCCTATCCTATATCCTATCCTATACTATCCTATCCTCTATCCTATCCTATCCTCTATCCTATCCTATTCTATACTCCATCCTATCCTATCCGCTATCCTATCCTATCCTCTATCCCATCCTATTCTCTATCCTATCCTATCCTATATCCTATCCTATACTATCCTATCCTCTATCCTATCCTATCCTCTATCCTATCCTATCCTCTATCCTATCCAATCCTATATCCTATACTCTATCCTATCCTATCCTATATCCTATCCTATACTATCCTATCCTCTATCCTATCCTATCCCCTATCCTATCCTCTATTCGATCCTCTCCACTATAATATCGTATCCTCTATCCTATCCTATCCTCTTTCCTATCCAATCCCCTATCCGTTCCTCTATCCTACCCTATCCTCAATCCTATCCTATCCTCAATCCTATCCTATCCTCTATCCTATCCTATTCTCTATCCTATCCTATCCTATATCCTATCCTATACTATCCTATCCTCTATCCTATCCTATCCTCTATCCTGTTCTATACTCCATCCTATCCTATCCTATCCTCTATCCTATCCTATTCTATACTCCATCCTATACTATCCGCTATCCTATCCTATCCTCTATCCTATCCTATTCTCTATTCTATCCTATCCTATATCCTATCCTATACTATCCTATCCTCTATCCTATCCTCTATCCTATCCTATCCTCTATCCTATCCTATCCTCTATCCTATCCTATCCTCTATCCTATCCTATCCTCTATCCTATCCTATCCTCTATCCTATCCAATCCTCCATCCTATACTCTATCCTATCCTATCCTATATCCTATCCTATACTATCCTATCCTCTATCCTATCCTATCCCCTATCCTATCCTCTATTCGATCCTCTCCACTATAATATCGTATCCTCTATCCTATCCTATCTTCTATCCTATCCAATCCTCTATCCGATCCTCTATCCTACCCTATCCTCAATCCTATCCTATCCTCAATCCTATCCTATCATCTATCCTATCCTATTCTCTATCCTATCCTATCCTATATCCTATCCTATACTATCCTATCCTCTATCCTATCCTATCCTCTATCCTATTCTATACTCCATCCTATCCTATCCTCTATCCTATCCTATCCTCTATCCTATCCTATCCTCTATCCTATTCTATACTCCATCCTATCCTATCCGCTATCCTATCCTATCCTCTATCCTATCCAATCCCCTATCCTATCCTCTATAATATCCAATCACTTATCCTATCCTGTATTCAATCCTATACTCTATCCTATCCTGTCCTCTACAATATCGTATCCTCTATCCTATCCTATCCTCTATCCTATCCAATCCTATATCCTATACTCTATCCTATCCTATCCTATATCCTATCCTATACTATCCTATCCTCTATCCTATCCTATCCCCGATCCTATCCTCTATTCGATCCTCTCCACTATAATATCGTATCCTCTATCCTATCCTATCCTCTATCCTATCCTCTATCCTACCCTATCCTCAATCCTATCCTATCCTCAATCCTATCCTATCCTCTATCCTATCCTATTCTCTATCCTATCCTATCCTATATCCCATCCTATACTATCCTATCCTCTATCCTATCCTATGCTCTATCCTATCCTATCCTCTATCCTATTCTATACTCCATCCTATCCTATCCTATCCTCTATCCTATCCTATCCTCTATCCTATCCTATCCTCTATCCTATTCTATACTCCATCCTATCCTATCCGCTATCCTATCCTATCCTCTATCCTATCCTATTCTCTACCCTATCCTATCCTATATCCTATCCTATACTATCCTATCCTCTATCCTATCAAATCCTCTATCCTATCCAATCCTCTATCCTATCCAATCCTCTATCCTATACTCTATCCTATCCTATCCTATATCCTATCCTATACTATCCTATCCTCTATCCTATCCTATCCCCTATCCTATCCTCTATTCGATCCTCTCCACTATAATATCGTATCCTCTATCCTATCCTATCCTCTATCCTATCCAATCCTATATCCTATACTCTATCCTATCCTATCCTATATCCTATCCTATACTATCCTATCCTCTATCCTATCCTATCCTCTATCCTATCCTATCCTCTATCCTATCCTATCCTCTATCCTATCCTATCCTCTATCCTATCCTATCCTCTATCCTATCCTATCCTCGATCCTATATTATCCTCAATCCTATCCTATCCTCTATCCTATCCTATTCTCTATCCTATCCTATCCTCTATCCTATTCTATACTCCATCCTATCCTATCCGCTAACCTATCCTATCCTCTATCCTATCCAATCCCCTATACTATCCTCTATAATATCCAATCACCTATCCTATCCTCTATTCAATCCTATACTCTATCCTATCCAATCCTCTACAATATCGTATCCTCTATCCTATCCTATCCTATATCCTACCCTATACTATCCTATCCTCTATTCGATCCTCTCCACTATAATATCGTATCCTCTATCCTATCCTATCTTCTATCCTATCCAATCCCCTATCCGATCCTCTATCCTATCATATCCTCAATCCTATCCTATCCTCAATCCTATCCTATCCTCTATCCTATCCTATTCTCTATCCTACCCTATCCTATATCCTATCCTATACTATCCTATCCTCTATCCTATCCTATCCCCTATCCTATCCTCTATTCGATCCTCTCCACTATAATATCGTATCCTCTATCCTATCCTATCCTCTATCCCATCCAATCCCCTATCCGATCCTCTATCCTACCCTATCCTCAATCCTATCCTATCCTCAATCCTATCCTATCATCTATCCTATCCTATTCTCTATCCTATCCTATCCTATATCCTATCCTATACTATCCTATCCTCTATCCTATCCTATCCTCTATCCTATTCTATACTCCATCCTATCCTATCCTCTATCCTATCCTATCCTCTATCCTATCCTATCCTCTATCCTATTCTATACTCCATCCTATCCTATCCGCTATCCTATCCTATCCTCTATCCTATCCAATCCCCTATCCTATCCTCTATAATATCCAATCACTTATCCTATCCTCTATTCAATACTATACTCTATCCTATCCTATCCTCTACAATATCGTATCCTCTATCCTATCCTATCCTCTATCCTATCCAATCCTATATCCTATACTCTATCGTATCCTATCCTATATCCTATCCTCTATCCTATCCAATCCCCTATCCGATCCTCTATCCTACCCTATCCTCTATCCTATCCTATCCTCTATCCTATCCTATCCTCTATCCTATTCTATACTCCATCCTATCCTATCCTCTATCCTATCCTATCCTCTATCCTATCCTATCCTCTATCCTATTCTATACTCCATCCTATCCTATCCGCTATCCTATCCTATCCTCTATTCTATCCAATCCCCTATCCTATCCTCTATAATATCCAATCACTTATCCTATCCTCTATTCAATACTATACTCTATCCTATCCTATCCTCTACAATATCGTATCCTCTATCCTATCCTATCCTCTATCCTATCCAATCCTATATCCTATACTCTATCGTATCCTATCCTATATCCTATCCTATACTATCCTATCCTCTATCCTATCCAATCCCCTATCCGATCCTCTATCCTACCCTATCCTCTATCCTATCCTATCCTCTATCCTATCCAATCCCCTATCCTATCCTCTATAATATCCAATCACTTATCCTATCCTCTATTCAATCCTATACTCTATCCTATCCTATCCTCTACAATATCCTATCCTCTATCCTAACCTATCCTCTATCCTATCCTATCCTCTATCCTATTCTATACTCCATCCTATCGTATCCGCTATCCTATCCTATCCTCTATCCTATCCTATCCTCAATCCTATCCTATCCTCTATCCTATCCTATTCTCTATCCTATCCTATCCTCTATCCTACCCTATCCTCTATCCTATCCTATCCTATATCCTATCCAATACTGTATCTTATCCGATCCTTTATCCTATCCTATCCTCTATAATATCCTATCTTCTATCCTATCCTCTATTCGATCCTCTCCACTATAATATCGTATCCTCTATCCTATCCTATCCTCTATCCTATCCAATCCCCTACCCGATCCTCTATCCTATCCTATCCTCAATCCTATCCTATCCTCAATCCTATCCTATCCTCTATCCTATTCAATCCTATATCCTATATTCTATCGTATCCTATCCTTTATCCTATGATATCCTCTATCCTATCGTATCCTCTATCCTATCCTATCCTCTATCCTATAATCTATCCTCAATCCTATCCTCTATGCTATCCTGTCCTCTTTTAAAATCGTATCCTCTATCCTATCCTATCCTCTATCCTATCCAATCCTCTATCCTATCCAATCCTCTATCCTATCCAATCCTCTATCCTATCCTATCCTCTATAATATCGTATCCTGTATCATATCCTATACTCTTTTCTATGATCTCATCTATCCTATCCTATCCTCTATCGTCTCCTATCCTCTATCCTATCCTATCCTCTATCCTATCCTATCCTCTATCCTATCCTATCCTCTATCCTATCCTATCCTCTATCCTATCCTATCCTCTATCCTATCCTATCCTCTATCCTATCCTATCCTCTATCCTATCCTATCCTCTATCCTATCCTATCCTCTATCCTATCCTATCCTCTATCCTATCCTATCCTCTATCCTATCCTATCCTCTATCCTATCCTATCCTCTATCCTATCCTATCCTCTATCCTATCCTATCCTCTATCCTATCCTATCCTCTATCCTATCCTATCCTCTATCCTATCCTATCCTCTATCCTATCCAATACTGTATCTTATCCGATCCTTTATCCTATCCTATCCTCTATAATATCCTATCCCCTTTCCTATCCTCTATTCGATGCTCTCCACTATAATATCGTATCCTCTATCCTATCCTATCCTCTATCCTATCCTGTCCTCTATCCTATCCTATCCTCAATCCTATCCTATCCTCTATCCTATCCTATCCTCTATCCTATCCTATCCTTTATCCTATCCTATCCTCTATCCTATCCTATACTCTATCCTATCCAATACTGTATCTTATCCGATCCTCTATCCTATCCTATCCTCTATAATATCCAATCCCCTATCCTATCCTCTATTCGATCCTCTCCACTATAATATCGTATCCTCTATCCTATCCTATCATCTATCCTATCCAATCCCCTATCCGATCCTCTATCCTATCCCATCCTCAATCCTATCCTATCCACAATCCTATCCTATCCTCTATCCTATCCTATTGTCTATCCTATCCTATCCTGTATCCTATCCTATACTATCCTATCCTCTATCCTATCCTATCCTCTATCCTATCCTATCCTCTATCCTATCCAATCCTCTATCCTATACTCTATCCTCTCCTATCCTATATCCTACCCTATACTATCCCATCCTCTATTCGATCCTCTCCACTATAATATCGTATCCTCTATCCTATCCTATCCTCTATCCTATCCAATCCCCTATCGGATCCTCTATCCTATCCTATCCTCAATCCTATCCTATCCTCAATCCTATCCTATCTTCTATCCTATCCTATTCTCTATCCTATCCTATCCTATATCCTATCCTATACTATCCTATCCTCTATCCTATCCTATCCCCTATCCTATCCTCTATTCGATCCTCTCCACTATAATATCGTATCCTCTATCCTATCCTATCCTCTATCCTATCCAATCCCCTATCCGATCCTCTATCCTATCCTATCCTCAATCCTACCCTATCCTCAATCCTATCCTATCCTCTATCCTATCCTATTCTCTATCCTATCCTATCCTATATCCTATCCTATACTATCCTATCCTCTATCCTATCCTATCCTCAATCCTATCCTATCCTATCCTCTATCCTATCCTATCCTCTATCCTATCCTATCCTCTATCCTATTCTATACTCCATCCTATCCTATCCTCTATCCTATCCTATCCTCTATCCTATCCTATCCTCTATCCTATTCTATACTCCATCCTATCCTATCCGCTATCCTATCCTATCCTCTATCCTATCCAATCCCCTATCCTATCCAATCCTCTATCCTATCCAATCCTCTATCCTATCCCCTATCCTATCCTCTATTCGATCCTCTCCACTATAATATCGTATCCTCTATCCTATCCTATTCTCTATCCTATCCAATCCTATATCCTATCCTATACTATCCTATCCTCTATCCTATCCTATCCCCTATCCTATCCTCTATTCGATCCTCTCCACTATAATATCGTATCCTCTATCCTATCCTATCCTCTATCCTATCCAATCCCCTATCCGATCCTATATCCTACCCTATCCTCAATCCTATCCTATCCTCAATCCTATCCTATCCTCTATCCTATCCTATTCTCTATCCTATCCTATCCTATATCCTATCCTATACTATCCTATCCTCTATCCTATCCTATCCTCTATCCTATCCTATTCTATACTCCATCCTATCCTATCCGCTATCCTATCCTATCCTCTATCCCATCCTATTCTCTATCCTATCCTATCCTATATCCTATCCTATACTATCCTATCCTCTATCCTATCCTATCCTCTATCCTATCCTATCCTCTATCCTATCCAATCCTATATCCTATACTCTATCCTATCCTATCCTATATCCTATCCTATACTATCCTATCCTCTATCCTATCCTATCCCCTATCCTATCCTCTATTCGATCCTATCCTCTATCCTATCCTATCCTCTATCCTATCCTATCCTCGATCCTATATTATCCTCAATCCTATCCTATCCTCTATCCTATCCTATCCTCTACCCTATTCTATACTCCATCCTATCCTATCCGCTATCCTATCCTATCCTCTATCCTATCCTATCCTCTATCCTATCCAATCCCCTATCCGATCCTCTATCCTATCCGATCCTCTATCCTACCCTATCCTCAATCCTATCCTATCCTCAATCCTATCCTATCCTCTATCCTATCCTATTCTCTATCCTATCCTATCCTATATCCTATCCTATACTATCCTATCCTCTATCCTATCCTATCCTCTATCCTATTCTATACTCCATCCTATCCTATCCGCTATCCTATCCTATCCTCTATCCTATCCTATTCTCTATCCTATCCTATCCTATATCCTATCCTATACTATCCTATCCTCTATCCTATCCTATCCCCTATCCTATCCTCTATTCGATCCTCTCCACTATAATATCGTATCCTCTATCCTATCCTATCCTCTATCCTATCCAATCCCCTATCCGATCCTATATCCTACCCTATCCTCAATCCTATCCTATCCTCAATCCTATCCTATCCTCTATCCTATCCTATTCTCTATCCTATCCTATCCTATATCCTATCCTATACTATCCTATCCTCTATCCTATCCTATCCTCTATCCTATCCTATTCTATACTCCATCCTATCCTATCCGCTATCCTATCCTATCCTCTATCCTATCCTATTCTCTATCCTATCCTATCCTATATCCTATCCTATACTATCCTATCCTCTATCCTATCCTATCCTCTATCCTATCCTATCCTCTATCCTATCCAATCCTCTATCTTATTCTCTATCCTATCCTATCCTATATCCTATCCTATACTATCCTATCCTCTATCCTATCCTATCCCCTATCCTATCCTCTATTCGATCCTCTCCACTATAATATCGTATCCTCTATCCTATCCTATCCTCTTTCCTATCCAATCCCCTATCCGTTCCTCTATCCTACCCTATCCTCAATCCTATCCTATCCTCAATCCTATCCTATCCTCTATCCTATCCTATTCTCTATCCTATCCTATCCTATATCCTATCCTATACTATCCTATCCTCTATCCTATCCTATCATCTATCCTATCCTCTATCCTACCCTATCCTCAATCCTATCCTATCCTCAATCCTATCCTATCCTCTATCCTATCCTATTCTCTATCCTATCCTATCCTATATCCCATCCTATACTATCCTATCCTCTATCCTATCCTATGCTCTATCCTATCCTATCCTCTATCCTATTCTATACTCCATCCTATCCTATCCTATCCTCTATCCTATCCTATCCTCTATCCTATCCTATCCTCTATCCTATTCTATACTCCATCCTATCCTATCCGCTATCCTATCCTATCCTCTATCCTATCCTATTCTCTACCCTATCCTATCCTATATCCTATCCTATACTATCCTATCCTCTATCCTATCAAATCCTCTATCCTATCCAATCCTCTATCCTATCCAATCCTCTATCCTATACTCTATCCTATCCTATCCTATATCCTATCCTATACTATCCTATCCTCTATCCTATCCTATCCCCTATCCTATCCTCTATTCGATCCTCCCCACTATAATATCGTATCCTCTATCCTATCCTATCCTCTATCCTATCCAATCCTATATCCTATACTCTATCCTATCCTATCCTATATCCTATCCTATACTATCCTATCCTCTATCCTATCCTATCCTCTATCCTATCCTATCCTCTATCCTATCCTATCCTCTATCCTATCCTATCCTCTATCCTATCCTATCCTCGATCCTATATTATCCTCAATCCTATCCTATCCTCTATCCTATCCTATTCTCTATCCTATCCTATCCTCTATCCTATTCTATACTCCATCCTATCCTATCCGCTAACCTACCCTATCCTATATCCTATCCTATACTATCCTATCCTCTATCCTATCCTATCCCCTATCCTATCCTCTATTCGATCCTCTCCACTATAATATCGTATCCTCTATCCTATCCTATCCTCTATCCTATCCAATCCCCTATCCGATCCTCTATCCTATCCTATCCTCAATCCTACCCTATCCTCAATCCTATCCTATCCTCTATCCTATCCTATTCTCTATCCTACCCTATCCTATATCCTATCCTATACTATCCTATCCTCTATCCTATCCTATCCCCTATCCTATCCTCTATTCGATCCTCTCCACTATAATATCGTATCCTCTATCCTATCCTATCCTCTATCCTATCCAATCCCCTATCCGATCCTCTATCCTACCCTATCCTCAATCCTATCCTATCCTCAATCCTATCCTATCATCTATCCTATCCTATTCTCTATCCTATCCTATCCTATATCCTATCCTATACTATCCTATCCTCTATCCTATCCTATCCTCTATCCTATTCTATACTCCATCCTATCCTATCCTCTATCCTATCCTATCCTCTATCCTATCCTATCCTCTATCCTATTCTATACTCCATCCTATCCTATCCGCTATCCTATCCTATCCTCTATCCTATCCAATCCCCTATCCTATCCTCTATAATATCCAATCACTTATCCTATCCTCTATTCAATACTATACTCTATCCTATCCTATCCTCTACAATATCGTATCCTCTATCCTATCCTATCCTCTATCCTATCCAATCCTATATCCTATACTCTATCGTATCCTATCCTATATCCTATCCTATACTATCCTATCCTCTATCCTATCCAATCCCCTATCCGATCCTCTATCCTACCCTATCCTCTATCCTATCCTATCCTCTATCCTATCCTATCCTCTATCCTATTCTATACTCCATCCTATCCTATCCTCTATCCTATCCTATCCTCTATCCTATCCTATCCTCTATCCTATTCTATACTCCATCCTATCCTATCCGCTATCCTATCCTATCCTCTATTCTATCCAATCCCCTATCCTATCCTCTATAATATCCAATCACTTATCCTATCCTCTATTCAATCCTATACTCTATCCTATCCTATCCTCTACAATATCCTATCCTCTATCCTATCCTATTCTCTATCCTATCCTATCCTATATCCTATCCTATACTATCCTATCCTCTATCCTATCCTATCCTCTATCCTATTCTATACTCCATCCTATCCTATCCGCTATCCTATCCTATCCTCTATCCTATCCTATTCTCTATCCTATCCTATCCTATATCCTATCCTATACTATCCTATCCTCTATCCTATCCTATCCCCTATCCTATCCTCTATTCGATCCTCTCCACTATAATATCGTATCCTCTATCCTATCCTATCCTCTATCCTATTATATCCTCTATCCTATCCTATCCTCTATCCTATCCTATCCTCTATCCTATCCTATCCTCTATCCTATCCTATCCTCTATCCTATCCTATCCTCTATCCTATCCTATCCTCTATCCTATCCTATCCTCTATCCTATCCAATACTGTATCTTATCCGATCCTTTATCCTATCCTATCCTCTATCCTATCCTATTCTCTACCCTATCCTATCCTATATCCTATCCTATACTATCCTATGCTCAATCCTATCCAATCCTCTATCCTATCCAATCCTCTATCCTATACTCTATCCTATCCTATCCTATATCCTATCCTATACTATCCTATCCTCTATCCTATCCTATCCTCTATCCTATCCTATCCTCTATCCTATCCTATCCTCTATCCTATCCTATCCTCTATCCTATCCTATCCTCGATCCTATATTATCCTCAATCCTATCCTATCCTCTATCCTATCCTATCCTGTACCCTATTCTATACTCCATCCTATCCTATCCGCTATCCTATCCTATCCTCTATCCTATCCTATCCTCTATCCTATCCAATCCCCTATCCGATCCTCTATCCTATCCGATCCTCTATCCTACCCTATCCTCAATCCTATCCTATCCTCAATCCTATCCTATCCTCTATCCTATCCTATTCTCTATCCTATCCTATCCTATATCCTATCCTATACTATCCTATCCTCTATCCTATCCTATCCTCTATCCTATTCTATACTCCATCCTATCCTATCCGCTATCCTATCCTATCCTCTATCCTATCCTATTCTCTATCCTATCCTATCCTATATCCTATCCTATACTATCCTATCCTCTATCCTATCCTATCCCCTATCCTATCCTCTATTCGATCCTCTCCACTATAATATCGTATCCTCTATCCTATCCTATCCTCTATCCTATCCAATCCCCTATCCGATCCTATATCCTACCCTATCCTCAATCCTATCCTATCCTCAATCCTATCCTATCCTCTATCCTATCCTATTCTCTATCCTATCCTATCCTATATCCTATCCTATACTATCCTATCCTCTATCCTATCCTATCCTCTATCCTATCCTATTCTATACTCCATCCTATCCTATCCGCTATCCTATCCTATCCTCTATCCTATCCTATTCTCTATCCTATCCTATCCTATATCCTATCCTATACTATCCTATCCTCTATCCTATCCTATCCTCTATCCTATCCTATCCTCTATCCTATCCAATCCTCTATCTTATTCTCTATCCTATCCTATCCTATATCCTATCCTATACTATCCTATCCTCTATCCTATCCTATCCCCTATCCTATCCTCTATTCGATCCTCTCCACTATAATATCGTATCCTCTATCCTATCCTATCCTCTTTCCTATCCAATCCCCTATCCGTTCCTCTATCCTACCCTATCCTCAATCCTATCCTATCCTCAATCCTATCCTATCCTCTATCCTATCCTATTCTCTATCCTATCCTATCCTATATCCTATCCTATACTATCCTATCCTCTATCCTATCCTATCCTCTATCCTGTTCTATACTCCATCCTATCCTATCCTATCCTCTATCCTATCCTATTCTATACTCCATCCTATACTATCCGCTATCCTATCCTATCCTCTATCCTATCCTATTCTCTATTCTATCCTATCCTATATCCTATCCTATACTATCCTATCCTCTATCCTATCCTCTATCCTATCCTATCCTCTATCCTATCCTATCCTCTATCCTATCCTATCCTCTATCCTATCCTATCCTCTATCCTATCCTATCCTCTATCCTATCCAATCCTCCATCCTATACTCTATCCTATCCTATCCTATATCCTATCCTATACTATCCTATCCTCTATCCTATCCTATCCCCTATCCTATCCTCTATTCGATCCTCTCCACTATAATATCGTATCCTCTATCCTATCCTATCTTCTATCCTATCCAATCCTCTATCCGATCCTCTATCCTACCCTATCCTCAATCCTATCCTATCCTCAATCCTATCCTATCATCTATCCTATCCTATTCTCTATCCTATCCTATCCTATATCCTATCCTATACTATCCTATCCTCTATCCTATCCTATCCTCTATCCTATTCTATACTCCATCCTATCCTATCCTCTATCCTATCCTATCCTCTATCCTATCCTATCCTCTATCCTATTCTATACTCCATCCTATCCTATCCGCTATCCTATCCTATCCTCTATCCTATCCAATCCCCTATCTTATCCTCTATAATATCCAATCACTTATCCTATCCTGTATTCAATCCTATACTCTATCCTATCCTGTCCTCTACAATATCGTATCCTCTATCCTATCCTATCCTCTATCCTATCCAATCCTATATCCTATACTCTATCCTATCCTATCCTATATCCTATCCTATACTATCCTATCCTCTATCCTATCCTATCCCCGATCCTATCCTCTATTCGATCCTCTCCACTATAATATCGTATCCTCTATCCTATCCTATCCTCTATCCTATCCTCTATCCTACCCTATCCTCAATCCTATCCTATCCTCAATCCTATCCTATCCTCTATCCTATCCTATTCTCTATCCTATCCTATCCTATATCCCATCCTATACTATCCTATCCTCTATCCTATCCTATGCTCTATCCTATCCTATCCTCTATCCTATTCTATACTCCATCCTATCCTATCCTATCCTCTATCCTATCCTATCCTCTATCCTATCCTATCCTCTATCCTATTCTATACTCCATCCTATCCTATCCGCTATCCTATCCTATCCTCTATCCTATCCTATTCTCTACCCTATCCTATCCTATATCCTATCCTATACTATCCTATCCTCTATCCTATCAAATCCTCTATCCTATCCAATCCTCTATCCTATCCAATCCTCTATCCTATACTCTATCCTATCCTATCCTATATCCTATCCTATACTATCCTATCCTCTATCCTATCCTATCCCCTATCCTATCCTCTATTCGATCCTCTCCACTATAATATCGTATCCTCTATCCTATCCTATCCTCTATCCTATCCAATCCTATATCCTATACTCTATCCTATCCTATCCTATATCCTATCCTATACTATCCTATCCTCTATCCTATCCTATCCTCTATCCTATCCTATCCTCTATCCTATCCTATCCTCTATCCTATCCTATCCTCTATCCTATCCTATCCTCTATCCTATCCTATCCTCGATCCTATATTATCCTCAATCCTATCCTATCCTCTATCCTATCCTATTCTCTATCCTATCCTATCCTCTATCCTATTCTATACTCCATCCTATCCTATCCGCTAACCTATCCTATCCTCTATCCTATCCAATCCCCTATACTATCCTCTATAATATCCAATCACCTATCCTATCCTCTATTCAATCCTATACTCTATCCTATCCAATCCTCTACAATATCGTATCCTCTATCCTATCCTATCCTATATCCTACCCTATACTATCCTATCCTCTATTCGATCCTCTCCACTATAATATCGTATCCTCTATCCTATCCTATCTTCTATCCTATCCAATCCCCTATCCGATCCTCTATCCTATCATATCCTCAATCCTATCCTATCCTCAATCCTATCCTATCCTCTATCCTATCCTATTCTCTATCCTACCCTATCCTATATCCTATCCTATACTATCCTATCCTCTATCCTATCCTATCCCCTATCCTATCCTCTATTCGATCCTCTCCACTATAATATCGTATCCTCTATCCTATCCTATCCTCTATCCTATCCAATCCCCTATCCGATCCTCTATCCTACCCTATCCTCAATCCTATCCTATCCTCAATCCTATCCTATCATCTATCCTATCCTATTCTCTATCCTATCCTATCCTATATCCTATCCTATACTATCCTATCCTCTATCCTATCCTATCCTCTATCCTATTCTATACTCCATCCTATCCTATCCTCTATCCTATCCTATCCTCTATCCTATCCTATCCTCTATCCTATTCTATACTCCATCCTATCCTATCCGCTATCCTATCCTATCCTCTATCCTATCCAATCCCCTATCCTATCCTCTATAATATCCAATCACTTATCCTATCCTCTATTCAATACTATACTCTATCCTATCCTATCCTCTACAATATCGTATCCTCTATCCTATCCTATCCTCTATCCTATCCAATCCTATATCCTATACTCTATCGTATCCTATCCTATATCCTATCCTCTATCCTATCCAATCCCCTATCCGATCCTCTATCCTACCCTATCCTCTATCCTATCCTATCCTCTATCCTATCCTATCCTCTATCCTATTCTATACTCCATCCTATCCTATCCTCTATCCTATCCTATCCTCTATCCTATCCTATCCTCTATCCTATTCTATACTCCATCCTATCCTATCCGCTATCCTATCCTATCCTCTATTCTATCCAATCCCCTATCCTATCCTCTATAATATCCAATCACTTATCCTATCCTCTATTCAATACTATACTCTATCCTATCCTATCCTCTACAATATCGTATCCTCTATCCTATCCTATCCTCTATCCTATCCAATCCTATATCCTATACTCTATCGTATCCTATCCTATATCCTATCCTATACTATCCTATCCTCTATCCTATCCAATCCCCTATCCGATCCTCTATCCTACCCTATCCTCTATCCTATCCTATCCTCTATCCTATCCAATCCCCTATCCTATCCTCTATAATATCCAATCACTTATCCTATCCTCTATTCAATCCTATACTCTATCCTATCCTATCCTCTACAATATCCTATCCTCTATCCTAACCTATCCTCTATCCTATCCTATCCTCTATCCTATTCTATACTCCATCCTATCGTATCCGCTATCCTATCCTATCCTCTATCCTATCCTATCCTCAATCCTATCCTATCCTCTATCCTATCCTATTCTCTATCCTATCCTATCCTCTATCCTACCCTATCCTCTATCCTATCCTATCCTCTATTCGATCCTCTCCACTATAATATCGTATCCTCTATCCTATCCTATCCTCTATCCTATCCAATCCCCTACCCGATCCTCTATCCTATCCTATCCTCAATCCTATCCTATCCTCAATCCTATCCTATCCTCTATCCTATTCAATCCTATATCCTATATTCTATCGTATCCTATCCTTTATCCTATGATATCCTCTATCCTATCGTATCCTCTATCCTATCCTATCCTCTATCCTATAATCTATCCTCAATCCTATCCTCTATGCTATCCTGTCCTCTTTTAAAATCGTATCCTCTATCCTATCCTATCCTCTATCCTATCCAATCCTCTATCCTATCCAATCCTCTATCCTATCCAATCCTCTATCCTATCCTATCCTCTATAATATCGTATCCTGTATCATATCCTATACTCTTTTCTATGATCTCATCTATCCTATCCTATCCTCTATCGTCTCCTATCCTCTATCCTATCCTATCCTCTATCCTATCCTATCCTCTATCCTATCCTATCCTCTATCCTATCCTATCCTCTATCCTATCCTATCCTCTATCCTATCCTATCCTCTATCCTATCCTATCCTCTATCCTATCCTATCCTCTATCCTATCCTATCCTCTATCCTATCCTATCCTCTATCCTATCCTATCCTCTATCCTATCCTATCCTCTATCCTATCCTATCCTCTATCCTATCCTATCCTCTATCCTATCCTATCCTCTATCCTATCCTATCCTCTATCCTATCCTATCCTCTATCCTATCCTATCCTCTATCCTATCCAATACTGTATCTTATCCGATCCTTTATCCTATCCTATCCTCTATAATATCCTATCCCCTTTCCTATCCTCTATTCGATGCTCTCCACTATAATATCGTATCCTCTATCCTATCCTATCCTCTATCCTATCCTGTCCTCTATCCTATCCTATCCTCAATCCTATCCTATCCTCTATCCTATCCTATCCTCTATCCTATCCTATCCTCTATCCTATCCTATCCTCTATCCTATCCTATACTCTATCCTATCCAATACTGTATCTTATCCGATCCTCTATCCTATCCTATCCTCTATAATATCCAATCCCCTATCCTATCCTCTATTCGATCCTCTCCACTATAATATCGTATCCTCTATCCTATCCTATCATCTATCCTATCCAATCCCCTATCCGATCCTCTATCCTATCCCATCCTCAATCCTATCCTATCCACAATCCTATCCTATCCTCTATCCTATCCTATTGTCTATCCTATCCTATCCTGTATCCTATCCTATACTATCCTATCCTCTATCCTATCCTATCCTCTATCCTATCCTATCCTCTATCCTATCCAATCCTCTATCCTATACTCTATCCTATCCTATCCTATATCCTACCCTATACTATCCCATCCTCTATTCGATCCTCTCCACTATAATATCGTATCCTCTATCCTATCCTATCCTCTATCCTATCCAATCCCCTATCCGATCCTCTATCCTATCCTATCCTCAATCCTATCCTATCCTCAATCCTATCCTATCTTCTATCCTATCCTATTCTCTATCCTATCCTATCCTATATCCTATCCTATACTATCCTATCCTCTATCCTATCCTATCCCCTATCCTATCCTCTATTCGATCCTCTCCACTATAATATCGTATCCTCTATCCTATCCTATCCTCTATCCTATCCAATCCCCTATCCGATCCTCTATCCTATCCTATCCTCAATCCTACCCTATCCTCAATCCTATCCTATCCTCTATCCTATCCTATTCTCTATCCTATCCTATCCTATATCCTATCCTATACTATCCTATCCTCTATCCTATCCTATCCTCAATCCTATCCTATCCTATCCTCTATCCTATCCTATCCTCTATCCTATCCTATCCTCTATCCTATTCTATACTCCATCCTATCCTATCCTCTATCCTATCCTATCCTCTATCCTATCCTATCCTCTATCCTATTCTATACTCCATCCTATCCTATCCGCTATCCTATCCTATCCTCTATCCTATCCAATCCCCTATCCTATCCAATCCTCTATCCTATCCAATCCTCTATCCTATCCAATATCCTATCCTCTATTCGATCCTCTCCACTATAATATCGTATCCTCTATCCTATCCTATCCTCTATCCTATCCAATCCTATATCCTATACTCTATCCTATCCTATCCTATATCCTATCCTATACTATCCTATCCTCTATCCTATCCTATCCTCTATCCTATCCTATCCTCTATCCTATCCTATCCTCTATCCTATCCTATCCTCTATCCTATCCTATCCTCTATCCTATCCTATCCTCGATCCTATATTATCCTCAATCCTATCCTATCCTCTATCCTATCCTATTCTCTATCCTATCCTATCCTCTATCCTATTCTATACTCCATCCTATCCTATCCGCTAACCTATCCTATCCTCTATCCTATCCAATCCCCTATACTATCCTCTATAATATCCAATCACCTATCCTATCCTCTATTCAATCCTATACTCTATCCTATCCAATCCTCTACAATATCGTATCCTCTATCCTATCCTATCCTATATCCTACCCTATACTATCCTATCCTCTATTCGATCCTCTCCACTATAATATCGTATCCTCTATCCTATCCTATCCTCTATCCTATCCAATCCCCTATCCGATCCTCTATCCTATCCTATCCTCAATCCTATCCTATCCTCAATCCTATCCTATCCTCTATCCTATCCTATTCTCTATCCTACCCTATCCTATATCCTATCCTATACTATCCTATCCTCTATCCTATCCTATCCCCTATCCTATCCTCTATTCGATCCTCTCCACTATAATATCGTATCCTCTATCCTATCCTATCCTCTATCCTATCCAATCCCCTATCCGATCCTCTATCCTACCCTATCCTCAATCCTATCCTATCCTCAATCCTATCCTATCATCTATCCTATCCTATTCTCTATCCTATCCTATCCTATATCCTATCCTATACTATCCTATCCTCTATCCTATCCTATCCTCTATCCTATTCTATACTCCATCCTATCCTATCCTCTATCCTATCTTATCCTCTATCCTATCCTATCCTCTATCCTATTCTATACTCCATCCTATCCTATCCGCTATCCTATCCTATCCTCTATCCTATCCAATCCCCTATCCTATCCTCTATAATATCCAATCACTTATCCTATCCTCTATTCAATACTATACTCTATTCTATCCTATCATCTACAATATCGTATCCTCTATCCTATCCTATCCTCTATCCTATCCAATCCTATATCCTATACTCTATCGTATCCTATCCTATATCCTATCCTATACTATCCTATCCTCTATCCTATCCAATCCCCTATCCGATCCTCTATCCTACCCTATCCTCTATCCTATCCTATCCTCTATCCTATCCTATCCTCTATCCTATTCTATACTCCATCCTATCCTATCCTCTATCCTATCCTACCCTCTATCCTATCCTATCCTCTATCCTATTCTATACTCCATCCTATCCTATCCGCTATCCTATCCTATCCTCTATCCTATCCAATCCCCTATCCTATCCTCTATAATATCCAATCACTTATCCTATCCTCTATTCAATCCTATACTCTATCCTATCCTATCCTCTACAATATCCTATCCTCTATCCTAACCTATCCTCTATCCTATCCTATCCTCTATCCTATTCTATACTCCATCCTATCGTATCCGCTATCCTATCCTATCCTCTATCCTATCCTATCCTCAATCCTATCCTATCCTCTATCCTATCCTATTCTCTATCCTATCCTATCCTCTATCCTATCCTATCCTCTATCCTATCCTATCCTCTATCCTATCCAATACTGTATCTTATCCGATCCTTTATCCTATCCTATCCTCTATAATATCCTATCTTCTATCCTATCCTCTATTCGATCCTCTCCACTATAATATCGTATCCTCTATCCTATCCTATCCTCTATCCTATCCAATCCCCTACCCGATCCTCTATCCTATCCTATCCTCAATCCTATCCTATCCTCAATCCTATCCTATCCTCTATCCTATTCAATCCTATATCCTATATTCTATCGTATCCTATCCTTTATCCTATCCTATCCCCTATCCTATCGTATCCTCTATCCTATCCTATCCTCTATCCTATAATCTATCCTCAATCCTATCCTCTATGCTATCCTGTCCTCTTTTAAAATCGTATCCTCTATCCTATCCTATCCTCTATCCTATCCAATCCTCTATCCTATCCAATCCTCTATCCTATCCATTCCTCTATCCTATCCTATCCTCTATAATATCGTATCCTGTATCATATCCTATACTCTTTTCTATGATCTCATCTATCCTATCCTATCCTCTATCGTCTCCTATCCTCTATCCTATCCTATCCTCTATCCTATCCTATCCTCTATCCTATCCTATCCTCTATCCTATCCTATCCTCTATCCTATCCTATCCTCTATCCTATCCTATCCTCTATCCTAACCTATCCTCTATCCTATCCTATCCTCTATCCTATCCCATCCTCTATCCTATCCTATCCTCTATCCTATCCTATCCTCTATCCTATCCTATCCTCTATCCTATCCTATCCTCTATCCTATCCAATACTGTATCTTATCCGATCCTTTATCCTATCCTATCCTCTATAATATCCTATCCCCTTTCCTATCCTCTATTCGATGCTCTCCACTATAATATCGTATCCTCTATCCTATCCTATCCTCTATCCTATCCTGTCCTCTATCCTATCCTATCCTCAATCCTATCCTATCCTCTATCCTATCCTATCCTCTATCCTATCCTATCCTCTATCCTATCCTATCCTCTATCCTATCCAATACTGTATCTTATCCGATCCTCTATCCTATCCTATCCTCTATAATATCCAATCCCCTATCCTATCCTCTATTCGATCCTCTCCACTATAATATCGTATCCTCTATCCTATCCTATCATCTATCCTATCCAATCCCCTATCCGATCCTCTATCCTATCCTATCCTCAATCCTATCCTATCCACAATCCTATCCTATCCTCTATCCTATCCTATTGTCTATCCTATCCTATCCTGTATCCTATCCTATACTATCCTATCCTCTATCCTATCCTATCCTCTATCCTATCCTATCCTCTATCCTATCCAATCCTCTATCCTATACTCTATCCTATCCTATCCTATATCCTACCCTATACTATCCCATCCTCTATTCGATCCTCTCCACTATAATATCGTATCCTCTATCCTATCCTATCCTCTATCCTATCCAATCCCCTATCCGATCCTCTATCCTATCCTATCCTCAATCCTATCCTATCCTCAATCCTATCCTATCTTCTATCCTATCCTATTCTCTATCCTATCCTATCCTATATCCTATCCTATACTATCCTATCCTCTATCCTATCCTATCCCCTATCCTATCCTCTATTCGATCCTCTCCACTATAATATCGTATCCTCTATCCTATCCTATCCTCTATCCTATCCAATCCCCTATCCGATCCTCTATCCTATCCTATCCTCAATCCTATCCTATCCTCAATCCTATCCTATCCTCTATCCTATCCTATTCTCTATCCTATCCTATCCTCTATCCTATCCTATCCTCTATCCTATCCTATCCTCTATCCTATCCTATCCTCTATCCTATCCAATACTGTATCTTATCCGATCCTTTATCCTATCCTATCCTCTATAATATCCTATCCCCTATCCTATCCTCTATTCGATCCTCTCCACTATAATATCGTATCCTCTATCCTATCCTATCCTCTATCCTATCCAATCCCCTACCCGATCCTCTATCCTATCCTATCCTCAATCCTATCCTATCCTCAATCCTATCCTATCCTCTATCCTATTCAATCCTATATCCTATATTCTATCGTATCCTATCCTTTATCCTATCCTATCCTCTATCCTATCTTATCCTCTATCCTATCCTATCTTCTATCCTATCGTATCCTCTATCCTATCCTATCCTCTATCCTATAATCTATCCTCAATCCTATCCTCTATGCTATCCTGTCCTCTTTTAAAATCGTATCCTCTATCCTATCCTAACCTCTATCCTATCCAATCCTCTATCCTATCCAATCCTCTATCCTATCCAATCCTCTATCCTATCCTATCCTCTATAATATCGTATCCTGTATCATATCCTATACTCTTTTCTATGATCTCATCTATCCTATCCTATCCTCTATCCTATCCTATCCTCTATCCTATTCTATACTCCATCCTATCCTATCCGCTAACCTATCCTATCCTCTATCCTATCCAATCCCCTATACTATCCTCTATAATATCCAATCACCTATCCTATCCTCTATTCAATCCTATACTCTATCCTATCCAATCCTCTACAATATCGTATCCTCTATCCTATCCTATCCTCTATCCTATCCAATCCTATATCCTATACTCTATCCTATCCTATCCTATATCCTATCCTATACTATCCTATCCTCTATCCTATCCTATCCTCTATCCTATCCTATCCTATATCCTATCCTATCCTCTATCCTATCCTATCCTCTATCCTATCCTATCCTCGATCCTATATTATACTCAATCCTATCCTATCCTCTATCCTATCCTATTCTCTATCCTATCCTATCCTATATCCTATCCTATACTATCCTATCCCCTATCCTATCGTATCCTCTATCCTATCCTATCCTCTAAACTATAATCTATCCTCAATCCTATCCTCTGTCCTATCCTATCCTCTATCCTATCCTATCCTCTATCCAATCCTATCCTCTATCCTATCGTATCCTCTATCCTATCCTATCCTCTATCCTATAATCTATCCTCAATCCTATCCTCTATGCTATCCTGTCCGCTATAAAATCGTATCCTCTATCCTATCCAATGGTCTATCCTATCCTCTCCTCTATAATGCCGTATCCTCTATCCTATCCTATCCTCTACAATATCGTATCCTCTATCATATCCTATCCTTTTTCCTATAATATCATCTACCCTCTCCTATTCTATATCCTATCCAATCCCCTATCCTATCCTCTATCCTATCCTATCCTCTATCCTATCCTGTTCTCTATAATGTCCTCTATCCCATCGTATTCCTCTATCCTATCCAATCCTGTATCCTATCCGATCCTCTATCCTATCCTATCCTATCCTCTATAATATCGTATCCTCTATCATATCCTATCCTCTTTCCTATAATATCATCCATCCTATCCTATTCTATATCCTACCCTATCCTATCCTCTATCGTATGCTATCCTCTATCCTATCCTATCCTCTATCCTATCCTATCTTCTATCCTATCGTATCCTCTATCCTATCCTATCCTCTATCCTACCCTATTCTCTATCCTATCCTATCCAATCCTCTATCCTATCCTATCCTCTATCCTATTCTATACTCCATCCTATCCTATGCTCTATCCTATCCAATCCTATATCCTATACTTTATCCTATCCTATCCGATATCCTATCCTATACTATCCTATCCTCTATCCTATCCTATCCTCGATCCTATATTATCCTCAATCCTATCCTATCCTCTACCCTATAATATTCTCTATCCTATCCTCTATCCTATCCTATCCTCTATCCTATCCTATCCTCTTGTAACCGTGTCGGTTACATACACATATACCGCACGTATCGGTCGGCGATACGACCCCACCACCGTACCATACTACGTTGTTCGCGAGTCCGGAGATAGTGAGGGATCGCGAGATATCGCGATCCTTGTCGAGTTGCGCACGCATCGATCCCCACTCGATAATGATCGAAGGAGGTCGATGCGAGCCAGCGATCGAACACTCTACGTCTGGAAGCGGTCCGAGAAACACGCGTTTAAGAATTGTGTCTGTTCGACGAAACACGGTACCCGTTCGAGGAGTCAAACCGACTCGGCAGAGCAAGGCAAACCGTCCTTCCTGCTCTCAACGCGTACGCGCCTCAAACCGAGGAGTCACGAGCGCAAACCGCGCCGTGGCACTGTCGAAACGTTTTATATAAAGCTCCGTGACTCTCGGACGTGACCGCGTAGTAGTCAAACGAAATTACATAATTTTCACTCGCCTAAAGATTGATCGAGAAATGTTTAGTTATCAATTCCGAAGTGAAGCATTACTAGTGTCAGTGTAGATTACTTGCAGCGAGCAAGTCGCGAGTACTGTTTAGGAGCGACGGCGAGTGGAAGGCGCCGTGTGTCGGTACGACACGATTTTGTAAAATTTAGAGAACTGCGTCGCGCAGAGATAGAAACGCGTCGCGAATCGTGCGATTATCGCGTCGAACAGACACAGTAGATTCACTTCGTCCTTCAAATATAAATATTAGTATAGGGTACGTATAAGTATCGTTTCAAAGATACGGTACGTACTATACGGGTCGAAGCGAGACAGTCAATCATCGCATGATCGCGGTGGTTCTTTCGAAACCTCAACAGAGCGTACTCTGAGGCTACGAAACGTACCAAAGGGTAAACTCCTGGGTTCCGAGGGACTGCCGATGTTTTCTGTGAGTCTCGTCTGGATCGAGACTATTTCACTTCGCACAATCAGGGTTCTTCTGCCGTGACCTTAATCGAGGGTACTCCGAGGCCACGCACCGTGCCAGAGGGTACTCTTCTGGGTCCCGTGGAATTACCGAGGTTTGGTGTGGGTCTCGACCAGATTCGAGGCGATTGTACTTCGTACGATCGCGGCTACTCTGTCGTGACCTTATCAGAGCTTGCTCCGAGGCCACGTATCGTGCCGAAGGGTAGACTCCTGGGTCCCGTCGAGCGACCGAGGTTTAGTGCGAGTCTCCCCCGAATCGGTACGAAAGAGCATCGCACGATCCCGAGTATTCTGTCGTGACCTTTGTCCGAGATCACTCCGAGGCCACGTATCGTGCCAAAGGGTGAACTTATAGGTCCCGTGGAATAATCGAGGTTTAGTGCACGTCTCTACAGAATCAAGACGATCGCGCCTTGCACGATCGAGGACACTCTGCCGTGACCAATATCCGAGAACACTCCGAGGCCATGTATCATGCCAAAGGGTAGACTCGTGCGTCCCGTGGAGTGACCAAGGTTTAGTGTGCGTCTCCACTCAGGCCACTTGTCCGAACATCGTCCAGGTGCCTGGATGGTCTGACGGGTACGACGTCGTTCGATCGCGGATTTCGGGTCAGATAGGAGCGATCGGACTTTGCACGGTCACTGACACTCTGCCGCCGCCTCGCCCGAGACTGCTTAGAGGCCACGATTACGTGCCGAAGAGCAGAATCATTGGAAGCGTGGAGTGACGGCGATTTCGTGTTTGTCTCCATCCTGATCACTCGTACGATTATCCGGCCGAGTGTAGGGGCGGTCAGACGGGTCACGAACTGCTTGTCGCGGGGCGCGATCCGTGCTGAGTGATTTTCTAAACCGATTCCGAAAACCGGGCGTAGAGTCGAGCGAGCGTACCGCGAGCGTTTTTCACGCGTTCATAATACTTTGTTTATGTGTCGCGAGCCATCGGCACGGGAGGCCGACCTATTGTTCCACACGGTACCTGGAATTAACTGTATCCAAACACACACGACGGTTCTTACGAGAATATATCATCTTTTGTTACCTTATCTGGGTTACGAATATCTCATTTAACTCGTCCATACCTCGCCGCTTTCCAGTGCCTGGAGGCACGAATCCATTCCTGCTCGCGAACGTGCAGGCTTCGAGGAATTAGGGTAGTAACCGGCCCTGCGAGACGGTTAGGGATAGTCTCGAGACGCGAAGTAGAGTTACGAGTAACAGCGTACGCGAATCGGTAGAAACGGTAGGAAAGAACGGTTACACTCTATCCTATCCTATCCTCTATCCTATCCTATCCTCTATGCTATCCTATCCTCTATCCTATCCAATCCTGTATCTTATCCGATCCTCTATCCTATCCTATCCTCTATCCTATCCTATCCTCTATCCTATCCTATCCTCTATCCTATCCTATCCTCTATCCTATCCTATCCTCTATCCTATCCTATCCTCTATCCTATCCTATCCTCTATCCTATCCAATACTGTATCATACCCGATCCTCTATCCTATCCTATCCTTTATAATATCCTATCCCCTATCCTATCCTCTATTCGGTCCTCTCCACTATAATATCGTATCCTCTATCCTATCCTATCCTCTATCCTATCCAATCCCCTATCCGATCCTCTATCCTATCCTATCCTCAATCCTATCCTATCCTCAATCCTATCCTATTCTCTATCCTATCCTATCCTATATCCTATCCTATACTATCCTATCCTCTATCCTATCCTATCCTCTATCCTATCCTATCCTCGATCCTATATTATCCTCAATCCTATCCTATCCTCTATCCTATCCTATCCTCTATCCTATCCAATACTGTATCTTATCCGATCCTCTATCCTATCCTATCCTCTATAATATCCTATCCCCTATCCTCTCCTCTATCCAATCCTATATCCTATACTCTATCCTATCCTATCCTATATCCTATCCTATACTATCCTATCCTCTATCCTATCCTATCCTCTATCCTACCCTATCCTCTATCCTATCCTCTCCTCGATCCTATATTATCCTCAATCCTATCCTATCCTCTATCCCATCCAATCCCCTATCCGATCCTCTATCCTATCCTATCCTCAATCCTATCCTATCCTCTATCCTATCCTATTCTCTATCCTATCCTATCCTATATCCTATCCTATACTATCCTATCCTCTATCCTATCCTATCCTCTATCCTATCCTATCCTCTATCCTATCCAATCCTCTATCCTATACTCTATCCTATCCTATCCTATATCCTATCCTATACTATCCTATCCTCTATCCTATCCTATCCCCTATCCTATCCTCTATTCGATCCTCTCCACTATAATATCGTATCCTCTATCCTATCCTATCCTCTATCCTATCCAATCCCCTATCCGATCCTCTATCCTATCCTATCCTCAATACTGTCCTATCCTCTATCCTATCCCATCCTCTATCCTATCCAATACTGTATCTTATCCGATCCTTTATCCTATCCTATCCTCTATAATATCCTATCCCCTATCCTATCCTCTATTCGATCCTCTCCACTATAATATCGTATCCTCTATCCTATCCTATCCTCTATCCTATCCAATCCCCTATCCGATCCTCTATCCTATCCTATCCTGAATCCTATCCTATCCTCTATCCTATCCTATTCTCTATCCTATCCTATCCTATATCCTATCCTATACTATCCTATCCTCTATCCTATCCTATCCTCAATCCTATCCTATCCTCTATCCTATCCTATCCTCTATCCTATCCTATCCTCTATCCTATCCAATACTGTATCTTATCCGATCCTCTATCCTATCCTATCCTCTATAATATCCTATCCCCTATCCTCTCCTCTATCCAATCCTATATCCTATACTCTATCCTATCCTATCCTATATCCTATCCTATACTATACTATCCTATCCTCTATCCTATCCTATCCTCTATCCTATCCTATCCTCGATCCTATATTATCCTCAATCCTATCCTATCCTCTATCCTATCCTATCCTCTATCCTATCCAATACTGTACCTTATCCGATCCTCTATCCTATCCTATCCTCTATAATATCCTATACCCTATCCTATCCTCTATTCGATCCTCTCCACTATAATATCGTATCCTCTATCCTATCCTATCCTCTATCCTATCCAATGCCCTATCCGATCCTCTATCCTATCCTATCCTCAATCCTATCCTATCCTCAATCCTATCCTATCCTCTATCCAATCCTATTCTCTATCCTATCCTATCCTATATCCTATCCTCTACTATCCTATCCTCTATCCTATCCTATCCTCTATCCTATCCTA
The DNA here is from genome assembly GCF_050948215.1 of Halictus rubicundus. NCBI lineage: Eukaryota > Metazoa > Arthropoda > Insecta > Hymenoptera > Halictidae > Halictus > Halictus rubicundus. Next base: position 497,067 of record NW_027488667.1, on the reverse strand, counting down.
TCCTCTATCCTATTCAATCCTCTATCCTATACTCTATCCTATCCTATCTTATATACTATCCTATACTATCCTATCATCTATCCTATCCTATCCTCTATAATATCGTATCCTCTATCCTATCCTATCCTCTATCCTATCCTATCCTATCCTCTATCCTCTCCTATCTTGTATCCTATCGTATCCTCTATCCTATCCTATCCTCTAAACTATAATCTATCCTCAATCCTATCCTCCGTCCTATCCTATCCTCTATCCTATCCTATCCTCTATCCAATCCTATCCTCTATCCTATCGTATCCTCTATCCTATCCTATCCTCTATCCTATAATCTATCCTCAATCCTATCCTCTATGCTATCCTGTCCGCTATAAAATCGTATCCTCTATCCTATCCAATGCTCTATCCTATCGTCTCCTCTATAATGCCGTATCCTCTATCCTATCCTATCGTCTACAATATCGTATCCTCTATCATATCCTATCCTTTTTCCTATAATATCATCTACGCTCTCCTATTCTATATCCTATCCAATCCCCTATCCTATCATCTATCCTATCCTATCCTCTATCCTATCCTGTTCTCTATAATGTCCTCTATCCCATCGTATTCCTCTATCCTATCCAATCCTGTATCCTATCCGATCCTCTATCCTATCCTATCCTCTATAATATCGTATCCTCTATCATATCCTATCCTCTTTCCTATAATATCATCCATCCTATCCTATTCTATATCCTACCCTATCCTATCCTCTATCGTATGCTATCCTCTATCCTATCCTATCCTCTATCCTATCCTATCTTCTATCCTATCGTATCCTCTATCCTATCCTATACACTATCCTACCCTATTCTCTATCCTATCCTATCCAATCCTCTATCCTATCCTATCCTCTATCCTATTCTATACTCCATCCTATCCTATCATCTATCCTATCCAATCCTATATCCTATACTCTATCCTATCCTATCCGATATCCTATCAAATACTATCCTATCCTCTATCCTATCCTATCCTAGATCCTATATTATCCTCAATCCTATCCTCTACCCTATAATATTCTCTATCCAATACTCTATGCTATCCTATCCTCTATCCTATCCTATCCTCTATCCTATCCTATCCTCTATCCAATCCTATCCTCTATGCTATCCTATCCTCTATCCTATCCAATCCTGTATCTTATCCGATCCTCTATCCTATCCTATCCTCTATCCTATCCTATCCTCTATCCTATCATATCCTCTATCCTATCCTATCCTCTATCCTATCCAATACTGTATCTTACCCGATCCTCTATCCTATCCTATCCTTTATAATATCCTATCCCCTATCCTATCCTCGATTCGGTCCTCTCCACTATAATATCGTATCCTCTATCCTATCCTATCCTCTATCCTATCCAATCCCCTATCCGATCCTCTATCCTATCCTATCCTCAATCCTATCCTATCCTCAATCCTATCCTATCCTCTATCCTATCCTATGCTCTATCCTATCCTATCCTATATCCTATCCTATACTATCCTATCCTATATCCTATCCTATACTATCCTATCCTCTATCCTATCCTATCCTCAATCCTATCCTATCCTCTATCCTATCCTATCCTCTATCCTATCCTATCCTCTATCCTATCCAATACTGTATCTTATCCGATCCTCTATCCTATCCTATCCTCTATAATATCCTATCCCCTATCCTCTCCTCTATCCAATCCTATATCCTATACTCTATCCTATCCTATCCTATATCCTATCCTATACTATCCTATCCTCTATCCTATCCTATCCACTATAATATCGTATCCTCTATCCTATCCTATCCTCTATCCTATCCAATGCCCTATCCGATCCTCTATCCTATCCTATCCTCAATCCTATCCTATCCTCAATCCTATCCTATCCTCTATCCAATCCTATTCTCTATCCTATCCTATCCTATATCCTATCCTCTACTATCCTATCCTCTATCCTATCCTATCCTCTATCCTATCCTATCCTCTATCCTATTCAATCCTCTATCCTATACTCTATCCTATCCTATCTTATATACTATCCTATACTATCCTATCATCTATCCTATCCTATCCTCTATAATATCGTATCCTCTATCCTATCCTATCCTCTATCCTATCCTATCCTATCCTCTATCCTCTCCTATCTTGTATCCTATCGTATCCTCTATCCTATCCTATACACTATCCTACCCTATTCTCTATCCTATCCTATCCAATCCTCTATCCTATCCTATCCTCTATCCTATTCTATACTCCATCCTATCCTATCATCTATCCTATCCAATCCTATATCCTATACTCTATCCTATCCTATCCGATATCCTATCAAATACTATCCTATCCTCTATCCTATCCTATCCTAGATCCTATATTATCCTCAATCCTATCCTCTACCCTATAATATTCTCTATCCAATACTCTATGCTATCCTATCCTCTATCCTATCCTATCCTCTATCCTATCCTATCCTCTATCCAATCCTATCCTCTATGCTATCCTATCCTCTATCCTATCCAATCCTGTATCTTATCCGATCCTCTATCCTATCCTATCCTCTATCCTATCCTATCCTCTATCCTATCATATCCTCTATCCTATCCTATCCTCTATCCTATCCAATACTGTATCTTACCCGATCCTCTATCCTATCCTATCCTTTATAATATCCTATCCCCTATCCTATCCTCGATTCGGTCCTCTCCACTATAATATCGTATCCTCTATCCTATCCTATCCTCTATCCTATCCAATCCCCTATCCGATCCTCTATCCTATCCTATCCTCAATCCTATCCTATCCTCAATCCTATCCTATCCTCTATCCTATCCTATGCTCTATCCTATCCTATCCTATATCCTATCCTATACTATCCTATCCTATATCCTATCCTATACTATCCTATCCTCTATCCTATCCTATCCTCAATCCTATCCTATCCTCTATCCTATCCTATCCTCTATCCTATCCTATCCTCTATCCTATCCAATACTGTATCTTATCCGATCCTCTATCCTATCCTATCCTCTATAATATCCTATCCCCTATCCTCTCCTCTATCCAATCCTATATCCTATACTCTATCCTATCCTATCCTATATCCTATCCTATACTATCCTATCCTCTATCCTATCCTATCCTCTATCCTATCCTATCCTCGATCCTAACCTATCCTCTATCCTATCCTATCCTCTATCCTATCCAATACTGTATCTTATCCGATCCTCTATCCTATCCTATCCTCTATAATATCCTATCCCCTATCCTATCCTCTATTCGATCCTCTCCACTATAATATCGTATCCTCTATCCTATCCTATCCTCTATCCTATCCAATCCCCTATCCTATCCTCTATCCTATCCTATCCTCTAACCTATCCTATCCTCTATCCTATCCTATCCTCTATCCTATCCTATCCTCTATCCTATCCTATCGTCTATCCTATTCTATACTCCATCCTATCCTATCCTCTATACTATTCTATCCTCGATCCTATATTATCCTCGATCCTATATTATCCTCGATCCTATATTATCCTGAATCCTATCCTATCCTCTATCCTATCCTATTCTCTATCCTATCCTATCCTATATCCTATCCTATACTATCCTATCCTCTATCCTATCCTATCCTATATCCTATCCTATCCTCTATCATATCCAATCCTCTATCCAATCCTATCCTCTATCCTATCCTATCCTCTATCCTATCCTATCCTCTATCCTATCCTATCCTCTATCCTATCCCATCCTCTATCCTATCCAATACTGTATCTTATCCGATCCTTTATCCTATCCTATCCTCTATAATATCCTATCCCATATCCTATCCTCTATTCGATCCTCTCCACTATAATATCGTATCCTCTATCCTATCCTATCCTCTATCCTATCCAATCCCCTATCCGATCCTCTATCCTATCCTATCCTCAATCCTATCCTATCCTCAATCCTATCCTTTATCCTATCCTATCCTCTATCATATCCTATCCTCTATCCTATCCTATCTTCTATCCTATCGTATCCTCTATCCTATCCTATCCTCTATCCTATCCTATTCTCTATCCTATCCTATCCTATATCCTATCCTATACTATCCTATCCTCTATCCTATCCTCTATCCTATCCTATCCTCTATCGTATCCTATCCTCTATCCTATCCTACCTCGATCCTATCTTATCCCCAATCCTATCCTATCCTCTATCCTATCCTATTCTCTATCCTATCCTCTATCCTATCCTATCCTCTATCCTATCCTATCCTCTATCCTATCCTGTCCTCTATCCTATCCTATCCTGAATCCTATCTTATCCTCTATCCTATCCTATTCTCTATCCTATCCTATCCTCTATCCTATCCAATACTGTATCTTATCCGATCCTCTATCCTATCCTATCCTCTATAATATCCTATCCCCTATCCTATCCTCTATTCGATCCTCTCCACTATAATATCGTATCCTCTATCCTATCCTATCCTCTATCCTATCCAATCCCCTATCCGATCCTCTAACCTATCCTATCCTCAATCCTATCCTATCCTCAATCCTATCCTATCCTCTATCCTATCCTATTCTCTATCCTATCCTATCCTCTATCCTATCCTATCCTCTATCCTATCCTATCTTCTATCCTATCGTATCCTCTATCCTATCCTATCCTCTATCCTATCCTCTATCCTATCCTATCCTCTATCCTATCCTATCCAATCCTCTATCCTATCCAATCCTATATCCTATACTCTATCCTATAATATCCTATATCCTATCCTATACTATCCTATCCTCTATCCTATCCTATCCTCTATCCTATCCTATCCTCGATCCTATATTATCCTCAATCCTAGCCTATCCTCTATCCTATCCTATTCTCTATCCTATCCTATCCTATATCCTATCCTATACTATCCTATCCTCTATCCTATCCTATCCTCAATTCTATCCTATACTCTATTCTATCCTATCCTCTATCCTATCCTATCCTGTATCCTATCCAATGCACTATCCTATTCTCTATCCGATCCTATCCTCTATCCTATCCAATCATCTATCATATCCGATCCTCTATCCTATCCTATCCTATAAATATCGTATCCTCTATCATATCCTATCCTCTATCCTATAATATCATATACATTATCATATTCCCTATCCTATCCTATTCTCTATACTATCCTATCCTCTATCCTATCCTATCCTCAACCCTATCCTATCCTCAATTCTATCCTATACTCCATCCTATCCTATCGGCTATCCTATCCTATCCTCTATCCTATCCTATCCTCTATCCTATCCTATCCTCTATCCTATCCTATCCTCTATCGTCTCCAGTCCTCTATCCTATCATATGACCTATCCTATCCTCTATCGTCTCCTATCCTCTATCCTATCGAATCCCCTACCCTATTCTCTATCCTATCCTATCCTATCCTCTATCGTATCCTATCCAATCCTATATCCTATCCTATCCGCTATCCTATACTACCCTCTATCCTATAATACACCTATCCTATCCAATCCTATATCCTATCCTATCCGCCATCCTATCCTACCCTCTATCCTATAATACCCCCTATCCTATCCAATCCTCTATCCTATCCTCTATCCTCTATCCTATCCTATCCTCCATCCCATCCTATCCTCTATCCTATCCTATCCTCTATAATATCGTATCCTCTATCATATACTATCCTCTACCCTATAATATCATCTATCCTATCCTATTCTTTATCCTAAAATATATTCTATCCTATCCTATCCTCAATTCTATCCTCTATGCTATCCTATCTTCTGTCCTCTCCTACCCTATCCTCTATCCTATCGTACCTTCTATCGTCTCCTATCCTCTATCCTATTCAATCCCCTATCCTATCCTCTATCGTCACTATCCTCGACCCCATCCAATCCTCTATCCTATCCTCTATCCTATCCTTCCCGATCCTCCATCCTATCCTATTATCTATAATATCGTATCCGCTATCATATCCTATCCTCTTTCCTATAACATCATCTACCCTATCCGAATCTCTTTCCTATCCTATCCTCTTTCCTATCATATCCTCAATCCTATCCTATCCTCTATCCTATCCAATCAACTATCATATCCTCTATCCTATCCTATTCTCTGTGCTATCCTCTATCCTATCCTATCCTCTATCCTATCCCATTCTCTATCCTATCCTATCCTCTTTCCTATCCTATCCTCTATCCTATCCAATCCTATATCGTATCCTCTATCCTATCCTATCCTCTAACCTATCCTATCCTCTATCCTATCCTATCCCCTATCCTATCCTATCCTCTATCCTATACTATCCTCTATCCTATCCTATCCTATCCTCTATCCTACCCTATCCTCTATCCTATCCTAACCTCTATCCTATCCTATTCTCTATCCTATCCTCTATCCTATCGTATCCTCTATCCTATCCAATCCTCTATCCTATCCTCTATCCTATCCTATCCTCTATAATATCGTTTCCTCTGTCCTATAATGTATTCTATCCTATAATATCATCTATCCTATCCTATTCTCTATCCTATCCTATCCTATCCTCTATCGTATCCTATCCTCTATCCTATCCAATCCTATATCCTATCCTCAATCCTATCCTATCCTCTATCCAATTTATCCTCTATCCTATCCTATCCTCTATCCGATCCTATCCTCTATCCTATCCTCTATCCTATCCTCTATCCTATCCTATCCTCTATCCTATCCTATCCTCTATCCTATCCTATCCTCTATCCTATCCTATCCTCTATCCTATCCTATCCTCTATCCTATCCTATCCTCTATAATATCGTTTCCTCTGTCCTATAATGTATTCTATCCTATAATATCATCTATCCTATCCTATTCTCTATCCTATCCTATCCTATCCTCTATCGTATCCTATCCTCTATCCTATCCAATCCTATATCCTATCCTCAATCCTATCCTATCCTCTATCCAATTTATCCTCTATCCTATCCTATCCTCTATCCGATCCTATCCTCTATCCTATCCTATCCTCTATCCTATCCTATCCTCTATCCTATCCTATCCTCTATCCTATCCTATCCTCTATCCTATCCAATCCCCTATCCTATTCTCTATCCTATCCTATTCTATCCTCTATCATATCCTATCCTCTATCCTATCCAATCCTATATCCTATCCTATTCGCTATCCTATCTTACCCTCTATCCTATAATACCCCGTATCGTATCCAATCCTCTATCCTATCCCCTATACCATCCTATCCTCTATCCTATCCTATCCGCTATCCTATCCTATCCTCTATCCTATTCTACACTCTATCCTATCCTATCCTCTATCCTATCCTATCCTATCCTCTATCCTATCCTATCCTCTATCGTCTCCAGACCTCTATCCTATCAAATGACCTATCCTATCCTCTATCGTCACCTATCCTCTATCCTATCGAATCCCCTACCCTATTCTCTATCCTATCCTATCCTATCCTCTATCGTATCCTATCCAATCCTATATCCTATCCTATCCGCTATCCTATCCTACCCTCTATCCTATAATACACCTATCGTGTCCAATCCTCTATCCTATCCTCTATCCTATCCTCTATCCTCTATCCTATCCTCTATCCCATCCTATCCTCTATCCTATCCTATCCTCTATCGTCTCCAGTCCTCTATCCTATAATATCCTCTATCCTATACAATCCTCTATCCGATCCAATCCTCTATCCTATTCTATCCTCTATCCTATCCTATCCTCTACCCTATCCTCTATCCTATCCTATCCTCTGTCCTATCCTATCCTCTATCCTATCCTATCCTCTATCCTATGTTATGTTCAACCCTATCCAATCCTCAATCCTATCCTATACTCCATCCTATCCTACCCTCTATCATATCCTATCCTGTATGCTATAATATCCTCTATCCTATACAATCCTCTACCCGATCCAATCCTCTATCCTATCCTATCCTATCCTATCCTCTATCCTATCCTATCCTCTATACTATCCTATCCTCTATCTTATCCTATCCTCTATACTATCCTATCCTCTATCCTATCCTATCCTCTATCCTATCCTATCCTCTATCCTATCCTACCCTCTATCCTATCCTATCCTCTATCCTATCCTATCCCGTATCCTATCCTATCCTCTATCCTATCCTATCCTCTATCCTATCCTATCCTCTATCCTATCCTATCCTCTATCCTATCCTATCCTCTATCCTATCCTATCCTCTATCCTATCCTATCCTCTATCCTATCCTATCCTCTATCCTATCCTATCCTCTATCCTATCCTATCCTCTATCCTATCCTATCCTCTATCCTATCCTATCCTCTATCCTATCCTATCCTCTATCCTATCCTATCCTCTATCCTATCCTATCCTCTATCCTATCCTATCCTCTATCCTATCCTCTATCCTATCCTATCCTCTATCCTATCCTATCCTCTACCCTATCCTATCCTCTATCCTATCCTATCCTCTATCATATCCTATCCTCTATCCTATCCTATCCTCTTTCCTATCCTATCCTCTATCCTATCCAAACCTATATCGTATCCTCTATCCTATCCTATCCTCTATCCTATCCTATCCTCTATCCTATCCAAACCTTTATCCTATCCTATCCTCTATCCTATCCTATCCCCTATCCTATCCTATCCTCTATCCTATCCTATCCTCTATCCTATCCTATCCTCTATCCTATCCTATCCTATCCTCTATCCTATCCTATCCTCTATCCTATCCTATCCTCTATCCTATCCTATCCTGTATCCTATCCTATCCTCTATCCTATCCTTTCCTCTATCCTATCCTATCCTCTATCCTATCCTATCCTCTATCCTATCCTATCCTCTATCCTATCCTACCCTCTAACCTATCCTGTCCTCTATCCTACCCTATCCTCTATCATATCCTATCCTCTATCCTATCCTATCCTCTATTCTATCCTATCCTCTATCCTATCCTATCCTCTATCCTATCCGATCCTCTATCCTATCCTATCCTCTATCCTATCCTATCCTGTATCCTATCCTATCCTCTATCCTATCCTATCCTCTATCCTATCCTATCCTCTATCCTATCCTATCCTCTATCCTATCCTATCCTCTATCCTATCCTATCCTCTATCCTATCCTATCCTCTATCCTATCCTATCCTCTATCCTATCCTATCCTCTATCCTATCCTATCCTCTATCCTATCCTATCCTCTATCCTATCCTATCCTCTATCCTATCCTATCCTCTTTCCTATCCAATCCTCTATCCTATCCAATCCTATATCGTATCCTCTATCCTATCCAATCCTATATCGTATCCTCTATCCTATCCTATCCTCTATCCTATCCAAACCTTTATCCTATCCTATCCTCTATCCTATCCTATCCTCTATCGTCTCCTGTCCTCTATACTATCCAATCCCCTATCCTATCCTCTATCCTACCCTTTCCGCTATGCTATCCTATCCTCTATAATATTGTATCCTCTGTCCTATCCTTCCTCTATCCTACAATATCATCTATCCTATCCTATCCTCTATCCTATCCTATCCTCTATACTATCCTATCCTCTATCTTATCCTATCCTCTATACTATCCTATCCTCTATCCTATCCTATCCTCTATCCTATCCTATCCTCTATCCTATCCTATCCTCTATCCTATCCTATCTTCTATCCTATCCTATCCTCTATCCTATCCTATCCTCTATCCTATCCTATCCTCTATCCTATCCAAACCTTTATCCTATCCTATCCTCTATCCTATCCTATCCTCTATCCTATCCTATCCTCTATACTATCCTATCCTCTATCCTATCCTATCCTCTATCCTATCCTATCCTCTATCCTATCCTATCCTCTATCCTATCCTATCCTCTATCCTATCCTATCCTCTATCCTATCCTATCCTCTATCCTATCCTATCCTCTATCCTATCCTATCCTCTATCCTATCCTATCCTCTATCCTATCCTATCCTCTATCCTATCCTACCCTGTATCCTATCCTATCCTCTATCCTATCCTATCCTCTATCCTATCCTATCCTCCATCCTATCCTATCCTCTATCCTATTCTATCCTCTATCCTATCCTATCCTCTATCCTATCCTATCCTCTTTCCTATCCAATGCCCTGTCCTATTCTCTATCCGATCCTATCGTCTATACTATCCTATCCTCTATAATATCGTATCCTCTACCCTATCGTATCCTCTATCCTATCCTATCCTCTATCCTATCCTATCCTCTATCCTATCCAATCCACTATCCTATCCTCTATCCTATCCTATCCTCTAACTTATCCTATCCTCTATCCTATCTTATCCTCTGTCCTATCCTATCCTCTATCCTATCCTATCCTCTATACTATCCTATCCTCTATCCTATCTTATCCTCTGTCCTATCCTATCCTCTATCCTATCCTATACTCTATCCTATCCTATCCTCTATCCTATCCTATCCTCTATCCTATCCTATCCTCTATCCTATTCTATCCTCTATCCTATCCTATCCTCTATCCTATCCTATCCTCTTTCCTATCCAATGCCCTGTCCTATTCTCTATCCGATCCTATCGTCTATACTATCCTATCCTCTATAATATCGTATCCTCTATCCTATCCTATCCTCTATCCTATAATATCATCTATCCTATCCTATCCTCTATCCTATCCTATCCTCTATCCTATCCTATCCCCTATAGTCTGCTCTATCCTATCCTATCCACTATCCTATCCTATCCTCTATCCTCTATCCTATCCTCTATCCTATCCTATCCTATCCTCTATCCTATCCTATCCTCTATCCTATCCTATCCTCTATCCTATACTATCCTCTATCCTATCCTATCCTCTATCCTATCCTATCCTCTAGCCTATCCTATCCTCTATCCTATCCTATCATCTATCCTATCCTATCGTCTATCCTATCCTATCCTCTATCCTATCCTATCCTCTATCCTATCCTATCCTCTATCCTATCCTATCCTCTATCCTATCCTATCCTCTATCCTATCGTATCCTCTATCCTATCCAATCCTCTATCCTATCCTATTCTCTATCCTATCCTATCCCCTATAGTCTGCTCTATCCTATCCTATCCACTATCCTATCCTATCCTCTATCCTCTATCCTATCCTCCATCCTATCCTATCCTATCGTCTATCCTATCCGATCCTCTATCCTATCCTATCCTCTATCCTATCCTATCCTCTATCCTATCCTATCCTCTATCCTATCCAATCCTCTATCCTATCCTATCCTCTATCCTATCCTATCCTCTATCCAATCCTATCCGATATCCTATCCTATCCTCTATCCTACCCTATCCTCTATCCTATCCCATTCTCTATCCTATCCTATCCTATCGTCTATCATATCCTATCCTCTATTATATCCTATCCTCTATCCTATCCTATCCTCTATCCTATCCTATCCTCTATCCTATACTATCCTCTATCCTATCCTATCCTCTATCCTATCCTATCCTCTAGCCTATCCTATCCTCTATCCTATCCTATCCTGTATCCTATCCTATCCTCTATCCTATCCTATCCTCTATCCTATCCTATCCTCTATCCTATCCTATCCTCTATCCTATTCTATCCTATATCCTATCCTATCCTCTATCCTATCCTATCCTCTTTCCTATTCAATGCCCTGTCCTATTCTCTATCCGATCCTATCGTCTATACTATCCTATCCTCTATAATATCGTATCCTCTATCCTATCCTATCCTCTATCCTATAATATCATCTATCCTATCCTATCCTCTATCCTATCCTATCCTCTATCCTATCCTATCCTCTATCCTATCCTATCCTCTATCCTATCCTATCCTCTATCCTATCCTATCCCCTATAGTCTGCTCTATCCTATCCTATCCGCTATCCTATCCTATCCTCTATCCTCTATCCTATCCTCTATCCTATCCTATCCTATCCTCTATCCTATCCTATCATCTATCCTATCCTATCCTCTATCCTATCCTATCCTCTATCCTATCCTATCCTCTATCCTATCCTATCCTCTATCCTATCCTATCCTCTATCCTATCCTATCCTCTATCCTATCGTATCCTCTATCCTATCCAATCCTCTATCCTATCCTATTCTCTATCCTATCCTATCCCCTATAGTCTGCTCTATCCTATCCTATCCACTATCCTATCCTATCCTCTATCCTCTATCCTATCCTCCATCCTATCCTATCCTATCGTCTATCCTATCCGATCCTCTATCCTATCCTATCCTCTATCCTATCCTATCCTCTATCCTATCCTATCCTCTATCCTATCCAATCCTCTATCCTATCCTATCCTCTATCCTATCCTATCCTCTATCCAATCCTATCCGATATCCTATCCTATCCTCTATCCTACCCTATCCTCTATCCTATCCCATTCTCTATCCTATCCTATCGTCTTTCCTATCCTATTGTCTATCCTATCCTATCCTTTATCCTATCATATCCTCTCACCAATCCTATCCTCAATCCTATCCTATCCTCTATCCTATACTATCCTCTATCCTATCCTATCCTCTATCCTATCCTATCCTCTATCCTATACTATCCTCTATCCTATCCTATCCTCTATCCTATCCTATCCTCTATCCTATCCTATCCTATCGTCTATCATATCCTATCCTCTATTATATCCTATCCTCTATCCTATCCTATCCTCTATCCTATCCTATCCTCTATCCTATACTATCCTCTATCCTATCCTATCCTCTATCCTATCCTATCCTCTAGCCTATCCTATCCTCTATCCTATCCTATCCTGTATCCTATCCTATCCTCTATCCTATCCTATCCTCTATCCTATCCTATCCTCTATCCTATCCTATCCTCTATCCTATTCTATCCTATATCCTATCCTATCCTCTATCCTATCCTATCCTCTTTCCTATTCAATGCCCTGTCCTATTCTCTATCCGATCCTATCGTCTATACTATCCTATCCTCTATAATATCGTATCCTCTATCCTATCCTATCCTCTATCCTATAATATCATCTATCCTATCCTATCCTCTATCCTATCCTATCCTCTATCCTATCCTATCCTCTATCCTATCCTATCCTCTATCCTATCCTATCCCCTATAGTCTGCTCTATCCTATCCTATCCGCTATCCTATCCTATCCTCTATCCTCTATCCTATCCTCTATCCTATCCTATCCTATCCTCTATCCTATCCTATCATCTATCCTATACTATCCTCTATCCTATCCTATCCTCTATCCTATCCTATCCTCTATCCTATCCTATCCTCTATCCTATCCTATCCTCTTTCCTATCCAATGCCCTGTCCTATTCTCTATCCGATCCTATCGTCTATACTGTCCTATCCTCCATAATATCGTATCCTCTATCCTATCTTATCCTCTATCCTATACTATCCTCTATCCTATCCTATCCTCTATCCTATCCTATCCTCTATCCTATCCTATCCTCTATCCTATCCTATCCCCTATAGTCTGCTCTATCCTATCCTATCCTCTATGCTATACTATCCTCTATCCTATCCTATCCTCTATCCTATCCTATCCTCTATCCTATACTATCCTCTATCCTATCCTATCCTCTATCCTATCCTTTCCTCTATCCTATCGTATCCTCTATCCTATCCTATCCCCTATAGTCTGCTCTATCCTATCCTATCCACTATCCTATCCTATCCTCTATCCTCTATCCTATCCCCTACCCTATCCTATCCTCTATCCCATCCTATCCTCTATCCTATCCTATCCTATCCTCTATCCTATTCTATCCTCTATCCTATCCTATCCTCTATCCTATCCTATCCTCTATCCTATCCTATCCTCTATCCTATCCTATCCTCTATCCTATCCTATCCCCTATAGTCTGCTCTATCGTATCCTATCCTCTATGCTATACTATCCTCTATCCTATCCTATCCTCTAGCCTATCCTATCCTCTATCCTATCCTATCCCCTATCCTATCCTATCCTCTATCCTATCCTATCCTCTATCCTATCCTATCCTATCCTCTATCCTATTCTATCCTCTATCCTATCCTATCCTCTATCCTATCCTATCCTCTATCCTATCCTATCCTCTATCCTATCCTATCCTCTATCCTATCCTATCCCCTATAGTCTGCTCTATCCTATCCTATCCTCTATGCTATACTATCCTCTATCCTATCCTATCCTCTATCCTATCCTATCCTCTATCCTATACTATCCTCTATCCTATCCTATCCTCTATCCTATCCTTTCCTCTATCCTATCGAATCCTCTATCCTATCCTATCCCCTATAGTCTGCTCTATCCTATCCTATCCACTATCCTATCCTATCCTCTATCCTCTATCCTCTATCCTATCCTCTATCCTATCCTCTATCCTATCCTATCCTATCCTCTAACATATCCTATCCTCTATCCTATCCTATCCTCTATCCTATCCTATCCACTATCCTATCCTATCGTCTATCCTATCCTATCCTCTATCCTATCCTATCGTCTATCCTATCCGATCCTCTATCCTATCCTATCCTCTATCCTATCCTATCCTCTATCCTATCCTATCCTCTATCCTATCCTATCCTCTATCCTATCCAATCCTCTATCCTATCCTATCCTCTATCCTATCCTATCCTCTATCCCATCCTATCCGATATCCTATCCTATCCTCTATCCTATCCTATCCTCTATCCTATCCCATTCTCTATCCTATCCTATCGTCTTTCCTATCCTATTGTCTATCCTATCCTATCCTTTATCCTATCCTATCCTCTCACCAATCCTATCCTCAATCCTATCCTATCCTCTATCCTATACTATCCTCTATCCTATCCTATCCTCTATCCTATCCTATCCTCTATCCGATCATATCCTCTATCCTATCCTATCCTATCCTCTATAATATCGTATCCTTTATCCCATCCCATCCTCTATCCTATCCTATCCACTATCCTATCCTATCCTCTATCCTATCCTATCCTCTATCCTATCCTATCGTCTATCATATCCTATCGTCTATCCTATCCTATCCTCTATTATATCCTATCCTCTATCCTATCCTATCGTCTATCCTATCCTATCCTCTATCCTATACCATCCTCTATCCTATCCTATCCTCTATCCTATCCTATCCTCTAGCCTATCCTATCCTCTATCCTATCCTATCCTGTATCCTATCCTATCGTCTATCCTATCCTATCCTCTATCCTATCCTATCCTCTATCCTATCCTATCCTCTATCCTATTCTATCCTATATCCTATCCTATCCTCTATCCTATCCTATCCTCTTTCCTATCCAATGCCCTGTCCTATTCTCTATCCGATCCTATCGTCTATACTATCCTATCCTCTATAATATCGTATCCTCTATCCTATCCTATCCTCTATCCTATAATATCATCTATCCTATCCTATCCTCTATCCTATCCTATCCTCTATCCTATCCTATCCTCTATCCTATCCTATCCTCTATCCTATCCTATCCTCTATCCTATCCTATCCTCTATCCTATCCTATCCTCTATCCTATCCTATCCCCTATAGTCTGCTCTATCCTATCCTATCCACTATCCTATCCTATCCTCTATCCTCTATCCTATCCTCTATCCTATCCTATCCTATCCTCTATCCTATCCTATCCTCTATCCTATCCTATCCTCTATCCTATCCTATCCTCTATCCTATACTATCCTCTATCTTATCCTATCCTCTATCCTATCCTATCCTCTAGCCTATCCTATCCTCTATCCTATCCTATCCTCTATCCTATCCTATCCTCTATCCTATCCTATCCTCTATCCTATCCTATCCACTATCCTATCCTATCGTCTATCCTATCCTATCCTCTATCCTATCCTATCGTCTATCCTATCCGATCCTCTCTCCTATCCTATCCTCTATCCTATCCTATCCTCTATCCTATCCTATCCACTATCCTATCCTATCCTCTATCCTATCCTATCCTCTATCCTATCCTATCCTCTATCCTATCCTATCCTCTATCCTATCCTATCCTCTATCCTATTCTATCCTCTATCCTATCCTATCCTCTATCCTATCCTATCCTCTTTCCTATCCAATGCCCTGTCCTATT
The DNA here is from genome assembly GCF_050948215.1 of Halictus rubicundus. NCBI lineage: Eukaryota > Metazoa > Arthropoda > Insecta > Hymenoptera > Halictidae > Halictus > Halictus rubicundus. The sequence goes on along the minus strand of NW_027488667.1, from coordinate 480,986 downwards.
CTCTATCCGATGCTATCGTCTATACTGTCCTATCCTCCATAATATCGTATCCTCTATCCTATCTTATCCTCTATCCTATACTATCCTCTATCCTATCCTATCCTCTATCCTATCCTATCCTCTATCCTATCCTATCCTCTATCCTATCCTATCCCCTATAGTCTGCTCTATCCTATCCTATCCTCTATGCTATACTATCCTCTATCCTATCTTATCCTCTATCCTATACTATCCTCTATCCTATCCTATCCTCTATCCTATCCTATCCTCTATCCTATCCTATCCTCTATCCTATCCTATCCCCTATAGTCTGCTCTATCCTATCCTATCCTCTATGCTATACTATCCTCTATCCTATCCTATCCTCTATCCTATCCTATCCTCTATCCTATACTATCCTCTATCCTATCCTATCCTCTATCCTATCCTTTCCTCTATCCTATCGTATCCTCTATCCTATCCTATCCCCTATAGTCTGCTCTATCCTATCCTATCCACTATCCTATCCTATCCTCTATCCTCTATCCTATCCCCTACCCTATCCTATCCTCTATCCCATCCTATCCTCTATCCTATCCTATCCTATCCTCTATCCTATTCTATCCTCTATCCTATCCTATCCTCTATCCTATCCTATCCTCTATCCTATCCTATCCTCTATCCTATCCTATCCTCTATCCTATCCTATCCTCTATCCTATCCTATCCTCTATCCTATCCTATCCTCTATCCTATCCTATCCTCTATCCTATCCTATCCCCTATAGTCTGCTCTATCCTATCCTATCCTATCCTCTATGCTATACTATCCTCTATCCTATCCTATCCTCTATCCTATCCTATCCTCTATCCTATACTATCCTCTATCCTATCCTATCCTCTATCCTATCCTTTCCTCTATCCTATCGTATCCTCTATCCTATCCTATCCCCTATAGTCTGCTCTATCCTATCCTATCCACTATCCTATCCTATCCTCTATCCTCTATCCTCTATCCTATCCTCTATCCTATCCTATCCTATCCTCTAACATATCCTATCCTCTATCCTATCCTATCCTCTATCCTATCCTATCCACTATCCTATCCTATCGTCTATCCTATCCTATCCTCTATCCTATCCTATCGTCTATCCTATCCGATCCTCTATCCTATCCTATCCTCTATCCTATCCTATCCTCTATCCTATCCTATCCTCTATCCTATCCTATCCTCTATCCTATCCAATCCTCTATCCTATCCTATCCTCTATCCTATCCTATCCTCTATCCCATCCTATCCGATATCCTATCCTATCCTCTATCCTATCCTATCCTCTATCCTATCCCATTCTCTATCCTATCCTATCGTCTTTCCTATCCTATTGTCTATCCTATCCTATCCTTTATCCTATCCTATCCTCTCACCAATCCTATCCTCAATCCTATCCTATCCTCTATCCTATACTATCCTCTATCCTATCCTATCCTCTATCCTATCCTATCCTCTATCCGATCATATCCTCTATCCTATCCTATCCTATCCTCTATAATATCGTATCCTTTATCCCATCCCATCCTCTATCCTATCCTATCCACTATCCTATCCTATCCTCTATCCTATCCTATCCTCTATCCTATCCTATCGTCTATCATATCCTATCGTCTATCCTATCCTATCCTCTATTATATCCTATCCTCTATCCTATCCTATCGTCTATCCTATCCTATCCTCTATCCTATACCATCCTCTATCCTATCCTATCCTCTATCCTATCCTATCCTCTAGCCTATCCTATCCTCTATCCTATCCTATCCTGTATCCTATCCTATCGTCTATCCTATCCTATCCTCTATCCTATCCTATCCTCTATCCTATCCTATCCTCTATCCTATTCTATCTTATATACTATCCTATCCTCTATCCTATCCTATCCTCTTTCCTATCCAATGCCCTGTCCTATTCTCTATCCGATCCTATCGTCTATACTATCCTATCCTCTATAATATCGTATCCTCTATCCTATCCTATCCTCTATCCTATAATATCATCTATCCTATCCTATCCTCTATCCTATCCTATCCTCTATCCTATCCTATCCTCTATCCTATCCTATCCTCTATCCTATCCTATCCTCTATCCTATCCTATCCTCTATCCTATCCTATCCTCTATCCTATCCTATCCTCTATCCTATCCTATCCTCTATCCTATCCTATCCTCTATCCTATCCTATCCCCTATAGTCTGCTCTATCCTATCCTATCCACTATCCTATCCTATCCTCTATCCTCTATCCTATCCTCTATCCTATCCTATCCTATCCTCTATCCTATCCTATCCTCTATCCTATCCTATCCTCTATCCTATCCTATCCTCTATCCTATACTATCCTCTATCTTATCCTATCCTCTATCCTATCCTATCCTCTAGCCTATCCTATCCTCTATCCTATCCTATCCTCTATCCTATCCTATCCTCTATCCTATCCTATCCTCTATCCTATCCTATCCACTATCCTATCCTATCGTCTATCCTATCCTATCCTCTATCCTATCCTATCGTCTATCCTATCCGATCCTCTCTCCTATCCTATCCTCTATCCTATCCTATCCTCTATCCTATCCTATCCACTATCCTATCCTATCGTCTATCCTATCCTATCCTCTATCCTATCCTATCGTCTATCCTATCCGATCCTCTATCCTATACTATCCTCTATCCTATCCTATCCTCTATCCTATCCTATCCTCTATCCTATCCTATCCTCTATCCTATCCTATCCTCTATCCTATCCTATCCTCTATCCTATCCTATCCTCTATCCTATCCTATCCTCTATCCTATCCCATTCTCTATCCTATCCTATCCTCTTTCCTATCCTATCCTCTATCCTATCCAATCCTATTTCGTATCCTCTATCCTATCCTATCCCCTATCCTATCCAAACCTTTATCCTATCCTATCTTCTGTCCTATCCTATCCCCTATCCTATCCTATCCTCTATCCTATCCTATCCTCTATCCTATCCTATCCTATCCTCTATCCTATCCTATCCTCTATCCTATCCTATCCTCTATCCTATCCTATCCTCTATCCTATCCTATCCTCTATCCTATCCTATCCTCTATCCTATCCTATCCTATATCCTATCCTATCCTCTATCCTATACTATCCTCTATCCTATCCTATCCTCTATCCTATCCTATCCTCTAGCCTATCCTATCCTCTATCCTATCCTATCCTCTATCCTATCCTATCCTCTATCCTATCCTATCCTCTATCCTATCCTATCCTTTATCCTATCCTATCCTCTCACCAATCCTATCCTCAATCCTATCCTATCCTCAATCCTATCCTATCCTCTATCCTATACTATCCTCTATCCTATCCTATCCTCTATCCTATCCTTTCCTCTATCCTATCCTATCCTCTATCCTATCCTATCCCCTATAGTCTGCTCTATCCTATCCTATCCACTATCCTATCCTATCCTCTATCCTCTATCCTATCCTATCCTCTACCCTATCCTATCCTCTATCCTATCCTATCCTCTATCCTATCCTATCCTCTATCCTATCCTATCCTCTATCCTATCCTATCCTCTATCCTATCCTATCCTCTATCCTATCCCATTCTCTATCCTATCCTATCCTCTTTCCTATCCTATCCTCTATCCTATCCAATCCTATTTCGTATCCTCTATCCTATCCAAACCTTTATCCTATCCTATCCTCTATCCTATCCTATCCCCTATCCTATCCTATCCTCTATCCTATCCTATCCTCTATCCTATCCTATCCTATCCTCTATCCTATCCTATCCTCTATCCTATCCTATCCTCTATCCTATCCTATCCTCTATCCTATCCTATCCTCTATCCTATCCTATCCTCTATCCTATCCTATCCTCTATCCTATTCTATCCTCTATCCTATCCTATCCTCTATCCTATCCTATCCTCTTTCCTATCCAATGCCCTGTCCTATTCTCTATCCGATCCTATCGTCTATACTGTCCTATCCTCCATAATATCGTATCCTCTATCCTATCCTATCCTCTATCCTATACTATCCTCTATCCTATCCTATCCTCTATCCTATACTATCCTCTATCCTATCCTATCCTCTATCCTATCCTATCCTCTAGCCTATCCTATCCTCTATCCTATCCTATCCTCTATCCTATCCTATCCTCTATCCTATCCTATCCTCTATCCTATCCTATCCTCTATCCTATACTATCCTCTATCCTATCCTATCCTCTATCCTATCCTATCCTCTAGCCTATCCTATCCTCTATCCTATCCTATCCTCTATCCTATCCTATCCTCTATCCTATCCTATCCTCTATCCTATCCTATCCTTTATCCTATCCTATCCTCTCACCAATCCTATCCTCAATCCTATCCTATCCTCAATCCTATCCTATCCTCTATCCTATACTATCCTCTATCCTATCCTATCCTCTATCCTATCCTTTCCTCTATCCTATCGTATCCTCTATCCTATCCTATCCCCTATAGTCTGCTCTATCCTATCCTATCCACTATCCTATCCTATCCTCTATCCTCTATCCTATCCTCTATCCTATCCTATCCTCTCACCAATCCTATCCTCAATCCTATCCTATCCTCTATCCTATCCTATCCACTATCCTATCCTATCGTCTATCCTATCCTATCCTCTATCCTATCCTATCGTCTATCCTATCCGATCCTCTATCCTATCCTATCCTCTATCCTATCCTATCCTCTATCCTATCCTATCCTCTATCCTATCCTATCCTCTATCCTATCCAATCCTCTATCCTATCCTATCCTCTATCCTATCCTATCCTCTATCCAATCCTATCCGATATCCTATCCTATCCTCTATCCTATCCTATCCTCTATCCTATCCCATTCTCTATCCTATCCTATCGTCTTTCCTATCCTATTGTCTATCCTATCCTATCCTTTATCCTATCCTATCCTCTCACCAATCCTATCCTCAATCCTATCCTATCCTCTATCCTATACTATCCTCTATCCTATCCTATCCTCTATCCTATCCTATCCTCTATCCTATACTATCCTCTATCCTATCCTATCCTCTATCCTGTCCTATCCTCTATCCTATCCTATCCTCTATCCTATCCTATCGTCTATCATATCCCATCGTCTATCCTATCCTATCCTCTATTATATCCTATCCTCTATCCTATCCTATCCTCTATCCTATCCTATCCTCTACCCTATACTATCCTGTATCCTATCCTATCCTCTATCCTATCCTATCCTCTAGCCTATCCTATCCTCTATCCTATCCTATCCTGTATCCTATCCTATCCTCTATCCTATCCCATTCTCTAACCTATCCTATCCTCTTTCCTATCCTATCCTCTATCCTATCCAATCCTATTTCGTATCCTCTATCCTATCCTATCCTCTATCCTATCCAAACCTTTATCCTATCCTATCCTCTATCCTATCCTATCCCCTATCCTATCCTATCCTCTATCCTATCCTATCCTCTATCCTATCCTATCCTATCCTCTATCCTATCCTATCCTCTATCCTATCCTATCCTCTATCCTATCCTATCCTCTATCCTATCCTATCCTCTATCCTATCCTATCCTCTATCCTATCCAAACCTTTATCCTATCCTATCCTCTATCCTATCCTATCCCCTATCCTATCCTATCCTCTATCCTATCCTATCCTCTATCCTATCCTATCCTATCCTCTATCCTATCCTATCCTCTATCCTATCCTATCCTCTATCCTATCCTATCCTCTCACCAATCCTATCCTCAATCCTATCCTATCCTCTATCCTATCCTATCCACTATCCTATCCTATCGTCTATCCTATCCTATCCTCTATCCTATCCTATCGTCTATCCTATCCGATCCTCTATCCTATCCTATCCTCTATCCTATCCTATCCTCTATCCTATCCTATCCACTATCCTATCCTATCGTCTATCCTATCCTATCCTCTATCCTATCCTATCGTCTATCCTATCCGATCCTCTATCCTATACTATCCTCTATCCTATCCTATCCTCTATCCTATCCTATCCTCTATCCTATCCTATCCTCTATCCTATCCTATCCTCTATCCTATCCTATCCTCTATCCTATCCTATCCTCTATCCTATCCTATCCTCTATCCTATCCTATCCTCTATCCTATCCCATTCTCTATCCTATCCTATCCACTTTCCTATCCTATCCTCTATCCTATCCAATCCTATTTCGTATCCTCTATCCTATCCTATCCTCTATCCTATCCAAACCTTTATCCTATCCTATCCTCTATCCTATCCTATCCCCTATCCTATCCTATCCTCTATCCTATCCTATCCTCTATCCTATCCTATCCTCTATCCTATCCTATCCTATCCTCTATCCTATCCTATCCTCTATCCTATCCTATCCTCTATCCTATCCTATCCTCTATCCTATCCTATCCTCTATCCTATCCTATCCTCTATCCTATCCTATCCTCTATCCTATTCTATCCTCTATCCTATCCTATCCTCTATCCTATCCTATCCTCTTTCCTATCCAATGCCCTGTCCTATTCTCTATCCGATCCTATCGTCTATACTGTCCTATCCTCCATAATATCGTATCCTCTATCCTATCCTATCCTCTATCCTATACTATCCTCTATCCTATCCTATCCTCTATCCTATACTATCCTCTATCCTATCCTATCCTCTATCCTATCCTATCCTCTAGCCTATCCTATCCTCTATCCTATCCTATCCTCTATCCTATCCTATCCTCTATCCTATCCTATCCTCTATCCTATCCTATCCTCTATCCTATACTATCCTCTATCCTATCCTATCCTCTATCCTATCCTATCCTCTAGCCTATCCTTTCCTCTATCCTATCCTATCCTCTATCCTATCCTATCCTCTATCCTATCCTATCCTCTATCCTATCCTATCCTCTATCCTATCCAATCCTCTATCCTATCCTATCCTCTATCCTATCCTATCCTCTATCCAATCCTATCCGATATCCTATCCTATCCTCTATCCTATCCTATCCTCTATCCTATCCCATTCTCTATCCTATCCTATCGTCTTTCCTATCCTCTTGTCTATCCTATCCTATCCTTTATCCTATCCTATCCTCTCACCAATCCTATCCTCAATCCTATCCTATCCTCTATCCTATACTATCCTCTATCCTATCCTATCCTCTATCCTATCCTATCCTCTATCCTATACTATCCTCTATCCTATCCTATCCTCTATCCTGTCCTATCCTCTATCCTATCCTATCCTCTATCCTATCCTATCGTCTATCATATCCCATCGTCTATCCTATCCTATCCTCTATTATATCCTATCCTCTATCCTATCCTATCCTCTATCCTATCCTATCCTCTACCCTATACTATCCTGTATCCTATCCTATCCTCTATCCTATCCTATCCTCTAGCCTATCCTATCCTCTATCCTATCCTATCCTGTATCCTATCCTATCCTCTATCCTATCCCATTCTCTAACCTATCCTATCCTCTTTCCTATCCTATCCTCTATCCTATCCAATCCTATTTCGTATCCTCTATCCTATCCTATCCTCTATCCTATCCAAACCTTTATCCTATCCTATCCTCTATCCTATCCTATCCCCTATCCTATCCTATCCTCTATCCTATCCTATCCTCTATCCTATCCTATCCTATCCTCTATCCTATCCTATCCTCTATCCTATCCTATCCTCTATCCTATCCTATCCTCTATCCTATCCTATCCTCTATCCTATCCTATCCTCTATCCTATCCAAACCTTTATCCTATCCTATCCTCTATCCTATCCTATCCCCTATCCTATCCTATCCTCTATCCTATCCTATCCTCTATCCTATCCTATCCTATCCTCTATCCTATCCTATCCTCTATCCTATCCTATCCTCTATCCTATCCTATCCTCTCACCAATCCTATCCTCAATCCTATCCTATCCTCTATCCTATCCTATCCACTATCCTATCCTATCGTCTATCCTATCCTATCCTCTATCCTATCCTATCGTCTATCCTATCCGATCCTCTATCCTATCCTATCCTCTATCCTATCCTATCCTCTATCCTATCCTATCCACTATCCTATCCTATCGTCTATCCTATCCTATCCTCTATCCTATCCTATCGTCTATCCTATCCGATCCTCTATCCTATACTATCCTCTATCCTATCCTATCCTCTATCCTATCCTATCCTCTATCCTATCCTATCCTCTATCCTATCCTATCCTCTATCCTATCCTATCCTCTATCCTATCCTATCCTCTATCCTATCCTATCCTCTATCCTATCCTATCCTCTATCCTATCCCATTCTCTATCCTATCCTATCCACTTTCCTATCCTATCCTCTATCCTATCCAATCCTATTTCGTATCCTCTATCCTATCCTATCCTCTATCCTATCCAAACCTTTATCCTATCCTATCCTCTATCCTATCCTATCCCCTATCCTATCCTATCCTCTATCCTATCCTATCCTCTATCCTATCCTATCCTCTATCCTATCCTATCCTATCCTCTATCCTATCCTATCCTCTATCCTATCCTATCCTCTATCCTATCCTATCCTCTATCCTATCCTATCCTCTATCCTATCCTATCCTCTATCCTATCCTATCCTCTATCCTATCCTATCCTCTATCCTATCCAATCCTCTATCCTATCCTATCCTCTATCCTATCCTATCCTCTATCCAATCCTATCCGATATCCTATCCTATCCTCTATCCTATCCTATCCTCTATCCTATCCCATTCTCTATTCTATCCTATCGTCTTTCCTATCCTATTGTCTATCCTATCCTATCCTTTATCCTATCCTATCCTCTCACCAATCCTATCCTCAATCCTATCCTATCCTCTATCCTATACTATCCTCTATCCTATCCTATCCTCTATCCTATCCTATCCTCTATCCTATACTATCCTCTATCCTATCCTATCCTCTATCCTGTCCTATCCTCTATCCTATCCTATCCTCTATCCTATCCTATCGTCTATCATATCCCATCGTCTATCCTATCCTATCCTCTATTATATCCTATCCTCTATCCTATCCTATCCTCTATCCTATCCTATCCTCTACCCTATACTATCCTGTATCCTATCCTATCCTCTATCCTATCCTATCCTCTAGCCTATCCTATCCTCTATCCTATCCTATCCTGTATCCTATCCTATCCTCTATCCTATCCCATTCTCTAACCTATCCTATCCTCTTTCCTATCCTATCCTCTATCCTATCCAATCCTATTTCGTATCCTCTATCCTATCCTATCCTCTATCCTATCCAAACCTTTATCCTATCCTATCCTCTATCCTATCCTATCCCCTATCCTATCCTATCCTCTATCCTATCCTATCCTCTATCCTATCCTATCCTATCCTCTATCCTATCCTATCCTCTATCCTATCCTATCCTCTATCCTATCCTATCCTCTATCCTATCCTATCCTCTATCCTATCCTATCCTCTATCCTATCCAAACCTTTATCCTATCCTATCCTCTATCCTATCCTATCCCCTATCCTATCCTATCCTCTATCCTATCCTATCCTCTATCCTATCCTATCCTATCCTCTATCCTATCCTATCCTCTATCCTATCCTATCCTCTATCCTATCCTATCCTCTCACCAATCCTATCCTCAATCCTATCCTATCCTCTATCCTATCCTATCCACTATCCTATCCTATCGTCTATCCTATCCTATCCTCTATCCTATCCTATCGTCTATCCTATCCGATCCTCTATCCTATCCTATCCTCTATCCTATCCTATCCTCTATCCTATCCTATCCACTATCCTATCCTATCGTCTATCCTATCCTATCCTCTATCCTATCCTATCGTCTATCCTATCCGATCCTCTATCCTATACTATCCTCTATCCTATCCTATCCTCTATCCTATCCTATCCTCTATCCTATCCTATCCTCTATCCTATCCTATCCTCTATCCTATCCTATCCTCTATCCTATCCTATCCTCTATCCTATCCTATCCTCTATCCTATCCTATCCTCTATCCTATCCCATTCTCTATCCTATCCTATCCACTTTCCTATCCTATCCTCTATCCTATCCAATCCTATTTCGTATCCTCTATCCTATCCTATCCTCTATCCTATCCAAACCTTTATCCTATCCTATCCTCTATCCTATCCTATCCCCTATCCTATCCTATCCTCTATCCTATCCTATCCTCTATCCTATCCTATCCTCTATCCTATCCTATCCTATCCTCTATCCTATCCTATCCTCTATCCTATCCTATCCTCTATCCTATCCTATCCTCTATCCTATCCTATCCTCTATCCTATCCTATCCTCTATCCTATCCTATCCTCTATCCTATCCTATCCTCTATCCTATTCTATCCTCTATCCTATCCTATCCTCTATCCTATCCTATCCTCTTTCCTATCCAATGCCCTGTCCTATTCTCTATCCGATCCTATCGTCTATACTGTCCTATCCTCCATAATATCGTATCCTCTATCCTATCCTATCCTCTATCCTATACTATCCTCTATCCTATCCTATCCTCTATCCTATACTATCCTCTATCCTATCCTATCCTCTATCCTATCCTATCCTCTAGCCTATCCTATCCTCTATCCTATCTTATCCTCTATCCTATCCTATCCTCTATCCTATCCTATCCTCTATCCTATCCTATCCTCTATCCTATACTATCCTCTATCCTATCCTATCCTCTATCCTATCCTATCCTCTAGCCTATCCTTTCCTCTATCCTATCCTATCCTCTATCCTATCCTATCCTCTATCCTATCCTATCCTCTATCCTATCCTATCCTCTATCCTATCCTATCCTTTATCCTATCCTATCCTCTCACCAATCCTATCCTCAATCCTATCCTATCCTCAATCCTATCCTATCCTCTATCCTATACTATCCTCTATCCTATCCTATCCTCTATCCTATCCTTTCCTCTATCCTATCGTATCCTCTATCCTATCCTATCCCCTATAGTCTGCTCTATCCTATCCTATCCACTATCCTATCCTATCCTCTATCCTCTATCCTATCCTCTATCCTATCCAAACCTTTATCCTATCCTATCCTCTATCCTATCCTATCCCCTATCCTATCCTATCCTCTATCCTATCCTATCCTCTATCCTATCCTATCCTATCCTCTATCCTATCCTATCCTCTATCCTATCCTATCCTCTATCCTATCCTATCCTCTATCCTATCCTATCCTCTATCCTATCCTATCCTCTATCCTATCCAAACCTTTATCCTATCCTATCCTCTATCCTATCCTATCCCCTATCCTATCCTATCCTCTATCCTATCCTATCCTCTATCCTATCCTATCCTATCCTCTATCCTATCCTATCCTCTATCCTATCCTATCCTCTATCCTATCCTATCCTCTCACCAATCCTATCCTCAATCCTATCCTATCCTCTATCCTATCCTATCCACTATCCTATCCTATCGTCTATCCTATCCTATCCTCTATCCTATCCTATCGTCTATCCTATCCGATCCTCTATCCTATCCTATCCTCTATCCTATCCTATCCTCTATCCTATCCTATCCACTATCCTATCCTATCGTCTATCCTATCCTATCCTCTATCCTATCCTATCGTCTATCCTATCCGATCCTCTATCCTATACTATCCTCTATCCTATCCTATCCTCTATCCTATCCTATCCTCTATCCTATCCTATCCTCTATCCTATCCTATCCTCTATCCTATCCTATCCTCTATCCTATCCTATCCTCTATCCTATCCTATCCTCTATCCTATCCTATCCTCTATCCTATCCCATTCTCTATCCTATCCTATCCACTTTCCTATCCTATCCTCTATCCTATCCAATCCTATTTCGTATCCTCTATCCTATCCTATCCTCTATCCTATCCAAACCTTTATCCTATCCTATCCTCTATCCTATCCTATCCCCTATCCTATCCTATCCTCTATCCTATCCTATCCTCTATCCTATCCTATCCTCTATCCTATCCTATCCTATCCTCTATCCTATCCTATCCTCTATCCTATCCTATCCTCTATCCTATCCTATCCTCTATCCTATCCTATCCTCTATCCTATCCTATCCTCTATCCTATCCTATCCTCTATCCTATTCTATCCTCTATCCTATCCTATCCTCTATCCTATCCTATCCTCTTTCCTATCCAATGCCCTGTCCTATTCTCTATCCGATCCTATCGTCTATACTGTCCTATCCTCCATAATATCGTATCCTCTATCCTATCCTATCCTCTATCCTATACTATCCTCTATCCTATCCTATCCTCTATCCTATACTATCCTCTATCCTATCCTATCCTCTATCCTATCCTATCCTCTAGCCTATCCTATCCTCTATCCTATCCTATCCTCTATCCTATCCTATCCTCTATCCTATCCTATCCTCTATCCTATCCTATCCTCTATCCTATACTATCCTCTATCCTATCCTATCCTCTATCCTATCCTATCCTCTAGCCTATCCTTTCCTCTATCCTATCCTATCCTCTATCCTATCCTATCCTCTATCCTATCCTATCCTCTATCCTATCCTATCCTCTATCCTATCCAATCCTCTATCCTATCCTATCCTCTATCCTATCCTATCCTCTATCCAATCCTATCCGATATCCTATCCTATCCTCTATCCTATCCTATCCTCTATCCTATCCCATTCTCTATCCTATCCTATCGTCTTTCCTATCCTCTTGTCTATCCTATCCTATCCTTTATCCTATCCTATCCTCTCACCAATCCTATCCTCAATCCTATCCTATCCTCTATCCTATACTATCCTCTATCCTATCCTATCCTCTATCCTATCCTATCCTCTATCCTATACTATCCTCTATCCTATCCTATCCTCTATCCTGTCCTATCCTCTATCCTATCCTATCCTCTATCCTATCCTATCGTCTATCATATCCCATCGTCTATCCTATCCTATCCTCTATTATATCCTATCCTCTATCCTATCCTATCCTCTATCCTATCCTATCCTCTACCCTATACTATCCTGTATCCTATCCTATCCTCTATCCTATCCTATCCTCTAGCCTATGCTATCCTCTATCCTATCCCATTCTCTAACCTATCCTATCCTCTTTCCTATCCTATCCTCTATCCTATCCAATCCTATTTCGTATCCTCTATCCTATCCTATCCTCTATCCTATCCAAACCTTTATCCTATCCTATCCTCTATCCTATCCTATCCCCTATCCTATCCTATCCTCTATCCTATCCTATCCTCTATCCTATCCTATCCTATCCTCTATCCTATCCTATCCTCTATCCTATCCTATCCTCTATCCTATCCTATCCTCTATCCTATCCTATCCTCTATCCTATCCTATCCTCTATCCTATCCAAACCTTTATCCTATCCTATCCTCTATCCTATCCTATCCCCTATCCTATCCTATCCTCTATCCTATCCTATCCTCTATCCTATCCTATCCTATCCTCTATCCTATCCTATCCTCTATCCTATCCTATCCTCTATCCTATCCTATCCTCTCACCAATCCTATCCTCAATCCTATCCTATCCTCTATCCTATCCTATCCACTATCCTATCCTATCGTCTATCCTATCCTATCCTCTATCCTATCCTATCGTCTATCCTATCCGATCCTCTATCCTATCCTATCCTCTATCCTATCCTATCCTCTATCCTATCCTATCCACTATCCTATCCTATCGTCTATCCTATCCTATCCTCTATCCTATCCTATCGTCTATCCTATCCGATCCTCTATCCTATACTATCCTCTATCCTATCCTATCCTCTATCCTATCCTATCCTCTATCCTATCCTATCCTCTATCCTATCCTATCCTCTATCCTATCCTATCCTCTATCCTATCCTATCCTCTATCCTATCCTATCCTCTATCCTATCCTATCCTCTATCCTATCCTATCCTCTATCCTATCCCATTCTCTATCCTATCCTATCCACTTTCCTATCCTATCCTCTATCCTATCCAATCCTATTTCGTATCCTCTATCCTATCCTATCCTCTATCCTATCCAAACCTTTATCCTATCCTATCCTCTATCCTATCCTATCCCCTATCCTATCCTATCCTCTATCCTATCCTATCCTCTATCCTATCCTATCCTCTATCCTATCCTATCCTATCCTCTATCCTATCCTATCCTCTATCCTATCCTATCCTCTATCCTATCCTATCCTCTATCCTATCCTATCCTCTATCCTATCCTATCCTCTATCCTATCCTATCCTCTATCCTATCCTATCCTCTATCCTATCCAATCCTCTATCCTATCCTATCCTCTATCCTATCCTATCCTCTATCCAATCCTATCCGATATCCTATCCTATCCTCTATCCTATCCTATCCTCTATCCTATCCCATTCTCTATCCTATCCTATCGTCTTTCCTATCCTATTGTCTATCCTATCCTATCCTTTATCCTATCCTATCCTCTCACCAATCCTATCCTCAATCCTATCCTATCCTCTATCCTATACTATCCTCTATCCTATCCTATCCTCTATCCTATCCTATCCTCTATCCTATACTATCCTCTATCCTATCCTATCCTCTATCCTGTCCTATCCTCTATCCTATCCTATCCTCTATCCTATCCTATCGTCTATCATATCCCATCGTCTATCCTATCCTATCCTCTATTATATCCTATCCTCTATCCTATCCTATCCTCTATCCTATCCTATCCTCTACCCTATACTATCCTGTATCCTATCCTATCCTCTATCCTATCCTATCCTCTAGCCTATCCTATCCTCTATCCTATCCTATCCTGTATCCTATCCTATCCTCTATCCTATCCCATTCTCTAACCTATCCTATCCTCTTTCCTATCCTATCCTCTATCCTATCCAATCCTATTTCGTATCCTCTATCCTATCCTATCCTCTATCCTATCCAAACCTTTATCCTATCCTATCCTCTATCCTATCCTATCCCCTATCCTATCCTATCCTCTATCCTATCCTATCCTCTATCCTATCCTATCCTATCCTCTATCCTATCCTATCCTCTATCCTATCCTATCCTCTATCCTATCCTATCCTCTATCCTATCCTATCCTCTATCCTATCCTATCCTCTATCCTATCCAAACCTTTATCCTATCCTATCCTCTATCCTATCCTATCCCCTATCCTATCCTATCCTCTATCCTATCCTATCCTCTATCCTATCCTATCCTATCCTCTATCCTATCCTATCCTCTATCCTATCCTATCCTCTATCCTATCCTATCCTCTCACCAATCCTATCCTCAATCCTATCCTATCCTCTATCCTATCCTATCCACTATCCTATCCTATCGTCTATCCTATCCTATCCTCTATCCTATCCTATCGTCTATCCTATCCGATCCTCTATCCTATCCTATCCTCTATCCTATCCTATCCTCTATCCTATCCTATCCACTATCCTATCCTATCGTCTATCCTATCCTATCCTCTATCCTATCCTATCGTCTATCCTATCCGATCCTCTATCCTATACTATCCTCTATCCTATCCTATCCTCTATCCTATCCTATCCTCTATCCTATCCTATCCTCTATCCTATCCTATCCTCTATCCTATCCTATCCTCTATCCTATCCTATCCTCTATCCTATCCTATCCTCTATCCTATCCTATCCTCTATCCTATCCCATTCTCTATCCTATCCTATCCACTTTCCTATCCTATCCTCTATCCTATCCAATCCTATTTCGTATCCTCTATCCTATCCTATCCTCTATCCTATCCAAACCTTTATCCTATCCTATCCTCTATCCTATCCTATCCCCTATCCTATCCTATCCTCTATCCTATCCTATCCTCTATCCTATCCTATCCTCTATCCTATCCTATCCTATCCTCTATCCTATCCTATCCTCTATCCTATCCTATCCTCTATCCTATCCTATCCTCTATCCTATCCTATCCTCTATCCTATCCTATCCTCTATCCTATCCTATCCTCTATCCTATTCTATCCTCTATCCTATCCTATCCTCTATCCTATCCTATCCTCTTTCCTATCCAATGCCCTGTCCTATTCTCTATCCGATCCTATCGTCTATACTGTCCTATCCTCCATAATATCGTATCCTCTATCCTATCCTATCCTCTATCCTATACTATCCTCTATCCTATCCTATCCTCTATCCTATACTATCCTCTATCCTATCCTATCCTCTATCCTATCCTATCCTCTAGCCTATCCTATCCTCTATCCTATCTTATCCTCTATCCTATCCTATCCTCTATCCTATCCTATCCTCTATCCTATCCTATCCTCTATCCTATACTATCCTCTATCCTATCCTATCCTCTATCCTATCCTATCCTCTAGCCTATCCTTTCCTCTATCCTATCCTATCCTCTATCCTATCCTATCCTCTATCCTATCCTATCCTCTATCCTATCCTATCCTCTATCCTATCCTATCCTTTATCCTATCCTATCCTCTCACCAATCCTATCCTCAATCCTATCCTATCCTCAATCCTATCCTATCCTCTATCCTATACTATCCTCTATCCTATCCTATCCTCTATCCTATCCTTTCCTCTATCCTATCGTATCCTCTATCCTATCCTATCCCCTATAGTCTGCTCTATCCTATCCTATCCACTATCCTATCCTATCCTCTATCCTCTATCCTATCCTCTATCCTATCCTATCCTCTCACCAATCCTATCCTCAATCCTATCCTATCCTCTATCCTATCCTATCCACTATCCTATCCTATCGTCTATCCTATCCTATCCTCTATCCTATCCTATCGTCTATCCTATCCGATCCTCTATCCTATCCTATCCTCTATCCTATCCTATCCTCTATCCTATCCTATCCTCTCTCCTATCCTATCCTCTATCCTATCCAATCCTCTATCCTATCCTATCCTCTATCCTATCCTATCCTCTATCCAATCCTATCCGATATCCTATCCTATCCTCTATCCTATCCTATCCTCTATCCTATCCCATTCTCTATCCTATCCTATCGTCTTTCCTATCCTATTGTGTATCCTATCCTATCCTTTATCCTATCCTATCCTCTCACAAATCCTATCCTCAATCCTATCCTATCCTCTATCCTATACTATCCTCTATCCTATCCTATCCTCTATCCTATCCTATCCTCTATCCTATACTATCCTCTATCCTATCCTATCCTCTATCCTGTCCTATCCTCTATCCTATCCTATCCTCTATCCTATCCTATCCTCTATCCTATCCTATCCTCTATCCTATCCTATCCCTTATCCTATCCTATCCTCTATCCTATCCTATCCTCTATCCTATCCTATCCTCTATCCTATACTATCCTGTATCCTATCCTATCCTCTATCCTATCCTATCCTCTAGCCTATCCTATCCTCTATCCTATCCTATCCTGTATCCTATCCTATCCTCTATCCTATCCTATCCTCTATCCTATCCTATCCTCTATCCTATCCTATCCTCTATCCTATTCTATCCTATATCCTATCCTATCCTCTATCCTATCCTATCCTCTTTCCTATCCAATGCCCTGTCCTATTCTCTATCCGATCCTATCGTCTATACTATCCTATCCTCTATAATATCGTATCCTCTATCCTATCCTATCCTCTATCCTATAATATCATCTATCCTATCCTATCCTCTATCCTATCCTATCCTCTATCCTATCCTATCCTCTATCCTATCCTATCCTCTATCCTATCCTATCCTCTATCCTATCCTATCCTATCCTCTATCCTATCCTATCCTCTATCCTATCCTATCCTCTATCCTATCCTATCCTCTATCCTATACTATCCCCTATCCTATACTATCCTCTATCCTATCCTATCCTCTATCCTATCCTATCCTCTAGCCTATCCTATCCTCTATCCTATCCTATCCTCTATCCTATCCTATCCTCTATCCTATCCTATCGTCTATCCTATCCTATCCTCTATCCTATCCTATCCTCTATCCTATCCTATCCTCTATCCTATCCTATCCTCTATCCTATCCTATCCAATCCTCTATCCTATCCTCTAACTTATCCTATCCTCTATCCTATCTTATCCTCTGTCCTATCCTATCCTCTATCCTATCCTATCCTCTATACTATCCTATCCTCTATCCTATCTTATCCTCTGTCCTATCCTATCCTCTATCCTATCCTATACTCTATCCTATCCTATCCTCTATCCTATCCTATCCTCTATCCTATCCTATCCTCTATCCTATTCTATCCTCTATCCTATCCTATCCTCTATCCTATCCTATCCTCTTTCCTATCCAATGCCCTGTCCTATTCTCTATCCGATCCTATCGTCTATACTATCCTATCCTCTATAATATCGTATCCTCTATCCTATCCTATCCTCTATCCTATAATATCATCTATCCTATCCTATCCTCTATCCTATCCTATCCTCTATCCTATCCTATCCTCTATCCTATCCTATCCTCTATCCTATCCTATCCTCTATCCTATCCTATCCTCTATCCTATCCTATCCTCTATCCTATCCTATCCTCTATCCTATCCTATCCTCTATCCTATCCTATCCTCTATCCTATCCTATCCTCTATCCTATCCTATCCCCTATAGTCTGCTCTATCCTATCCCATCCACTATCCTATCCTATCCTCTATCCTCTATCCTATTCTCTATCCTATCCTCTATCCTATCCTATCCTATCCTCTATCCTATCCTATCCTCTATCCTATACTATCCTCTATCCTATCCTATCCTCTATCCTGTCCTATCCTCTATCCTATCCTATCCTCTATCCTATCCTATCGTCTATCATATCCCATCGTCTATCCTATCCTATCCTCTATTATATCCTATCCTCTATCCTATCCTATCCTCTATCCTATCCTATCCTCAATCCTATACTATCCTGTATCCTATCCTATCCTCTATCCTATCCTATCCTCTAGCCTATCCTATCCTCTATCCTATCCTATCCTGTATCCTATCCTATCCTCTATCCTATCCCATTCTCTATCCTATCCTATCCTCTTTCCTATCCTATCCTCTATCCTATCCAATCCTATTTCGTATCCTCTATCCTATCCTATCCTCTATCCTATCCAAACCTTTATCCTATCCTATCCTCTATCCTATCCTATCCCCTATCCTATCCTAACCTCTATCCTATCCTATCCTCTATCCTATCCTATCCTATCCTCTATCCTATCCTATCCTCTATCCTATCCTATCCTCTATCCTATCCTATCCTCTATCCTATCCTATCCTCTATCCTATCCTATCCTCTATCCTATCCAAACCTTTATCCTATCCTATCCTCTATCCTATCCTATCCCCTATCCTATCCTATCCTCTATCCTATCCTATCCTCTATCCTATCCTATCCTATCCTCTATCCTATCCTATCCTCTATCCTATCGTATCCTCTATCCTATCCTATCCTCTCACCAATCCTATCCTCAATCCTATCCTATCCTCTATCCTATCCTATCCACTATCCTATCCTATCGTCTATCCTATCCTATCCTCTATCCTATCCTATCGTCTATCCTATCCGATCCTCTATCCTATCCTATCCTCTATCCTATCCTATCCTCTATCCTATCCTATCCACTATCCTATCCTATCGTCTATCCTATCCTATCCTCTAACCTATCCCATCGTCTATCCTATCCGATCCTCTATCCTATACTATCCTCTATCCTATCCTATCCTCTATCCTATCCTATCGTCTATCCTATCCTATCCTCTATCCTATCCTATCCTCTATCCTATCCTATCCTCTATCCTATCCTATCCTCTATCCTATCCTATCCTCTATCCTATCCCATTCTCTATCCTATCCTATCCTCTTTCCTATCCTATCCTCTATCCTATCCAATCCTATTTCGTATCCTCTATCCTATCCTATCCTCTATCCTATCCAAACCTTTATCCTATCCTATCCTCTATCCTATCCTATCCCCTATCCTATCCTATCCTATCCTCTATCCTATCCTATCCTCTATCCTATCCTATCCTCTATCCTATCCTATCCTATCCTCTATCCTATCCTATCCTCTATCCTATCCTATCCTCTATCCTATCCTATCCTCTATCCTATCCTATCCTCTATCCTATCCTATCCTCTATCCTATCCTATCCTCTATCCTATTCTATCCTCTATCCTATCCTATCCTCTATCCTATCCTATCCTCTTTCCTATCCAATGCCCTGTCCTATTCTCTATCCGATCCTATCGTCTATACTGTCCTATCCTCCATAATATCGTATCCTCTATCCTATCCTATCCTCTATCCTATACTATCCTCTATCCTATCCTATCCTCTATCCTATACTATCCTCTATCCTATCCTATCCTCTATCCTATCCTATCCTCTAGCCTATCCTATCCTCTATCCTATCCTATCCTCTATCCTATCCTATCCTCTATCCTATCCTATCCTCTATCCTATCCTATCCTCTATCCTATACTATCCTCTATCCTATCCTATCCTCTATCCTATCCTATCCTCTAGCCTATCCTATCCTCTATCCTATCCTATCCTCTATCCTATCCTATCCTCTATCCTATCCTATCCTCTATCCTATCCTATCCTTTATCCTATCCTATCCTCTCACCAATCCTATCCTCAATCCTATCCTATCCTCAATCCTATCCTATCCTCTATCCTATACTATCCTCTATCCTATCCTATCCTCTATCCTATCCTTTCCTCTATCCTATCGTATCCTCTATCCTATCCTATCCCCTATAGTCTGCTCTATCCTATCCTATCCACTATCCTATCCTATCCTCTATCCTCTATCCTATCCTCTATCCTATCCTATCCTCTCACCAATCCTATCCTCAATCCTATCCTATCCTCTATCCTATCCTATCCACTATCCTATCCTATCGTCTATCCTATCCTATCCTCTATCCTATCCTATCGTCTATCCTATCCGATCCTCTATCCTATCCTATCCTCTATCCTATCCTATCCTCTATCCTATCCTATCCTCTATCCTATCCTATCCTCTATCCTATCCAATCCTCTATCCTATCCTATCCTCTATCCTATCCTATCCTCTATCCTATCCCATTCTCTATCCTATCCTATCGTCTTTCCTATCCTATTGTCTATCCTATCCTATCCTTTATCCTATCCTATCCTCTCACCAATCCTATCCTCAATCCTATCCTATCCTCTATCCTATACTATCCTCTATCCTATCCTATCCTCTATCCTATCCTATCCTCTATCCTATACTATCCTCTATCCTATCCTATCCTCTATCCTGTCCTATCCTCTATCCTATCCTATCCTCTATCCTATCCTATCCTCTATCCTATCCTATCCTCTATCCTATCCTATCCCTTATCCTATCCTATCCTCTATCCTATCCTATCCTCTATCCTATCCTATCCTCTATCCTATACTATCCTGTATCCTATCCTATCCTCTATCCTATCCTATCCTCTAGCCTATCCTATCCTCTATCCTATCCTATCCTGTATCCTATCCTATCCTCTATCCTATCCTATCCTCTATCCTATCCTATCCTCTATCCTATCCTATCCTCTATCCTATTCTATCCTATATCCTATCCTATCCTCTATCCTATCCTATCCTCTTTCCTATCCAATGCCCTGTCCTATTCTCTATCCGATCCTATCGTCTATACTATCCTATCCTCTATAATATCGTATCCTCTATCCTATCCTATCCTCTATCCTATAATATCATCTATCCTATCCTATCCTCTATCCTATCCTATCCTCTATCCTATCCTATCCTCTATCCTATCCTATCCTATCCTCTATCCTATCCTATCCTCTATCCTATCCTATCCTCTATCCTATCCTATCCTCTATCCTATACTATCCCCTATCCTATACTATCCTCTATCCTATCCTATCCTCTATCCTATCCTATCCTCTAGCCTATCCTATCCTCTATCCTATCCTATCCTCTATCCTATCCTATCCTCTATCCTATCCTATCGTCTATCCTATCCTATCCTCTATCCTATCCTATCCTCTATCCTATCCTATCCTCTATCCTATCCTATCCTCTATCCTATCCTATCCAATCCTCTATCCTATCCTCTAACTTATCCTATCCTCTATCCTATCTTATCCTCTGTCCTATCCTATCCTCTATCCTATCCTATCCTCTATACTATCCTATCCTCTATCCTATCTTATCCTCTGTCCTATCCTATCCTCTATCCTATCCTATACTCTATCCTATCCTATCCTCTATCCTATCCTATCCTCTATCCTATCCTATCCTCTATCCTATTCTATCCTCTATCCTATCCTATCCTCTATCCTATCCTATCCTCTTTCCTATCCAATGCCCTGTCCTATTCTCTATGCGATCCTATCGTCTATGCTATCCTATCCTCTATAATATCGTATCCTCTATCCTATCCTATCCTCTATCCTATAATATCATCTATCCTATCCTATCCTCTATCCTATCCTATCCTCTATCCTATCCTATCCTCTATCCTATCCTATCCTCTATCCTATCCTATCCTCTATCCTATCCTATCCTTTTTTTTTTTTTTTTTTTTTTTTTTTATCGTGAGGAAATGTTTTATACATACCCCGACTCCCTGGGGGAAGCCGGGGTTATGTGGGATTCTCTCCGGGGGGCGGAGCCCCCGGAGACTACCCACTAAAACCTCACGCCCACCTAAGCTACATGGGAGGTGCCTGGATCACGCGAGTACTCAACAGGACGCCTCCCAGCTATCATCATGCCCCGGGGGAGGGGTTAACCTCCCCCACTGCCTACGCTATAAGACCCCGGGCGGAGGGACCCGCCCGGTGTCCCCATCCCTGGAGCCTTCGGATTGGGCTTCCCGAGCCCCAGCTCGGTCCACCCACAGCTCCCGGAGTCTTCGTGTCCCGCTCGGGGCCGGTGTCCCGAAGGAACCGGCCCCGGCCGAGGCACGAAGACGCCGCCACCGGAAGGAAGGGCCGTCGGAGGCGCGATCCGGCACGCCCCGACCCTTCCTCACCCAAATCCCCCCACGAATCCCCCTCCCTTAACGGGAGGGACGGACCGACACCCCCCCAAACCGGGAAATTAACCCGGGGGGTGTCGGCCTATCACGGGGGGAGCTATGCTCCCCCCCGGGGGCCCGGGTCAGCTCACGCCCCGGGCCCCCAAATTCGCCGCCCCCAATGGTGGGGGCATAACAGGGCGCGGGGGAACACCCCGCGCCAACCCCACTCCGCCCCCCACCACCGGGGGCACACGTTGACGCGGGGGAGACCCCCGCGCCCTCCCTACCCTCTCCGCCCCCCTCCTGGGGGGCACACGCCGGCGCGGGGGTCGTCCCCGCGCCCACACCCTCCTCGCGGAGCCCGGGTCATCCTATCCTATCCTCTATCCTATCCTATCCTCTATCCTATCCTATCCTCTATCCTATCCTATCCCCTATAGTCTGCTCTATCCTATCCCATCCACTATCCTATCCTATCCTCTATCCTCTATCCTATTCTCTATCCTATCCTCTATCCTATCCTATCCTATCCTCTATCCTATCCTATCCTCTATCCTATCCTACCCTCTATCCTATACTATCCTCTATCCTATCCTATCCTCTATCCTATCCTATCCTCTAGCCTATCCTATCCTCTATCCTATCCTATCCTCTATCCTATCCTATCCACTATCCTATCCCATTCTCTATCCTATCCTATCCTCTTTCCTATCCTATCCTCTATCCTATCCAATCCTATTTCGTATCCTCTATCCTATCCTATCCTCTATCCTATCCAAACCTTTATCCTATCCTATCCTCTATCCTATCCTATCCCCTATCCTATCCTATCCTCTATCCTATCCTATCCTCTATCCTATCCTATCCTATCCTCTATCCTATTCTATCCTCTATCCTATCCTATCCTCTATCCTATCCTATCCTCTATCCTATCCTATCCTCTATCCTATCCTATCCTCTATCCTATCCTATCCTCTATCCTATCCAATCCTCTATCCTATCCTATCTTCTATCCTATCCTATCCTCTAATCCAATCCTATCCGATATCCTATCCTATCCTCTATCCTATCCTATCCTCTATCCTATCCCATTCTCTATCCTATCCTATCCTCTTTCCTATCCTATTGTCTATCCTATCCTATCCTTTATCCTATCCTATCCTCTCACCAATCCTATCCTCAATCCTATCCTATCCTCTATCCTATACTATCCTCTATCCTATCCTATCCTCTATCCTATCCTATCCTCTATCCGATCATATCCTCTATCCTATCCTATCCTATCCTCTATAATATCGTATCCTTTATCCCATCCCATCCTCTATCCTATCCTATCCTCTATCCTATCCTATCCTCTATCCTATCCTATCCTCTATCCTATCCTATCGTCTATCATATCCTATCGTCTATCCTATCCTATCCTCTATTATATCCTATCCTCTATCCTATCCTATCCTCTATCCTATCCTATCCTCTATCCTATACTATCCTCTATCCTATCCTATCCTCTATCCTATCCTATCCTCTAGCCTATCCTATCCTCTATCCTATCCTATCCTGTATCCTATCCTATCCTCTATCCTATCCTATCCTCTATCCTATCCTATCCTCTATCCTATCCTATCCTCTATCCTATTCTATCCTATATCCTATCCTATCCTCTATCCTATCCTATCCTCTTTCCTATCCAATGCCCTGTCCTATTCTCTATCCGATCCTATCGTCTATACTATCCTATCCTCTATAATATCGTATCCTCTATCCTATCCTATCCTGTATCCTATCCTATCCTCTATCCTATCCTATCCTCTTTCCTATCCAATGCCCTGTCCTATTCTCTATCCGATCCTATCGTCTATACTATCCTATCCTCTATAATATCGTATCCTCTATCCTATCCTATCCTCTATCCTATAATATCATCTATCCTATCCTATCCTCTATCCTATCCTATGCTCTATCCTATCCTATCCTCTATCCTATCCTATCCTCTATCCTATCCTATCCCCTATAGTCTGCTCTATCCTACCCTATCCACTATCCTATCCTATCCTCTATCCTCTATCCTATCCTCTATCCTATCCTATCCTATCCTCTATCCTATCCTATCCTCTATCCTATCCTATCCTCTATCCTATCCTATCCTCTATCCTATACTATCCTCTATCCTATCCTATCCTCTATCCTATCCTATCCTCTAGCCTATCCTATCCTCTATCCTATCCTATCCTCTATCCTATCCTATCCTCTATCCTATCCTATCCTCTATCCTATCCTATCCTCTATCCTATCCTATCCTCTATCCTATCCTATCCTCTATCCTATCCTATCCTCTATCCTATCCTATCCCTTATCCTATCCTATCCTCTATCCTATCCCATTCTCTATCCTATCCTATCCTCTTTCCTATCCTATCCTCTATCCTATCCAATCCTATTTCGTATCCTCTATCCTATCCTATCCTCTATCCTATCCAAACCTTTATCCTATCCTATCCTCTATCCTATCCTATCCCCTATCCTATCCTATCCTCTATCCTATCCTATCCTCTATCCTATCCTATCCTATCCTCTATCCTATCCTATCCTCTATCCTATCCTATCCTCTATCCTATCCTATCCTCTATCCTATCCTATCCTCTATCCTATCCTATCCTCTATCCTATCCTATCCTCTATCCTATCCTATCCTCTATCCTATCCTATCCTCTATCCTATCCTATCCTCTATCCTATCCTATCCTCTATCCTATCCTATCCTCTATCCTATCCTATCCTCTATCCTATCCCATTCTCTATCCTATCCTATCCTCTTTCCTATCCTATCCTCTATCCTATCCAATCCTATTTCGTATCCTCTATCCTATCCAAACCTTTATCCTATCCTATCCTCTATCCTATCCTATCCCCTATCCTATCCTATCCTCTATCCTATCCTATCCTCTATCCTATCCTATCCTATCCTCTATCCTATCCTATCCTATCCTCTATCCTATTCTATCCTCTATCCTATCCTATCCTCTATCCTATCCTATCCTCTATCCTATCCTATCCTCTATCCTATCCTATCCTCTATCCTATCCTATCCTCTATCCTATCCTATCCCCTATAGTCTGCTCTATCCTATCCTATCCTCTATGCTATACTATCCTCTATCCTATCCTATCCTCTATCCTATCCTATCCTCTAGCCTATCCTATCCTCTATCCTATCCTATCCTCTATCCTATCCTATCCTCTATCCTATCCTATCCTCTATCCTATCCTATCCTCTATCCAATCCTATCCACTATCCTATCCTATCCTCTATCCTATCCTATCCTCTATCCTATCCCATTCTCTATCCTATCCTATCGTCTTTCCTATCCTATTGTCTATCCTACCCTATCCACTATCCTATCCTATCCTCTATCCTCTATCCTATCCTCTATCCTATCCTATCCTATCATCTATCCTATCCTATCCTCTATCCTATCCTATCCTCTATCCTATCCTATCCTCTATCCTATACTATCCTCTATCCTATCCTATCCTCTTTCCTATCCAATGCCCTGTCCTATTCTCTATCCGATCCTATCGTCTATACTATCCTATCCTCTATAATATCGTATCCTCTATCCTATCCTATCCTCTATCCTATAATATCATCTATCCTATCCTATCCTCTATCCTATCCTATGCTCTATCCTATCCTATCCTCTATCCTATCCTATCCTCTATCCTATCCTATCCCCTATAGTCTGCTCTATCCTACCCTATCCACTATCCTATCCTATCCTCTATCCTCTATCCTATCCTCTATCCTATCCTATCCTATCCTCTATCCTATCCTATCCTCTATCCTATCCTATCCTCTATCCTATCCTATCCTCTATCCTATACTATCCTCTATCCTATCCTATCCTCTATCCTATCCTATCCTCTAGCCTATCCTATCCTCTATCCTATCCTATCCTCTATCCTATCCTATCCTCTATCCTATCCTATCCTCTATCCTATCCTATCCTCTATCCTATCCTATCCTCTATCCTATCCTATCCTCTATCCTATCCTATCCTCTATCCTATCCTATCCCTTATCCTATCCTATCCTCTATCCTATCCCATTCTCTATCCTATCCTATCCTCTTTCCTATCCTATCCTCTATCCTATCCAATCCTATTTCGTATCCTCTATCCTATCCTATCCTCTATCCTATCCAAACCTTTATCCTATCCTATCCTCTATCCTATCCTATCCCCTATCCTATCCTATCCTCTATCCTATCCTATCCTCTATCCTATCCTATCCTATCCTCTATCCTATCCTATCCTCTATCCTATCCTATCCTCTATCCTATCCTATCCTCTATCCTATCCTATCCTCTATCCTATCCTATCCTCTATCCTATCCTATCCTCTATCCTATCCTATCCTCTATCCTATCCTATCCTCTATCCTATCCTATCCTCTATCCTATCCTATCCTCTATCCTATCCTATCCTCTATCCTATCCTATCCTCTATCCTATCCTATCCTCTATCCTATCCCATTCTCTATCCTATCCTATCCTCTTTCCTATCCTATCCTCTATCCTATCCAATCCTATTTCGTATCCTCTATCCTATCCTATCCTCTATCCTATCCAAACCTTTATCCTATCCTATCCTCTATCCTATCCTATCCCCTATCCTATCCTATCCTCTATCCTATCCTATCCTCTATCCTATCCTATCCTATCCTCTATCCTATTCTATCCTCTATCCTATCCTATCCTCTATCCTATCCTATCCTCTATCCTATCCTATCCTCTATCCTATCCTATCCTCTATCCTATCCTATCCCCTATAGTCTGCTCTATCCTATCCTATCCTCTATGCTATACTATCCTCTATCCTATCCTATCCTCTATCCTATCCTATCCTCTAGCCTATCCTATCCTCTATCCTATCCTATCCTCTATCCTATCCTATCCTCTATCCTATCCTATCCTCTATCCTATCCTATCCTCTATCCAATCCTATCCACTATCCTATCCTATCCTCTATCCTATCCTATCCTCTATCCTATCCCATTCTCTATCCTATCCTATCGTCTTTCCTATCCTATTGTCTATCCTATCCTATCCTTTATCCTATCCTATCCTCTCACCAATCCTATCCTCAATCCTATCCTATCCTCTATCCTATACTATCCTCTGTCCTATCCTATCCTCTATCCTATCCTTTCCTCTATCCTATCGTATCCTCTATCCTATCCTATCCCCTATAGTCTGCTCTATCCTATCCTATCCACTATCCTATCCTATCCTCTATCCTCTATCCTATCCTCTATCCTATCCTATCCTATCCTCTAACATATCCTATCCTCTATCCTATCCTATCCTCTAACATATCCTATCCTCTATCCTATCCTATCCTCTATCCTATCCTATCCTCTATCCTATCCTATCCTCTATCCTATCCTATCCTCTATCCTATCCTATCCTCTATCCAATCCTATCCACTATCCTATCCTATCCTCTATCCTATCCTATCCTCTATCCTATCCTATCGTCTATCATATCCTATCGTCTATCCTATCCTATCCTCTATTATATCCTATCCTCTATCCTATCCTATCCTCTATCCTATCCTATCCTCTATCCTATACTATCCTGTATCCTATCCTATCCTCTATCCTATCCTATCCTCTAGCCTATCCTATCCTCTATCCTATCCTATCCTGTATCCTATCCTATCCTCTATCCTATCCTATCCTCTATCCTATCCTATCCTCTATCCTATCCTATCCTCTATCCTATTCTATCCTATATCCTATCCTATCCTCTATCCTATCCTATCCTCTATCCTATCCTATCCTCTATCCAATCCTATCCACTATCCTATCCTATCCGATATCCTATCCTATCCTCTATCCTATCCTATCCTCTATCCTATCCCATTCTCTATCCTATCCTATCCTCTTTCCTATCCTATTGTCTATCCTATCCTATCCTTTATCCTATCCTATCCTCTCACCAATCCTATCCTCAATCCTATCCTATCCTCTATCCTATACTATCCTCTATCCTATCCTATCCTCTATCCTATCCTATCCTCTATCCGATCATATCCTCTATCCTATCCTATCCTATCCTCTATAATATCGTATCCTTTATCCCATCCCATCCTCTATCCTATTCTATCCTCTATCCTATCCTATCCTCTATCCTATCCTATCCTCTATCCTATCCTATCGTCTATCATATCCTATCGTCTATCCTATCCTATCCTCTATTATATCCTATCCTCTATCCTATCCTATCCTCTATCCTATCCTATCCTCTATCCTATACTATCCTCTATCCTATCCTATCCTCTATCCTATCCTATCCTCTAGCCTATCCTATCCTCTATCCTATCCTATCCTGTATCCTATCCTATCCTCTATCCTATCCTATCCTCTATCCTATCCTATCCTCTATCCTATCCTATCCTCTATCCTATTCTATCCTATATCCTATCCTATCCTCTATCCTATCCTATCCTCTTTCCTATCCAATGCCCTGTCCTATTCTCTATCCGATCCTATCGTCTATACTATCCTATCCTCTATAATATCGTATCCTCTATCCTATCCTATCCTGTATCCTATCCTATCCTCTATCCTATCCTATCCTCTTTCCTATCCAATGCCCTGTCCTATTCTCTATCCGATCCTATCGTCTATACTATCCTATCCTCTATAATATCGTATCCTCTATCCTATCCTATCCTCTATCCTATAATATCATCTATCCTATCCTATCCTCTATCCTATCCTATGCTCTATCCTATCCTATCCTCTATCCTATCCTATCCTCTATCCTATCCTATCCCCTATAGTCTGCTCTATCCTACCCTATCCACTATCCTATCCTATCCTCTATCCTCTATCCTATCCTCTATCCTCTATCCTATCCTCTATCCTATCCTATCCTATCCTCTATCCTATCCTATCCTCTATCCTATCCTATCCTCTATCCTATCCTATCCTCTATCCTATACTATCCTCTATCCTATCCTATCCTCTATCCTATCCTATCCTCTAGCCTATCCTATCCTCTATCCTATCCTATCCTCTATCCTATCCTATCCTCTATCCTATCCTATCCTCTATCCTATCCTATCCTCTATCCTATCCTATCCTCTATCCTATCCTATCCTCTATCCTATCCTATCCTCTATCCTATCCTATCCCTTATCCTATCCTATCCTCTATCCTATCCCATTCTCTATCCTATCCTATCCTCTTTCCTATCCTATCCTCTATCCTATCCAATCCTATTTCGTATCCTCTATCCTATCCTATCCTCTATCCTATCCAAACCTTTATCCTATCCTATCCTCTATCCTATCCTATCCCCTATCCTATCCTATCCTCTATCCTATCCTATCCTCTATCCTATCCTATCCTATCCTCTATCCTATCCTATCCTCTATCCTATCCTATCCTCTATCCTATCCTATCCTCTATCCTATCCTATCCTCTATCCTATCCTATCCTCTATCCTATCCTATCCTCTATCCTATCCTATCCTCTATCCTATCCTATCCTCTATCCTATCCTATCCTCTATCCTATCCTATCCTCTATCCTATCCTATCCTCTATCCTATCCTATCCTCTATCCTATCCTATCCTCTATCCTATCCTATCCTCTATCCTATCCCATTCTCTATCCTATCCTATCCTCTTTCCTATCCTATCCTCTATCCTATCCAATCCTATTTCGTATCCTCTATCCTATCCTATCCTCTATCCTATCCAAACCTTTATCCTATCCTATCCTCTATCCTATCCTATCCCCTATCCTATCCTATCCTCTATCCTATCCTATCCTCTATCCTATCCTATCCTATCCTCTATCCTATTCTATCCTCTATCCTATCCTATCCTCTATCCTATCCTATCCTCTATCCTATCCTATCCTCTATCCTATCCTATCCTCTATCCTATCCTATCCTCTATCCTATCCTATCCACTATAGTCTGCTCTATCCTATCCTATCCTCTATGCTATACTATCCTCTATCCTATCCTATCCTCTATCCTATCCTATCCTCTAGCCTATCCTATCCTCTATCCTATCCTATCCTCTATCCTATCCTATCCTCTATCCTATCCTATCCTCTATCCTATCCTATCCTCTATCCAATCCTATCCACTATCCTATCCTATCCTCTATCCTATCCTATCCTCTATCCTATCCCATTCTCTATCCTATCCTATCGTCTTTCCTATCCTATTGTCTATCCTATCCTATCCTTTATCCTATCCTATCCTCTCACCAATCCTATCCTCAATCCTATCCTATCCTCTATCCTATCCTATCCTCTATCCTATTCTATCCTATATCCTATCCTATCCTCTATCCTATCCTATCCTCTTTCCTATCCAATGCCCTGTCCTATTCTCTATCCGATCCTATCGTCTATACTATCCTATCCTCTATAATATCGTATCCTCTATCCTATCCTATCCTGTATCCTATCCTATCCTCTATCCTATCCTATCCTCTTTCCTATCCAATGCCCTGTCCTATTCTCTATCCGATCCTATCGTCTATACTATCCTATCCTCTATAATATCGTATCCTCTATCCTATCCTATCCTCTATCCTATAATATCATCTATCCTATCCTATCCTCTATCCTATCCTATGCTCTATCCTATCCTATCCTCTATCCTATCCTATCCTCTATCCTATCCTATCCCCTATAGTCTGCTCTATCCTACCCTATCCACTATCCTATCCTATCCTCTATCCTCTATCCTATCCTCTATCCTCTATCCTATCCTCTATCCTATCCTATCCTATCCTCTATCCTATCCTATCCTCTATCCTATCCTATCCTCTATCCTATCCTATCCTCTATCCTATACTATCCTCTATCCTATCCTATCCTCTATCCTATCCTATCCTCTAGCCTATCCTATCCTCTATCCTATCCTATCCTCTATCCTATCCTATCCTCTATCCTATCCTATCCTCTATCCTATCCTATCCTCTATCCTATCCTATCCTCTATCCTATCCTATCCTCTATCCTATCCTATCCCTTATCCTATCCTATCCTCTATCCTATCCCATTCTCTATCCTATCCTATCCTCTTTCCTATCCTATCCTCTATCCTATCCAATCCTATTTCGTATCCTCTATCCTATCCTATCCTCTATCCTATCCAAACCTTTATCCTATCCTATCCTCTATCCTATCCTATCCCCTATCCTATCCTATCCTCTATCCTATCCTATCCTCTATCCTATCCTATCCTATCCTCTATCCTATCCTATCCTCTATCCTATCCTATCCTCTATCCTATCCTATCCTCTATCCTATCCTATCCTCTATCCTATCCTATCCTCTATCCTATCCTATCCTCTATCCTATCCTATCCTCTATCCTATTCTATCCTCTATCCTATCCTATCCTCTTTCCTATCCAATGCCCTGTCCTATTCTCTATCCGATCCTATCGTCTATATTGTCCTATCCTCCATAATATCATATCCTCTATCCTATCCTATCCTCTATCCTATCCTATCCTCTATCCTATCCTATCCTCTATCCTATACTATCCCCTATCCTATACTATCCTCTATCCTATCCTATCCTCTATCCTATCCTATCCTCTAGCCTATCCTATCCTCTATCCTATCCTATCCTCTATCCTATCCTATCCTCTATCCTATCCTATCGTCTATCCTATCCTATCCTCTATCCTATCCTATCCTCTATCCTATCCTATCCTCTATCCTATCCTATCCTCTATCCTATCCTATCCAATCCTCTATCCTATCCTCTAACTTATCCTATCCTCTATCCTATCTTATCCTCTGTCCTATCCTATCCTCTATCCTATCCTATCCTCTATACTATCCTATCCTCTATCCTATAATATCATCTATCCTATCCTATCGTCTATCCTATCCTATCCTCTATTATATCCTATCCTCTATCCTATCCTATCCTCTATCCTATCCTATCCTCTATCCTATACTATCCTGTATCCTATCCTATCCTCTATCCTATCCTATCCTCTAGCCTATCCTATCCTCTATCCTATCCTATCCTGTATCCTATCCTATCCTCTATCCTATCCTATCCTCTATCCTATCCTATCCTCTATCCTATCCTATCCTCTATCCTATTCTATCCTATATCCTATCCTATCCTCTATCCTATCCTATCCTCTTTCCTATCAAATGCCCTGTCCTATTCTCTATCCGATCCTATCGTCTATACTATCCTATCCTCTATAATATCGTATCCTCTATCCTATCCTATCCTCTATCCTATAATATCATCTATCCTATCCTATCTTCTATCCTATCCTATGCTCTATCCTATCCTATCCTCTATCCTATCCTATCCTCTATCCTATCCTATCCCCTATAGTCTGCTCTATCCTACCCTATCCACTATCCTATCCTATCCTCTATCCTCTATCCTATCCTCTATCCTATCCTATCCTATCCTCTATCCTATCCTATCCTCTATCCTATCCTATCCTCTATCCTATCCTATCCTCTATCCTATACTATCCTCTATCCTATCCTATCCTCTATCCTATCCTATCCTCTAGCCTATCCTATCCTCTATCCTATCCTATCCTCTATCCTATCCTATCCTCTATCCTATCCTATCATCTATCCTATCCTATCCTCTATCCTATCCTATCCTATCCTCTATCCTATCCTATCCTCTATCCTATCCTATCCTCTATCCTATCCTATCCCTTATCCTATCCTATCCTCTATCCTATCCCATTCTCTATCCTATCCTATCCTCTTTCCTATCCTATCCTCTATCCTATCCAATCCTATTTCGTATCCTCTATCCTATCCTATCCTCTATCCTATCCAAACCTTTATCCTATCCTATCCTCTATCCTATCCTATCCCCTATCCTATCCTATCCTCTATCCTATCCTATCCTCTATCCTATCCTATCCTATCCTCTATCCTATCCTATCCTCTATCCTATCCTATCCTCTATCCTATCCTATCCTCTATCCTATCCTATCCTCTATCCTATCCTATCCTCTATCCTATCCTATCCTCTATCCTATCCTATCCTCTATCCTATCCTATCCTCTATCCTATCCTATCCTCTATCCTATCCTATCCTCTATCCTATCCTATCCTCTATCCTATCCTATCCTCTATCCTATCCTATCCTCTATCCTATCCCATTCTCTATCCTATCCTATCCTCTTTCCTATCCTATCCTCTATCCTATCCAATCCTATTTCGTATCCTCTATCCTATCCTATCCTCTATCCTATCCAAACCTTTATCCTATCCTATCCTCTATCCTATCCTATCCCCTATCCTATCCTATCCTCTATCCTATCCTATCCTCTATCCTATCCTATCCTATCCTCTATCCTATTCTATCCTCTATCCTATCCTATCCTCTATCCTATCCTATCCTCTATCCTATCCTATCCTCTATCCTATCCTATCCTCTATCCTATCCTATCCCCTATAGTCTGCTCTATCCTATCCTATCCTCTATGCTATACTATCCTCTATCCTATCCTATCCTCTATCCTATCCTATCCTCTAGCCTATCCTATCCTCTATCCTATCCTATCCTCTATCCTATCCTATCCTCTATCCTATCCTATCCTCTATCCTATCCTATCCTCTATCCAATCCTATCCACTATCCTATCCTATCCTCTATCCTATCCTATCCTCTATCCTATCCCATTCTCTATCCTATCCTATCGTCTTTCCTATCCTATTGTCTATCCTATCCTATCCTTTATCCTATCCTATCCTCTCACCAATCCTATCCTCAATCCTATCCTATCCTCTATCCTATACTATCCTCTGTCCTATCCTATCCTCTATCCTATCCTTTCCTCTATCCTATCGTATCCTCTATCCTATCCTATCCCCTATAGTCTGCTCTATCCTATCCTATCCACTATCCTATCCTATCCTCTATCCTCTATCCTATCCTCTATCCTATCCTATCCTATCCTCTAACATATCCTATCCTCTATCCTATCCTATCCTCTATCCTATCCTATCCTCTATCCTATCCTATCCTCTATCCTATCCTATCCTCTATCCTATCCTATCCTCTATCCAATCCTATCCACTATCCTATCCTATCCTCTATCCTATCCTATCCTCTATCCTATCCTATCGTCTATCATATCCTATCGTCTATCCTATCCTATCCTCTATTATATCCTATCCTCTATCCTATCCTATCCTCTATCCTATCCTATCCTCTATCCTATACTATCCTGTATCCTATCCTATCCTCTATCCTATCCTATCCTCTAGCCTATCCTATCCTCTATCCTATCCTATCCTGTATCCTATCCTATCCTCTATCCTATCCTATCCTCTATCCTATCCTATCCTCTATCCTATCCTATCCTCTATCCTATTCTATCCTATATCCTATCCTATCCTCTATCCTATCCTATCCTCTTTCCTATCAAATGCCCTGTCCTATTCTCTATCCGATCCTATCGTCTATACTATCCTATCCTCTATAATATCGTATCCTCTATCCTATCCTATCCTCTATCCTATAATATCATCTATCCTATCCTATCCTCTATCCTATCCTATGCTCTATCCTATCCTATCCTCTATCCTATCCTATCCTCTATCCTATCCTATCCCCTATAGTCTGCTCTATCCTACCCTATCCACTATCCTATCCTATCCTCTATCCTCTATCCTATCCTCTATCCTATCCTCTATCCTATCCTATCCTATCCTCTATCCTATCCTATCCTCTATCCTATCCTATCCTCTATCCTATCCTATCCTCTATCCTATCCTATCCTCTATCCTATCCTATCCTCTATCCTATCCTATCCTCTATCCTATCCTATCCTCTATCCTATCCTATCCCTTATCCTATCCTATCCTCTATCCTATCCCATTCTCTATCCTATCCTATCCTCTTTCCTATCCTATCCTCTATCCTATCCAATCCTATTTCGTATCCTCTATCCTATCCTATCCCCTATCCTATCCTATCCTCTATCCTATCCTATCCTCTATCCTATCCTATCCTATCCTCTATCCTATTCTATCCTCTATCCTATCCTATCCTCTATCCTATCCTATCCTCTATCCTATCCTATCCTCTATCCTATCCTATCCTCTATCCTATCCTATCCCCTATAGTCTGCTCTATCCTATCCTATCCTCTATGCTATACTATCCTCTATCCTATCCTATCCTCTATCCTATCCTATCCTCTAGCCTATCCTATCCTCTATCCTATCCTATCCTCTATCCTATCCTATCCTCTATCCTATCCTATCCTCTATCCTATCCTATCCTCTATCCAATCCTATCCACTATCCTATCCTATCCTCTATCCTATCCTATCCTCTATCCTATCCCATTCTCTATCCTATCCTATCGTCTTTCCTATCCTATTGTCTATCCTATCCTATCCTTTATCCTATCCTATCCTCTCACCAATCCTATCCTCAATCCTATCCTATCCTCTATCCTATACTATCCTCTGTCCTATCCTATCCTCTATCCTATCCTTTCCTCTACCCTATCGTATCCTCTATCCTATCCTATCCCCTATAGTCTGCTCTATCCTATCCTATCCACTATCCTATCCTATCCTCTATCCTCTATCCCATCCTCTATCCTATCCTATCCTATCCTCTAACATATCCTATCCTCTATCCTATCCTATCCTCTATCCTATCCTATCCTCTATCCTATCCTATCCTCTATCCTATCCTATCCTCTATCCTATCCTATCCTCTATCCAATCCTATCCACTATCCTATCCTATCCTCTATCCTATCCTATCCTCTATCCTATCCTATCGTCTATCATATCCTATCGTCTATCCTATCCTATCCTCTATTATATCCTATCCTCTATCCTATCCTATCCTCTATCCTATCCTATCCTCTATCCTATACTATCCTGTATCCTATCCTATCCTCTATCCTATCCTATCCTCTAGCCTATCCTATCCTCTATCCTATCCTATCCTGTATCCTATCCTATCCTCTATCCTATCCTATCCTCTATCCTATCCTATCCTCTATCCTATCCTATCCTCTATCCTATTCTATCCTATATCCTATCCTATCCTCTATCCTATCCTATCCTCTTTCCTATCAAATGCCCTGTCCTATTCTCTATCCGATCCTATCGTCTATACTATCCTATCCTCTATAATATCGTATCCTCTATCCTATCCTATCCTCTATCCTATAATATCATCTATCCTATCCTATCCTCTATCCTATCCTATGCTCTATCCTATCCTATCCTCTATCCTATCCTATCCTCTATCCTATCCTATCCCCTATAGTCTGCTCTATCCTACCCTATCCACTATCCTATCCTATCCTCTATCCTCTATCCTATCCTCTATCCTATCCTCTATCCTATCCTATCCTATCCTCTATCCTATCCTATCCTCTATCCTATCCTATCCTCTATCCTATACTATCCTCTATCCTATCCTATCCTCTATCCTATCCTATCCTCTAGCCTATCCTATCCTCTATCCTATCCTATCCTCTATCCTATCCTATCCTCTATCCTATCCTATCCTCTATCCTATCCTATCCTCTATCCTATCCTATCCTCTATCCTATCCTATCCTCTATCCTATCCTATCCTCTATCCTATCCTATCCCTTATCCTATCCTATCCTCTATCCTATCCCATTCTCTATCCTATCCTATCCTCTTTCCTATCCTATCCTCTATCCTATCCAATCCTATTTCGTATCCTCTATCCTATCCTATCCTCTATCCTATCCAAACCTTTATCCTATCCTATCCTCTATCCTATCCTATCCCCTATCCTATCCTATCCTCTATCCTATCCTATCCTCTATCCTATCCTATCCTATCCTCTATCCTATCCTATCCTCTATCCTATCCTATCCTCTATCCTATCCTATCCTCTATCCTATCCTATCCTCTATCCTATCCTATCCTCTATCCTATCCTATCCTCTATCCTATTCTATCCTCTATCCTATCCTATCCTCTTTCCTATCCAATGCCCTGTCCTATTCTCTATCCGATCCTATCGTCTATACTGTCCTATCCTCCATAATATCATATCCTCTATCCTATCCTATCCTCTATCCTATCCTATCCTCTATCCTATCCTATCCTCTATCCTATACTATCCCCTATCCTATACTATCCTCTATCCTATCCTATCCTCTATCCTATCCTATCCTCTAGCCTATCCTATCCTCTATCCTATCCTATCCTCTATCCTATCCTATCCTCTATCCTATCCTATCGTCTATCCTATCCTATCCTCTATCCTATCCTATCCTCTATCCTATCCTATCCTCTATCCTATCCTATCCTCTATCCTATCCTATCCAATCCTCTATCCTATCCTCTAACTTATCCTATCCTCTATCCTATCTTATCCTCTGTCCTATCCTATCCTCTATCCTATCCTATCCTCTATACTATCCTATCCTCTATCCTATAATATCATCTATCCTATCCTATCGTCTATCCTATCCTATCCTCTATTATATCCTATCCTCTATCCTATCCTATCCTCTATCCTATCCTATCCTCTATCCTATACTATCCTGTATCCTATCCTATCCTCTATCCTATCCTATCCTCTAGCCTATCCTATCCTCTATCCTATCCTATCCTGTATCCTATCCTATCCTCTATCCTATCCTATCCTCTATCCTATCCTATCCTCTATCCTATCCTATCCTCTATCCTATTCTATCCTATATCCTATCCTATCCTCTATCCTATCCTATCCTCTTTCCTATCAAATGCCCTGTCCTATTCTCTATCCGATCCTATCGTCTATACTATCCTATCCTCTATAATATCGTATCCTCTATCCTATCCTATCCTCTATCCTATAATATCATCTATCCTATCCTATCTTCTATCCTATCCTATGCTCTATCCTATCCTATCCTCTATCCTATCCTATCCTCTATCCTATCCTATCCCCTATAGTCTGCTCTATCCTACCCTATCCACTATCCTATCCTATCCTCTATCCTCTATCCTATCCTCTATCCTATCCTATCCTATCCTCTATCCTATCCTATCCTCTATCCTATCCTATCCTCTATCCTATCCTATCCTCTATCCTATACTATCCTCTATCCTATCCTATCCTCTATCCTATCCTATCCTCTAGCCTATCCTATCCTCTATCCTATCCTATCCTCTATCCTATCCTATCCTCTATCCTATCCTATCCTCTATCCTATCCTATCCTCTATCCTATCCTATCCTATCCTCTATCCTATCCTATCCTCTATCCTATCCTATCCTCTATCCTATCCTATCCCTTATCCTATCCTATCCTCTATCCTATCCCATTCTCTATCCTATCCTATCCTCTTTCCTATCCTATCCTCTATCCTATCCAATCCTATTTCGTATCCTCTATCCTATCCTATCCTCTATCCTATCCAAACCTTTATCCTATCCTATCCTCTATCCTATCCTATCCCCTATCCTATCCTATCCTCTATCCTATCCTATCCTCTATCCTATCCTATCCTATCCTCTATCCTATCCTATCCTCTATCCTATCCTATCCTCTATCCTATCCTATCCTCTATCCTATCCTATCCTCTATCCTATCCTATCCTCTATCCTATCCTATCCTCTATCCTATCCTATCCTCTATCCTATCCTATCCTCTATCCTATCCTATCCTCTATCCTATCCTATCCTCTATCCTATCCTATCCTCTATCCTATCCTATCCTCTATCCTATCCTATCCTCTATCCTAGCCCATTCTCTATCCTATCCTATCCTCTTTCCTATCCTATCCTCTATCCTATCCAATCCTATTTCGTATCCTCTATCCTATCCTATCCTCTATCCTATCCAAACCTTTATCCTATCCTATCCTCTATCCTATCCTATCCCCTATCCTATCCTATCCTCTATCCTATCCTATCCTCTATCCTATCCTATCCTATCCTCTATCCTATTCTATCCTCTATCCTATCCTATCCTCTATCCTATCCTATCCTCTATCCTATCCTATCCTCTATCCTATCCTATCCTCTATCCTATCCTATCCCCTATAGTCTGCTCTATCCTATCCTATCCTCTATGCTATACTATCCTCTATCCTATCCTATCCTCTATCCTATCCTATCCTCTAGCCTATCCTATCCTCTATCCTATCCTATCCTCTATCCTATCCTATCCTCTATCCTATCCTATCCTCTATCCTATCCTATCCTCTATCCAATCCTATCCACTATCCTATCCTATCCTCTATCCTATCCTATCCTCTATCCTATCCCATTCTCTATCCTATCCTATCGTCTTTCCTATCCTATTGTCTATCCTATCCTATCCTTTATCCTATCCTATCCTCTCACCAATCCTATCCTCAATCCTATCCTATCCTCTATCCTATACTATCCTCTGTCCTATCCTATCCTCTATCCTATCCTTTCCTCTATCCTATCGTATCCTCTATCCTATCCTATCCCCTATAGTCTGCTCTATCCTATCCTATCCACTATCCTATCCTATCCTCTATCCTCTATCCTATCCTCTATCCTATCCTATCCTATCCTCTAACATATCCTATCCTCTATCCTATCCTATCCTCTATCCTATCCTATCCTCTATCCTATCCTATCCTCTATCCTATCCTATCCTCTATCCTATCCTATCCTCTATCCTATCCTATCCTCTATCCTATCCTATCCTCTATCCTATCCTATCGTCTATCATATCCTATCGTCTATCCTATCCTATCCTCTATTATATCCTATCCTCTATCCTATCCTATCCTCTATCCTATCCTATCCTCTATCCTATACTATCCTGTATCCTATCCTATCCTCTATCCTATCCTATCCTCTAGCCTATCCTATCCTCTATCCTATCCTATCCTGTATCCTATCCTATCCTCTATCCTATCCTATCCTCTATCCTATCCTATCCTCTATCCTATCCTATCCTCTATCCTATTCTATCCTATATCCTATCCTATCCTCTATCCTATCCTATCCTCTTTCCTATCAAATGCCCTGTCCTATTCTCTATCCGATCCTATCGTCTATACTATCCTATCCTCTATAATATCGTATCCTCTATCCTATCCTATCCTCTATCCTATAATATCATCTATCCTATCCTATCCTCTATCCTATCCTATGCTCTATCCTATCCTATCCTCTATCCTATCCTATCCTCTATCCTATCCTATCCCCTATAGTCTGCTCTATCCTACCCTATCCACTATCCTATCCTATCCTCTATCCTCTATCCTATCCTCTATCCTATCCTCTATCCTATCCTATCCTATCCTCTATCCTATCCTATCCTCTATCCTATCCTATCCTCTATCCTATACTATCCTCTATCCTATCCTATCCTCTATCCTATCCTATCCTCTAGCCTATCCTATCCTCTATCCTATCCTATCCTCTATCCTATCCTATCCTCTATCCTATCCTATCCTCTATCCTATCCTATCCTCTATCCTATCCTATCCTCTATCCTATCCTATCCTCTATCCTATCCTATCCTCTATCCTATCCTATCCCTTATCCTATCCTATCCTCTATCCTATCCCATTCTCTATCCTATCCTATCCTCTTTCCTATCCTATCCTCTATCCTATCCAATCCTATTTCGTATCCTCTATCCTATCCTATCCTCTATCCTATCCAAACCTTTATCCTATCCTATCCTCTATCCTATCCTATCCCCTATCCTATCCTATCCTCTATCCTATCCTATCCTCTATCCTATCCTATCCTATCCTCTATCCTATCCTATCCTCTATCCTATCCTATCCTCTATCCTATCCTATCCTCTATCCTATCCTATCCTCTATCCTATCCTATCCTCTATCCTATCCTATCCTCTATCCTATCCTATCCTCTATCCTATTCTATCCTCTATCCTATCCTATCCTCTTTCCTATCCAATGCCCTGTCCTATTCTCTATCCGATCCTATCGTCTATACTGTCCTATCCTCCATAATATCATATCCTCTATCCTATCCTATCCTCTATCCTATCCTATCCTCTATCCTATCCTATCCTCTATCCTATACTATCCCCTATCCTATACTATCCTCTATCCTATCCTATCCTCTATCCTATCCTATCCTCTAGCCTATCCTATCCTCTATCCTATCCTATCCTCTATCCTATCCTATCCTCTATCCTATCCTATCGTCTATCCTATCCTATCCTCTATCCTATCCTATCCTCTATCCTATCCTATCCTCTATCCTATCCTATCCTCTATCCTATCCTATCCAATCCTCTATCCTATCCTCTAACTTATCCTATCCTCTATCCTATCTTATCCTCTGTCCTATCCTATCCTCTATCCTATCCTATCCTCTATACTATCCTATCCTCTATCCTATAATATCATCTATCCTATCCTATCGTCTATCCTATCCTATCCTCTATCATATCCTATCCTCTATCCTATCCTATCCTCTATCCTATCCTATCCTCTATCCTATACTATCCTGTATCCTATCCTATCCTCTATCCTATCCTATCCTCTAGCCTATCCTATCCTCTATCCTATCCTATCCTGTATCCTATCCTATCCTCTATCCTATCCTATCCTCTATCCTATCCTATCCTCTATCCTATCCTATCCTCTATCCTATTCTATCCTATATCCTATCCTATCCTCTATCCTATCCTATCCTCTTTCCTATCAAATGCCCTGTCCTATTCTCTATCCGATCCTATCGTCTATACTATCCTATCCTCTATAATATCGTATCCTCTATCCTATCCTATCCTCTATCCTATAATATCATCTATCCTATCCTATCCTCTATCCTATCCTATGCTCTATCCTATCCTATCCTCTATCCTATCCTATCCTCTATCCTATCCTATCCCCTATAGTCTGCTCTATCCTACCCTATCCACTATCCTATCCTATCCTCTATCCTCTATCCTATCCTCTATCCTATCCTCTATCCTATCCTATCCTATCCTCTATCCTATCCTATCCTCTATCCTATCCTATCCTCTATCCTATA
This sequence comes from Halictus rubicundus, assembly GCF_050948215.1. Classification (NCBI taxonomy): domain Eukaryota; kingdom Metazoa; phylum Arthropoda; class Insecta; order Hymenoptera; family Halictidae; genus Halictus; species Halictus rubicundus. The sequence continues at coordinate 437,979 of NW_027488667.1, read as the reverse complement.
CTATCCTCTATCCTATCCTATCCTCTATCCTATCCTATCCTCTAGCCTATCCTATCCTCTATCCTATCCTATCCTCTATCCTATCCTATCCTCTATCCTATCCTATCCTCTATCCTATCCTATCCTCTATCCTATCCTATCCTCTATCCTATCCTATCCTCTATCCTATCCTATCCTCTATCCTATCCTATCCCTTATCCTATCCTATCCTCTATCCTATCCCATTCTCTATCCTATCCTATCCTCTTTCCTATCCTATCCTCTATCCTATCGAATCCTATTTCGTATCCTCTATCCTATCCTATCCTCTATCCTATCCAAACCTTTATCCTATCCTATCCTCTATCCTATCCTATCCCCTATCCTATCCTATCCTCTATCCTATCCTATCCTCTATCCTATCCTATCCTATCCTCTATCCTATCCTATCCTCTATCCTATCCTATCCTCTATCCTATCCTATCCTCTATCCTATCCTATCCTCTATCCTATCCTATCCTCTATCCTATCCTATCCTCTATCCTATCCTATCCTCTATCCTATTCTATCCTCTATCCTATCCTATCCTCTTTCCTATCCAATGCCCTGTCCTATTCTCTATCCGATCCTATCGTCTATACTGTCCTATCCTCCATAATATCATATCCTCTATCCTATCCTATCCTCTTTCCTATAATATCATCTATCCTATCCTATCCTCTATCCTATCCTATCCTCTATCCTATCCTATCCTCTATCCTATCCTATCCTCTATCCTATCCTATCCTCTATCCTATCCTATCCTCTATCCTATCCTATCCTCTATCCTATCCTATCCTCTATCCTATCCTATCCTATCCTCTATCCTATCCTATCCTCTATCCTATCCTATCCTCTATCCTATCCTATCCTCTATCCTATACTATCCCCTATCCTATACTATCCTCTATCCTATCCTATCCTCTATCCTATCCTATCCAATCCTCTATCCTATCCTCTAACTTATCCTATCCTCTATCCTATCTTATCCTCTGTCCTATCCTATCCTCTATCCTATACTATCCCCTATCCTATACTATCCTCTATCCTATCCTATCCTCTATACAATCCTATCCACTATCCTATCCTATCCTCTATCCTATCCTATCCTCTATCCTATCCTATCGTCTATCATATCCTATCGTCTATCCTATCCTATCCTCTATTATATCCTATCCTCTATCCTATCCTATCCTCTATCCTATCCTATCCTCTATCCTATACTATCCTGTATCCTATCCTATCCTCTATCCTATCCTATCCTCTAGCCTATCCTATAATCTATCCTATCCTATCCTGTATCCTATCCTATCCTCTATCCTATCCTATCCTCTATCCTATCCTATCCTCTATCCTATCCTATCCTCTATCCTATTCTATCCTATATCCTATCCTATCCTCTATCCTATCCTATCCTATCCTCTATCCTATCCTATCCTCTATCCTATCCTATCCTCTATCCTATACTATCCCCTATCCTATCCTATCCTCTATCCTATAATATCATCTATCCTATCCTATCCTCTATCCTATCCTATCCTCTATCCTATCCTATCCTCTATCCTATCCTATCCTCTATCCTATCCTATCCTCTATCCTATCCTATCCTCTATCCTATCCTATCCTATCCTCTATCCTATCCTATCCTCTATCCTATCCTATCCTCTATCCTATACTATCCCCTATCCTATACTATCATCTATCCTATCCTATCCTCTATCCTATCCTATCCTCTAGCCTATCCTATCCTCTATCCTATCCTATCCTCTATCCTATCCTATCCTCTATCCTATCCTATCGTCTATCCTATCCTATCCTCTATCATATCCTATCCTCTATCCTATCCTATCCTCTATCCTATCCTATCCTCTATCCTATCCTATCCAATCCTCTATCCTATCCTCTAACTTATCCTATCCTCTATCCTATCTTATCCTCTGTCCTATCCTATCCTCTATCCTATCCTATCCTCTATACTATCCTATCCTCTATCCTATCTTATCCTCTGTCGTATCCTATCCTCTATCCTATCCTAAACTCTATCCTATCCTATCCTCTATCCTATCCTATCCTCTATCCTATCCTATCCTCTATCCTATTCTATCCTCTATCCTATCCTATCCTCTATCCTATCCTATCCTCTATCCTATCCTATCCTCTATCCTATCCTATCCTCTATCCTATCCTATCCTCTATCCTATACTATCCCCTATCCTATCCTATCCTCTATCCTATAATATCATCTATCCTATCCTATCCTCTATCCTATCCTATCCTCTATCCTATCCTATCCTCTATCCTATCCTATCCTCTATCCTATCCTATCCTCTATCCTATCCTATCCTATCCTCTATCCTATCCTATCCTCTATCCTATCCTATCCTCTATCCTATACTATCCCCTATCCCTATACTATCCTCTATCCTATCCTATCCTCTATCCTATCCTATCCTCTAGCCTATCCTATCCTCTATCCTATCCTATCCTCTATCCTATCCTATCCTCTATCCTATCCTATCGTCTATCCTATCCTATCCTCTATCATATCCTATCCTCTATCCTATCCTATCCTCTATCCTATCCTATCCTCTATCCTATCCTATCCTATCCTCTATCCTATCCTATCCTCTATCCTATCCTATCCTCTATCCTATCCTATCCTCTATCCTATACTATCCCCTATCCTATACTATCCTCTATCCTATCATATCCTCTATCCTATCCTATCCACTAGCCTATCCTATCCTCTATCCTATCCTATCCTCTATCCTATCCTATCCTCTATCCTATCCTATCGTCTATCCTATCCTATCCTCTATCCTATCCTATCCTCTTTCCTATCCAATGCCCTGTCCTATTCTCTATCCGATCCTATCGTCTATACTATCCTATCCTCTATAATATCGTATCCTCTATCCTATCCTATCCTCTATCCTATAATATCATCTATCCTATCCTATCCTCTATCCTATCCTATCCTCTATCCTATTCTATCCTCTATTCTATCCTATCCTCTATCCTATCCTATCCTCTATCCTATCCTATCCTCTATCCTATCCTATTCTATCCTCTATCCTATCCTATCCTCTATCCTATCCTATCCTCTATCCTATCCTATCCTCTATCCTATACTATCCCCTATCCTATACTATCCTCTATCCTATCCTATCCTCTATCCTATCCTATCCACTAGCCTATCCTATCCTCTATCCTATCCTATCCTCTATCCTATCCTATCCTCTATCCTATCCTATCGTCTATCCTATCCTATCCTCTATCCTATCCTATCCTCTTTCCTATCCAATGCCCTGTCCTATTCTCTATCCGATCCTATCGTCTATACTATCCTATCCTCTATAATATCGTATCCTCTATCCTATCCTATCCTCTATCCTATAATATCATCTATCCTATCCTATCCTCTATCCTATCCTATCCTCTATCCTATCCTATCCTCTATCCTATCCTATCCTCTATCCTATCCTATCCTCTATCCTATCCTATCCTCTATCCTATCCTATCGTCTATCCTATCCTATCCTCTATCCTATCCTATCCTCTTTCCTATCCAATGCCCTGTCCTATTCTCTATCCGATCCTATCGTCTATACTATCCTATCCTCTATAATATCGTATCCTCTATCCTATCCTATCCTCTATCCTATAATATCATCTATCCTATCCTATCCTCTATCCTATCCCATCCACTATCCTATCCTATCCTCTATCCTCTATCCTATCCTCTATCCTATCCTATCCTATCCTCTATCCTATCCTATCCTCTATCCTATCCTATCCTCTATCCTATACTATCCTCTATCCTATCCTATCCTCTAGCCTATCCTATCCTCTATCCTATCCTATCCTCTATCCTATCCTATCCTCTATCCTATCCTATCCTCTATCCTATCCTATCCTCTATCCTATCCTATCCTCTATCCTATCCAATCCTCTATCCTATCCTATCCTCTATCCTATCCTATCCTCTATCCAATCCTATCCGATATCCTATCCTATCCTCTATCCTATCCTATCCTCTATCCTATCCCATTCTCTATCCTATCCTATCCTCTTTCCTATCCTATTGTCTATCCTATCCTATCCTTTATCCTATCCTATCCTCTCACCAATCCTATCCTCAATCCTATCCTATCCTCTATCCTATACTATCCTCTATCCTATCCTATCCTCTATCCTATCCTATCCTCTATCCGATCATATCCTCTATCCTATCCTATCCTCTATAATATCGTATCCTTTATCCCATCCCATCCTCTATCCTATCCTATCCTCTATCCTATCCTATCCTCTATCCTATCCTATCCTCTATCCTATCCTATCGTCTATCATATCCTATCGTCTATCCTATCCTATCCTCTATTATATCCTATCCTCTATCCTATCCTATCCTCTATCTTATCCTATCCTCTATCCTATCCTATCCTCTATCCTATACTATCCCCTATCCTATACTATCCTCTATCCTATCCTATCCTCTATCCTATCCTATCCTCTAGCCTATCCTATCCTCTATCCTATCCTATCCTCTATCCTATCCTATCCTCTATCCTATCCTATCGTCTATCCTATCCTATCCTCTATCATATCCTATCCTCTATCCTATCCTATCCTCTATCCTATCCTATCCTCTATCCTATCCTATCCAATCCTCTATCCTATCCTCTAACTTATCCTATCCTCTATCCTATCTTATCCTCTGTCCTATCCTATCCTCTATCCTATCCTATCCTCTATACTATCCTATCCTCTATCCTATCTTATCCTCTGTCGTATCCTATCCTCTATCCTATCCTATACTCTATCCTATCCTATCCTCTATCCTATCCTATCCTCTATCCTATCCTATCGTCTATCATATCCTATCGTCTATCCTATCCTATCCTCTATTATATCCTATCCTCTATCCTATCCTATCCTCTATCCTATCCTATCCTCTATCCTATACTATCCTCTATCCTATCCTATCCTCTATCCTATCCTATCCTCTAGCCTATCCTATCCTCTATCCTATCCTATCCTGTATCCTATCCTATCCTCTATCCTATCCTATCCTCTATCCTATCCTATCCTCTATCCTATCCTATCCTCTATCCTATTCTATCCTATATCCTATCCTATCCTCTATCCTATCCTATCCTCTTTCCTATCCAATGCCCTGTCCTATTCTCTATCCGATCCTATCGTCTATACTATCCTATCCTCTATAATATCGTATCCTCTATCCTATCCTATCCTCTATCCTATAATATCATCTATCCTATCCTATCCTCTATCCTATCCTATGCTCTATCCTATCCTATCCTCTATCCTATCCTATCCTCTATCCTATCCTATCCCCTATAGTCTGCTCTATCCTATCCTATCCACTATCCTATCCTATCCTCTATCCTCTATCCTATCCTCTATCCTATCCTATCCTATCCTCTACCCTATCCTATCCTCTATCCTATCCTATCCTCTATCCTATCCTATCCTCTATCCTATCCTATCCTCTATACTATCCTATCCTCTATCCTATCCTATCCTCTATCCTATCCCATTCTATATCCTATCCTATCCTCTTTCCTATCCTATCCTCTATCCTATCCAATCCTATTTCGTATCCTCTATCCTATCCTATCCTCTATCCTATCCAAACCTTTATCCTATCCTATCCTCTATCCTATCCTATCCCCTATCCTATCCTATCATCTATCCTATCCTATCCTCTATCCTATCCTATCCTCTATCCTATCCTATCCTCTATCCTATCCTATCCTATCCTCTATCCTATCCTATCCTCTATCCTATCCTATCCTCTATCCTATCCTATCCTCTATCCTATTCTATCCTCTATCCTATCCTATCCTCTTTCCTATCCAATGCCCTGTCCTATTCTCTATCCGATCCTATCGTCTATACTGTCCTATCCTCCATAATATCGTATCCTCTATCCTATCCTATCCTCTATCCTATACTATCCTCTATCCTATCCTATCCTCTATCCTATCCTATCCTCTAGCCTATCCTATCCTCTATCCTATCCTATCCTCTATCCTATCCTATCCTCTATCCTATCCTATCCTCTATCCTATCCTATCCTCTATCCTATCCTATCCTCTATCCTATCCTATCCTCTATCCTATCCTATCCTCTATCCTATCCTATCCTCTATCCTATCCTATCCTCTATCCTATCCCATTCTCTATCCTATCCTATCCTCTTTCCTATCCTATCCTCTATCCTATCCAATCCTATTTCGTATCCTCTATCCTATCCTATCCTCTATCCTATCCTATCCTCTATCCTATCCTATCCCCTATAGTCTGCTCTATCCTATCCTATCCTCTATCCTATCCTATCCTCTATCCTATCCTATCCTCTATCCTATCCTATCCTCTATCCTATCCTATCCTCTATCCTATCCTATCCTCTATCCTATCCTATCCCCTATAGTCTGCTCTATCCTATCCTATCCTCTATGCTATACTATCCTCTATCCTATCCTATCCTCTATCCTATCCTATCCTCTAGCCTATCCTATCCTCTATCCTATCCTATCCTCTATCCTATCCTATCCTCTATTCTATCCTATCCTCTATCCTATCCTATCCTCTATCCTATCCTATCCTCTATCCTATCCTATCCTCTATCCTATCCTATCCTCTATCGAATCCTATCCACTATCCTATCCTATCCTCTATCCTATCCTATCCTCTATCCTATCCCATTCTCTATCCTATCCTATCGTCTTTCCTATCCTATTGTCTATCCTATCCTATCATTTATCCTATCCTATCCTCTCACCAATCCTATCCTCAATCCTATCCTATCCTCTATCCTATACTATCCTCTGTCCTATCCTATCCTCTATCCTATCCTTTCCTCTATCCTATCCTATCCCCTATAGTCTGCTCTATCCTATCCTATCCACTATCCTATCCTATCCTCTATCCTATCCTATCCTATCCTCTAACATATCCTATCCTCTAACATATCCTATCCTCTATCCTATCCTATCCTCTATCCTATCCTATCCTCTATCCTATCCTATCCTCTATCCTATCCTATCCTCTATCCTATCCTATCCTCTATCCAATCCTATCCACTATCCTATCCTATCCTCTATCCTATCCTATCCTCTATCCTATCCCATTCTCTATCCTATCCTATCGTCTTTCCTATACTATTGTCTATCCTATCCTATCCTTTATCCTATCCTATCCTCTCACCAATCCTATCCTCAATCCTATCCTATCCTCTATCCTATACTATCCTCTATCCTATCCTATCCTCTATCCTATCGTATCCTCTATCCTATCCTATCCCCTATAGTCTGCTCTATCCTATCCTATCCACTATCCTATCCTATCCTCTATCCTCTATCCTATCCTCTATCCTATCCTCTATCCTATCCTATCCTATCCTCTAACATATCCTATCCTCTATCCTATCCTATCCTCTATCCAATCCTATCCGATATCCTATCCTATCCTCTATCCTATCCTATCCTCTATCCTATCCCATTCTCTATCCTATCCTATCGTCTTTCCTATCCTATTGTCTATCCTATCCTATCCTTTATCCTATCCTATCCTCTCACCAATCCTATCCTCAATCCTATCCTATCCTCTATCCTATACTATCCTCTATCCTATCCTATCCTCTATCCTATCCTATCCTCTATCCGATCATATCCTCTATCCTATCCTATCCTATCCTCTATAATATCGTATCCTTTATCCCATCCCATCCTCTATCCTATCCTTTCCTCTATCCTATCCTATCCTCTTTATTATCCAATGCCCTGTCCTATTCTCTATCCGATCCTATCGTCTATACTGTCCTATCCTCCATAATATCGTATCCTCTATCCTATCCTATCCTCTATCCTATACTATCCTCTATCCTATCCTATCCTCTATCCTATCCTATCCTCTAGCCTATCCTATCCTCTATCCTATCCTATCCTCTATCCTATCCTATCCTCTATCCTATCCTATCCTCTATCCTATCCTATCCTCTATCCTATCCTATCCTCTATCCTATCCTATCCTCTATCCTATCCTATCCTCTATCCTATCCTATCCTCTATCCTATCCTATCCTCTATCCTATCCCATTCTCTATCCTATCCTATCCTCTTTCCTATTCTATCCTCTATCCTATCCAATCCTATTTCGTATCCTCTATCCTATCCTATCCTCTATCCTATCCTATCCTCTATCCTATCCTATCCTCTATCCTATCCTATCCTCTATCCTATCCTATCCTCTATCCTATCCTATCCCCTATAGTCTGCTCTATCCTATCCTATCCTCTATCCTATCCTATCCTCTATCCTATCCTATCCTCTATCCTATCCTATCCTCTATCCTATCCTATCCCCTATAGTCTGCTCTATCCTATCCTATCCTCTATGCTATACTATCCTCTATCCTATCCTATCCTCTATCCTATCCTATCCTCTAGCCTATCCTATCCTCTATCCTATCCTATCCTCTATCCTATCCTATCCTCTATTCTATCCTATCCTCTATCCTATCCTATCCTCTATCCTATCCTATCCTCTATCCTATCCTATCCTCTATCCTATCCTATCCTCTATCGAATCCTATCCACTATCCTATCCTATCCTCTATCCTATCCTATCCTCTATCCTATCCCATTCTCTATCCTATCCTATCGTCTTTCCTATCCTATTGTCTATCCTATCCTATCATTTATCCTATCCTATCCTCTCACCAATCCTATCCTCAATCCTATCCTATCCTCTATCCTATACTATCCTCTGTCCTATCCTATCCTCTATCCTATCCTTTCCTCTATCCTATCCTATCCCCTATAGTCTGCTCTATCCTATCCTATCCACTATCCTATCCTATCCTCTATCCTATCCTATCCTATCCTCTAACATATCCTATCCTCTAACATATCCTATCCTCTATCCTATCCTATCCTCTATCCTATCCTATCCTCTATCCTATCCTATCCTCTATCCTATCCTATCCTCTATCCTATCCTATCCTCTATCCAATCCTATCCACTATCCTATCCTATCCTCTATCCTATCCTATCCTCTATCCTATCCCATTCTCTATCCTATCCTATCGTCTTTCCTATACTATTGTCTATCCTATCCTATCCTTTATCCTATCCTATCCTCTCACCAATCCTATCCTCAATCCTATCCTATCCTCTATCCTATACTATCCTCTATCCTATCCTATCCTCTATCCTATCGTATCCTCTATCCTATCCTATCCCCTATAGTCTGCTCTATCCTATCCTATCCACTATCCTATCCTATCCTCTATCCTCTATCCTATCCTCTATCCTATCCTATCCTATCCTCTAACATATCCTATCCTCTATCCTATCCTATCCTCTATCCAATCCTATCCGATATCCTATCCTATCCTCTATCCTATCCTATCCTCTATCCTATCCCATTCTCTATCCTATCCTATCGTCTTTCCTATCCTATTGTCTATCCTATCCTATCCTTTATCCTATCCTATCCTCTCACCTATCCTATCCTCAATCCTATCCTATCCTCTATCCTATACTATCCTCTATCCTATCCTATCCTCTATCCTATCCTATCCTCTATCCTATCCTATCCTCTATCCTATCCTATCCTATCCTCTATAATATCGTATCCTTTATCCCATCCCATCCTCTATCCTATCCTTTCCTCTATCCTATACTATCCTCTATCCTATCCTATCCTCTATCCTATCCTATCCTCTTGCCTATCCTATCCTCTATCCTATCCTATCCTCTATCCTATCCTATCCTCTATCCTATCCTATCCTCTATCCTATCCTATCCTCTATCCTATCCTATCCTCTATCCTATCCTATCCTCTATCCTATCCTATCCTCTATCCTATCCTATCCTCTATCCTATCCTATCCTCTATCCTATCCTATCCTCTATCCTATCCCATTCTCTATCCTATCCTATCCTCTTTCCTATCCTATCCTCTATCCTATCCAATCCTATTTCGTATCCTCTATCCTATCCTATCCTCTATCCTATCCAAACCTTTATCCTATCCTATCCTCTATCCTATCCTATCCCCTATCCTATCCTATCCTCTATCCTATCCTATCCTCTATCCTATCCTGTCCTATCCTCTATCCTATTCTATCCTCTGTCCTATCCTATCCTCTATCCTATCCTATCCTCTATCCTATCCTATCCTCTATCCTATCCTATCCTCTATCCTATCCTATCCTCTATCCTATCCTATCCCCTATAGTCTGCTCTATCCTATCCTATCCTCTATGCTATACTATCCTCTATCCTATCCTATCCTCTATCCTATCCTATCCTTTAGCCTATCCTATCCTCTATCCTATCCTATCCTCTATCCTATCCTATCCTCTATCCTATCCTATCCTCTATCCTATCCTATCCTCTATCCTATCCTATCCTCTATCCTATCCTATCCTCTATCCAATCCTATCCACTATCCTATCCTATCCTCTATCCTATCCTATCCTCTATCCTATCCCATTCTCTATCTTATCCTCTATCCTATACTATCCTCTGTCCTATCCTATCCTCTATCCTATCCTTTCCTCTATCCTTTCGTATCCTCTATCCTATCCTATCCCCTATAGTCTGCTCTATCCTATCCTATCCACTATCCTATCCTATCCTCTATCCTCTATCCTATCCTCTATCCTATCCTATCCTATCCTCTAACATATCCTATCCTCTATCCTATCCTATCCTCTATCCTATCCTATCCTCTATCCTATCCTATCCTCTATCCTATCCTATCCTCTATCCTATCCTATCCTCTATCCAATCCTATCCACTATCCTATCCTATCCTCTATCCTATCCTGTCCTCTATCCTATCCCATTCTCTATCCTATCCTATCGTCTTTCCTATCCTATTGTCTATCCTATCCTATCCTTTATCCTATCCTATCCTCTCACCAATCCTATCCTCAATCCTATCCTATCCTCTATCCTATACTATCCTCTATCCTATCCTATCCTCTATCCTATCCTTTCCTCTATCCTATCGTATCCTCTATCCTATCCTATCCCCTATAGTCTGCTCTATCCTATCCTATCCACTATCCTATCCTATCCTCTATCCTCTATCCTATCCTCTATCCTATCCTATCCTATCCTCTAACATATCCTATCCTCTATCCTATCCTATCCTCTATCCAATCCTATCCGATATCCTATCCTATCCTCTATCCTATCCTGTCCTCTATCCTATCCCATTCTCTATCCTATCCTATCGTCTTTCCTATCCTATTGTCTATCCTATCCTATCCTTTATCCTATCCTATCCTCTCACCAATCCTATCCTCAATCCTATCCTATCCTCTATCCTATACTATCCTCTATCCTATCCTATCCTCTATCCTATCCTATCCTCTATCCGATCATATCCTCTATCCTATCCTATCCTATCCTCTATAATATCGTATCCTTTATCCCATCCCATCCTCTATCCTATCCTATCCTCTATCCTATCCTATCCTCTATCCTATCCTATCCTCTATCCTATCCTATCGTCTATCATATCCTATCGTCTATCCTATCCTATCCTCTATTATATCCTATCCTGTATCCTATCCTATCCTCTATCCTATCCTATCCTCTATCCTATCCTATCCTCTATCCTATCCTATCCTCTATCCTATCCTATCCTCTATCCAATCCTATCCACTATCCTATCCTATCCTCTATCCTATCCTATCCTCTATTATATCCTATCCTCTATCCTATCCTATCCTCTATCCTATCCTATCCTCTATCCTATACTATCCTGTATCCTATCCTATCCTCTATCCTATCCTATCCTCTAGCCTATCCTATCCTCTATCCTATCCTATCCTGTATCCTATCCTATCCTCTATCCTATCCTATCCTCTATCCTATCCTATCCTCTATCCTATAATATCATCTATCCTATCCTATCCTCTATCCTATCCTATCCTCTATCCTATCCTATCCTCTATCCTATCCTATCCTCTATCCTATCCTATCCTCTATCCTATCCTATCCTCTATCCTATCCTATCCTATCCTCTATCCTATCCTATCCTCTATCCTATCCTATCCTCTATCCTATCCTATCCTCTATCCTATACTATCCCCTATCCTATACTATCCTCTATCCTATCCTATCCTCTATCCTATCCTATCCTCTAGCCTATCCTATCCTCTATCCTATCCTATCCTCTATCCTATCCTATAATCTATCCTATCCTATCCTCTATCCTATCCTATCCTCTATCCTATCCTATCCTCTATCCTATCCTATCCTCTATCCTATCCCATTCTCTATCCTATCCTATCCTCTTTCCTATCCTATCCTCTATCCTATCCTATCCTCTTTCCTATCCTATCCTCTATCCTATCCAATCCTATTTCGTATCCTCTATCCTATCCTATCCTCTATCCTATCCAAACCTTTATCCTATCCTATCCTCTATCCTATCCTATCCCCTATCCTATCCTATCCTCTATCCTATCCTATCCTCTATCCTATCCTATCCTATCATCTATCCTATCCTATCCTCTATCCTATCCTATCCTCTATCCTATCCTATCCTCTATCCAATCCTATCCTATCCTCTATCCTATCCTATCCTCTATCCTATCCTATCCTCTATCCTATCCTATCCTCTATCCTATTCTATCCTCTATCCTATCCTATCCTCTTTCCTATCCAATGCCCTGTCCTATTCTCTATCCGATCCTATCGTCTATACTGTCCTATCCTCCATAATATCGTATCCTCTATCCTATCCTATCCTCTATCCTATACTATCCTCTATCCTATCCTATCCTCTATCCTATCCTATCCTCTAGCCTATCCTATCCTCTATCCTATCCTATCCTCTATCCTATCCTATCCTCTATCCTATCCTATCCTCTATCCCATCCTATCCTCTATCCTATCCTATCCTCTATCCTATCCTATCCTCTATCCTATCCTATCCTCTATCCTATCCTATCCTCTATCCTATCCTATCCTCTATCCTATCCCATTCTCTATCCTATCCTATCCTCTTTCCTATCCTATCCTCTATCCTATCAAATCCTATTTCGTATCCTCTATCCTATCCTATCCTCTATCCTATCCAAACCTTTATCCTATCCTATCCTCTATCCTATCCTATTCCCTATCCTATTCTATGCTCTATCCTATCCTATCCTCTATCCTATCCTATCCTATCCTCTATCCTATTCTATCCTCTATCCTATCCTATCCTCTATCCTATCCTATCCTCTATCCTATCCTATCCTCTATCCTATCCTATCCTCTATCCTATCCCATTCTCTATCCTATCCTATCGTCTTTCCTATCCTATTGTCTATCCTATCCTATCCTTTATCCTATCCTATCCTCTCACCAATCCTATCCTCAATCCTATCCTATCCTCTATCCTATACTATCCTCTATCCTATCCTATCCTCTATCCTATCCTATCCTCTATCCGATCATATCCTCTATCCTATCCTATCCTATCCTCTATAATATCGTATCCTTTATCCCATCCCATCCTCTATCCTATCCTTTCCTCTATCCTATACTATCCTCTATCCTATCCTATCCTCTATCCTATCCTATCCTCTTGCCTATCCTATCCTCTATCCTATCCTATCCTCTATCCTATCCTATCCTCTATCCTATCCTATCCTCTATCCTATCCTATCCTCTATCCTATCCTATCCTCTATCCAATCCTATCCACTATCCTATCCTATCCTCTATCCTATCCTATCCTCTATCCTATCCCATTCTCTATCCTATCCTATCGTCTTTCCTATCCTATTGTCTATCCTATCCTATCCTTTATCCTATCCTATCCTCTCACCAATCCTATCCTCAATCCTATCCTATCCTCTATCCTATACTATCCTCTGTCCTATCCTATCCTCTATCCTATCCTTTCCTCTATCCTATCGTATCCTCTATCCTATCCTATCCCCTATAGTCTGCTCTATCCTATCCTATCCACTATCCTATCCTATCCTCTATCCTCTATCCTATCCTCTATCCTATCCTATCCTATCCTCTAACATATCCTATCCTCTATCCTATCCTATCCTCTATCCTATCCTATCCTCTATCCTATCCTATCCTCTATCCTATCCTATCCTCTATCCTATCCTATCCTCTATCCAATCCTATCCACTATCCTATCCTATCCTCTATCCTATCCTGTCCTCTATCATATCCCATTCTCTATCCTATCCTATCGTCTTTCCTATCCTATTGTCTATCCTATCCTATCCTTTATCCTATCCTATCCTCTCACCAATCCTATCCTCAATCCTATCCTATCCTCTATCCTATACTATCCTCTATCCTATCCTATCCTCTATCCTATCCTTTCCTCTATCCTATCGTATCCTCTATCCTATCCTATCCCCTATAGTCTGCTCTATCCTATCCTATCCACTATCCTATCCTATCCTCTATCCTCTATCCTATCCTCTATCCTATCCTATCCTATCCTCTAACATATCCTATCCTCTATCCTATCCTATCCTCTATCCAATCCTATCCGATATCCTATCCTATCCTCTATCCTATCCTATCCTCTATCCTATCCCATTCTCTATCCTATCCTATCGTCTTTCCTATCCTATTGTCTATCCTATCCTATCCTTTATCCTATCCTATCCTCCCACCAATCCTATCCTCAATCCTATCCTATCCTCTATCCTATACTATCCTCTATCCTATCCTATCCTCTATCCTATCCTATCCTCTATCCGATCATATCCTCTATCCTATCCTATCCTATCCTCTATAATATCGTATCCTTTATCCCATCCCATCCTCTATCCTATCCTATCCTCTATCCTATCCTATCCTCTATCCTATCCTATCCTCTTTCCTATCCTATCGTCTATCATATCCTATCGTCTATCCTATCCTATCCTCTATTATATCCTATCCTGTATCCTATCCTATCCTCTATCCTATCCTATCCTCTATCCTATCCTATCCTCTATCCTATCCTATCCTCTATCCTATCCTATCCTCTATCCAATCCTATCCACTATCCTATCCTATCCTCTATCCTATCCTATCCTCTATTATATCCTATCCTCTATCCTATCCTATCCTCTATCCTATCCTATCCTCTATCCTATACTATCCTGTATCCTATCCTATCCTCTATCCTATCCTATCCTCTAGCCTATCCTATCCTCTATCCTATCCTATCCTGTATCCTATCCTATCCTCTATCCTATCCTATCCTCTATCCTATCCTATCCTCTATCCTATTCTATCCTATATCCTATCCTATCCTCTATCCTATCCTATCCTCTTTCCTATCCAATGCCCTGTCCTATTCTCTATCCGATCCTATCGTCTATACTATCCTATCCTCTATAATATCGTATCCTCTATCCTATCCTATCCTCTATCCTATAATATCATCTATCCTATCCTATCCTCTATCCGATCCTATCCTCTATCCTATCCTATCCTCTATCCTATCCCATTCTCTATCCTATCCTATCCTCTTTCCTATCCTATCCTCTATCCTATCCAATCCTATTTCGTATCCTCTATCCTATCCTATCCTCTATCCTATCCAAACCTTTATCCTATCCTATCCTCTATCCTATCCTATCCCCTATCCTATCCTATCCTCTATCCTATCCTATCCTCTATCCTATCCTATCCTATCATCTATCCTAACCTATCCTCTATCCTATCCTATCCTCTATCCTATCCTATCCTCTATCCTATCCTATCCTATCCTCTATCCTATCCTATCCTCTATCCTATCCTATCCTCTATCCTATCCTATCCTCTATCCTATTCTATCCTCTATCCTATCCTATCCTCTTTCCTATCCAATGCCCTGTCCTATTCTCTATCCGATCCTATCGTCTATACTGTCCTATCCTCCATAATATCGTATCCTCTATCCTATCCTATCCTCTATCCTATACTATCCTCTATCCTATCCTATCCTCTATCCTATCCTATCCTCTAGCCTATCCTATCCTCTATCCTATCCTATCCTCTATCCTATCCTATCCTCTATCCTATCCTATCCTCTATCCTATCCTATCCTCTATCCTATCCTATCCTCTATCCTATCCTATCCTCTATCCTATCCTATCCTCTATCCTATCCTATCCTCTATCCTATCCTATCCTCTATCCTATCCCATTCTCTATCCTATCCTATCCTCTTTCCTATCCTATCCTCTATCCTATCCAATCCTATTTCGTATCCTCTATCCTATCCTATCCTCTATCCTATCCAAACCTTTATCCTATCCTATCCTCTATCCTATCCTATCCCCTATCCTATTCTATCCTCTATCCTATCCTATCCTCTATCCTATCCTATCCTATCCTCTATCCTATTCTATCCTCTATCCTATCCTATCCTCTATCCTATCCTATCCTCTATCCTATCCTATCCTCTATCCTATCCTATCCTCTATCCTATCCTATCCTCTATCCTATCCTATCCTCTATCCTATCCTATCCTCTATCCTATCCTATCCTCTATCCTATCCTATCCTCTATCCTATCCTATCCTCTATCCTATCCTATCCTCTATCCTATCCCATTCTCTATCCTATCCTATCCTCTTTCCTATCCTATCCTCTATCCTATCCAATCCTATTTCGTATCCTCTATCCTATCCTATCCTCTATCCTATCCAAACCTTTATCCTATCCTATCCTCTATCCTATCCTATCCCCTATCCTATTCTATCCTCTATCCTATCCTATCCTCTATCCTATCCTATCCTATCCTCTATCCTATTCTATCCTCTATCCTATCCTATCCTCTATCCTATCCTATCCTCTATCCTATCCTATCCTCTATCCTATCCTATCCTCTATCCTATCCTATCCTCTATCCTATCCTATCCTCTATCCTATCCTATCCTCTATCCTATCCTATCCTCTATCCTATCCTATCCTCTATCCTATCCTATCCCCTATAGTCTGCTCTATCCTATCCTATCCTCTATGCTATACTATCCTCTATCCTATCCTATCCTCTATCCTATCCTATCCTCTAGCCTATCCTATCCTCTATCCTATCCTATCCTCTATCCTATCCTATCCTCTATCCTATCCTATCCTCTATCCTATCCTATCCTCTATCCTATCCTATCCTCTATCCTATCCTATCCTCTATCGAATCCTATCCACTATCCTATCCTATCCTCTATCCTATCCTATCCTCTATCCTATCCCATTCTCTATCCTATCCTATCGTCTTTCCTATCCTATTGTCTATCCTATCCTATCCTTTATCCTATCCTATCCTCTCACCAATCCTATCCTCAATCCTATCCTATCCTCTATCCTATACTATCCTCTGTCCTATCCTATCCTCTATCCTATCCTTTCCTCTATCCTATCGTATCCTCTATCCTATCCTATCCCCTATAGTCTGCTCTATCCTATCCTATCCACTATCCTATCCTATCCTCTATCCTCTATCCTATCCTCTATCCTATCCTATCCTATCCTCTAACATATCCTATCCTCTATCCTATCCTATCCTCTATCCTATCCTATCCTCTATCCTATCCTATCCTCTATCCTATCCTATCCTCTATCCTATCCTATCCTCTATCCAATCCTATCCACTATCCTATCCTATCCTCTATCCTATCCTATCCTCTATCCTATCCCATTCTCTATCCTATCCTATCGTCTTTCCTATACTATTGTCTATCCTATCCTATCCTTTATCCTATCCTATCCTCTCACCAATCCTATCCTCAATCCTATCCTATCCTCTATCCTATACTATCCTCTATCCTATCCTATCCTCTATCCTATCCTATCCTCTATCCGATCATATCCTCTATCCTATCCTATCCTATCCTCTATAATATCGTATCCTTTATCCCATCCCATCCTCTATCCTATCCTATCCTCTATCCTATACTATCCTCTATCCTATCCTATCCTCAATCCTATCCTATCCTCTATCCTATACTATCCTCTGTCCTATCCTATCCTCTATCCTATCCTTTCCTCTATCCTATCGTATCCTCTATCCTATCCTATCCCCTATAGTCTGCTCTATCCTATCCTATCCACTATCCTATCCTATCCTCTATCCTCTATCCTATCCTCTATCCTATCCTATCCTATCCTCTAACATATCCTATCCTCTATCCTATCCTATCCTCTATCCTATCCTATCCTCTATCCTATCCTATCCTCTATCCTATCCTATCCTCTTTCCTATCCTATCCTCTATCCTATCCAATCCTATTTCGTATCCTCTATCCTATCCTATCCTCTATCCTATCCAAACCTTTATCCTATCCTATCCTCTATCCTATCCTATCCCCTATCCTATCCTATCCTCTATCCTATCCTATCCTCTATCCTATCCTATCCTATCCTATCATCTATCCTATCCTATCCTCTATCCTATCCTATCCTCTATCCTATCCTATCCTATCCTCTATCCAATCCTATCCTATCCTCTATCCTATCCTATCCTCTATCCTATCCTATCCTCTATCCTATCCTATCCTCTATCCTATTCTATCCTCTATCCTATCCTATCCTCTTTCCTATCCAATGCCCTGTCCTATTCTCTATCCGATCCTATCGTCTATACTGTCCTATCCTCCATAATATCGTATCCTCTATCCTATCCTATCCTCTATCCTATACTATCCTCTATCCTATCCTATCCTCTATCCTATCCTATCCTCTAGCCTATCCTATCCTCTATCCTATCCTATCCTCTATCCTATCCTATCCTCTATCCTATCCTATCCTCTATCCCATCCTATCCTCTATCCTATCCTATCCTCTATCCTATCCTATCCTCTATCCTATCCTATCCTCTATCCTATCCTATCCTCTATCCTATCCTATCCTCTATCCTATCCCATTCTCTATCCTATCCTATCCTCTTTCCTATCCTATCCTCTATCCTATCAAATCCTATTTCGTATCCTCTATCCTATCCTATCCTCTATCCTATCCAAACCTTTATCCTATCCTATCCTCTATCCTATCCTATTCCCTATCCTATTCTATGCTCTATCCTATCCTATCCTCTATCCTATCCTATCCTATCCTCTATCCTATTCTATCCTCTATCCTATCCTATCCTCTATCCTATCCTATCCTCTATCCTATCCTATCCTCTATCCTATCCTATCCTCTATCCTATCCCATTCTCTATCCTATCCTATCGTCTTTCCTATCCTATTGTCTATCCTATCCTATCCTTTATCCTATCCTATCCTCTCACCAATCCTATCCTCAATCCTATCCTATCCTCTATCCTATACTATCCTCTATCCTATCCTATCCTCTATCCTATCCTATCCTCTATCCGATCATATCCTCTATCCTATCCTATCCTATCCTCTATAATATCGTATCCTTTATCCCATCCCATCCTCTATCCTATCCTTTCCTCTATCCTATACTATCCTCTATCCTATCCTATCCTCTATCCTATCCTATCCTCTTGCCTATCCTATCCTCTATCCTATCCTATCCTCTATCCTATCCTATCCTCTATCCTATCCTATCCTCTATCCTATCCTATCCTCTATCCTATCCTATCCTCTATCCAATCCTATCCACTATCCTATCCTATCCTCTATCCTATCCTATCCTCTATCCTATCCCATTCTCTATCCTATCCTATCGTCTTTCCTATCCTATTGTCTATCCTATCCTATCCTTTATCCTATCCTATCCTCTCACCAATCCTATCCTCAATCCTATCCTATCCTCTATCCTATACTATCCTCTGTCCTATCCTATCCTCTATCCTATCCTTTCCTCTATCCTATCGTATCCTCTATCCTATCCTATCCCCTATAGTCTGCTCTATCCTATCCTATCCACTATCCTATCCTATCCTCTATCCTCTATCCTATCCTCTATCCTATCCTATCCTATCCTCTAACATATCCTATCCTCTATCCTATCCTATCCTCTATCCTATCCTATCCTCTATCCTATCCTATCCTCTATCCTATCCTATCCTCTATCCTATCCTATCCTCTATCCAATCCTATCCACTATCCTATCCTATCCTCTATCCTATCCTGTCCTCTATCATATCCCATTCTCTATCCTATCCTATCGTCTTTCCTATCCTATTGTCTATCCTATCCTATCCTTTATCCTATCCTATCCTCTCACCAATCCTATCCTCAATCCTATCCTATCCTCTATCCTATACTATCCTCTATCCTATCCTATCCTCTATCCTATCCTTTCCTCTATCCTATCGTATCCTCTATCCTATCCTATCCCCTATAGTCTGCTCTATCCTATCCTATCCACTATCCTATCCTATCCTCTATCCTCTATCCTATCCTCTATCCTATCCTATCCTATCCTCTAACATATCCTATCCTCTATCCTATCCTATCCTCTATCCAATCCTATCCGATATCCTATCCTATCCTCTATCCTATCCTATCCTCTATCCTATCCCATTCTCTATCCTATCCTATCGTCTTTCCTATCCTATTGTCTATCCTATCCTATCCTTTATCCTATCCTATCCTCCCACCAATCCTATCCTCAATCCTATCCTATCCTCTATCCTATACTATCCTCTATCCTATCCTATCCTCTATCCTATCCTATCCTCTATCCGATCATATCCTCTATCCTATCCTATCCTATCCTCTATAATATCGTATCCTTTATCCCATCCCATCCTCTATCCTATCCTATCCTCTATCCTATCCTATCCTCTATCCTATCCTATCCTCTTTCCTATCCTATCGTCTATCATATCCTATCGTCTATCCTATCCTATCCTCTATTATATCCTATCCTGTATCCTATCCTATCCTCTATCCTATCCTATCCTCTATCCTATCCTATCCTCTATCCTATCCTATCCTCTATCCTATCCTATCCTCTATCCAATCCTATCCACTATCCTATCCTATCCTCTATCCTATCCTATCCTCTATTATATCCTATCCTCTATCCTATCCTATCCTCTATCCTATCCTATCCTCTATCCTATACTATCCTGTATCCTATCCTATCCTCTATCCTATCCTATCCTCTAGCCTATCCTATCCTCTATCCTATCCTATCCTGTATCCTATCCTATCCTCTATCCTATCCTATCCTCTATCCTATCCTATCCTCTATCCTATTCTATCCTATATCCTATCCTATCCTCTATCCTATCCTATCCTCTTTCCTATCCAATGCCCTGTCCTATTCTCTATCCGATCCTATCGTCTATACTATCCTATCCTC
Source organism: Halictus rubicundus (assembly GCF_050948215.1). Classification (NCBI taxonomy): domain Eukaryota; kingdom Metazoa; phylum Arthropoda; class Insecta; order Hymenoptera; family Halictidae; genus Halictus; species Halictus rubicundus. The sequence continues at coordinate 416,701 of NW_027488667.1, read as the reverse complement.
TATAATATCGTATCCTCTATCCTATCCTATCCTCTATCCTATAATATCATCTATCCTATCCTATCCTCTATCCGATCCTATCCTCTATCCTATCCTATCCTCTATCCTATCCCATTCTCTATCCTATCCTATCCTCTTTCCTATCCTATCCTCTATCCTATCCAATCCTATTTCGTATCCTCTATCCTATCCTATCCTCTATCCTATCCAAACCTTTATCCTATCCTATCCTCTATCCTATCCTATCCCCTATCCTATCCTATCCTCTATCCTATCCTATCCTCTATCCTATCCTATCCTATCATCTATCCTAACCTATCCTCTATCCTATCCTATCCTCTATCCTATCCTATCCTCTATCCTATCCTATCCTATCCTCTATCCTATCCTATCCTCTATCCTATCCTATCCTCTATCCTATCCTATCCTCTATCCTATTCTATCCTCTATCCTATCCTATCCTCTTTCCTATCCAATGCCCTGTCCTATTCTCTATCCGATCCTATCGTCTATACTGTCCTATCCTCCATAATATCGTATCCTCTATCCTATCCTATCCTCTATCCTATACTATCCTCTATCCTATCCTATCCTCTATCCTATCCTATCCTCTAGCCTATCCTATCCTCTATCCTATCCTATCCTCTATCCTATCCTATCCTCTATCCTATCCTATCCTCTATCCTATCCTATCCTCTATCCTATCCTATCCTCTATCCTATCCTATCCTCTATCCTATCCTATCCTCTATCCTATCCTATCCTCTATCCTATCCTATCCTCTATCCTATCCCATTCTCTATCCTATCCTATCCTCTTTCCTATCCTATCCTCTATCCTATCCAATCCTATTTCGTATCCTCTATCCTATCCTATCCTCTATCCTATCCAAACCTTTATCCTATCCTATCCTCTATCCTATCCTATCCCCTATCCTATTCTATCCTCTATCCTATCCTATCCTCTATCCTATCCTATCCTATCCTCTATCCTATTCTATCCTCTATCCTATCCTATCCTCTATCCTATCCTATCCTCTATCCTATCCTATCCTCTATCCTATCCTATCCTCTATCCTATCCTATCCTCTATCCTATCCTATCCTCTATCCTATCCTATCCTCTATCCTATCCTATCCTCTATCCTATCCTATCCTCTATCCTATCCTATCCTCTATCCTATCCTATCCTCTATCCTATCCCATTCTCTATCCTATCCTATCCTCTTTCCTATCCTATACTCTATCCTATCCAATCCTATTTCGTATCCTCTATCCTATCCTATCCTCTATCCTATCCAAACCTTTATCCTATCCTATCCTCTATCCTATCCTATCCCCTATCCTATTCTATCCTCTATCCTATCCTATCCTCTATCCTATCCTATCCTATCCTCTATCCTATTCTATCCTCTATCCTATCCTATCCTCTATCCTATCCTATCCTCTATCCTATCCTATCCTCTATCCTATCCTATCCTCTATCCTATCCTATCCTCTATCCTATCCTATCCTCTATCCTATCCTATCCTCTATCCTATCCTATCCTCTATCCTATCCTATCCTCTATCCTATCCTATCCCCTATAGTCTGCTCTATCCTATCCTATCCTCTATGCTATACTATCCTCTATCCTATCCTATCCTCTATCCTATCCTATCCTCTAGCCTATCCTATCCTCTATCCTATCCTATCCTCTATCCTATCCTATCCTCTATCCTATCCTATCCTCTATCCTATCCTATCCTCTATCCTATCCTATCCTCTATCCTATCCTATCCTCTATCCTATCCTATCCTCTATCGAATCCTATCCACTATCCTATCCTATCCTCTATCCTATCCTATCCTCTATCCTATCCCATTCTCTATCCTATCCTATCGTCTTTCCTATCCTATTGTCTATCCTATCCTATCCTTTATCCTATCCTATCCTCTCACCAATCCTATCCTCAATCCTATCCTATCCTCTATCCTATACTATCCTCTGTCCTATCCTATCCTCTATCCTATCCTTTCCTCTATCCTATCGTATCCTCTATCCTATCCTATCCCCTATAGTCTGCTCTATCCTATCCTATCCACTATCCTATCCTATCCTCTATCCTCTATCCTATCCTCTATCCTATCCTATCCTATCCTCTAACATATCCTATCCTCTATCCTATCCTATCCTCTATCCTATCCTATCCTCTATCCTATCCTATCCTCTATCCTATCCTATCCTCTATCCTATCCTATCCTCTATCCAATCCTATCCACTATCCTATCCTATCCTCTATCCTATCCTATCCTCTATCCTATCCCATTCTCTATCCTATCCTATCGTCTTTCCTATACTATTGTCTATCCTATCCTATCCTTTATCCTATCCTATCCTCTCACCAATCCTATCCTCAATCCTATCCTATCCTCTATCCTATACTATCCTCTATCCTATCCTATCCTCTATCCTATCCTATCCTCTATCCGATCATATCCTCTATCCTATCCTATCCTATCCTCTATAATATCGTATCCTTTATCCCATCCCATCCTCTATCCTATCCTATCCTCTATCCTATACTATCCTCTATCCTATCCTATCCTCAATCCTATCCTATCCTCTATCCTATACTATCCTCTGTCCTATCCTATCCTCTATCCTATCCTTTCCTCTATCCTATCGTATCCTCTATCCTATCCTATCCCCTATAGTCTGCTCTATCCTATCCTATCCACTATCCTATCCTATCCTCTATCCTCTATCCTATCCTCTATCCTATCCTATCCTATCCTCTAACATATCCTATCCTCTATCCTATCCTATCCTCTATCCTATCCTATCCTCTATCCTATCCTATCCTCTATCCTATCCTATCCTCTATCCTATCCTATCCTCTATCCTATCCTATCCTCTATCCAATCCTATCCACTATCCTATCCTATCCTCTATCCTATCCTGTCCTCTATCATATCCCATTCTCTATCCTATCCTATCGTCTTTCCTATCCTATTGTCTATCCTATCCTATCCTTTATCCTATCCTATCCTCTCACCAATCCTATCCTCAATCCTATCCTATCCTCTATCCTATACTATCCTCTATCCTATCCTATCCTCTATCCTATCCTTTCCTCTATCCTATCGTATCCTCTATCCTATCCTATCCCCTATAGTCTGCTCTATCCTATCCTATCCACTATCCTATCCTATCCTCTATCCTCTATCCTATCCTCTATCCTATCCTATCCTATCCTCTAACATATCCTATCCTCTATCCTATCCTATCCTCTATCCAATCCTATCCGATATCCTATCCTATCCTCTATCCTATCCTATTCTCTATCCTATCCCATTCTCTATCCTATCCTATCGTCTTTCCTATCCTATTGTCTATCCTATCCTATCCTTTATCCTATCCTATCCTCCCACCAATCCTATCCTCAATCCTATCCTATCCTCTATCCTATACTATCCTCTATCCTATCCTATCCTCTATCCTATCCTATCCTCTATCCGATCATATCCTCTATCCTATCCTATCCTATCCTCTATAATATCGTATCCTTTATCCCATCCCATCCTCTATCCTATCCTATCCTCTATCCTATCCTATCCTCTATCCTATCCTATCCTCTTTCCTATCCTATCGTCTATCATATCCTATCGTCTATCCTATCCTATCCTCTATTATATCCTATCCTGTATCCTATCCTATCCTCTATCCTATTCTATCCTCTATCCTATCCTATCCTCTATCCTATCCTATCCTCTATCCTATCCTATCCTCTATCCAATCCTATCCACTATCCTATCCTATCCTCTATCCTATCCTATCCTCTATTATATCCTATCCTCTATCCTATCCTATCCTCTATCCTATCCTATCCTCTATCCTATACTATCCTGTATCCTATCCTATCCTCTATCCTATCCTATCCTCTAGCCTATCCTATCCTCTATCCTATCCTATCCTGTATCCTATCCTATCCTCTATCCTATCCTATCCTCTATCCTATCCTATCCTCTATCCTATCCTATCCTCTATCCTATTCTATCCTATATCCTATCCTATCCTCTATCCTATCCTATCCTCTTTCCTATCCAATGCCCTGTCCTATTCTCTATCCGATCCTATCGTCTATACTATCCTATCCTCTATAATATCGTATCCTCTATCCTATCCTATCCTCTATCCTATAATATCATCTATCCTATCCTATCCTCTATCCTATCCTATCCTCTATCCTATCCTATCCTCTATCCTATCCTATCCTATCCTCTATCCTATCCTATCCTCTATCCTATCCTATCCTCTATCCTATCCTATCCTCTATCCTATACTATCCCCTATCCTATACTATCCTCTATCCTATCCTATCCTCTATCCTATCCTATCCTCTAGCCTATCCTATCCTCTATCCTATCCTATCCTCTATCCTATCCTATCCTCTATCCTATCCTATCATCTATCCTATCCTATCCTCTATCCTATCCTATCCTCTATCCTATCCTATCCTCTATCCTATCCTATCCTCTATCCTATCCTATCCTCTATCCTATCCTATCCTCTATCCTATCCCATTCTCTATCCTATCCTATCGTCTTTCCTATCCTATTGTCTATCCTATCCTATCCTTTATCCTATCCTATCCTCTCACGAATCCTATCCTCAATCCTATCCTATCCTCTATCCTATACTATCCTCTGTCCTATCCTATCCTCTATCCTATCCTTTCCTCTATCCTATCGTATCCTCTATCCTATCCTATCCCCTATAGTCTGCTCTATCCTATCCTATCCACTATCCTATCCTATCCTCTATCCTCTATCCTATCCTCTATCCTATCCTATCCTATCCTCTAACATATCCTATCCTCTATCCTATCCTATCCTCTATCCTATCCTATCCTCTATCCTATCCTATCCTCTATCCTATCCTATCCTCTATCCTATCCTATCATCTATCCTATCCTATCCTCTATCCTATCCTATCCTCTATCCTATCCTATCCTCTATCCTATCCTATCCTCTATCCTATCCTATCCTCTATCCTATCCTATCCTCTATCCTATCCCATTCTCTATCCTATCCTATCGTCTTTCCTATCCTATTGTCTATCCTATCCTATCCTTTATCCTATCCTATCCTCTCACGAATCCTATCCTCAATCCTATCCTATCCTCTATCCTATACTATCCTCTGTCCTATCCTATCCTCTATCCTATCCTTTCCTCTATCCTATCGTATCCTCTATCCTATCCTATCCCCTATAGTCTGCTCTATCCTATCCTATCCACTATCCTATCCTATCCTCTATCCTCTATCCTATCCTCTATCCTATCCTATCCTATCCTCTAACATATCCTATCCTCTATCCTATCCTATCCTCTATCCTATCCTATCCTCTATCCTATCCTATCCTCTATCCTATCCTATCCTCTATCCTATCCTGTCCTCTATCCAATCCTATCCACTATCCTATCCTATCCTCTATCCTATCCTGTCCTCTATCATATCCCATTCTCTATCCTATCCTATCGTCTTTCCTATCCTATTGTCTATCCTATCCTGTCCTTTATCCTATCCTATCCTCTCACCAATCCTATCCTCAATCCTATCCTATCCTCTATCCTATACTATCCTCTATCCTATCCTATCCTCTATCCTATCCTTTCCTCTATCCTATCGTATCCTCTATCCTATCCTATCCCCTATAGTCTGCTCTATCCTATCCTATCCACTATCCTATCCTATCCTCTATCCTCTATCCTATCCTCTATCCTATCCTATCCTATCCTCTAACATATCCTATCCTCTATCCTATCCTATCCTCTATCCAATCCTATCCGATATCCTATCCTATCCTCTATCCTATCCTATCCTCTATCCTATCCCATTCTCTATCCTATCCTATCGTCTTTCCTATCCTATTGTCTATCCTATCCTATCCTTTATCCTATCCTATCCTCCCACCAATCCTATCCTCAATCCTATCCTATCCTCTATCCTATACTATCCTCTATCCTATCCTATCCTCTATCCTATCCTATCCTCTATCCGATCATATCCTCTATCCTATCCTATCCTATCCTCTATAATATCGTATCCTTTATCCCATCCCATCCTCTATCCTATCCTATCCTCTATCCTATCCTATCCTCTATCCTATCCTATCCTCTTTCCTATCCTATCGTCTATCATATCCTATCGTCTATCCTATCCTATCCTCTATTATATCCTATCCTGTATCCTATCCTATCCTCTATCCTATCCTATCCTCTATCCTATCCTATCCTCTATCCTATCCTATCCTCTATCCTATCCTATCCTCTATCCAATCCTATCCACTATCCTATTCTATCCTCTATCCTATCCTATCCTCTATTATATCCTATCCTCTATCCTATCCTATCCTCTATCCTATCCTATCCTCTATCCTATACTATCCTGTATCCTATCCTATCCTCTATCCTATCCTATCCTCTAGCCTATCCTATCCTCTATCCTATCCTATCCTGTATCCTATCCTATCCTCTATCCTATCCTATCCTCTATCCTATCCTATCCTCTATCCTATCCTATCCTCTATCCTATTCTATCCTATATCCTATCCTATCCTCTATCCTATCCTATCCTCTTTCCTATCCAATGCCCTGTCCTATTCTCTATCCGATCCTATCGTCTATACTATCCTATCCTCTATAATATCGTATCCTCTATCCTATCCTATCCTCTATCCTATAATATCATCTATCCTATCCTATCCTCTATCCTATCCTATCCTCTATCCTATCCTATCCTCTATCCTATCCTATCCTCTATCCTATCCTATCCTCTATCCTATCCTATCCTCTATCCTATCCTATCCTCTATCCTATCCTATCCTATCCTCTATCCTATCCTATCCTCTATCCTATCCTATCCTCTATCCTATCCTATCCTCTATCCTATACTATCCCCTATCCTATACTATCCTCTATCCTATCCTATCCTCTATCCTATCCTATCCTCTAGCCTATCCTATCCTCTATCCTATCCTATCCTCTATCCTATCCTATCCTCTATCCTATCCTATCGTCTATCCTATCCTATCCTCTATCCTATCCTATCCTCTATCCTATCCTATCCTCTATCCTATCCTATCCTCTATCCTATCCTATCCAATCCTCTATCCTATCCTCTAACTTATCCTATCCTCTATCCTATCTTATCCTCTGTCCTATCCTATCCTCTATCCTATCCTATCCTCTATAATATCGTATCCTCTATCCTATCCTATCCTCTATCCTATAATATCATCTATCCTATCCTATCCTCTATCCTATCCTATCCTCTATCCTATCCTATCCTCTATCCTATCCTATCCTCTATCCTATCCTATCCTCTATCCTATCCTATCCTCTATCCTATCCTATCCTCTATCCTATCCTATCCTATCCTCTATCCTATCCTATCCTCTATCCTATCCTATCCTCTATCCTATCCTATCCTCTATCCTATCCTATCCTCTATCCTATACTATCCTCTATCCTATCCTATCCTCTATCCTATCCTTTCCTCTATCCTATCGTATCCTCTATCCTATCCTATCCCCTATAGTCTGCTCTATCCTATCCTATCCACTATCCTATCCTATCCTCTATCCTCTATCCTATCCTCTATCCTATCCTATCCTATCCTCTAACATATCCTATCCTCTATCCTATCCTATCCTCTATCCAATCCTATCCGATATCCTATCCTATCCTCTATCCTATCCTATCCTCTATCCTATCCCATTCTCTATCCTATCCTATCGTCTTTCCTATCCTATTGTCTATCCTATCCTATCCTTTATCCTATCCTATCCTCCCACCAATCCTATCCTCAATCCTATCCTATCCTCTATCCTATACTATCCTCTATCCTATCCTATCCTCTATCCTATCCTATCCTCTATCCGATCATATCCTCTATCCTATCCTATCCTATCCTCTATAATATCGTATCCTTTATCCCATCCCATCCTCTATCCTATCCTATCCTCTATCCTATCCTATCCTCTATCCTATCCTATCCTCTTTCCTATCCTATCGTCTATCATATCCTATCGTCTATCCTATCCTATCCTCTATTATATCCTATCCTGTATCCTATCCTATCCTCTATCCTATCCTATCCTCTATCCTATCCTATCCTCTATCCTATCCTATCCTCTATCCAATCCTATCCACTATCCTATCCTATCCTCTATCCTATCCTATCCTCTATTATATCCTATCCTCTATCCTATCCTATCCTCTATCCTATACTATCCTGTATCCTATCCTATCCTCTATCCTATCCTATCCTCTAGCCTATCCTATCCTCTATCCTATCCTATCCTGTATCCTATCCTATCCTCTATCCTATCCTATCCTCTATCCTATCCTATCCTCTATCCTATCCTATCCTCTATCCTATTCTATCCTATATCCTATCCTATCCTCTATCCTATCCTATCCTCTTTCCTATCCAATGCCCTGTCCTATTCTCTATCCGATCCTATCGTCTATACTATCCTATCCTCTATAATATCGTATCCTCTATCCTATCCTATCCTCTATCCTATAATATCATCTATCCTATCCTATCCTCTATCCTATCCTATCCTCTATCCTATCCTATCCTCTATCCTATCCTATCCTCTATCCTATCCTATCCTCTATCCTATCCTATCCTCTATCGTATCCTATCCTATTCTCTATCCTATCCTATCCTCTATCCTATCCTATCCTCTATCCTATCCTATCCTCTATCCTATACTATCCCCTATCCTATACTATCCTCTATCCTATCCTATCCTCTATCCTATCCTATCCTCTATCCTATCCTATCCTCTATCCTATCCTATCCTCTATCCTATACTATCCTCTATCCTATCCTATCCTCTATCCTATCCTTTCCTCTATCCTATCGTATCCTCTATCCTATCCTATCCCCTATAGTCTGCTCTATCCTATCCTATCCACTATCCTATCCTATCCTCTATCCTCTATCCTATCCTCTATCCTATCCTATCCTATCCTCTAACATATCCTATCCTCTATCCTATCCTATCCTCTATCCAATCCTATCCGATATCCTATCCTATCCTCTATCCTATCCTATCCTCTATCCTATCCCATTCTCTATCCTATCCTATCGTCTTTCCTATCCTATTGTCTATCCTATCCTATCCTTTATCCTATCCTATCCTCCCACCAATCCTATCCTCAATCCTATCCTATCCTCTATCCTATACTATCCTCTATCCTATCCTATCCTCTATCCTATCCTATCCTCTATCCGATCATATCCTCTATCCTATCCTATCCTATCCTCTATAATATCGTATCCTTTATCCCATCCCATCCTCTATCCTATCCTATCCTCTATCCTATCCTATCCTCTATCCTATCCTATCCTCTTTCCTATCCTATCGTCTATCATATCCTATCGTCTATCCTATCCTATCCTCTATTATATCCTATCCTGTATCCTATCCTATCCTCTATCCTATCCTATCCTCTATCCTATCCTATCCTCTATCCTATCCTATCCTCTATCCTATCCTATCCTCTATCCAATCCTATCCACTATCCTATCCTATCCTCTATCCTATCCTATCCTCTATTATATCCTATCCTCTATCCTATCCTATCCTCTATCCTATCCTATCCTCTATCCTATACTATCCTGTATCCTATCCTATCCTCTATCCTATCCTATCCTCTATCCTATCCTATCCTCTATCCTATCCTATCCCCTATAGTCTGCTCTATCCTATCCCATCCACTATCCTATCCTATCCTCTATCCTCTATCCTATCCTCTATCCTATCCTCTATCCTATCCTATCCTATCCTCTATCCTATCCTATCCTATCCTCTATCCTATCCTATCCTCTATCCTATACTATCCTCTATCCTATCCTATCCTCTATCCTATCCTATCCTCTAGCCTATCCTATCCTCTATCCTATCCTATCCTCTATCCTATCCTATCCTCTATCCTATCCTATCCTCTATCCTATCCTATCCTCTATCCTATCCTATCCTCTATCCTATCCAATCCTCTATCCTATCCTATCCTCTATCCTATCCTATCCTCTATCCAATCCTATCCGATATCCTATCCTATCCTCTATCCTATCCTATCCTCTATCCTATCCCATTCTCTATCCTATCCTATCCTCTTTCCTATCCTATTGTCTATCCTATCCTATCCTTTATCCTATCCTATCCTCTCACCAATCCTATCCTCAATCCTATCCTATCCTCTATCCTATACTATCCTCTATCCTATCCTATCCTCTATCCTATCCTATCCTCTATCCTATCCTATCCTCTATCCTATCCTATCCTCTATCCTATCCTATCGTCTATCATATCCTATCGTCTATCCTATCCTATCCTCTATTATATCCTATCCTCTATCCTATCCTATCCTCTATCCTATCCTATCCTCTATCCTATACTATCCTCTATCCTATCCTATCCTCTATCCTATCCTATCCTCTAGCCTATCCTATCCTCTATCCTATCCTATCCTCTATCCTATCCTATCCTCTATCCTATCCTATCCTCTATCCTATCCTATCCTCTATCCTATCCTATCCTCTATCCTATTCTATCCTATATCCTATCCTATCCTCTATCCTATCCTATCCTCTTTCCTATCCAATGCCCTGTCCGATTCTCTATCCGATCCTATCGTCTATACTATCCTATCCTCTATAATATCGTATCCTCTATCCTATCCTATCCTCTATCCTATAATATCATCTATCCTATCCTATCCTCTATCCTATCCTATCCTCTATCCTATCCTATCCTCTATCCTATCCTATGCTCTATCCTATCCTATCCTCTATCCTATCCTATCCTCTATCCTATCCTATCCCCTATAGTCTGCTCTATCCTATCCTATCCACTATCCTATCCTATCCTCTATCCTCTATCCTATCCTCTATCCTATCCTATCCTATCCTCTATCCTATCCTATCCTCTTTCCTATCCAATGCCCTGTCCTATTCTCTATCCGATCCTATCGTCTATACTATCCTATCCTCTATAATATCGTATCCTCTATCCTATCCTATCCTCTATCCTATAATATCATCTAACCTATCCTATCCTCTATCCTATCCTATCCTCTATCCTATCCTATCCTCTATCCTATCCTATCCTCTATCCTATCCTATCGTCTATCATATCCTATCGTCTATCCTATCCTATCCTCTATTATATCCTATCCTCTATCCTATCCTATCCTCTATCCTATCCTATCCTCTATCCTATACTATCCTCTATCCTATCCTATCCTCTATCCTATCCTATCCTCTAGCCTATCCTATCCTCTATCCTATCCTATCCTGTATCCTATCCTATCCTCTATCCTATCCTATCCTCTATCCTATCCTATCCTCTATCCTATCCTATCCTCTATCCTATGCTATCCTCTATCCTATCCTATCCTCTATCCTATCCTATCCTCTTTCCTATCCAATGCCCTGTCCTATTCTCTATCCGATCCTATCGTCTATACTATCCTATCCTCTATAATATCGTATCCTCTATCCTATCCTATCCTCTATCCTATAATATCATCTAACCTATCCTATCCTCTATCCTATCCTATCCTCTATCCTATCCTATCCTCTATCCTATCCTATCCTCTATCCTATCCTATCGTCTATCATATCCTATCGTCTATCCTATCCTATCCTCTATTATATCCTATCCTCTATCCTATCCTATCCTCTATCCTATCCTATCCTCTATCCTATACTATCCTCTATCCTATCCTATCCTCTATCCTATCCTATCCTCTATCCTATGCTATCCTCTATCCTATCCTATCGTCTATCATATCCTATCGTCTATCCTATCCTATCCTCTATTATATCCTATCCTCTATCCTATCCTATCCTCTATCCTATCCTATCCTCTATCCTATACTATCCTCTATCCTATCCTATCCTCTATCCAATCCTATCCTCTAGCCTATCCTATCCTCTATCCTATCCTATCCTGTATCCTATCCTATCCTCTATCCTATCCTATCCTCTATCCTATCCTATCCTCTATCCTATCCTATCCTCTATCCTATTCTATCCTATATCCTATCCTATCCTCTATCCTATCCTATCCTCTTTCCTATCCAATGCCCTGTCCGATTCTCTATCCGATCCTATCGTCTATACTATCCTATCCTCTATAATATCGTATCCTCTATCCTATCCTATCCTCTATCCTATAATATCATCTATCCTATCCTATCCTCTATCCTATCCTATCCTCTATCCTATCCTATCCTTTATCCTATCCTTTGCTCTATCCTATCCTATCCTCTATCCTATCCTATCCTCTATCCTATCCTATCCCCTATAGTCTGCTCTATCCTATCCTATCCACTATCCTATCCTATCCTCTATCCTCTATCCTATCCTCTATCCTATCCTATCCTATCCTCTATCCTATCCTATCCTCTATCCTATCCTATCCTCTATCCTATCCTATCCTCTATCCTATCCCATTCTCTATCCTATCCTATCCTCTTTCCTATCCTATCCTCTATCCTATCCAATCCTATTTCGTATCCTCTATCCTATCCTATCCTCTATCCTATCCAAACCTTTATCCTATCATATCCTCTATCCTATCCTATCCCCTATCCTATCCTATCCTCTATCCTATCCTATCCTCTATCCTATCCTATCCTATCCTCTATCCTATCCTATCCTCTATCCTATCCTATCCTCTATCCTATCCTATCCTATCCTCTATCCTATCCTATCCTCTATCCTATCCTATCCTCTATCCTATCCTATCCTCTATCCTATTCTATCCTCTATCCTATCCTATCCTCTTTCCTATCCAATGCCCTGTCCTATTCTCTATCCGATCCTATCGTCTATACTGTCCTATCCTCCATAATATCGTATCCTCTATCCTATCCTATCCTCTATCCTATCCTATCCTGTATCCTATCGTATCCTCTATCCTATCCTATCCTCTATCCTATCCTATCCTCTATCCTATCCTATCCTCTATCCTATTCTATCCTATATCCTATCCTATCCTCTATCCTATCCTATCCTCTTTCCTATCCAATGCCCTGTCCGATTCTCTATCCGATCCTATCGTCTATACTATCCTATCCTCTATAATATCGTATCCTCTATCCTATCCTATCCTCTATCCTATCCTATCTCCTATCCTATCCTATCCTCTATCCTATCCTATCCTCTATCCTATCCTATCCTATCCTCTATCCTATCCTATCCTCTATCCTATCCTATCCTCTATCCTCTCCTATCCTCTATCCTATCCTATCCTATCCTCTATCCTATCCTATCCTCTATCCTATCCTATCCTCTATCCTATCCTATCCTCTATCCTATCCTATCCTCTATCCTATCCTATCTCCTATCCTATCCTATCCTCTATCCTATCCTATCCTCTATCCTATCCTATCCTATCCTCTATCCTATCCTATCCTCTATCCTATCCTATCCTCTATCCTCTCCTATCCTCTATCCTATCCTATCCTATCCTCTATCCTATCCTATCCTCTATCCTATCCTATCCTCTATCCTATCCTATCCTCTATCCTATTCTATCCTCTATATTATCCTATCCTCTTTCCTATCCAATGCCCTGTCCGATTCTCTATCCGATCCTATCGTCTATACTATCCTATCCTCTATAATATCGTATCCTCTATCCTATCCTATCCTCTATCCTATCCTATCTCCTATCCTATCCTATCCTCTATCCTATCCTATCCTCTATCCTATCCTATCCTATCCTCTATCCTATCCTATCCTCTATCCTATCCTATCCTCTATCCTCTCCTATCCTCTATCCTATCCTATCCTATCCTCTATCCTATCCTATCCTCTATCCTATCCTATCCTCTATCCTATCCTATCCTCTATCCTATTCTATCCTCTATATTATCCTATCCTCTTTCCTATCCAATGCCCTGTCCTATTCTCTATCCGATCCTATCGTCTATACTGTCCTATCCTCCATAATATCGTATCCTCTATCCTATCCTATCCTCTATCCTATCCTATCCTGTATCCTATCCTATCCTCTATCCTATCCTATCCTCTATCCTATCCTATCCTCTATCCTATCCTATCCTCTATCCTATTCTATCCTATATCCTATCCTATCCTCTATCCTATCCTATCCTCTTTCCTATCCAATGCCCTGTCCGATTCTCTATCCGATCCTATCGTCTATACTATCCTATCCTCTATAATATCCTATCCTCTATAATATCGTATCCTCTATCCTATAATATCATCTATCCTATCCTATCCTCTATCCTATCCTATCCTCTATCCTATCCTATCCTCTATCCTATCCTATCCTCTATCCTATCCTATCCTCTATCCTATCCTATCCTCTATCCTATCCTATCCTCTATCCTATCCTATCCTCTATCCTATCCTATCCTCTAGCCTATCCTATCCTCTATCCTATCCTATCCTCTATCCTATCCTATCCTCTATCCTATCCTATCCTCTATCCTATCCTATCCTCTATCCTATCCTATCCTCTATCCTATCCTATCCTCTATCCTATCCTATCCTCTATCCTATCCTATCCTCTATCCTATCCTATCCTCTATCCTATCCCATTCTCTATCCTATCCTATCCTCCTTCCTATCCTATCCTCTATCCTATCCAATCCTATTTCGTATCCTCTATCCTATCCTATCCTCTATCCTATCCAAACCTTTATCCTATCCTATCCTCTATCCTATCCTATCCCCTATCCTATCCTATCCTATCCTCTATCCTATCCTATCCTCTATCCTATCCTATCCTATCCTCTATCCTATTCTATCCTCTATCCTATCCTATCCTCTATCCTATCCTATCATCTATCCTATCCTATCCTCTATCCTATCCTATCCTCTATCCTATCCTATCCCCTATAGTCTGCTCTATCCTATCCTATCCTCTATGCTATACTATCCTCTATCCTATCCTATCCTCTATCCTATCCTATCCTCTAGCCTATCCTATCCTCTATCCTATCCTATCCTCTATCCTATCCTATCCTCTATCCTATCCTATCCTCTATCCTATCCTATCCTCTATCCTATCCTATCCTCTATCCTATCCTATCGTCTATCATATCCTATCGTCTATCCTATCCTATCCTCTATTATATCCTATCCTCTATCGTATCCTATCCTCTATCCCATCCTATCCTCTATCCTATACTATCCTCTATCCTATCCTATCCTCTATCCTATCCTATCCTCTAGCCTATCCTATCCTCTATCCTATCCTATCCTGTATCCTATCCTATCCTCTATCCTATCCTATCCTCTATCCTATCCTATCCTCTATCCTATCCTATCCTCTATCCTATTCTATCCTATATCCTATCCTATCCTCTATCCTATCCTATCCTCTTTCCTATCCAATGCCCTGTCCGATTGTCTATCCGATCCTATCGTCTATACTATCCTATCCTCTATAATATCGTATCCTCTATCCTATCCTATCCTCTATCCTATAATATCATCTAACCTATCCTATCCTCTATCCTATCCTATCCTCTATCCTATCCTATCCTCTATCCTATCCTATCCTCTATCCTATCCTATCCCCTATAGTCTGCTCTATCCTATCCCATCCACTATCCTATCCTATCCTCTATCCTCTATCCTATCCTCTATCCTATCCTCTATCCTATCCTATCCTATCCTCTATCCTATCCTATCCTCTATCCTATCCTATCATCTATCCTATACTATCCTCTATCCTATCCTATCCTCTATCCTATCCTATCCTCTAGCCTATCCTATCCTCTATACTATCCTATCCTCTATCCTATCCTATCCTCTATCCTATCCTATCCTCTATCCTATCCTATCCTCTATCCTATCCTATCCTCTATCCTATCCAATCCTCTATCCTATCCTATCCTCTATCCTATCCTATCCTCTATCCAATCCTATCCGATATCCTATCCCATCCTCTATCCTATCCTATCCTCTATCCTATCCCATTCTCTATCCTATCCTATCCTCTTTCCTATCCTATTGTCTATCCTATCCTATCCTTTATCCTATCCTATCCTCTCACCAATCCTATCCTCAATCCTATCCTATCCTCTATCCTATACTATCCTCTATCCTATCCTATCCTCTATCCTATCCTATCCTCTATCCGATCATATCCTCTATCCTATCCTATCCTATCCTCTATAATATCGTATCCTTTATCCCATCCCATCCTCTATCCTATCCTATCCTCTATCCTATCCTATCCTCTATCCTATCCTATCCTCTATCCTATCCTATCGTCTATCATATCCTATCGTCTATCCTATCCTATCCTCTATTATATCCTATCCTCTATCCTATCCTATCCTCTATCCTATCCTATCCTCTATCCTATACTATCCTCTATCCTATCCTATCCTCTATCCTATCCTATCCTCTATCCTATCCTATCCTCTATCCTATCCTATCCTGTATCCTATCCTATCCTCTATCCTATTCTATCCTATATCCTATCCTATCCTCTATCCTCTATCCTATCCTCTATCCTATCCTATCCTATCCTCTAACATATCCTATCCTCTATCCTATCCTATCCTCTATCCAATCCTATCCGATATCCTATCCTATCCTCTATCCTATCCTATCCTCTATCCTATCCCATTCTCTATCCTATCCTATCGTCTTTCCTATCCTATTGTCTATCCTATCCTATCCTTTATCCTATCATATCCTCTCACCAATCCTATCCTCAATCCTATCCTATCCTCTATCCTATACTATCCTCTATCCTATCCTATCATCTATCCTATCCTATCCTCTATCCGATCTTATCCTCTATCCTATCCTATCCTATCCTCTATAATATCGTATCCTTTATCCTATCCCATTGTCTATCCTATCCTATCGTCTTTCCTATCCTATTGTCTATCCTATCCTATCCTTTATCCTATCCTATCATCTCACCAATCCTATCCTCAATCCTATCCTATCCTCTATCCTATACTATCCTCTATCCTATCCTATCCTCTATCCTATCCTTTCCTCTATCCTATCGTATCCTCTATCCTATCCTATCCCCTATAGTCTGCTCTATCCTATCCTATCCACTATCCTATCCTATCCTCTATCCTCTATCCTATCCTCTATCCTATCCTATCCTATCCTATCCTCTAACATATCCTATCCTCTATCCTATCCTATCCTCTATCCAATCCTATCCGATATCCTATCCTATCCTCTATCCTATCCTATCCTCTATCCTATCCCATTCTCTATCCTATCCTATCGTCTTTCCTATCCTATTGTCTATCCTATCCTATCCTTTATCCTATCATATCCTCTCACCAATCCTATCCTCTATCCTATCCTATCCTCTATCCTATCCTATCCTCTATCCTATCCTATCGTCTATCATATCCTATCGTCTATCCTATCCTATCCTCTATTATATCCTATCCTCTATCGTATCCTATCCTCTATCCCATCCTATCCTCTATCCTATACTATCCTCTATCCTATCCTATCCTCTATCCTATCCTATCCTCTAGCCTATCCTATCCTCTATCCTATCCTATCCTGTATCCTATCCTATCCTCTATCCTATCCTATCCTCTATCCTATCCTATCCTCTATCCTATCCTATCCTCTATCCTATTCTATCCTATATCCTATCCTATCCTCTATCCTATCCTATCCTCTTTCCTATCCAATGCCCTGTCCGATTCTCTATCCGATCCTATCGTCTATACTATCCTATCCTCTATAATATCGTATCCTCTATCCTATCCTATCCTCTATCCTATAATATCATCTAACCTATCCTATCCTCTATCCTATCCTATCCTCTATCCTATCCTATCCTCTATCCTATCCTATCCTCTATCCTATCCTATCCCCTATAGTCTGCTCTATCCTATCCCATCCACTATCCTATCCTATCCTCTATCCTCTATCCTATCCTCTATCCTATCCTCTATCCTATCCTATCCTATCCTCTATCCTATCCTATCCTCTATCCTATCCTATCCTCTATCCTATACTATCCTCTATCCTATCCTATCCTCTATCCTATCCTATCCTCTAGCCTATCCTATCCTCTATACTATCCTATCCTCTATCCTATCCTATCCTCTATCCTATCCTATCCTCTATCCTATCCTATCCTCTATCCTATCCTATCCTCTATCCTATCCAATCCTCTATCCTATCCTATCCTCTATCCTATCCTATCCTCTATCCAATCCTATCCGATATCCTATCCCATCCTCTATCCTATCCTATCCTCTATCCTATCCCATTCTCTATCCTATCCTATCCTCTTTCCTATCCTATTGTCTATCCTATCCTATCCTTTATCCTATCCTATCCTCTCACCAATCCTATCCTCAATCCTATCCTATCCTCTATCCTATACTATCCTCTATCCTATCCTATCCTCTATCCTATCCTATCCTCTATCCGATCATATCCTCTATCCTATCCTATCCTATCCTCTATAATATCGTATCCTTTATCCCATCCCATCCTCTATCCTATCCTATCCTCTATCCTATCCTATCCTCTATCCTATCCTATCCTCTATCCTATCCTATCGTCTATCATATCCTATCGTCTATCCTATCCTATCCTCTATTATATCCTATCCTCTATCCTATCCTATCCTCTATCCTATCCTATCCTCTATCCTATACTATCCTCTATCCTATCCTATCCTCTATCCTATCCTATCCTCTATCCTATCCTATCCTCTATCCTATCCTATCCTGTATCCTATCCTATCCTCTATCCTATTCTATCCTATATCCTATCCTATCCTCTATCCTCTATCCTATCCTCTATCCTATCCTATCCTATCCTCTAACATATCCTATCCTCTATCCTATCCTATCCTCTATCCAATCCTATCCGATATCCTATCCTATCCTCTATCCTATCCTATCCTCTATCCTATCCCATTCTCTATCCTATCCTATCGTCTTTCCTATCCTATTGTCTATCCTATCCTATCCTTTATCCTATCATATCCTCTCACCAATCCTATCCTCAATCCTATCCTATCCTCTATCCTATACTATCCTCTATCCTATCCTATCATCTATCCTATCCTATCCTCTATCCGATCTTATCCTCTATCCTATCCTATCCTATCCTCTATAATATCGTATCCTTTATCCTATCCCATTGTCTATCCTATCCTATCGTCTTTCCTATCCTATTGTCTATCCTATCCTATCCTTTATCCTATCCTATCATCTCACCAATCCTATCCTCAATCCTATCCTATCCTCTATCCTATACTATCCTCTATCCTATCCTATCCTCTATCCTATCCTTTCCTCTATCCTATCGTATCCTCTATCCTATCCTATCCCCTATAGTCTGCTCTATCCTATCCTATCCACTATCCTATCCTATCCTCTATCCTCTATCCTATCCTCTATCCTATCCTATCCTATCCTCTAACATATCCTATCCTCTATCCTATCCTATCCTCTATCCAATCCTATCCGATATCCTATCCTATCCTCTATCCTATCCTATCCTCTATCCTATCCCATTCTCTATCCTATCCTATCGTCTTTCCTATCCTATTGTCTATCCTATCCTATCCTTTATCCTATACTATCCTCTATCCTATCCTATCCTCTATCCTATCCTATCCTCTATCCGATCATATCCTCTATCCTATCCTATCCTATCCTCTATAATATCGTATCCTTTATCCCATCCCATCCTCTATCCTATCCTATCCTCTATCCTATCCTATCCTCTATCCTATCCTATCCTCTATCCTATCCCATTCTCTATCATATCCTATCGTCTATCCTATCCTATCCTCTATTATATCCTATCCTGTATCCTATCCTATCCTCTATCCTATCCTATCCTCTATCCTATCCTATCCTCTATCCTATCCTATCCTCTATCCTATTCTATCCTATATCCTATCCTATCCTCTATCCTATCCTATCCTCTTTCCTATCCAATGCCCTGTCCTATTCTCTATCCGATCCTATCGTCTATACTATCCTATCCTCTATAATATCGTATCCTCTATCCTATCCTATCCTCTATCCTATAATATCATCTATCCTATCCTATCCTCTATCCAATCCTATCCTCTATCCTATCCTATCCTCTATCCTATCCTATCCTCTATCCTATCCTATCCTCTATCCTATCCTATCCTCTATCCTATCCTGTCCTCTATCCTATCCTATCCCCTATAGTCTGCTCTATCCTATCCTCTATCCTCTATCCTATCCTCTATCCTATCGTATCCTATCGTCTATCCTATCCTATCCTCTATCCTATCCTATCCTCTATCCTATCCTATCCTCTATCCTATACTATCCTCTATCCTATCCTATCCTCTATCCTATCCTATCCTCTAGCCTATCCTATCCTCTATCCTATCCTATCCTCTATCCTATCCTATCCTCTATCCTATCCCATTCTCTATCCTATCCTATCCTCTTTCCTATCCTATTGTCTATCCTATCCTACCCTTTATCCTATCCTATCCTCTCACCAATCCTATCCTCAATCCTATCCTATCCTCTATCCTATACTATCCTCTATCCTATCCTATCCTCTATCCTATCCTTTCCTCTATCCTATCGTATCCTCTATCCTATCCTATCCCCTATAGTCTGCTCTATCCTATCCTATCCACTATCCTATCCTATCGTCTATCCTCTATCCTATCCTCTATCCTATCCTATCCTATCCTCTCACATATCCTATCCTCTATCCTATCCTATCCTCTATCCTATCCTATCCACTATCCTATCCTATCGTCTATCCTATCCTATCCTCTATCCTATCCTATCGTCTATCCTATCCGATCCTCTATCCTATCCTATCCTCTATCCTATCCTATCCTCTATCCTATCCTATCATCTATCCTATCCTATCCTCTATCCTATCCAATCCTCTATCCTATCCTATCCTCTATCCTATCCTATCCTCTATCCAATCCTATCCGATATCCTATCCTATCCTCTATCCTATCCTATCCTCTATCCTATCCCATTCTCTATCCTATCCTATCGTCTTTCCTATCCTATTGTCTATCCTATCCTATCCTCTCACCAATCCTATCCTCAATCCTATCCTATCCTCTATCCTATACTATCCTCTATCCTATCCTATCCTCTATCCTATCCTATCCTCTATCCGATCATATCCTCTATCCTATCCTATCCTATCCTCTATAATATCGTATCCTTTATCCCATCCCATCCTCTATCCTATCATATCCTCTATCCTATCCTATCCTCTATCCTATCCTATCCTCTATCCTATCCTATCGTCTATCATATCCTATCGTCTATCCTATCCTATCCTCTATTATATCCTATCCTCTATCCTATCCTATCCTCTATCCTATCCTATCCTCTATCCTATACTATCCTCTATCCTATCCTATCCTCTATCCTATCCTATCCTCTAGCCTATCCTATCCTCTATCCTATCCTATCCTGTATCCTATCCTATCCTCTATCCTATCCTATCCTCTATCCTATCCTATCCTCTATCCTATCCTATCCTCTATCCTATCCCATTCTCTATCCTATCCTATCCTCCTTCCTATCCTATCCTCTATCCTATCCAATCCTATTTCGTATCCTCTATCCTATCCTATCCTCTATCCTATCCAAACCTTTATCCTATCCTATCCTCTATCCTATCCTATCCCCTATCCTATCCTATCCTCTATCCTATCCTATCCTCTTTCCTATCCAATGCCCTGTCCGATTCTCTATCCGATCCTATCGTCTATACTATCCTATCCTCTATAATATCGTATCCTCTATCCTATCCTATCCTCTATCCTATAATATCATCTATCCTATCCTATCCTCTATCCTATCCTATCCTCTATCCTATCCTATCCTCTATCCTATCCTATCCTCTATCCTATCCTATCCTCTATCCTATCCTATCCTCTATCCTATCCTATCCCCTATAGTCTGCTCTATCCTATACTATCCACTATCCTATCCTATCCTCTATCCTCTATCCTATCCTGTATCCTATCCTATCCTATCCTCTATCCTATCCTATCCTCTATCCTATCCTATCCTCTATCCTATCCTATCCTCTATCCTATACTATCCTCTATCCTATCCTATCCTCTATCCTGTCCTATCCTCTAGCCTATCCTATCCTCTATCCTATCCTATCCTCTATCCTATCCTATCCTCTATCCTATCCTATCCTCTATCCTATCCTATCCTCAATCCTATCCTATCCTCTATCCTATCCTATCCTCTATCCTATCCTATCATCTATCCTATCCTATCCTCTATCCTATCCTATCCTCTATCCTATCCCATTCTCTATCCTATCCTATCCTCTTTCCTATCCTATCCTCTATCCTATCCAATCCTATTTCGTATCCTCTATCCTATCCTATCCTCTATCCTATCCAAACCTTTATCCTATCCTATCCTCTATCCTATCCTATCCCCTATCCTATCCTATCCTCTATCCTATCCTATCCTCTATCCTATCCTATCCTATCCTCTATCCTATCCTATCCTCTATCCTATCCTATCCTCTATCCTATCCTATCCTCTATCCTATCCTATCCTCTATCCTATCCTATCCTATCCTCTATCCTATCCTATCCTCTATCCTATCCTATCCTCTATCCTATCCTATCCTCTATCCTATTCTATCCTCTATCCTATCCTATCCTCTTTCCTATCCAATGCCCTGTCCTATTCTCTATCCGATCCTATCGTCTATACTGTCCTATCCTCCATAATATCGTATCCTCTATCCTATCCTATCCTCTATCCTATACTATCCTCTATCCTATCCTATCCTCTATCCTATCCTATCCTCTAGCCTATCCTATCCTCTATCCTAACCTATCCTCTATCCTATCCTATCCTCTATCCTATCCTATCCTCTATCCTATCCCATCCTCTATCCTATCCTATCCTCTATCCTATCCTATCCTCTATCCTATCCTATCCTCTATCCTATCCTATCCTCTATCCTATCCTATCCTCTATCCTATCCCATTCTCTATCCTATCCTATCCTCTTTCCTATCCTATCCTCTATCCTATCCAATCCTATTTCGTATCCTCTATCCTATCCTATCCTCTATCCTATCCAAACCTTTATCCTATCCTATCCTCTATCCTATCCTATCCCCTATCCTATTCTATCCTCTATCCTATCCTATCCTCTATCCTATCCTATCCTATCCTCTATCCTATTCTATCCTCTATCCTATCCTCTATCCTATCCTATCCTATCCTCTATCCTATTCTATCCTCTATCCTATCCTATCCTCTATCCTATCCCATCCTCTATCCTATCCTATCCTCTATCCTATCCTATCCTCTATCCTATCCTATCCCCTATATTCTGCTCTATCCTATCCTATCCTCTATGCTATACTATCCTCTATCCTATCCTATCCTCTATCCTATCCTATCCTCTAGCCTATCCTATCCTCTATCCTATCCTATCCTCTATCCTATCCTATCCTCTATCCTATCCTATCCTCTATCCTATCCTATCCTCTATCCTATCCTATCCTCTATCCAATCCTATCCACTATCCTATCCTATCCTCTATCCTATCCTATCCTCTATCCTATCCCATTCTCTATCCTATCCTATCGTCTTTCCTATCCTATTGTCTATCCTATCCTATCCTTTATCCTATCCTATCCTCTCACCAATCCTATCCTCAATCCTATCCTATCCTCTATCCTATACTATCCTCTGTCCTATCCTATCCTCTATCCTATCCTTTCCTCTATCCTATCGTATCCTCTATCCTATCCTATCCCCTATAGTCTGCTCTATCCTATCCTATCCACTATCCTATCCTATCCTCTATCCTCTACCCTATCCTCTATCCTATCCTATCCTATCCTCTAACATATCCTATCCTCTATCCTATCCTATCCTCTATCCTATCCTATCCTCTATCCTATCCTATCCTCTATCCTATCCTATCCTCTATCCTATCCTATCCTCTATCCTATCCTATCCTCTATCCAATCCTATCCACTATCCTATCCTATCCTCTATCCTATCCTATCCTCTATCCTATCCCATTCTCTATCCTATCCTATCGTCTTTCCTATCCTATTGTCTATCCTATCCTATCCTTTATCCTATCCTATCCTCTCACCAATCCTATCCTCAATCATATCCTATCCTCTATCCTATACTATCCTCTATCCTATCCTATCCTCTATCCTATCCTTTCCTCTATCCTATCGTATCCTCTATCCTATCCTATCCCCTATAGTCTGCTCTATCCTATCCTATCCACTATCCTATCCTATCCTCTATCCTCTATCCTATCCTCTATCCTATCCTCTATCCTATCCTATCCTATCCTCTAACATATCCTATCCTCTATCCTATCCTATCCTCTATCCAATCCTATCCGATATCCTATCCTATCCTCTATCCTATCCTATCCTCTATCCTATCCCATTCTCGATCCTATCCTATCGTCTTTCCTATCCTATTGTCTATCCTATCCTATCCTTTATCCTATCCTATCCTCTCACCAATCCTATCCTCAATCCTATCCTATCCTCTATCCTATACTATCCTCTATCCTATCCTATCCTCTATCCTATCATATCCTCTATGCGATCATATCCTCTATCCTATCCTATCCTATCCTCTATAATATCGTATCCTTTATCCCATCCCATCCTCTATCCTATCCTATCCTCTATCCTATCCTATCCTCTATCCTATCCTATCCTCTATCCTATCCTATCGTCTATCATATCCTATCGTCTATCCTATCCTATCCTCTATTATATCCTATCCTGTATCCTATCCTATCCTCTATCCTATCCTATCCTCTATCCTATCCTATCCTCTATCCTATCCTATCCTCTATCCTATCCAATCCTCTATCCTATCCTCTATCCTATCCTATCCCATCCAATATCCTATCCTATCCTCTATCCTATCCTATACTCTATCCTATCCTATCGTCTATAATATCGTATCCTCTATCCTATCCAATCCCCTATCCTATCCTGTATCCTATCCTATCCCATCCTATATCCTATCCTATCCTCTATCATATCCCATCATCCATCCTATCCTCTATCATATCCCATCATCCATCCTATCCTCTATCGTCTATCCTATCCTATCCTCTATCCCATCTTATCCTCTATCCTATCCTATCCTCCATCCTCTATCCTATACTCTATCCTATCCTATCCGCAATCCTATCGTATTCAATATAATATCCTATCCTCTATCCTATCCTATCCTCCATCCTACCCTATCCTCTATCATATCGTATCCTCTATCCTATCCTATCCACTATCCTATAATATCCTATATCCTATCCTATTATCTATCCTAAATCCTATCCTAGTCTCAATCCTATCCTACCCTCTATTCTATCCTATCCTCTATCCTATCCTTTCCTCTATCCTATCCTATCCTCTATCCTTTCCTATCCTGTATCCTATCCTATCCTCTATCCTATCCTATCCTCTATCCTATCCTATCCTCCATTCTATCCTATCCTCTATCCTATCCTATCCTATCCTCTATACTATCCTACCCTCTATGCTATCCCATCGTCTATCATAACCTATCATACATCGCATCCTCTATCGTCATTCCTATCTTATTCTCTACCCTATCCTATCCTCTATCATATCGTATCCTCTATCCGATCCAATCCCATATCATATCGTATCCTCTATCCTATCCTATCCTCCATCCTATCCTATCCTCTATCCTATCCTATGCTCTATCCTATCCTATCCTCTATTCTATCCCATCCTCCATCCTATCCTCTCCGCCATCCTCTATCCTATACTCTATCCTATCCTCTGTCCTATCCTATCCTCTATCCTATACTCTATCCTATCCTCCGTTCTATCCTATCCTCTATCCTATCCTCTATCCTATCCTATCCTCTAACCTATCCTATCCTCTATTCTATCCTATCCTCAATCCTACGCTACCCTCCATCTTCTATCGTATCATCTATCCTATCCTCCATCCTATCCTCTCCTCTACCCAATCGTACCCTCAATCCTATTCTATCCTCTATCATATCCTATCATCCATCCTATCCTCTATCCTTTCCTATCCTGTATCCTATCCTATCCTCTATCCTATCCTATCCTCTATCCTATCCTATCCTCTATCCTATCCTATCCTCCATTCTATCCTATCCTCTATACTATCCTATCCTCTATGCTATCCTATCGTCTATCATAACCTATCATCCATCGGATCCTCTATCGTCATTCCTATCTTATCCTCTATCCTATCCTATTCTCTAACATATCGTATCCTCTATCCTATCCTATCATCCTTCGCATCCTCTATCGTCTATCCTATCCTATCCTCTGTCATATCGTATCCTCTATCCAATCCTATACTCTATTATCTATTCTATCTATCTATCCCAATCCTAGCCCATTCTCTATCCAATCCTATACTCTATACTATCCTATCCTCTGTCATATCCTATCATCCATCCTATCCTATCCTCTATCCTACCCGATCCTCTATCCTATCCTATCCTCTATCCTATCCTATCCTCTATCCTATCCTATCCTGTATCCTATCCTCTCCTATCCTCTATCCTATCCTATCCTCTATCACATCCCATCATCCATCCTATCCTCTATCGTCTATCCTATCCTATCCTCTATCCCATCTTATCCTCTATCCTATCCTATCCTCTATCCCATCTTATCCTCTATCCTATCCTATCCTCCATCCTCTATCCTATACTCTATCCTATCCTATCCTCAATCCTATCGTATTCAATATAATATCCTATCCTCTATCCTATCCTATCCTCCATCCTACACTATCCTCTATCATATCGTATCCTCTATCCTATCCTATCCTCTATCCTATAATATCCTATATCCTATCCTATTATCTATCCTAAATCCTATCCTATTCTCAATCCTATCCTATCCTCTATTCTATCCTATCCTCTATCCTATCCTATCCTGTATCCTATCGTCTCCTATCCTCTATCCTATCCTATCCTGTATCATATCCCATCATCCATCCTATCCTCTATCGTCTATCCTATCCTATCCTCCATCCTCTATCCTATACTCTATCCTATCCTCTATCCTATCCTATCTTCTATCCTATCCTATCCTCTATCATATCCTATCATCCATCCTATCCTCTATCGTCTATCCTATCCTATCCTCTATCCTATCCTATCCTCCATCCTATCCTATCCTCTAAAATATCCTATCCTCTATCCTTTCCTATCAACCATCCTTTCCTCTATCGTCTATCCTATACTATACTCCATCCTATCCTAACCTATCCTCTATCCTACGCTACCCTCCATCTTATATCGTATCATCTATCCTATCCTCCATCCTATCCTATCCTCTATCGTATCGTATCCTCTATCCTATCCTATCCTCTATCCTTTCCTATCCTGTACCCTATCCTACCCTCTATCCTATCCTATCCTCTATCCTATCCTATCCTCATTCTATCCTATCCTCTATCCTATCCTATCCTGTATCCTATCCTCTCCTATCCTCTATCACATCCCATCATCCATCCTATCCTCTATCGTCTATCCTATCCTATCCTCTATCCCATCTTATCCTCTATCCTATCCTATCCTCTATCCCATCTTATCCTCTATCCTATCCTATCCTCCATCCTCTATCCTATACTCTATCCTATCCTATCCTCAATCCTATCGTATTCAATATAATATCCTATCCTCTATCCTATCCTATCCTCCATCCTACACTATCCTCTATCATATCGTATCCTCTATCCTATCCTATCCTCTATCCTATAATATCCTCTATCCTATCCTATCCTCTATCCTATCCTATCCTCTATCCTTTCCTATCCTGTACCCTATCCTATCCTCTATCCTATCCTATCCTCTATCCTATCCTATCCTCCATTCTATCCTATCCTCTATCCTATCCTATCCTCTATCCTATCCTATCCTCTATACTATTCTATCCTCTATGCTATCCCATCGTCTATCATAACCTATCATACATCGCATCCTCTATCGTCATTCCTATCTTATTCTCTATCCTATCCTATCCTCTATCATATCGTATCCTCTATCCGATCCAATCCCACATCATATCGTATCCTCTATCCTATCCTATCCTCCATCCTATCCTATCCTCTATCCTATCCTATGCTCTATCCTATCCTATCCTCTATCCTTTCCTATCCTGTATCCTATCCTATCGTCTATCCAATAATATTCTGCATCCTATAGTATCTGCTATCCAATCCTATCCTCAATCCTATTCTATCCTCTATCCTATCGTATCCTCTATCCTATCCTATCCTCTATCCTTTCCTATCCTGTGTCCTTTCCTATCCTCTATCCTATCCTATCCTCTATCCTATCCTATCCTCTATCCTACCCTATCCTCTATCCTATCCTATCCTGTATCCTATCCTATCCTATCCTCTATCGTATCTTATCCTCTATCATATCCTATCATCCATCCTATCCTCTATCGTCTATCCTATCCTATCCTCTATCCTATCCTATCCTCTATCGTATCCTATCCTCTATCATATCCTATCATCCATCCTATCCCATCCTCTATCCTATTTTATCCTCTATCCTATCCGATCCTCCATCCTCTATCCCTTACTCTATCCTATCCTATCCTCTATCCTATCACATCCTCTATTCCATCCTGTCCTCTATCCTATCCTATCCTCCATCCTACCCTATCCTCTATCATATCGTATCCTGTATCCTATCCTATCCTCTATCCTATAATATCCTATATCCTATCCTATTCTCTATCCTATACCCTATCCTTTTCTCTATCTAATCCTATACTCTAAACTATCCTATCCTCTGTCATATCCTATCATCCATCCTATCCTATCCTCTATCCTATCTCATCCTCTATAGTATCGTCTAGATACTAGAGGATGCTATAGGATAGGATAATAGGATAATATCGTATCCTTCATCGTATCCTATCCTCTTTCCTATAATATCATCTATCCTATCCTGTTCTCTATCCTATACTATCCTCTATCCTATCCAATCCTATATCGTATCCTCTATCCTATCCTATCCTCTATCCAATCCTATCCTGTATCCTATCCTATCCTCTATCCTATCCGATCATCTATCCTATCCAATCCCCTATCCTATCCTCTGTCGTATCCTATCCTCTATCCTATCCAATCCTATATCCTATCCTCTATCCTATCCTCTATCCTATCCTCTATCCTATCCTATCCTATCCTATCCTCTATCCTATCCTATCATATCTATTATCGTATCCTCTATTATATCGTATCCTCCATCCTATCATATCCTCTATCCTATCCTATCCTCTATCCTATCCTATCCTCCATCCTATCCTATCCTCTAACCTATCCTATCCTCTATCCTATCCTATCCTCTATCCTATTCAATGCCGTATCCTATTCTCTATCCGATCCTATCGTCTATCCTATCCTATCCTCTATCCTATCTAATCCTCTATCCTATCCTCTATCCTATCCTATCCCATCCAATACCCTATCCTATCCTCTATCCTATCCTATACTCTATCATATCGTATCCTCTATCCTATCCTATCCTCTATCCTATAATATCCTATATCCTATCCTATTATCTATCCTAAATCCTATCCTATTCTCAATCCTATCCTATCCTCTATTCTATCCTATCCTCTATCCTATCCTATCCTGTATCCTATCGTCTCCTATCCTCTATCCTATCCTATCCTGTATCATATCCCATCATCCATCCTATCCTCTATCGTCTATCCTATCCTATCCTCCATCCTCTATCCTATACTCTATCCTATCCTCTATCCTATCCTATCTTCTATCCTATCCTATCCTCTATCATATCCTATCATCCATCCTATCCTCTATCGTCTATCCTATCCTATCCTCTATCCTATCCTATCCTCCATCCTATCCTATCCTCTAAAATATCCTATCCTCTATCCTTTCCTATCAACCATCCTTTCCTCTATCGTCTATCCTATACTATCCTCCATCCTATCCTAACCTATCCTCTATCCTACGCTACCCTCCATCTTATATCGTATCATCTATCCTATCCTCCATCCTATCCTATCCTCTATCGTATCGTATCCTCTATCCTATCCTATCCTCTATCCTTTCCTATCCTGTACCCTATCCTATCCTCTATCCTATCCTATCCTCTATCCTATCCTATCCTCCATTCTATCCTATCCTCTATCCTGTCCTATCCTCTATCCTATCCTATCCTCTATACTATTCTATCCTCTATGCTATCCCATCGTCTATCATAACCTATCATACATCGCATCCTCTATCGTCATTCCTATCTTATTCTCTATCCTATCCTATC
This sequence comes from Halictus rubicundus, assembly GCF_050948215.1. Taxonomy (NCBI): domain Eukaryota; kingdom Metazoa; phylum Arthropoda; class Insecta; order Hymenoptera; family Halictidae; genus Halictus; species Halictus rubicundus. Next base: position 386,304 of record NW_027488667.1, on the reverse strand, counting down.
CTCTATCATATCGTATCCTCTATCCGATCCAATCCCACATCATATCGTATCCTCTATCCTATCCTATCCTCCATCCTATCCTATCCTCTATCCTATCCTATGCTCTATCCTATCCTATCCTCTATCCTTTCCTATCCTGTATCCTATCCTATCGTCTATCCAATAATATTCTGCATCCTATAGTATCTGCTATCCAATCCTATCCTCAATCCTATTCTATCCTCTATCCTATCGTATCCTCTATCCTATCCTATCCTCTATCCTTTCCTATCCTGTGTCCTATCCTATCCTCTATCCTATCCTATCCTCTATCCTATCCTATCCTCTATCCTACCCTATCCTCTATCCTATCCTATCCTCTATCCTATCCGATCATCTATCCTATCCAATCCCCTATCCTATCCTCTATCGTATCCTATCCTCTATCCTATCCAATCCTATATCCTATCCTCTATCCTATCCTCTATCCTATCCTCTATCCTATCCTATCCTATCCTATCCTCTATCCTATCCTATCCTATCTATTATCGTATCCTCTATTATATCGTATCCTCCATCCTATCATATCCTCTATCCTATCCTATCCTCTATCCTATCCTATCCTCCATCCTATCCTATCCTCTAACCTATCCTATCCTCTATCCTATCCTATCCTCTATCCTATTCAATGCCGTATCCTATTCTCTATCCGATCCTATCGTCTATCCTATCCTATCCTCTATCCTATCTAATCCTCTATCCTATCCTCTATCCTATCCTATCCCATCCAATACCCTATCCTATCCTCTATCCTATCCTATACTCTATCCTATCCTATCCTCTATCATATCGTATCCTCTATCCTATCCTATCCTCTCTCCTATAATATCCTATATCCTATCCTATTCTCTATCCTATACCCTATCCTATTCTCTATCCAATCCTATACTCTAAACTATCCTATCCTCTGTCATATCCTATCATCCATCCTATTCTATCCTCTATCCTATCTCATCCTCTATCCTATCCTATCCTCCATCCTCTATCCTATACTCTATCCTATCCTATCCTCTATCCTATCCTATCCTCTATCCTAACCTCTATCCTATCCTATCCTCTATCCTATCCTATCCGGTATCCTATCCTATCCTATCCTCTATCCTATCCTATCCACTATCCTCTATCCTATCCTATCCTCTATCCTATCCTATCCTCTATCCTATCCTATCCTCTATCCTATCCTATCCTCTATCCTATCCTATCCTCTATCCTATCCTATCCTCTATCCTATCCTATCCTCTATCCTATCCTATCCTCTATCCTATCCTATCCTCTATCCTATCCTATCCTCTATCCTATCCTATCCTCTATCCTATCCTATCCTCTATCCTATCCTATCCTCTATCCTATCCTATCCTCTATCCTATCCTATCCTCTATCCTATCCTATCCTCTATCCTATCCTATCCTCTATCCTATCCTATCCTCTATCCTATCCTATCCTCTATCCTATCCTATCCTCTATCCTATCCTATCCTCTATCCTATCCTATCCTCTATCCTATCCTATCCTCTATCCTATCCTATCCTCTATCCTATCCTATCCTCTATCCTATCCTATCCTCTATCCTATCCTATCCTCTATCCTATCCTATCCTCTATCCTATCCTATCCTCTATCCTATCCTATCATCCATCGCATCCTCTATCGTCTATCGTATCCTATCCTCTGTCATATCGTATCCCCTATCCTATCCTATCCTCTATCCTATAATATCCTATATCCTATCCTATTATCTATCCTATATCCTATCCTATTATCTATCCTATATCCTATCCTATTCTCTATCCAATCCTATACTCTATCCTATAATATCCTATTATCTATCCTATATCCTATCCTATTCTCTATCCAAACCTATACTCTATACTATCTTATCCTCTGTCATAACCTATCATCCATCCTATCCTATCCTTTATCCTATCTTATCCTCTATCCTATCCTATCCTCCATCCTCTATCCTATCCTATCCTCTATCCTATCCTATCCTCCATCCTATCCTATCCTCCATCCTATCCTATCCTCTATTCTATCCTATCCTCTGTCCTATCCTATCCTCTATCCTATCCTATCCTCCATCCTATCCTATCCTCTATCCTATCCTATTCTCTATCCTATCCTATCCTCTATTCTATCCTATCCTCTATCCTTTCCTATCCTGTATCACATCCTATCCTCTATCGAATAATATTCTCCATCCTATCCTATCCGCTATCCAATCCTGTCCTCAATCCTATCCTATTCTCTATCCTATCCTATGTTCTATCCTAGCTTATCCTCTATCCTATCCTATACTCTATCATATCCTATCATCCATCCTATCCTATACTATCCTCCATCCTACGCTACCCTCCATCTTCTATCGTATCATCTATCCTATACTCTATCCTATCCTATCCTCCATCCTATCCTATCCTCTAACCAATCGTATCCTCAATCCTATTCTATCCTCTATCCTATCCTATCCTCTATCCTATCCTATCCTCTATCCTATCCTATCGTCAATCCTATCCTATCCTCTATCCAACCCCATCTTCTATCCTATCCTATAATCTATCCCATCCTATCCTCTATCCTATCCTATCATCCATCCTTTCCTCTATCGTCTATCCTGTACTATCCTCCATCCTATCCTATCCTATCCTCTATCCTACGCTACCCTCCATCTTCTATCGTATCATCTATCCTATCCTCCATCCTATCCTATCCTCTATCCAATCGTATCCTCAATCCTATTCTATCCTCTATCATATCCTATCATCCATCCTATCCTCTATCCTATCCTATCCTCTATCCTATCCTATACTCTATCCTATCCTATCCTCTAACCTATCCTATCCTCTATCCTATCCTATCCTCCATCCTATCCTATCCTCTATCCAATCCTACCCTCAATCCTATAATATCCTCCATCCTATACTATCCTCAATCCTATCTTATTTACTATCCTATCCTCTATCATATCCTATCATCCATCCTATTCTCTATCCTTTATCCTATCCTATCCTCCATCCTATCCTCTATCCTAACATATCCTCTATCCTGTCCTATCCTCTATCCTATCCTATCCTATATCCTATCCTATTCTCTATCCTATATCCTATCCTATTCTCTATCCTCTATCCTATCCTATCCACTATCCTATCCTATTCTCTATCCTATCCTATCCACTATCCTATCCTCTATCCTACCCTATCCTCTATCCTATCCTATCCTCTGTCATATCCTATCATCCATCCTATCCTATCCTCTATCCTATCTTATCCTCTATCTTATCCTATCCTCTATCCTATCCTATTATCTATCCTATATCCCATCCTATTCTCTATCCAATCCTATCATCCGTCCTATCCTATCCTCTAACCTATCTTATCATCTATCCTATTCTATTCTCCAGCCTCTAGACTATACTCTATCCTATCCTATCCTCTATCCTATCCTCTATCCTATCCTATCCTCTATCCTATCCTATCCTCTATTCTATCCTATCCTCTATCCTTTCCTATCCAGTATCCTATCCTATCGTCTATCCAATAATATTCTCCATCCTCTATCCTATACTCTATCCTATCCTCTATCCTATCCAATCCTCTATCCTATCCTCTATCCTATCCTATCCTCAATCCTATCCCATCCTCAGTCCTATCCTATCCTCTATCCTATCCTATCCTCAATCCTATCCTATCCTCTATCCTATCCTATCCTCTATCCTATCCTATTCTCTATCCTATCCTATCCACTATCCTATCCTCTATCCTATCCTATCCTCTATCCTATCCTATCCTCGATCCTATCCTATCCTCTGTCATATCCTATCATCCATCCTATCCTATCCTCTATCCTATCTTATCCTCTATCTTATCCTATCCTCTATCCTATCCTATTATCTATCCTATATCCCATCCTATTCTCTATCCAATCCTATCATCCGTCCTATCCTATCCTCTATCCTATATTATCCTCTATCCTATCCTATCCTCTATTCTATCCTATCCTCTATCCTTTCCTATCCAGTATCCTATCCTATCGTCTATCCAATAATATTCTCCATCCTATCCTATCCGCTATCCAATCCTATCCTCAATCCTATCCTATCCTCTATCCTATCCCATGTTCTATCCTAGCCTATCCTGAATACTATCCTATCCTCTATCATATCCTATCATCCATCATTTCCTCTATCGTCTATCCTGTACTATCCTCAATCCTATCCTATTCTATCCTCTATCCTACGCTACCCTCCATCTTCTATCGTATCATCTATCCTATCCTCCATCCTATCCTATCCTCTATCCAATCGTATCCTAAATCCTATCCTATCCTCTGTCAAATCCTATCATCCATCCTATCCTATCCTCTATCCTATCTTATCCTCTATCTTATCCTATCCTCTATCCTATCCTATTATCTATCCTATATCCCATCCTATTCTCTATCCAATCCTATCATCCGTCCTATCCTATCCTCTAACCTATCTTATCATCTATCCTATTCTATTCTCCAGCCTCTAGCCTATACTCTATCCTATCCTATCCTCTATCCTATCCTCTATCGTATCCTATCCTCTATCCTATCCTATCCTCTATCCTATCCTATCCTCTATCCTATCCTATCCTCTATCCTATCCTATCCTCTATCCTATCCTATCCTCTATCCTATCCTATCCTCTATCCTATCCTATCCTCTATCCTATCCTATCCTCTATCCTATCCTATCCTCTATCCAACCCCATCTTCTATCCTATCCTATAATCTGTCCCATCCTATCCTCTATCCTATCCTATCATCCATCCTTTCCTCTATCGTCTATCCTGTACTATCCTCCATCCTATCCTATCCTATCCTCTATCCTACGCTACCCTCCATCTTCTATCGTATCATCTATCCTATCCTCCATCCTATCCTATCCTCTATCCAATCGTATCCTCAATCCTATTCTATCCTCTATCATATCCTATCATCCATCCTATCCTCTATCCTTTCCTATCCTGTATCCGATCCTATCCTCTATCCTATCCTATCCTCTATCCTATCCTATACTCTATCCTATCCTATCCTCTATCCTATCCTATCCTCTATCCTATCCTATCCTCCATCCTATCCTATCCGCTATCCAATCCTATCCTCAATCCTATCCTATCCTCTATCCTACCCTATGTTCTATCCTAGCTTATCCTCTATAATATCCTATACTCTATCATATCCTATCATCCATCCTTTCCTCTATCGTCTATCCTATACTATCCTCCATCCTATCCTATCCTATCCTCCGTCCTATCCTATCCTCTATCCTATCCTATCCTCTATCCTATCCTATCCTCTATTCTATCCTATCCTCTATCCTTTCCTATCCAGTATCCTATCCTATCGTCTATCCAATAATATTCTCCATCCTATCCTATCCGCTATCCAATCCTATCCTCTATCCTATCCTATCCTCTATCCTATCCTATCCTCTATCCTATCCTATCGTCAATCCTATCCTATCCTCTATCCAACCCCATCTTCTATCCTATCCTATCGTCAATCCTATCCTATCCTCTATCCAACCCCATCTTCTATCCTATCCTATAATCTATCCCATCCTATCCTCTATCCTATCCTATCATCCATCCTTTCCTCTATCGTCTATCCTGTACTATCCTCCATCCTATCCTATCCTCTATCCAATCGTATCCTCAATCCTATTCTATCCTCTATCATATCCTATCATCCATCCTATCCTCTATCCTTTCCTATCCTGTATCCTATCCTATCCTCTATCCTATCCTATCCTCTATCCTATCCTATACACTATCCTATCCTATCCTCTATCCTATCCTATCCTCTATCCTATCCTATCCTCTATCCTATCCTATCCTCCATCCTATCCTATCCTCTATCCAATCCTACCCTCAATCCTATAATATCCTCCATCCTATACTATCCTCAATCCTATCCTATTTACTATCCTATCCTCTATCATATCCTATCATCCATCCTATTCTCTATCCTTTATCCTATACTATCCTCCATCCTATCCTCTATCCTATCATATCCTCTATCCTATCCACTCCTCCATCATATCCTCTATCGTATCCTCTATCCTATCCTACCCTATCCTCTATCCTATACTATCCTCTATCCTATCCTATCCTCCATCCTCTATCCTATACTCTATCCTATCCTCTATCCTATCCTATCCTCTTTCCTATCATATCCTCTATTCTATCCTATCCTCTATCCTTTCCCATCCTGTATCATATCCTATCCTCTACCCAATAATATTCTCCATCCTATCCTATCCGCTATCCAATCCTATCCTCAATCCTATCCTATCCTCTATCCTACCCTATGTTCTATCCTAGCCTATCCTCTATAATATCCTATACTCTATCATATCCTATCATCCATCCTTTCCTCTATCGTCTATCCTATACTATCCTCCATCCTATCCTATCCTATCCTCCGTCCTATCCTATCCTCTATCCTATCCTATCCTCTATCCTATCCTATCCTCTATTCTATCCTATCCTCTATCCTTTCCTATCCAGTACCCTATCCTATCGTCTATCCAATAATATTCTCCATCCTATCCTATCCGCTATCCAATCCTATCCTCTATCCTATCCTATCCTCTATCCTATCCTATCCTCTATCATATCCTATCATCCATCCTATCCTCTATCCTTTCCTATCCTGTATCCTATCCTATCCTCTATCCTATCCTATCCTCTATCCTATCCTATACTCTATCCTATCCTATCCTCTATCCTATCCTATACTCTATCCTATCCTATCCTCCATCCTATCCTATCCTCTAACCAATCGTATCCTCAATCCTATTCTATCCTCTATCCTATCCTATCCTCTATCCTATCCTATCCTCTATCCTATCCTATCGTCAATCCTATCCTATCCTCTATCCAACCCCATCTTCTATCCTATCCTATAATCTGTCCCATCCTATCCTCTATCCTATCCTATCATCCATCCTTTCCTCTATCGTCTATCCTGTACTATCCTCCATCCTATCCTATCCTATCCTCTATCCTACGCTACCCTCCATCTTCTATCGTATCATCTATCCTATCCTCCATCCTATCCTATCCTCTATCCAATCGTATCCACAATCCTATTCTATCCTCTATCATATCCTATCATCCATCCTATCCTCTATCCTTTCCTATCCTGTATCCGATCCTATCCTCTATCCTATCCTATCCTCTATCCTATCCTATACTCTATCCTATCCTATCGTCAATCCTATCCTATCCTCTATCCAACCCCATCTTCTATCCTATCCTATAATCTGTCCCATCCTATCCTCTATCCTATCCTATCATCCATCCTTTCCTCTATCGTCTATCCTGTACTATCCTCCATCCTATCCTATCCTATCCTCTATCCTACGCTACCCTCCATCTTCTATCGTATCATCTATCCTATCCTCCATCCTATCCTATCCTCTATCCAATCGTATCCTCAATCCTATTCTATCCTCTATCATATCCTATCATCCATCCTATCCTCTATCCTTTCCTATCCTGTATCCGATCCTATCCTCTATCCTATCCTATCCTCTATCCTATCCTATACTCTATCCTATCCTATCCTCTATCCTATCCTATCCTCTATCCTATCCTATCCTCCATCCTATCCTATCCGCTATCCAATCCTATCCTCAATCCTATCCTATCCTCTATCCTACCCTATCTTCTATCCTAGCCTATCCTCTATAATATCCTATACTCTATCATATCCTATCATCCATCCTTTCCTCTATCGTCTATCCTATACTATCCTCCATCCTATCCTATCCTATCCTCCGTCCTATCCTATCCTCTATCCTATCCTATCCTCTATCCTATCCTATCCTCTATTCTATCCTATCCTCTATCCTTTCCTATCCAGTATCCTATCCTATCGTCTATCCAATAATATTCTCCATCCTATCCTATCCGCTATCCAATCCTATCCTCTATCCTATCCTATCCTCTATCCTATCCTATCCTCTATCCTATCCTATCATCCATCCTTTCCTCTATCGTCTATCCTGTACTATCCTCCATCCTATCCTATCCTCTATCCAATCGTATCCTCAATCCTATTCTATCCTCTATCATATCCTATCATCCATCCTATCCTCTATCCTTTCCTATCCTGTATCCTATCCTATCCTCTATCCTATCCTATCCTCTATCCTATCCTATACACTATCCTATCCTATCCTCTATCCTATCCTATCCTCTATCCTATCCTATCCTCCATCCTATCCTATCCTCTATCCAATCCTACCCTCAATCCTATAATATCCTCCATCCTATACTATCCTCAATCCTATCCTATTTACTATCCTATCCTCTATCATATCCTATCATCCATCCTATTCTCTATCCTTTATCCTATACTATCCTCCATCCTATCCTCTATCCTATCATATCCTCTATCCTATCCACTCCTCCATCATATCCTCTATCGTATCCTCTATCCTATCCTACCCTATCCTCTATCCTATACTATCCTCTATCCTATCCTATCCTCCATCCTCTATCCTATACTCTATCCTATCCTCTATCCTATCCTATCCTCTTTCCTATCATATCCTCTATTCTATCCTATCCTCTATCCTTTCCTATCCTGTATCATATCGTATCCTCTGCCCAATAATATTCTCCATCCTATCCTATCCGCTATCCAATCCTATCCTCAATCCTATCCTATCCTCTATCCTATCCTATGTTCTATACTAGCCTATCCTCTATAATATCCTATACTCTATCATATCCTATCATCCATCCTTTCCTCTATCGTCTATCCTATACTATCCTCCATCCTATCCTATCCTATCCTCCATCCTATCCTATCCTCTATCCAATCGTATCCTCAATCCTATTCTATCCTCTATCCTATCCTATCCTCTATCCTGTCCTATCCTCTATCCTATCCTATCCTCTATCCTATCCTATCCGTTATCCTATCCTATCCTCCATCATATCCTATCCTTTATCCTATCCTATCCTCAATCCTATCCTATCCTATATACTATGCTCTATCCTATCTTACCCTCTATCCTATAATATTCTATATCCTATTGTATTCTCTATCCTATCCTATACTGTATACTATCCTATCCTCTATCTTATCCTATCCGCTATCCAATCCTATCCTCTATCCTATTCTATGCGATATCCAATCCTATCCTCAATCCTCTCCTATCCTCAATCCTATCCTATCCTCTATCCTATCCTATCCCCCATCCTATCCTCTATCCTATCCTATCCTCCATCCTATCCTATCCTCAATCCTATCGTATTCAATATCCTATCCTATCCTCTATCCTATCCTATCCACTATCCTATTCTCTATCCTATCATGTCCTCTATCCTATCCTATCCTCTAACCTATCCTATCCTCTATCCTATCCTATCCTCTATCGTATCCTCTATCCTATCCTATCCTTAATCCTATCCTATACTCCATGCTATCCTATCTTCTATATTATCCTATCCTCTATTTTATCCTATCCTCAATCCTATTCTATCCTCTATCCTATCCTATCCTCAATCCTATCCTATCCCATCCTCTGCCCTATCCTACCCTCTATCCTATCCTATCCTCTATCCTGTCCTATCCTCTATCCTATCCTATCCTCTTTCCTATCCTATCCTCTATCCTATCCTCTATCCTATCCCATACTCTGCCCTATCCTATACTCTATCCTATCATATCCTCTATCCTATCATATCCTCTATCCTATCCTATCCACTATCCTATAATGTCCTCTATCCTATCCTATACTCTACCCTATCCTATCCTCTATAATATCTTATCCTCTATCCTATACTATCCTCTATCCCATAATATCATCTCTACTATGCTATCCTCTACCCTATCCTATCCTCTGTCCCACCCTATCCTGTATCCTATCCTCTATCCTATCCTATCCTCTATCCTATCATGTCCTCTATCCTATCCTATCCTCTATCCTATCCTCTCCTCTTTCCTATCCTATTCTCTATCCTATCCTATCCTCTATCCTATCCTATAATCTAACCTAGCCTATCCTTAATCCTATCCTATTCTCCATGCTATCCTATCCTGTATCCTATCCTCTATCCTATTGTATCCTGTATCCTATCCCATCCTCTGCCCTATCCTATACTCTATCCTATCATATCCTCTATCCTATCCTATCCACTATCCTATAATACCCTCTATCCTATCCTATCCACTATCCTATAATACCCTCTATCCTATCCTTTCCTCTATCCTATTCTATCCTCTATCCTATCCTCTATAATATCGTATCCTCTATCCTATACTATCCTCTATCCTATCTTATCCTCTATCCTATCCTATCCTCTATGCTATCCTCTATCCTGTCCTATCCTTAATCCTATCCTATACTCCATGCTATCCTATCTTCTATATTATGCTATCCTCTATTTTATCCTATCCTCAATCCTATCCTATCCTCTATCCTATCCTATCCCATCCTCTGCCCTATCCTATCCTCTATCCTATCCTGTCCTCTAACCTATATCATCCTCTATCCTATCCTATCCTCTATCCTATCCTATCCCCTATAATATCATATCCTCTATTATATCCTATCCTCAATCCTATCCTATCCTATCCTCTGTCCTATAATATCCTCTATCCTATCCTACCCTATATCCTATCCTATCCTCTATCCTATCCTCTAACGTATCCTATCCTCTATCCTATCCTATCTTCTATATTATCCTATCCTCTATTTTATCCTATCCTCAATCCTATCCTATCCTCTATCCTATCCTATCCTCAATCCTATCCTATCCTATCCTCAATCCTATCCTATCCTATCCTCTGTCCTATAATATCCTCTATCCTATCCTATCCTCTATCCTATCATATTTTCTATCCTATCCTATCCTCTATCCTATCATATCCTCTATCCTATCCTATCCACTATCCTATCCTCTACCCTATCCTATAATATCCTCTACCCTATCCTATAATATCCTCTATCCTATCCTATACTCTACCCTATCCTATCCTCTATAATATCTTACCCTCTATCCTATACTATCCTCTATCCCATAATATCATCTCTACTATGCTATCCTCTACCCTATCCTATCCTCTGTCCCACCCTATCCTCTATCCTATCATGTCCTCTATCCTATCCTATCCTCTATCCTATCCTCAATCCTATCCTATTCTCGAACCTATCCTATCCTCTATCCTATCCTATCCTCTATCGTACCCTGTCCTATATCCTATCCAATCCTCTATCCTATCCGCTATCCCTTCCTATCCTCTATCCTATCCTATCCTCAATCCTATCCTATCCACTATCTTATAATATCATCTATCCCATGCTATCCGCTACCCTATCCTACCCTATATCCTATCCTATCCTCTATCCTATCCTCTATCCTACCCTATCGTCAATCCTATCCTACCCTCTATCCTATCCTATCCTCTACAATATCTTATCCTCTATCCTATACTATCCTCTACCCCATAATATCATCTATCCTATGCTATCCTCTACCCTATCCTATCCTCTGTCCTACCCTTTCCTGTATCCTACCCTCTATCCTATCCTATCCTCAATCCTATCCTATCCACTATCTTATAATATCATCAATCCCATGCTATCCTCTACCCTATCCTACCCTATATCCTATCCTATCCTCAATCCTATCCTATCCTATTCTCTATCCTATCCTATCCACTATCCTATAATATACTCTATCCTATACTATCCTCTACCCTATCCTATCCTCTATAATATCTTATCCTTTATCCTATACTATCCTCTAGCCCATAATATCATCTATCCTATGCTATCCTCTACCCTATCCTATCCTCTGTCCTACCCTTTCCTGTATCCTACCCTCTATCCTATCCTCTATCCTATCCTCTATCCTATCCTATCCTCTATCCTATCCTATCCTCTATCCTATAATGTCATCTATCCTATGCTATTCGCTATCCTATCCCATCCTCTGCCCTATCCTATACTCTATCGTATCATATCCTCTATCCTATCCTATCCACTATCCTATCCTATCCTCTTTCCTATCCTATTCTCTATTCTATCCTATCCTCTATCCTATCCTATACTCTAACCTATCCTATCCTTAATCCTATCCTATCCTCCATGCTATCCTATCCTCTATCCTATCCTCTATCCTATTGTATCCTGTATCCTATCCCATCCTCTGCCCTATCCAATACTGTATCCTATCATATCATCTATCGTATCCTATCCTCTATCCTATCCTATCTTCTATCCTATCCTATCCTCTATCCTATCCTATCCTCTATCCTATCCTATCCTCTATCCTATCCTATCTTCTATATTATCCTATCCTCTATTTAATCCTGTCCTCAATCCTATCCTACCCTCTATCATATCCTATCCTCTTTCCTATTATATTCTCTATCCTATCCTATCCTCTATCCTATCCTATCCTCTATCCTATTCAATCCTCTATAATATCGTATCCTCTATCCTATCCTATCCTCAATCCTATCCTATCCTATCCTCTGTCCTATAATATCCTCTATCCTATCCTATCCTCTATCCTATCTATCCTCCATCCTATCCTATCCTCTATCCTATCCTGTATCCTATCCTATCCTCTATCCTATCCTGTACTCTATCCTATCCCATCCTCTATCCTATCCTATCCTCTATCCTATCCTATCCCCTATAATATCGTATCCTCTATCCTATCCTATCCTCAATCCTATCCTATCCTATCCTCTATCCTATAATATCATCTATCCTACGCTATTCTCTATCCTATCCCATCCTCTTCCCTATCCCATACTCTATCCTATCATATCCTCTATCCTATCCTATCCACTATCCTATCCTATCCTCTTTCCTATCCTATTCTATATCCTATCCTATCCTCTATCCTATCCTATAATCTAACCTATCCTATCCTTAATCCTATCCTATTCTCCATGCTATCCTATCCTCTATCCTATCCTCTATCCTATTGTATCCTGTATCCTATCCCATCCTCTGCCCTATCCTATCCTCTATCCTATCCTATCCTCTATCCTATCCTATCCTCTATCCTATCCTCTATCTTATCCTATCCTTAATCCTATCCTATTTATCCATGCTATCCTATCCTCTATCCTATCCTCTATCCTATCGTATTTTGTATCCTATCCCATCCTCTGCCCTATTCTATACTCTATCCTATCATATCCTCTATCCTATCCTATCCACTATCCTATCCTATCCTCTATCCTATCCTCTATAATATCGTATCCTCTATCCTATCCTATCCTCTATCCTATCATATCCTCTATCCTATCCTATCCACTATCCTATAATACCCTCTATCCGATCCTATCCACAATCCTATAATACCCTCTATCCTATCCTTTCCTCTATCCTCTTCTATCCTCTATCCTATCCTCTATAATATCGTATCCTCTATCCTATCCTATTCTCTATCCTATCCTCTATCCTGTATCCTATCCTATCCTCTATCCTATCCTGTACTCTATCCTATCCCATCCTCTATCTTATCCTATCTTCTATGTTATCCTATCCTCTATTTTATCCTGTCCTCAATCCTATCCTATCCTCTATCATATCCTATCCTCTTTCCTATTATATTCTCTATCCTATCCTATCCTCTATCCTATCCTATCCTCTATCCTATCCTATACTCTATCCTATCCTATCCTCTATCCTATCCTATCCTCTAACCTATCCTATCCTCTATCCTATCCTATCCTCTATCCTATCCTATCCTCAATCCTAACCTATCCTCTATCCTATCCTATCCTCTATCCTATCCTATCCTCTATCCTATCCTATCCTCTATCCTATCCTATCCTCTATCCTATCCTATCCTCTATCCTATCCTATCCTCTATCCTATCCTATCCTCTATCCTATCCTATCCTCTATCCTATCCTATCCTCTATCCTCTATCCTATCCTATCCTCTATCCTATCCTATTCTGTATCCTGTCCTATCCTCTATCCTATCCTCTATAATATCGTATCCTCTATCCTATCCTATCCTCTATCCTATCCTCTATCCTTTATCCTATCCTATCCTCTATCGTATCCTATCCTCTATCCTAACCTATCCTCTATCCTATCCTATCCTCTATCCTATCCTATCCTCTATCCTATCCTATCCTCTATCCTATCCTATCCTCTATCCTATCCTACCCTGTATCCTATCCCATCCTCTGCCCTATCCTATATTCTATCCTATCATATCCTCTATCCTATCCTATCCACTATCCTATAATATCCACTATCCTATCCTCTATCCTTTATCCTATCCTATCCTCCATCCTATCCTATCCTCTATCCTATCCTGTATCCTATCCTATCCTCTATCCTATCCTGTACTCTATCCTATCCCATCCTCTATCCTATCCTATCCTCTATCCTATCCTATCCCCTATAATATCGTATCCTCTATCCTATCCTATCCTCAATCCTATCCTATCCTATCCTCTATCCTATAATATCATCTATCCTACGCTATTCTCTATCCTATCCCATCCTCTTCCCTATCCCATACTCTATCCTATCATATCCTCTATCCTATCCTATCCACTATCCTATCCTATCCTCTTTCCTATCCTATTCTATATCCTATCCTATCCTCTATCCTATCCTATAATCTAACCTATCCTATCCTTAATCCTATCCTATTCTCCATGCTATCCTATCCTCTATCCTATCCTCTATCCTATTGTATCCTGTATCCTATCCCATCCTCTGCCCTATCCTATCCTCTATCCTATCCTATCCTCTATCCTATCCTATCCTCTATCCTATCCTATCCTCTATCCTATCCTCTATCTTATCCTATCCTTAATCCTATCCTATTTATCCATGCTATCCTATCCTCTATCCTATCCTCTATCCTATCGTATTTTGTATCCTATCCCATCCTCTGCCCTATTCTATACTCTATCCTATCATATCCTCTATCCTATCCTATCCACTATCCTATCCTATCCTCTATCCTATCCTCTATAATATCGTATCCTCTATCCTATCCTATCCTCTATCCTATCATATCCTCTATCCTATCCTATCCACTATCCTATAATACCCTCTATCCGATCCTATCCACAATCCTATAATACCCTCTATCCTATCCTTTCCTCTATCCTCTTCTATCCTCTATCCTATCCTCTATAATATCGTATCCTCTATCCTATCCTATTCTCTATCCTATCCTCTATCCTGTATCCTATCCTATCCTCTATCCTATCCTTTCCTCTATCCTATCCTATCCTCTATCCTATCCTCTATCCTATCCTCTATCCTATCCTATCCTCTATCCTATCCTATCCTCTATCCTATCCTATCCTCTATCCTATCCTCTATCCTCTATCCTATCCTATCCTATCCTCTATCCTATCCTATCCTCTATCCTATCCACTCCTCTATCCTATCCTATCCTCTATCCTATCCTATACTCTATCCACTATCCTATCCTATCCTCTATCCTATCCTATCCTATCCTCTATCCTATCCTATCCTATCCTCTATCCTATCCTATGCTCTATCCTATCCTATCCTCTATCCTATCCTATCCTCTATCCTATCCTATCCTTTATCCTATCCTATCCTCTATCCTATCCTATCCTCTATCCTATACTATCCTCTACCTTATCCTATCCTCTATCCTATCCAATTACCTATCCTATCCTCTATCCTATCCTTTCCTCTATCCTATCCTATCCTCTATCCTATCCTCTATAATATCCTCTATCCTATTCTATCCTCTATACTATCCTATCCTCTATCCTATCCTATCGTCTATCCTATCCTCTCCTGTATCCTATCCTATCCTCTACTCTATCCTATCCTCTATCCTATACTATCCTCTATCCTATCCTATCCTCTATCCTATTCTATCCTCTATCCGATCCTCTATTCTATCCTATCCTCTATCCGATCGTATCCTCTATCAGATCCTCTATCCTATCCTATCATCTATCCTATCCTCTATCCTATCCTATCCGATCCTCTATCCTATCCTCTATCCTACACTATCCTCTAACTAATCCTATCCTCTATCCTATCCAATTACCTATCCTATCCTCTATCCTATCCTTTCCTCTATCCTATCCTATCCTCTATCCGATCCTCTACCCTATCCTCTATCCTATCCTCTATCCGATCGTATCCTCTATCAGATCCTCTATCCTATCCTATCATCTATCCTATCCTCTATCGTATCCTATCCTATCCTCTTTCCTATCCTATCCTCTATCCTATCCTATCCTCTATCCTATCCTCTATGCCATCCTCTATCCTATCCTATCCTCTATCCGATCCTCTGTCCTATCCTATCCTCTATAATATCGTTTACTCTATCATATCCTATCCTCTATCCTATCCTATCCTCTATCCGATCCTCTGTCCCATCCTATCCTCTATCCTATCCTCTATCCTATCCTATCCTATCCTCTATCCTATCCTATCCTATCCTCTATCCTATCCTATCCTATCCTATCCTATACTCTATCCTATCCTATCCTATCCTCTATCCTATCCTATCCTTTATCCTATCCTATCCTCTATTCTATCCTATCCTCTATCATATACTATCCTCTATCCTATCCTATCCTCTATCCTATTCTATCCTCTATCCGATCCTCTATCCAATCCTATCCTTTATCCTATCCTATCCTCTATCCTACTCTATCCTCTATCCTATCCTATCCTCTATCCTATCCTATCCTCTATCCGATCCTCTATCCTATCCTATCCTCTATCTGATCCTCTATCCTATCCTCTATCCTATCCTATCCTCTATCCTATCCTATCCTTTATCCTATCCTATACTCTATCCTATCCTATCCTCTATCCTATACTATCCTCTAACTTATCCTATCCTCTATCCTATCCAATTACCTATCCTATCCTCTATCCTATCCTTTCCTCTATCCTATCCTATCATCTGTCCTATCCTATCCTTTATCCTATCCTATCCTCTATCCCATTCTATCCTCTATCCTATACTATCCTCTACCTTATCCTATCCTCTATCCTATCCAATTACCTATCCTATCCTCTATCCTATCCTTTCCTCTATCCTATCCTATCCTCTATCCGATCCTCTATCCTATCCTCTATCCTATCCTCTATCATATCCTATCCTCTATCCTATCCTATTCTCTATCCTATCCTATCATCTATCCTATTCTATCCTCTATCCTATCCTATCCTCTATACTATCCTATCCTTTATCCTATCCTATCCTCTATCCTATCCTATCCTCTATCCTATACTATCCTCTAACTTATCCTATCCTCTATCCTATCCAATTACCTATCCTATCCTCTATCCTATCCTTTCCTCTATCCTATCCTATCCTCTATCCGATCCTGTATCCTATCCTATCCTCTATAATATCGTTTACTCTATCATATCCTATCCTCTATCCTATAATATCATCTATCCTACCCTATCCTCTATCCTATCCTCTCCTCTATCCTATCCTATCCTCTATCCTATCATATCCTCTATCCTATCCTCTATTCTATCCTCTATCCTATCCTCTATCCTATCCTCTATCCTATCCTCTATCCTATCCTTTCCTATCCTCTATCCTATCCTATCCTATCCTCTATCCTATCCTATCCTGTATCCTATCCTATCCTCTATTCTATATTATCCTCTATTCTATACTATCCTCTATGCTATCCTATCCTCTATCCTATCCTATCCTCTATCCGATCCTCTATCCAATCCTATCCTTTATCCTATCCTATCCTCTATCCTACTCTATCCTCTATCCTATCCTATCCTCTATCCTATCCTATCCTCTGTCCGACCCTCTATCCTATCCTATCCTCTATCCTATCCTATCCTTTATCCTATCCTATGCTCTATCCTATCCTATCCTCTATCCTATACTATCCTCTACCTTATCCTATCCTCTATCCTATCCAATTACCTATCCTATCCTCTATCCTATCTTTCCTCTATACTATCCTATCCTCTATCCGATCCTCTATCCTATCCTCTATCCTATCCTATCCTCTATCCTATCCTATCCTCTATCCTATCCTATCCTCTATCCTATCCTATCCTATATCCTATCCTCTATCCTATCCTTTATCCTATCCTTTATCCTATCCTATCCTCTATCCTATCCTATCCTCTATCGTATCCTATTCTATCCTCTATCCTATCCTATCCTCTATCCTATCCTATCCTATCCTCTATCCTATCCTATCCTATCCTCTATCCTATCCTATCCTCTATCCTATCCTATCCTCTATCCTATCCTATCCTCTATCCTATCCTACCCTCTTTCCTATCCTATCATCTATCCTATCCTATCTTCTATCCTATCCTTTCCTCTATCCTATCCTATCCTCTATCCTATCCTATCCTCTATCCTATCCTATCCTCTATCCTATCCTCTATACCATCCTCTATCCTATCCTATCCTCTATCCGATCCTCTATCCTATCCTATCCTCTATAATATCGTTTACTCTATCATATCCTATCCTCTATCCTATAATATCATCTATCCTATTCTATCCTCTACTCTATCCTATCCTCTATCCTATACTATCCTCTATCCTATCCTATCCTCTATCCTATTCTATCCTCTATCCGATCCTCTATCCAATCCTATCCTTTATACTATCCTATCCTCTATCCTACTCTATCCTCTATCCTACTCTATCCTCTATCCTATCCTATCCTCTATCCTATCCTATCCTCTATCCGATCCTCTATCCTATCCTATCCTCTATCCGATCCTCTATCCTATCCTCTATCCTATCCTATCCTCTATCCTATCCTATCCTATCCTCTATCCTATCCTATCCTCTATCCTATCCTATCCTCTATCCTATCCTCTCCTCTATCCTATCCTATCCTCTATCCTATCCTATCCTCTATCCTATCCTATCCTATCCTCTATCCTATCCTATCCTATCCTCTATCCTATCCTATCCTCTATCCTATCCTATCCTCTATCCTATCCTATCCTCTATCCTATCCTACCCTCTTTCCTATCCTATCATCTATCCTATCCTATCTTCTATCCTATCCTTTCCTCTATCCTATCCTATCCTCTATCCTATCCTATCCTCTATCCTATCCTATCCTCTATCCTATCCTCTATACCATCCTCTATCCTATCCTATCCTCTATCCGATCCTCTATCCTATCCTATCCTCTATAATATCGTTTACTCTATCATATCCTATCCTCTATCCTATAATATCATCTATCCTATTCTATCCTCTAATCTATCCTATCCTCTATCCTATACTATCCTCTATCCTATCCTATCCTCTATCCTATTCTATCCTCTATCCGATCCTCTATCCAATCCTATCCTTTATACTATCCTATCCTCTATCCTACTCTATCCTCTATCCTACTCTATCCTCTATCCTATCCTATCCTCTATCCTATCCTATCCTCTATCCGATCCTCTATCCTATCCTATCCTCTATCCGATCCTCTATCCTATCCTCTATACTATCCTATCCTCTATCCTATCCTATCCTCTATCCTATCCTCTATCCTATGCTTTATCCTATCCTTTATCCTATCCTATCCTCTATCCTATCCTATCCTCTATCGTATCCTATTCTATCCTCTATCCTATCCTATCCTCTATCCTATCCTATCCTATCCTCTATCCTATCCTATCCTCTATCCTATCCTATCCTCTATCCTATCCTCTCCTCTATCCTATCCTATCCTCTATCCTATCCTATACTCTATCCTCTATCCTATCCTATCCTCTATCCTATCCTATCCTCTATCCTATCCTATCCTCTATCCTATCCTATCCTCTGTCCTATCCTATCCTCTATCGTATCCTATCCTACCCTCTTTCCTATCCTATCATCTATCCTATCCTATCTTCTATCCTATCCTTTCCTCTATCCTATCCTATCCTCTATCCTATCCTATCCTCTATCCGATCCTCTATCCTATCCTATCCTCTATCCTATCCTCTATCCTATCCTATCCTATCCTCTATCCTATCCTATCCTATCCTCTATCCTATCCTATCCTATCCTCTATCCTATCCTATCCTTTATCCTATCCTATCCTCTATCCTATCCTATCCTATCCTCTATCCTATCCTATCCTCTATCCTATCCTATCCTCTATCCTATCCTATCCTCTATCCTATCCTCTATACCATCCTCTATCCTATCTTATCCTCTATCCGATCCTCTATCCTATCCTATCCTCTATAATATCGTTTACTCTATCATATCCTATCCTCTATCCTATAATATCATCTATCCTATTCTATCCTCTACTCTATCCTATCCTCTATCCTATACTATCCTCTATCCTATCCTATCGTCTATCCTATTCTATCCTCTATCCGATCCTCTATCCAATCCTATCCTTTATACTATCCTATCCTCTATCCTACTCTATCCTCTATCCTACTCTATCCTCTATCCTATCCTATCCTCTATCCTATCCTATCCTCTATCCGATCCTCTATCCTATCCTATCCTCTATCCGATCCTCTATCCTATCCTATCCTCTATCATATCCTATCCTCTATCCTATCCCATCCTCTATCCTATCCTATCCTCTATCCTATCCTATCCTCTATCCTATCCTCTATCCTATCCTATCCTCTATCCTATCCTATCCTCTATCCTATCCTATCCTCTATCCTATCCTATCCTCTATCGTATCCTATCCTATCCTCTATCATATCCTATCCTCTATCCTAAACGCTCCTCAATCCTATTCTATCCTCTATCCTATCCTATCCTCTATCCTATCCTATCCTCTATCCTATCCTATCCTCTATCCTATCCTCTCCTCTATCCTATCCTATCCTCTATCCTATCCTATGCTCTATCCTCTATCCTATCCTACCCTCTATCCTATCCTATCCTCTATCTTATCCTATCCTCTATCCTATCCTCTATACCATCCTCTATCCTATCCTATCCTCTATCCGATCCTCTATCCTATCCTATCCTCTATAATATCGTTTACTCTATCATATCCTATCCTCTATCCTATAATATCATCTATCCTATTCTATCCTCTACTCTATCCTATCCTCTATCCTATACTATCCTCTATCCTATCCTATCCTCTATCCTATTCTATCCTCTATCCGATCCTCTATCCAATCCTATCCTTTATACTATCCTATCCTCTATCCTACTCTATCCTCTATCCTACTATATCCTCTATCCTATCCTATCCTCTATCCTATCCTATCCTCTATCCGATCCTCTATCCTATCCTATCCTCTATCCGATCCTCTATCCTATCCTATCCTCTATCATATCCTATCCTCTATCCTATCCCATCCTCTATCCTATCCTATCCTCTATCCTATCCTATCCTCTATCCTATCCTCTATCCTATCCTATCCTCTATCGTATCCTATCCTATCCTCTATCATATCCTATCCTCTATCCTAAACGCTCCTCAATCCTATTCTATCCTCTATCCTATCCTATCCTCTACCCTATCCTATCCTCTATCCTATCCTATCCTATCCTCTATCCTATCCTATCCTCTATCCTATCCTATCCTCTATCCTATCCTCTCCTCTATCCTATCCTATCCTCTATCCTATCCTATACTCTATCCTCTATCCTATCCTTTCCTCTATCCTATCCTATCCTCTATCCTATCCTATCCTCTATCCTATCCTATCCTCTATCCTATCCTATCCTCTATCCTATCCTCTAGACCATCCTCTATCCAATCCTATCCTCTATCCGATCCTCTATCCTATCCTATCCTCTATAATATCGTTTACTCTATCATATCCTATCCTCTATCCTATAATATCATCTATCCTATTCTATCCTCTACTCTATCCTATCCTCTATCCTATACTATCCTCTATCCTATCCTATCCTCTATCCTATTCTATCCTCTATCCGATCCTCTATCCAATCCTATCCTTTATACTATCCTATCCTCTATCCTACTCTATCCTCTATCCTACTCTATCCTCTATCCTATCCTATCCTCTATCCTATCCCATCCTCTATCCGATCCTCTATCCTATCCTATCCTCTATCCGATCCTCTATACTATCCTATCCTCTATCATATCCTATCCTCTATCCTATCCCATCCTCTATCCTATCCTATCCTCTATCCTATCCTATCCTCTATCTTATCCTCTATCCTATCCTATCCTCTATTCTATCCTATCCTCTATCCTATACTGCCCTCTATCCTATCCTATCCTCTATCCTATCCTATCCTCTATCCCATCCTATCCTCTATCATTTCCTATCCTTTATCCTATCCTATCCTCTATCCTATACTATCCTCTATCCTATCCTATCCTCTATCCTATCCTATCCTCTATCCTATCCTCTATACCATCCTCTATCCTATCCTATCCTCTATCCGATCCTCTATCCTATCCTATCCTCTAGAATATCGTTTACTCTATCATATCCTATCCTCTATCCTATAATATCATCTATCCTATTCTATCCTCTACTCTATCCTATCCTCTATCCTATACTATCCTCTATCCTATCCTATCCTCTATCCTATTCTATCCTCTATCCGATCCTCTATCCAATCCTATCCTTTATACTATCCTATCCTCTATCCTACTCTATCCTCTATCCTACTCTATCCTCTATCCTATCCTATCCTCTATCCTATCCTATCCTCTATCCGATCCTCTATCCTATCCTATCCTCTATCCGATCCTATCCTCTATCCTATCCTATCCTCTATCGTATCCTCTATCATATCCTATCCTCTATCCTATCCCATCCTCTATCCTATCCTATCCTCTATCCTATCCTATCCTCTATCCTATCCTCTATCCTATCCTATCCTCTATCCTATCCTATCCTCTATCCTATCCTATCCTCTATCGTATCCTATCCTATCCTCTATCATATCCTATCCTCTATCCTAAACGCTCCTCAATCCTATTCTATCCTCTATCCTATCCTATCCTCTATCCTATCCTATCCTCTATCCTATCCTATCCTCTATCCTATCCTCTCCTCTATCCTATCCTATCCTCTATCCTATCCTATACTCTATCCTCTATCCTATCCTACCCTCTATCCTATCCTATCCTCTATCCTATCCTATCCTGTATCCTATCCTCTATACCATCCTCTATCCTATCCTATCCTCTATCCGATCCTCTATCCTATCCTATCCTCTATAATATCGTTTACTCTATCATATCCTATCCTCTATCCTATAATATCATCTATCCTATTCTATCCTCTACTCTATCCTATCCTCTATCCTATACTATCCTCTATCCTATCCTATCCTCTATCCTATTCTATCCTCTATCCGATCCTCTATCCTATCCTATCCTCTATCATATCCTATCCTCTATCCTATCCTATCCTCTATCCTATCCTATCCTCTATCCTATCCTATCCTCTATCCTATCCTCTATCCTATCCTATCCTATCCTCTATCCTATCCTATCCTATCCTATCCTCTATCCTATCCTATCTTATCCTCTATCCTATCCTATCCTTTATCCTATCCTATCCTCTATTCTATCCTATCCTGTATCCTATCCTATCCTCTATCCTATTATATCCTCTATCCTATCCTATCCTCTACCTTATCCTATACTCTATCCTATCCAATTACCTATCCTATCCTCTATCCTATCCTATCCTCTATCCTATCCTATCCTCTATCCTATCCTCTATCCTATCCTATCCTCTATCCTATCCTATCCTCTATCCTATCCTCTATCCTATCCTATCCTCTATCCTATCCTATTCTCTATCCTATCCTATCATCTATCCTATTCTATCCTCTATCCTATCCTATCCTCTACTCTATCCTATCCTCTATCCTATACTATCCTCTATCCTATCCTATCCTCTATCCTATTCTATCCTCTATCCGATCCTCTATCCAATCCTATCCTTTATACTATCCTATCCTCTATCCTACTCTATCCTCTATCCTATCCTATCCTCTATCCTATCCTATCCTCTATCCGATCCTCTATCCTATCCTATCCTCTATTCTATCCTCTATCCTATCCTATCCTCTATCATATCCTATCCTCTATCCTATCCCATCCTCTATCCTATCCTATCCTCTATCCTATCCTATCCTCTATCCTATCCTCTATCCTATCCTATCCTCTATCCTATCCTCTATCCTATCCTATCCTCTATCCTATCCTCTATCCTATCCTCTATCCTATCCTATCCTCTATCCTATCGTCTCCTCTATCCTATCGTCTCCTCTATCCTATCCTATCCTCTATCCTATCCTATCCTCTATCCTATCCTCTATCCTATCCTATCCTATCCTCTATCCTATCCTCTATCCTATCCTCTATCCTATCCTATCCTCTATCCTATCGTCTCCTCTATCCTATCGTCTCCTCTATCCTATCCTATCCTCTATCCTATCCTATCCTCTATCCTATCCTCTATCCTATCCTATCCTATCCTCTATCCTATCCTATCCTATCCTCTATCATATCCTATCCTCTATCCTATCCCATCCTCTATCCTATCCTATCCTCTATCCTATCCTATCCTCTATCCTATCCTCTATCCTATCCTCTATCCTATCCTCTCCTCTATCCTATCCTATCCTCTATCCTCTATCCTCTATCCTATCCTATCCTCTATCCTATCCTCTATCCTATCCTATCCTATCCTCTATCCTATCCTATCCTATCCTCTATCCTATCCTATCCTATATCCTATCCTCTATCCTATCCTTTATCCTATCCTTTATCCTATCCTATCCTCTATCCTATCCTATCCTCTATCGTATCCTATTCTATCCTCTATCCTATCCTATCCTCTATCCTATCCTATCCTATCCTCTATCCTATCCTATCCTATCCTCTATCCTATCCTATCCTCTATCCTATCCTATCCTCTATCCTATCCTATCCTCTATCCTATCCTACCCTCTTTCCTATCCTATCATCTATCCTATCCTATCTTCTATCCTATCCTTTCCTCTATCCTATCCTATCCTCTATCCTATCCTATCCTCTATCCTATCCTATCCTCTATCCTATCCTATCCTCTATCCTATCCTCTATACCATCCTCTATCCTATCCTATCCTCTATCCGATCCTCTATCCTATCCTATCCTCTATAATATCGTTTACTCTATCATATCCTATCCTCTATCCTATAATATCATCTATCCTATTCTATCCTCTACTCTATCCTATCCTCTATCCTATACTATCCTCTATCCTATCCTATCCTCTATCCTATTCTATCCTCTATCCGATCCTCTATCCAATCCTATCCTTTATACTATCCTATCCTCTATCCTACTCTATCCTCTATCCTACTCTATCCTCTATCCTATCCTATCCTCTATCCTATCCTATCCTCTATCCGATCCTCTATCCTATCCTATCCTCTATCCGATCCTCTATCCTATCCTCTATCCTATCCTATCCTCTATCCTATCCTATCCTATCCTCTATCCTATCCTATCCTCTATCCTATCCTATCCTCTATCCTATCCTCTCCTCTATCCTATCCTATCCTCTATCCTATCCTATACTCTATCCTCTCCTCTATCCTATCCTATCCTCTATCCTATCCTATACTCTATCCTCTATCCTATCCTATCCTCTATCCTATCCTATCCTATCCTCTATCCTATCCTATCCTATCCTCTATCCTATCCTATCCTCTATCCTATCCTATCCTCTATCCTATCCTATCCTCTATCCTATCCTACCCTCTTTCCTATCCTATCATCTATCCTATCCTATCTTCTATCCTATCCTTTCCTCTATCCTATCCTATCCTCTATCCTATCCTATCCTCTATCCTATCCTATCCTCTATCCTATCCTCTATACCATCCTCTATCCTATCCTATCCTCTATCCGATCCTCTATCCTATCCTATCCTCTATAATATCGTTTACTCTATCATATCCTATCCTCTATCCTATAATATCATCTATCCTATTCTATCCTCTAATCTATCCTATCCTCTATCCTATACTATCCTCTATCCTATCCTATCCTCTATCCTATTCTATCCTCTATCCGATCCTCTATCCAATCCTATCCTTTATACTATCCTATCCTCTATCCTACTCTATCCTCTATCCTACTCTATCCTCTATCCTATCCTATCCTCTATCCTATCCTATCCTCTATCCGATCCTCTATCCTATCCTATCCTCTATCCGATCCTCTATCCTATCCTCTATACTATCCTATCCTCTATCCTATCCTATCCTCTATCCTATCCTCTATCCTATCCTTTATCCTATCCTTTATCCTATCCTATCCTCTATCCTATCCTATCCTCTATCGTATCCTATTCTATCCTCTATCCTATCCTATCCTCTATCCTATCCTATCCTATCCTCTATCCTATCCTATCCTCTATCCTATCCTATCCTCTATCCTATCCTCTCCTCTATCCTATCCTATCCTCTATCCTATCCTATACTCTATCCTCTATCCTATCCTATCCTCTATCCTATCCTATCCTCTATCCTATCCTATCCTCTATCCTATCCTATCCTCTGTCCTATCCTATCCTCTATCGTATCCTATCCTACCCTCTTTCCTATCCTATCATCTATCCTATCCTATCTTCTATCCTATCCTTTCCTCTATCCTATCCTATCCTCTATCCTATCCTATCCTCTATCCGATCCTCTATCCTATCCTATCCTCTATCCTATCCTCTATCCTATCCTATCCTATCCTCTATCCTATCCTATCCTATCCTCTATCCTATCCTATCCTATCCTCTATCCTATCCTATCCTTTATCCTATCCTATCCTCTATCCTATCCTATCCTATCCTCTATCCTATCCTATCCTCTATCCTATCCTATCCTCTATCCTATCCTATCCTCTATCCTATCCTCTATACCATCCTCTATCCTATCTTATCCTCTATCCGATCCTCTATCCTATCCTATCCTCTATAATATCGTTTACTCTATCATATCCTATCCTCTATCCTATAATATCATCTATCCTATTCTATCCTCTACTCTATCCTATCCTCTATCCTATACTATCCTCTATCCTATCCTATCGTCTATCCTATTCTATCCTCTATCCGATCCTCTATCCAATCCTATCCTTTATACTATCCTATCCTCTATCCTACTCTATCCTCTATCCTACTCTATCCTCTATCCTATCCTATCCTCTATCCTATCCTATCCTCTATCCGATCCTCTATCCTATCCTATCCTCTATCCGATCCTCTATCCTATCCTATCCTCTATCATATCCTATCCTCTATCCTATCCCATCCTCTATCCTATCCTATCCTCTATCCTATCCTATCCTCTATCCTATCCTCTATCCTATCCTATCCTCTATCCTATCCTATCCTCTATCCTATCCTATCCTCTATCCTATCCTATCCTCTATCGTATCCTATCCTATCCTCTATCATATCCTATCCTCTATCCTAAACGCTCCTCAATCCTATTCTATCCTCTATCCTATCCTATCCTCTATCCTATCCTATCCTCTATCCTATCCTATCCTCTATCCTATCCTCTCCTCTATCCTATCCTATCCTCTATCCTATCCTATGCTCTATCCTCTATCCTATCCTACCCTCTATCCTATCCTATCCTCTATCTTATCCTATCCTCTATCCTATCCTCTATACCATCCTCTATCCTATCCTATCCTCTATCCGATCCTCTATCCTATCCTATCCTCTATAATATCGTTTACTCTATCATATCCTATCCTCTATCCTATAATATCATCTATCCTATTCTATCCTCTACTCTATCCTATCCTCTATCCTATACTATCCTCTATCCTATCCTATCCTCTATCCTATTCTATCCTCTATCCGATCCTTTATACTATCCTATCCTCTATCCTACTCTATCCTCTATCCTACTATATCCTCTATCCTATCCTATCCTCTATCCTATCCTATCCTCTATCCGATCCTCTATCCTATCCTATCCTCTATCCGATCCTCTATCCTATCCTATCCTCTATCATATCCTATCCTCTATCCTATCCCATCCTCTATCCTATCCTATCCTCTATCCTATCCTATCCTCTATCCTATCCTCTATCCTATCCTATCCTCTATCGTATCCTATCCTATCCTCTATCATATCCTATCCTCTATCCTAAACGCTCCTCAATCCTATTCTATCCTCTATCCTATCCTATCCTCTACCCTATCCTATCCTCTATCCTATCCTATCCTATCCTCTATCCTATCCTATCCTCTATCCTATCCTATCCTCTATCCTATCCTCTCCTCTATCCTATCCTATCCTCTATCCTATCCTATACTCTATCCTCTATCCTATCCTTTCCTCTATCCTATCCTATCCTCTATCCTATCCTATCCTCTATCCTATCCTATCCTCTATCCTATCCTATCCTCTATCCTATCCTCTAGACCATCCTCTATCCAATCCTATCCTCTATCCGATCCTCTATCCTATCCTATCCTCTATAATATCGTTTACTCTATCATATCCTATCCTCTATCCTATAATATCATCTATCCTATTCTATCCTCTACTCTATCCTATCCTCTATCCTATACTATCCTCTATCCTATCCTATCCTCTATCCTATTCTATCCTCTATCCGATCCTCTATCCAATCCTATCCTTTATACTATCCTATCCTCTATCCTACTCTATCCTCTATCCTACTCTATCCTCTATCCTATCCTATCCTCTATCCTATCCCATCCTCTATCCGATCCTCTATCCTATCCTATCCTCTATCCGATCCTCTATACTATCCTATCCTCTATCATATCCTATCCTCTATCCTATCCCATCCTCTATCCTATCCTATCCTCTATCCTATCCTATCCTCTATCTTATCCTCTATCCTATCCTATCCTCTATTCTATCCTATCCTCTATCCTATACTGCCCTCTATCCTATCCTATCCTCTATCCTATCCTATCCTCTATCCCATCCTATCCTCTATCATTTCCTATCCTTTATCCTATCCTATCCTCTATCCTATACTATCCTCTATCCTATCCTATCCTCTATCCTATCCTATCCTCTATCCTATCCTCTATACCATCCTCTATCCTATCCTATCCTCTATCCGATCCTCTATCCTATCCTATCCTCTAGAATATCGTTTACTCTATCATATCCTATCCTCTATCCTATAATATCATCTATCCTATTCTATCCTCTACTCTATCCTATCCTCTATCCTATACTATCCTCTATCCTATCCTATCCTCTATCCTATTCTATCCTCTATCCGATCCTCTATCCAATCCTATCCTTTATACTATCCTATCCTCTATCCTACTCTATCCTCTATCCTACTCTATCCTCTATCCTATCCTATCCTCTATCCTATCCTATCCTCTATCCGATCCTCTATCCTATCCTATCCTCTATCCGATCCTATCCTCTATCCTATCCTATCCTCTATCGTATCCTCTATCATATCCTATCCTCTATCCTATCCCATCCTCTATCCTATCCTATCCTCTATCCTATCCTATCCTCTATCCTATCCTCTATCCTATCCTATCCTCTATCCTATCCTATCCTCTATCCTATCCTATCCTCTATCGTATCCTATCCTATCCTCTATCATATCCTATCCTCTATCCTAAACGCTCCTCAATCCTATTCTATCCTCTATCCTATCCTATCCTCTATCCTATCCTATCCTCTATCCTATCCTATCCTCTATCCTATCCTCTCCTCTATCCTATCCTATCCTCTATCCTATCCTATACTCTATCCTCTATCCTATCCTACCCTCTATCCTATCCTATCCTCTATCCTATCCTATCCTGTATCCTATCCTCTATACCATCCTCTATCCTATCCTATCCTCTATCCGATCCTCTATCCTATCCTATCCTCTATAATATCGTTTACTCTATCATATCCTATCCTCTATCCTATAATATCATCTATCCTATTCTATCCTCTACTCTATCCTATCCTCTATCCTATACTATCCTCTATCCTATCCTATCCTCTATCCTATTCTATCCTCTATCCGATCCTCTATCCTATCCTATCCTCTATCATATCCTATCCTCTATCCTATCCTATCCTCTATCCTATCCTATCCTCTATCCTATCCTATCCTCTATCCTATCCTCTATCCTATCCTCTATCCTATCCTATCCTATCCTCTATCCTATCCTATCCTATCCTATCCTCTATCCTATCCTATCTTATCCTCTATCCTATCCTATCCTTTATCCTATCCTATCCTCTATTCTATCCTATCCTGTATCCTATCCTATCCTCTATCCTATTATATCCTCTATCCTATCCTATCCTCTACCTTATCCTATACTCTATCCTATCCAATTACCTATCCTATCCTCTATCCTATCCTATCCTCTATCCTATCCTATCCTCTATCCTATCCTCTATCCTATCCTATCCTCTATCCTATCCTATCCTCTATCCTATCCTCTATCCTATCCTATCCTCTATCCTATCCTATTCTCTATCCTATCCTATCATCTATCCTATTCTATCCTCTATCCTATCCTATCCTCTACTCTATCCTATCCTCTATCCTATACTATCCTCTATCCTATCCTATCCTCTATCCTATTCTATCCTCTATCCGATCCTCTATCCAATCCTATCCTTTATACTATCCTATCCTCTATCCTACTCTATCCTCTATCCTATCCTATCCTCTATCCTATCCTATCCTCTATCCGATCCTCTATCCTATCCTATCCTCTATTCTATCCTCTATCCTATCCTATCCTCTATCATATCCTATCCTCTATCCTATCCCATCCTCTATCCTATCCTATCCTCTATCCTATCCTATCCTCTATCCTATCCTCTATCCTATCCTATCCTCTATCCTATCCTCTATCCTATCCTATCCTCTATCCTATCCTCTATCCTATCCTCTATCCTATCCTATCCTCTATCCTATCGTCTCCTCTATCCTATCGTCTCCTCTATCCTATCCTATCCTCTATCCTATCCTATCCTCTATCCTATCCTCTATCCTATCCTATCCTATCCTCTATCCTATCCTATCCTATCCTCTATCATATCCTATCCTCTATCCTATCCCATCCTCTATCCTATCCTATCCTCTATCCTATCCTATCCTCTATCCTATCCTCTATCCTATCCTCTATCCTATCCTCTCCTCTATCCTATCCTATCCTCTATCCTCTATCCTCTATCCTATCCTATCCTCTATCCTATCCTCTATCCTATCCTATCCTATCCTCTATCCTATCCTATCCTATCCTCTATCCTATCCTACCCTGTATCCTATCATATCCTCTATTCTATCCTATCCTCTATCCTATACTATCCTCTATCCTATCCTATCCTCTATCCTATCCTATCCTCTATCCGATCCTCTATCCAATCCTATCCTTTATCCTATCCTATCCTCTATCCTACTCTATCCTCTATCCTATCCTATCCTCTATCCTATCCTATCCTCTGTCCGATCCTCTATCCTATCCTATCCTCTATCCTATCCTATCATTTATCCTATCCTATCCTCTATCCTATCCTATCCTCTATCCTATACTATCCTCTACCTTATCCTATCCTCTATCCTATCCATTTACCTATCCTATCCTCTATCCTATCCTTTCCTCTATCCTATCCTATCCTCTATCCGATCCTCTATCCTATCCTATCCTCTATAATATCGTTTACTCTATCCTATCCTACCCTCTTTCCTATCCTATCATCTATCCTATCCTATCTTCTATCCTATCGTTTCCTCTATCCTATCCTATCCTCTATCCTATCCTATCCTCTATCCTATCCTATCCTCTATCCTATCCTATCCTATCCTCTATCCTATCCTATCCTTTATCCTATCCTATCCTCTATTCTATCCTATCCTCTATCCTATACTATCCTCTATCCTATCCTATCCTCTATCCTATTCTATCCTCTATCCGATCCTCTATCCAATCCTATCCTTTATCCTATCCTATCCTCTATCCGATCCTCTATCCAATCCTATCCTTTATCCTATCCTATCCTCTATCCTACTCTATACTCTATCCTATCCTATCCTCTATCCTATCCTATCCTCTATCCGATCCTCTATCCTATCCTATCCTCTATCCGATCCTCTATCCTATCCTATCCTCTATCCTATCCTATCCTCTATCCTATCCTATCCTATCCTTTATCCTATCCTATCCTCTATCCTATCCTATCCTCTATCCTATACTATCCTCTACCTTATCCTATCCTCTATCCTATCCAATTACCTATTCTATCCTCTATCCTATCCTTTCCTCTATCCTATCCTATCCTCTATCCGATCCTCTATCCTATCCTCTATCCTATCCTATCCTCTATCCTATCCTATCCTATCCTCTACCTTATCCTATACTCTATCCTATCCAATTACCTATCCTATCCTCTATCCTATCCTACACTCTATCCTATCCTCTATCCTCTCCTATCCTCTATCCTATCCTATCCTCTGTCCTATCCTATCCTCTATCATATCCTATCCTCTATCCCATCCTATCCTCTATCCTTTCCTATCCTCTATCCTATCCTATCCTCTATCCTATCATCTAACCTATTCTATCCTCTATCCTATCCTATCCTTTATCCTATCCTATCCTCTATCCTATCCTATCCTCTATCCTATACTATCCTCTAACTTATCCTATCCTCTATCCTATCCAATTACCTATCCTATCCTCTATCCTATCCTTTCCTCTATCCTATCCTATCCTCTATCCGATCCTCTATCGTATCCTCTATCCTATCCTCTATCCTATCCTATCCGATCCTCTATCCTATCCTCTATCCTATACTGTCCTCTACCATATCCTATCCTCTATCCAATTACCTATCCTATCCTCGATCCTATCCTATCCTCCATCCTATCCTATCCTGTATCAGATCCTCTATCCTATACTAGCCTCTACCTTATCCTCTCCCCTATCCTATCCAATAACCTATCCGATCCTCTATCCTATACTATCCTCTATCCTATCCTATCCTCTATCCTATTCTATCCTCTATCCGATCCTCTATCCAATCCTATCCTTTATACTATCCTATCCTCTATCCTACTCTATCCTCTATCCTACTCTATCCTCTATCCTATCCTATCCTCTATCCTATCCTATCCTCTATCCGATCCTCTATCCTATCCTATCCTCTATCCGATCCTATCCTCTATCCTATCCTATCCTCTATCGTATCCTCTATCATATCCTATCCTCTATCCTATCCCATCCTCTATCCTATCCTATCCTCTATCCTATCCTATCCTCTATCCTATCCTCTATCCTATCCTATCCTCTATCCTATCCTATCCTCTATCCTATCCTATCCTCTATCGTATCCTATCCTATCCTCTATCATATCCTATCCAGTATCCTAAACGCTCCTCAATCCTATTCTATCCTCTATCCTATCCTATCCTCTATCCTATCCTATCCTCTATCCTATCCTATCCTCTATCCTATCCTCTCCTCTATCCTATCCTATCCTCTATCCTATCCTATACTCTATCCTCTATCCTATCCTACCCTCTATCCTATCCTATCCTCTATCCTATCCTATCCTGTATCCTATCCTCTATACCATCCTCTATCCTATCCTATCCTCTATCCGATCCTCTATCCTATCCTATCCTCTATAATATCGTTTACTCTATCATATCCTATCCTCTATCCTATAATATCATCTATCCTATTCTATCCTCTACTCTATCCTATCCTCTATCCTATACTATCCTCTATCCTATCCTATCCTCTATCCTATTCTATCCTCTATCCGATCCTCTATCCTATCCTATCCTCTATCATATCCTATCCTCTATCCTATCCTATCCTCTATCCTATCCTATCCTCTATCCTATCCTATCCTCTATCCTATCCTCTATCCTATCCTATCCTATCCTCTATCCTATCCTATCCTATCCTATCCTCTATCCTATCCTATCTTATCCTCTATCCTATCCTATCCTTTATCCTATCCTATCCTCTATTCTATCCTATCCTGTATCCTATCCTATCCTCTATCCTATTATATCCTCTATCCTATCCTATCCTCTACCTTATCCTATACTCTATCCTATCCAATTACCTATCCTATCCTCTATCCTATCCTATCCTCTATCCTATCCTATCCTCTATCCTATCCTCTATCCTATCCTATCCTCTATCCTATCCTATCCTCTATCCTATCCTCTATCCTATCCTATCCTCTATCCTATCCTATTCTCTATCCTATCCTATCATCTATCCTATTCTATCCTCTATCCTATCCTATCCTCTACTCTATCCTATCCTCTATCCTATACTATCCTCTATCCTATCCTATCCTCTATCCTATTCTATCCTCTATCCGATCCTCTATCCAATCCTATCCTTTATACTATCCTATCCTCTATCCTACTCTATCCTCTATCCTATCCTATCCTCTATCCTATCCTATCCTCTATCCGATCCTCTATCCTATCCTATCCTCTATTCTATCCTCTATCCTATCCTATCCTCTATCATATCCTATCCTCTATCCTATCCCATCCTCTATCCTATCCTATCCTCTATCCTATCCTATCCTCTATCCTATCCTCTATCCTATCCTATCCTCTATCCTATCCTCTATCCTATCCTATCCTCTATCCTATCCTCTATCCTATCCTCTATCCTATCCTATCCTCTATCCTATCGTCTCCTCTATCCTATCGTCTCCTCTATCCTATCCTATCCTCTATCCTATCCTATCCTCTATCCTATCCTCTATCCTATCCTATCCTATCCTCTATCCTATCCTATCCTATCCTCTATCATATCCTATCCTCTATCCTATCCCATCCTCTATCCTATCCTATCCTCTATCCTATCCTATCCTCTATCCTATCCTCTATCCTATCCTCTATCCTATCCTCTCCTCTATCCTATCCTATCCTCTATCCTCTATCCTCTATCCTATCCTATCCTCTATCCTATCCTCTATCCTATCCTCTATCCTATCCTCTATCCTATCCTCTATCCTATCCTATCCTATCCTCTATCCTATCCTACCCTGTATCCTATCATATCCTCTATTCTATCCTAT
Organism: Halictus rubicundus; assembly: GCF_050948215.1. NCBI lineage: Eukaryota > Metazoa > Arthropoda > Insecta > Hymenoptera > Halictidae > Halictus > Halictus rubicundus. Next base: position 351,231 of record NW_027488667.1, on the reverse strand, counting down.
CCTCTATCCTATACTATCCTCTATCCTATCCTATCCTCTATCCTATCCTATCCTCTATCCGATCCTCTATCCAATCCTATCCTTTATCCTATCCTATCCTCTATCCTACTCTATCCTCTATCCTATCCTATCCTCTATCCTATCCTATCCTCTGTCCGATCCTCTATCCTATCCTATCCTCTATCCTATCCTATCATTTATCCTATCCTATCCTCTATCCTATCCTATCCTCTATCCTATACTATCCTCTACCTTATCCTATCCTCTATCCTATCCATTTACCTATCCTATCCTCTATCCTATCCTTTCCTCTATCCTATCCTATCCTCTATCCGATCCTCTATCCTATCCTATCCTCTATAATATCGTTTACTCTATCCTATCCTACCCTCTTTCCTATCCTATCATCTATCCTATCCTATCTTCTATCCTATCGTTTCCTCTATCCTATCCTATCCTCTATCCTATCCTATCCTCTATCCTATCCTATCCTCTATCCTATCCTATCCTATCCTCTATCCTATCCTATCCTTTATCCTATCCTATCCTCTATTCTATCCTATCCTCTATCCTATACTATCCTCTATCCTATCCTATCCTCTATCCTATTCTATCCTCTATCCGATCCTCTATCCAATCCTATCCTTTATCCTATCCTATCCTCTATCCGATCCTCTATCCAATCCTATCCTTTATCCTATCCTATCCTCTATCCTACTCTATACTCTATCCTATCCTATCCTCTATCCTATCCTATCCTCTATCCGATCCTCTATCCTATCCTATCCTCTATCCGATCCTCTATCCTATCCTATCCTCTATCCTATCCTATCCTCTATCCTATCCTATCCTATCCTTTATCCTATCCTATCCTCTATCCTATCCTATCCTCTATCCTATACTATCCTCTACCTTATCCTATCCTCTATCCTATCCAATTACCTATTCTATCCTCTATCCTATCCTTTCCTCTATCCTATCCTATCCTCTATCCGATCCTCTATCCTATCCTCTATCCTATCCTATCCTCTATCCTATCCTATCCTATCCTCTACCTTATCCTATACTCTATCCTATCCAATTACCTATCCTATCCTCTATCCTATCCTACACTCTATCCTATCCTCTATCCTCTCCTATCCTCTATCCTATCCTATCCTCTATCCTATCCTATCCTCTATCATATCCTATCCTCTATCCCATCCTATCCTCTATCCTTTCCTATCCTCTATCCTATCCTATCCTCTATCCTATCATCTAACCTATTCTATCCTCTATCCTATCCTATCCTTTATCCTATCCTATCCTCTATCCTATCCTATCCTCTATCCTATACTATCCTCTAACTTATCCTATCCTCTATCCTATCCAATTACCTATCCTATCCTCTATCCTATCCTTTCCTCTATCCTATCCTATCCTCTATCCGATCCTCTATCGTATCCTCTATCCTATCCTCTATCCTATCCTATCCGATCCTCTATCCTATCCTCTATCCTATACTGTCCTCTACCATATCCTATCCTCTATCCAATTACCTATCCTATCCTCGATCCTATCCTATCCTCCATCCTATCCTATCCTGTATCAGATCCTCTATCCTATACTAGCCTCTACCTTATCCTCTCCCCTATCCTATCCAATAACCTATCCGATCCTCTATCCTATCCTCTATCCTATACTATCCTCTACCTTATCCTATCCTCTATCCTATCCAATTACCTATCCTATCCTCGATCCTATCCTCTATCCTATCCTATCCTCTATCCTATCCTATTCTCTATCCTATCCTATCATCTATCCTATTCTATTATCTATCCTACCCTATCCTCTATCCTATCCTATCCTTTATCCTATCCTATCCTCTATCCTATCCTATCCTCTATCCTATACTATCCTCTAACTTATCCTATCCTCTATCCTATCCAATTACCTATCCTATCCTCTATCCTATCCTTTCCTCTATCCTATCCTATCCTCCATCCGATCCTCTACCCTATCCTCTATCCTATCCTCTATCCTATCCTATCCGCTCCTCTATCCTATCCTCTATCCTATACTATCCTCTACCTTATCCTATCCTCTATCCTATCCAATTACCTATCCTATCCTCTATCCTATCCTATCCTCCATCCTATCCTATCCTCTGCCAGATGCTCTATCCTATACTAGCCTCTACCTTAACCTCTCCCCTATCCTATCCAATTACCTATCCGATCCTCTATCCTATCCTAACCTCTATCCTATTCTATCCTCTATCCGATCCTCTATCCAATCCTATCCTTTATACTATCCTATCCTCTATCCTACTCTATCCTCTATCCTATCCTATCCTCTATCCGATCCTCTATCCTATCCTATCCTCTATCCGATCCTCTATCCTATCCTATCCTCTATCATATCCTATCCTCTATCCTATCCCATCCTCTATCCTATCCTATCCTCTATCCTATCCTATCCTCTATCCTATCCTCTATCCTATCCTATCCTCTATCCTATCCTCTATCCTATCCTATCCTCTATCCTATCCTCTATCCTATCCTATCCTATCCTCTATCCTATCCTATCCTATCCTCTATCCTATCCTATCCTGTATCCTATCCTATCCTCTATTCTATCCTATCCTCTATCCTATACTATCCTCTATCCTATCCTATCCTCTATACTATCCTATCCTTTATCCTATCCTATCCTCTATCCTATCCTATCCTCTATAATATCGTTTACTCTATCATATCCTATCCTCTATCCTATAATATCATCTATCCTATTCTATCCTCTATACTATCCTATCCTCTATCCTATCCTATCCTCTATCCTATCCTCTCCTCTATCCTATCCTATCCTCTATCCTATCCTATAATCTATCCTCTATCCTATCCTACCCTCTTTCCTATCCTATCATCTATCCTATCCTATCTTCTATCCTATCGTTTCCTCTATCCTATCCTATACTCTATCCGATCCTCTGTCCTATCCTATCCTCTATCCTATCCTCTATCCTATCCTATCCTATCCTCTATCCTATCCTATCCTATCCTCTATCCTATCGTATCCTATCCTCTATCCTATCCTATCCTTTATCCTATCCTATCCTCTATTCTATCCTATCCTCTATCCTATACTATCCTCTATCCTATCCTATCCTCTATCCTATTCTATCCTCTATCCGATCCTCTATCCAATCCTATCCTTTATCCTATCCTATCCTCTATCCTACTCTATACTCTATCCTATCCTATCCTCTATCCTATCCTATCCTCTATCCGATCCTCTATCCTATCCTATCCTCTATCCGATCCTCTATCCTATCCTATCCTCTATCCGATCCTCTATCCTATCCTATCCTCTATCCTATCCTATCCTCTATCCTATCCTATACTTTATCCTATCCTATCCTCTATCATATCCTATCCTCTATCCTATAATATCATCTATCCTATCCTATCCTCTATCCTATCCTCTCCTCTATCCTATCCTATCCTCTATCCTATACTATCCTCTATCCTATCCTATCCTCTATCCTATCCTATCCTCTATCCGATCCTCTATCCAATCCTATCTTTTATCCTATACTATCCGCTATCCTATCCTATCCTCTATCCTATCCTATCCTCTATCCGATCCTCTATCCTATCCTATCCTCTATCCAATCCTATCCTCTATCCTATCTATCCTCTATCCTATCCTATCCTCTATCCTATCCTATCCTCTATCCTATCCTATCCTCTATCCTATCCTATCCTCTATCCTATCCTATCCTCTATCATATCCTATCCTCTATCCTAAACGCTCCTCAATCCTATTCTATCCTCTATCCTATCCTATCCTCTATCCTATCCTATCCTATCCTCTATCCTATCCTATCCTCTATCCTATCCTATCCTCTATCCTATCATCTCCTCTATCCTATCCTATCCTCTATCCTATCCTATACTCTATCCTCTATCCTATCCTACCCTCTTTCCTATCCTATCATCTATCCTATCCTATCTTCTATCCTATCCTTTCCTCTATCCTATCCTATCCTCTATCCTATCCTATCCTCTATCCGATCCTCTATCCTATCCTATCCTCTATCCTATCCTCTATTCTATCCTATCCTCTATCCTATACTGCCCTCTATCCTATCCTATCCTCTATCCTATCCTATCCTCTATCCGATCCTCTATCCTATCCTATCCTCTATCCTATCCTATCCTCTATCCTATCCTATCCTTTATCCTATCCTATCCTCTATCATATCCTATCCTCTATCCTATAATATCATCTATCCTATCCTATCCTCTATCCTATCCTCTCCTCTATCCTATCCTATCCTCTATCCTATACTATCCTCTATCCTATCCTATCCTCTATCCTATCCTATCCTCTATCCTATTCTATCCTCTATCCGATCCTCTATCCAATCCTATCCTTTATCCTATCCTATCCTCTATCCGATCCTCTATCCAATCCTATCCTTTATTCCATCCTATCTTCTATCCTACTCTATACTCTATCCTATCCTATCCTCTATCCTATCCTATCCTCTATCCGATCCTCTATCCTATCCTATCCTCTATCCGATCCTCTATCCTATCCTATCCTCTATCCTATCCTATCCTCTATCCTATCCTATCCTATCCTTTATCCTATCCTATCCTCTATCCTATCCTATCCTCTATCCTATACTATCCTCTACCTTATCCTATCCTCTATCCTATCCAATTACCTATCCTATCCTCTATCCTATCCTTTCCTCTATCCTATCCTATCCTCTATCCGATCCTCTATCCTATCCTCTATCCTATCCTATCCTCTATCCTATCCTATCCTATCCTCTACCTTATCCTATACTCTATCCTATCCAATTACCTATCCTATCCTCTATCCTATCCTACACTCTATCCTATCCTCTATCCTCTCCTATCCTCTATCCTATCCTATCCTCTATCCTATCCTATCCTCTATCATATCCTATCCTCTATCCCATCCTATCCTCTATCCTTTCCTATCCTCTATCCTATCCTATCCTCTATCCTATCATCTAACCTATTCTATCCTCTATCCTATCCTATCCTTTATCCTATCCTATCCTCTATCCTATCCTATCCTCTATCCTATACTATCCTCTAACTTATCCTATCCTCTATCCTATCCAATTACCTATCCTATCCTCTATCCTATCCTTTCCTCTATCCTATCCTATCCTCTATCCGATCCTCTATCGTATCCTCTATCCTATCCTCTATCCTATCCTATCCGATCCTCTATCCTATCCTCTATCCTATACTGTCCTCTACCATATCCTATCCTCTATCCAATTACCTATCCTATCCTCGATCCTATCCTATCCTCCATCCTATCCTATCCTGTATCAGATCCTCTATCCTATACTAGCCTCTACCTTATCCTCTCCCCTATCCTATCCAATAACCTATCCGATCCTCTATCCTATCCTCTATCCTATACTATCCTCTACCTTATCCTATCCTCTATCCTATCCAATTACCTATCCTATCCTCGATCCTATCCTCTATCCTATCCTATCCTCTATCCTATCCTATTCTCTATCCTATCCTATCATCTATCCTATTCTATTATCTATCCTACCCTATCCTCTATCCTATCCTATCCTTTATCCTATCCTATCCTCTATCCTATCCTATCCTCTATCCTATACTATCCTCTAACTTATCCTATCCTCTATCCTATCCAATTACCTATCCTATCCTCTATCCTATCCTTTCCTCTATCCTATCCTATCCTCCATCCGATCCTCTACCCTATCCTCTATCCTATCCTCTATCCTATCCTATCCGCTCCTCTATCCTATCCTCTATCCTATACTATCCTCTACCTTATCCTATCCTCTATCCTATCCAATTACCTATCCTATCCTCTATCCTATCCTATCCTCCATCCTATCCTATCCTCTGCCAGATGCTCTATCCTATACTAGCCTCTACCTTAACCTCTCCCCTATCCTATCCAATTACCTATCCGATCCTCTATCCTATCCTATCCTCTATCCTATTCTATCCTCTATCCGATCCTCTATCCAATCCTATCCTTTATACTATCCTATCCTCTATCCTACTCTATCCTCTATCCTATCCTATCCTCTATCCGATCCTCTATCCTATCCTATCCTCTATCCGATCCTCTATCCTATCCTATCCTCTATCATATCCTATCCTCTATCCTATCCCATCCTCTATCCTATCCTATCCTCTATCCTATCCTATCCTCTATCCTATCCTCTATCCTATCCTATCCTCTATCCTATCCTCTATCCTATCCTATCCTATCCTCTATCCTATCCTATCCTATCCTCTATCCTATCCTATCCTGTATCCTATCCTATCCTCTATTCTATCCTATCCTCTATCCTATACTATCCTCTATCCTATCCTATCCTCTATACTATCCTATCCTCTATCCGATCCTCTATCCAATCCTATCCTTTATCCTATCCTATCCTCTATCCTACTCTATCCTCTATCCTATCCTATCCTCTATCCTATCCTATCCTCTGTCCGATCCTCTATCCTATCCTATCCTCTATCCTATCCTATCCTTTATCCTATCCTATCCTCTATCCTATCCTATCCTCTATAATATCGTTTACTCTATCATATCCTATCCTCTATCCTATAATATCATCTATCCTATTCTATCCTCTATACTATCCTATCCTCTATCCTATCCTATCCTCTATCCTATCCTCTCCTCTATCCTATCCTATCCTCTATCCTATCCTATAATCTATCCTCTATCCTATCCTACCCTCTTTCCTATCCTATCATCTATCCTATCCTATCTTCTATCCTATCGTTTCCTCTATCCTATCCTATCCTCTATCCGATCCTCTGTCCTATCCTATCCTCTATCCTATCCTCTATCCTATCCTATCCTATCCTCTATCCTATCCTATCCTATCCTCTATCCTATCGTATCCTATCCTCTATCCTATCCTATCCTTTATCCTATCCTATCCTCTATTCTATCCTATCCTCTATCCTATACTATCCTCTATCCTATCCTATCCTCTATCCTATTCTATCCTCTATCCGATCCTCTATCCAATCCTATCCTTTATCCTATCCTATCCTCTATCCTACTCTATACTCTATCCTATCCTATCCTCTATCCTATCCTATCCTCTATCCGATCCTCTATCCTATCCTATCCTCTATCCGATCCTCTATCCTATCCTATCCTCTATCCGATCCTCTATCCTATCCTATCCTCTATCCTATCCTATCCTCTATCCTATCCTATCCTTTATCCTATCCTATCCTCTATCATATCCTATCCTCTATCCTATAATATCATCTATCCTATCCTATCCTCTATCCTATCCTCTCCTCTATCCTATCCTATCCTCTATCCTATACTATCCTCTATCCTATCCTATCCTCTATCCTATCCTATCCTCTATCCGATCCTCTATCCAATCCTATCTTTTATCCTATACTATCCGCTATCCTATCCTATCCTCTATCCTATCCTATCCTCTATCCGATCCTCTATCCTATCCTATCCTCTATCCAATCCTATCCTCTATCCTATCTATCCTCTATCCTATTTTATCCTCTATCCTATCCTATCCTCTATCCTATCCTATCCTCTATCCTATCCTATCCTCTATCCTATCCTATCCTCTATCATATCCTATCCTCTATCCTAAACGCTCCTCAATCCTATTCTATCCTCTATCCTATCCTATCCTCTATCCTATCCTATCCTATCCTCTATCCTATCCTATCCTCTATCCTATCCTATCCTCTATCCTATCATCTCCTCTATCCTATCCTATCCTCTATCCTATCCTATACTCTATCCTCTATCCTATCCTACCCTCTTTCCTATCCTATCATCTATCCTATCCTATCTTCTATCCTATCCTTTCCTCTATCCTATCCTATCCTCTATCCTATCCTATCCTCTATCCGATCCTCTATCCTATCCTATCCTCTATCCTATCCTCTATTCTATCCTATCCTCTATCCTATACTGCCCTCTATCCTATCCTATCCTCTATCCTATCCTATCCTCTATCCCATCCTATCCTCTATCATTTCCTATCCTTTATCCTATCCTATCCTCTATCCTATACTATCCTCTATCCTATCCTATCCTCTATCCTATCCTATCCTCTATCCTATCCTCTATACCATCCTCTATCCTATTCCATCCTCTATCCGATCCTCTATCCTATCCTATCCTCTAGAATATCGTTTACTCTATCATATCCTATCCTCTATCCTATAATATCATCTATCCTATTCTATCCTCTACTCTATCCTATCCTCTATCCTATACTATCCTCTATCCTATCCTATCCTCTATCCTATTCTATCCTCTATCCGATCCTGTATCCAATCCTATCCTTTATACTACCCTATCCTCTATCCTACTCTATCCTCTATCCTACTCTATCCTCTATCCTATCCTATCCTCTATCCGATCCTCTATCCTATCCTATCCTCTATCCGATCCTCTATCCTATCCTATCCTGTATCATATCCTATCCTCTATCCTATCCCATCCTCTATCCTATCCTATCCTCTATCCTATCCTATCCTCTATCCTATCCTCTATCCTATCCTATCCTCTATCCTATCCTATCCTCTATCCTATCCTATCCTCTATCGTATCCTATCCTATCCTCTACCATATCCTATCCTCTATCCTAAACGCTCCTCAATCCTATTCTATCCTCTATCCTATCCTATCCTCTATCCTATCCTATCCTCTATCCTATCCTATCCTCTATCCTATCCTATCCTCTATCCTATCCTCTCCTCTATCCTATCCTATCCTCTATCCTATCCTATACTCTATCCTCTATCCTATCCTACCCTCTATCCTATCCTATCCTCTATCCTATCCTATCCTCTATCCCATCCTATCCTCTATCATTTCCTATCCTTTATCCTATCCTATCCTCTATCCTATACTATCCTCTATCCTATCCTATCCTCTATCCTATCCTATCCTCTATCCTATCCTCTATACCATCCTCTATCCTATCCTATCCTCTATCCGAACCTCTATCCTATCCTATCCTCTAGAATATTGTTTACTCTATCATATCCTATCCTCTATCCTATAATATCATCTATCCTATTCTATCCTCTATACTATCCTATCCTCTATCCTATCCTATCCTCTATCCTATCCTCTCATTTATCCTATCCTATCCTCTACTCTATCCTATCCTCTATCCTATACTATCCTCTATCCTATCCTATCCTCTATCCTATTCTATCCTCTATCCGATCCTCTATCCAATCCTATCCTTTATACTATCCTATCCTCTATCCTACTCTATCCTCCATCCTATCCTATCCTCTATCCTATCCTATTCTCTATCCGATCCTCTATCCTATCCTATCCTCTATCCGATCCTCTATCCTATCCTATCCTCTATCATATCCTATCCTCTATCCTATCCCATCCTCTATCCTATCCTATCCTCTATCCTATCCTATCCTCTATCCTATCCTCTATCCTATCCTATCCTCTATCCTATCCTATCCTCTATCCTATCCTCTCCTCTATCCTATCCTATCCTCTATTCTATCCTATCCTCTATCCTATCGTATCCTCTATCCTATCCTATCCTCTATCCTATCCTATCCTCTATCCTATCCTATCCTATATCCTATCCGATCTTCTATCCTATCCTATCCTCAATCCTATCCTATCCTCTATCCTATCCTATCCTCTACCCTATCCTATCCTCTATAATATCTTATCCTCTATCCTACCCTATCCTCTATCCTATCCTATCCTCTATCGTATCCTATCCTCTATCCGATCCTCTATTCTATCCTATCCTCTATCCGATCCTCTATCCTATCCTATACTCTATCATATCCTATCCTCTATCCTATCCCATCCTCTATCATATCCTATCCTCTATCCTATCCTATCCTGTATCCTATCCTATCCACTATTCTATCCTATCCTCTATCCTATACTATCCTCTATCCTATACTATCCTCTGTCCGATCCTCTATCCTATCCTATCCTCTATCCTATCCTATCCTTTATCCTATCCTATCCTCTATCCTATCCTATCCTCTATCCTATACTATCCTCTACCTTATCGAATCCTCTATCCTATCCAATTACCTATCCTATCCTCTATCATATCCTTTCCTCTATCCTATCCTATCCTCTATCCGATCCTCTATCCTATCCTCTATCCTATCCTATCCTCTATCCTATCCTATCCTCTATACTATCCTATCCTATCCTCTATCCTATCCTATCCGTTATCCTATCCTATCCTCTATTCTATCCTATCCTCTATCCTATACTATCCTCTATCCTATCCTATCCTCTACCTTATCGTATACTCTATCCTGTCCAATTACCTACCCTATCCTCTATCCTATCCTCTATCCTATCCTTTCCTCTATCCTATCCTATCCTCTATCCGATCCTCTATCCTATCCTATCCTCTATAATATCGTTTACTCTATCCTATCCTACCCTCTTTCCTATCCTATCATCTATCCTATCCTATCTTCTATCCTATCGTTTCCTCTATCCTATCCTATCCTCTATCCTATCCTATCCTCTATCCTATCCTATCCTCTATCCTATCCTATCCTCTATCCTATCCTATCCTCTATCCTATCCTATAATCTATCCTCTATCCTATCCTATCCTATCCTATCCTCTATCCTATCCTATCCTATCCTCTATCCTATCCTATCCTTTATCCTATCCTATCCTCTATTCTATCCTATCCTCTATCCTATACTATCGTCTATCCTATGATATCCTCTACCTTATCGTATACTCTATCCTGTCCAATTACCTACCCTATCCTCTATCCTATCCTCTATCCTATCCTATCCTCTATCCTATCCTATCCTCTATCCTATCCTACCCTCTATCCTATAATATCATCTATCCTACGCTATTCTCTATCCTATCCCATCCCCTTCCCTATCCCATACTCTATCCTATCATATCCTCTATCCTATCCTATCCTCTATCCTATCCTATCCTCTATCCTATCCTATCCTCTATCCTATCCTATCCTATATCCTATCCGATCTTCTATCCTATCCTATCCTCAATCCTATCCTATCCTCTATCCTATCCTATCCTCTATCCTATCCTATCCTCTATCCTATCATATCCTCTATCCTATCCTATCCTATATCCTATCCTATCCTCTATCCTATCCTATACTCTATCCTATCCTATCCTCTATCATATCCTATCCTCTATCCTATCCTATCGTCTATCCTATCCTATCCTCTATCCTATCCTATCCTCTACCCTATCCTATCCTCTATAATATCTTATCCTCTATCCTATCCTATCCTCTATCCTATCCTATCCTCTATCGTATCCTATCCTCTATCCGATCCTCTATCCTATCCTATCCTCTATCCGATCCTCTATCCTATCCTATCCTCTATCATATCATATCCTCTATCCTATCCCATCCTCTACCCTATCCTATCCTCTATCCTATCCTATCCTGTATCCTATCCTATCCTCTATTCTATCCTATCCTCTATCCTATACTATCCTCTATCCTATCCTATCCTCTGTCCGATCCTCTATCCTATCCTATCCTCTATCCTATCCTATCCTTTATCCTATCCTATCCTCTATCCTATCCTATCCTCTATCCTATACTATCCTCTACCTTATCGAATCCTCTATCCTATCCAATTACCTATCCTATCCTCTATCATATCCTTTCCTCTATCCTATCCTATCCTCTATCCGATCCTCTATCCTATCCTCTATCCTATCCTATCCTCTATCCTATCCTATCCTATCCTCTATCCTATCCTATCCGTTATCCTATCCTATCCTCTATTCTATCCTATCCTCTATCCTATACTATCCTCTATCCTATCCTATCCTCTACCTCATCGTATACTCTATCCTGTCCAATTACCTACCCTATCCTCTATCCTATCCTCTATCCTATCCTTTCCTCTATCCTATCCTATCCTCTATCCGATCCTCTATCCTATCCTATCCTCTATAATATCGTTTACTCTATCCTATCCTACCCTCTTTCCTATCCTATCATCTATCCTATCCTATCTTCTATCCTATCGTTTCCTCTATCCTATCCTATCCTCTATCCTATCCTATCCTCTCTCCTATCCTATCTTCTATCCTATCCTATAATCTATCCTCTATCCTATCCTATCCTATCCTATCCTCTATCCTATCCTATCCTATCCTCTATCCTATCCTATCCTTTATCCTATCCTATCCTCTATTCTATCCTATCCTCTATCCTATACTATCCTCTATCCTATCCTATCCTCTATCCTATTCTATCCTCTATCCTATCCTATCCTCTATCCTATTCTATCCTCTATCCGATCCTCTATCCAATCCTATCCTTTATCCTATCCTATCCTCTATCCGATCCTCTATCCAATCCTATCCTTTATCCTATCCTATCCTCTATCCTACTCTATACTCTATCCTATCCTATCCTCTATCCTATCCTATCCTCTATCCGATCCTCTATCCTATCCTATCCTCTATCCGATCCTCTATCCTATCCTATCCTCTATCCTATCCTATCCTCTATCCTATCCTATCCTCTATCCTATCCTATCCTATCCTTTATCCTATCCTATCCTCTATCCTATCCTATCCTCTATCCTATACTATCCTCTACCTTATCCTATCCTCTATCCTATCCAATTACCTATCCTATCCTCTATCCTATCCTTTCCTCTATCCTATCCTATCCTCTATCCGATCCTCTATCCTATCCTCTATCCTATCCTATCCTCTATCCTATCCTATCCTATCCTCTACCTTATCCTATACTCTATCATATCCAATTACCTATCCTATCCTCTATCCTATCCTACACTCTATCCTATCCTCTATCCTCTCCTATCCTCTATCCTATCCTATCCTCTATCCTATCCTATCCTCTATCATATCCTATCCTCTATCCCATCCTATCCTCTATCCTTTCCTATCCTCTATCCTATCCTATCCTGTATCCTATCCTATCCTCTATTCTATCCTATCCTCTATCCTATACTATCCTCTATCCTATCCTATCCTCTGTCCTATCCTCTATCCTATCCTATCCTCTATCCTATCCTGTCCTATCCTCTATCCTATCCTATCCGTTATCCTATCCTATCCTCTATTCTATCCTATCCTCTATCCTATCCTATCCTCTATCCGATCCTCTATCCTATCCTATCCTCTATAATATCGTTTACTCTATCCTATCCTACCCTCTTTCCTATCCTATCATCTATCCTATCCTATCTTCTATCCTATCGTTTCCTCTATCCTATCCTCTCATTTATCCTATCCTATCCTCTACTCTATCCTATCCTCTATCCTATACTATCCTCTATCCTATCCTATCCTCTATCCTATTCTATCCTCTATCCGATCCTCTATCCAATCCTATCCTTTATACTATCCTATCCTCTATCCTACTCTATCCTCCATCCTATCCTATCCTCTATCCTATCCTATTCTCTATCCGATCCTCTATCCTATCCTATCCTCTATCCGATCCTCTATCCTATCCTATCCTCTATCATATCCTATCCTCTATCCTATCCCATCCTCTATCCTATCCTATCCTCTATCCTATCCTATCCTCTATCCTATCCTCTATCCTATCCTATCCTCTATCCTATCCTCTATCCTATCCTCTATCCTATCCTATCCTCTATCCTATCCTCTCCTCTATCCTATCCTATCCTCTATTCTATCCTATCCACTATCCTATCCTATCCTCTATCCTATCCTATCCTCTATCCTATCCTATCCTCTATCCTATCCTATCCTATATCCTATCCGATCTTCTATCCTATCCTATCCTCAATCCTATCCTATCCTCTATCCTATCCTATCCTCTATCCTATCCTATCCTCTATCCTATCCTACCCTCTATCCTATAATATCATCTATCCTACGCTATTCTCTATCCTATCCCATCCTCTTCCCTATCCCATACTCTATCCTATCATATCCTCTATCCTATCCTATCCTCTATCCTATCCTATCCTCTATCCTATCCTATCCTCTATCCTATCCTATCCTATATCCTATGCGATCTTCTATCCTATCCTATCCTCAATCCTATCCTATCCTCTATCCTATCCTATCCTCTATCCTATCCTATCCTCTATCCTATCCTATCCTCTATCCTATCATATCCTCTATCCTATCCTATCCTATATCCTATCCTATCCTCTATCCTATCCTATACTCTATCCTATCCTATCCTCTATCATATCCTATCCTCTATCCTATCCTATCGTCTATCCTATCCTATCCTCTATCCTATCCTATCCTCTACCCTATCCTATCCTCTATAATATCTTATCCTCTATCCTATCCTATCCTCTATCCTATCCTATCCTCTATCGTATCCTATCCTCTATCCGATCCTCTATCCTATCCTATCCTCTATCCGATCCTCTATCCTATCCTATCCTCTATCATATCCTATCCTCTATCCTATCCCATCCTCTATCCTATCCTATCCTCTATCCTATCCTATCCTGTATCCTATCCTATCCTCTATTCTATCCTATCCTCTATCCTATACTATCTTCTATCCTATCCTATCCTCTGTCCGATCCTCTATCCTATCCTATCCTCTATCCTATCCTTTATCCTATCCTATCCTCTATCCTATCCTATCCTCTATCCTATACTATCCTCTACCTTATCGAATCCTCTATCCTATCCAATTACCTATCCTATCCTCTATCATATCCTTTCCTCTATCCTATCCTATCCTCTATCCGATCCTCTATCCTATCCTCTATCCTATCCTATCCTCTATCCTATCCTATCCTATCCTCTATCCTATCCTATCCGTTATCCTATCCTATCCTCTATTCTATCCTATCCTCTATCCTATCCTATCCTCTATCCTATCCTATCCTATATCCTATGCGATCTTCTATCCTATCCTATCCTCAATCCTATCCTATCCTCTATCCTATCCTATCCTCTATACTATCCTATCCTCTATCCTATCCTATCCTCTATCCTATCATATCCTCTATCCTATCCTATCCTATATCCTATCCTATCCTCTATCCTATCCTACCCTCTTTCCTATCCTATCATCTATCCTATCCTATCTTCTATCCTATCGTTTCCTCTATCCTATCCTATCCTCTATCCTATCCTATCCTCTATCCTATCCTATCCTCTATCCTATCCTATAATCTATCCTCTATCCTATCCTCTATCCTATCCTATCCTATCCTCTATCCTATCCTATCCTTTATCCTATCCTATCCTCTATTCTATCCTATCCTCTATCCTATACTATCCTCTATCCTATCCTATCCTCTATCCTATTCTATCCTCTATCCTATCCTATCCTCTATCCTATCCTATCCTCTATCCGATCCTCTATCCTATCCTATCCTCTATAATATCGTTTACTCTATCCTATCCTACCCTCTTTCCTATCCTATCATCTATCCTATCCTATCTTCTATCCTATCGTTTCCTCTATCCTATCCTATCCTCTATCCTATCCTATAATCTATCCTCTATCCTATCCTATCCTATCCTATCCTCTATCCTATCCTATCCTATCCTCTATCCTATCCTATCCTATCCTCTATCCTATCCTATCCTTTATCCTATCCTATCCTCTATTCTATCCTATCCTCTATCCTATACTATCCTCTATCCTATCCTATCCTCTATCCTATTCTATCCTCTATCCTATCCTATCCTCTATCCTATCCTATCCTATATCCTATCCGATCTTCTATCCTATCCTATCCTCAATCCTATCCTATCCTCTATCCTATCCTATCCTCTATCCTATCCTATCCTCTATCCTATCATATCCTCTATCCTATCCTATCCTATATCCTATCCTATCCACTATCCTATCCTATACTCTATCCTATCCTATCCTCTATCATATCCTATCCTCTATCCTATCCTATCGTCTATCCTATCCTATCCTCAATCCTATCCTATCCTCTACCCTATCCTATCCTCTATAATATCTTATCCTCTATCCTATCCTATCCTCTATCCTATCCTATCCTCTATCGTATCCTATCCTCTATCCGATCCTCTATCCTATCCTATTCTCTATCCGATCCTCTATCCTATCCTATCCTCTATCATATCCTATCCTCTATCCTATCCCATCCTCTATCCTATCCTATCCTCTATCCTATCCTATCCTGTATCCTATCCTATCCTCTATTCTATCCTATCCTCTATCCTATACTATCCTCTATCCTATCCTATCCTCTGTCCGATCCTCTATCCTATCCTATCCTCTATCCTATCCTATCCTCTATCCTATCCTATCCTCTATCCTATACTATCCTCTACCTTATCGAATCCTCTATCCTATCCAATTACCTATCCTATCCTCTATCATATCCTTTCCTCTATCCTATCCTATCCTCTATCCGATCCTCTATCCTGTCCTCTATCCTATCCTATCCTATCCTCTATCCTATCCTATCCGTTATCCTATCCTATCATCTATCCTATCCTATCTTCTATCCTATCGTTTCCTCTATCCTATCCTATCCTCTATCCTATCCTATCCTCTATCCTATCCTATCCTCTATCCTATCCTATAATCTATCCTCTATCCTATCCTATCCTATCCTATCCTCTATCCTATCCTATCCTATCCTCTATCCTATCCTATCCTTTATCCTATCCTATCCTCTATTCTATCCTATCCTCTATCCTATACTATCCTCTATCCTATCCTATCCTCTATCCTATTCTATCCTCTATCCTATCCTATCCTCTATCCTAACCTATCCTCTATCCGATCCTCTATCCTATCCTATCCTCTATAATATCGTTTACTCTATCCTATCCTACCCTCTTTCCTATCCTATCATCTATCCTATCCTATCCTCTATCCTATCCTATAATCTATCCTCTATCCTATCCTATCCTATCCTATCCTCTATCCTATCCTATCCTATCCTCTATCCTATCCTATCCTATCCTCTATCCTATCCTATCCTTTATCCTATCCTATCCTCTATTCTATCCTATCCTCTATCCTATACTATCCTCTATCCTATCCTATCCTCTATCCTATTCTATCCTCTATCCTATCCTATCCTCTATCCTATCCTATCCTCTATCCTATCCTATCCTCTATCCGATCCTCTATCCTATCCTATCCTCTATAATATCGTTTACTCTATCCTATCCTACCCTCTTTCCTATCCTATCATCTATCCTATCCTATCTTCTATCCTATCGTTTCCTCTATCCTATCCTATCCTCTATCCTATCCTATCCTCTATCCTATCCTATAATCTATCCTCTATCCTATCCTATCCTATCCTATCCTCTATCCTATCCTATCCTATCCTCTATCCTATCCTATCCTATCCTCTATCCTATCCTATCCTTTATCCTATCCTATCCTCTATTCTATCCTATCCTCTATCCTATACTATCCTCTATCCTATCCTATCCTCTATCCTATTCTATCCTCTATCCTATCCTATCCTCTATCCTATCCTATCCTATATCCTATCCGATCTTCTATCCTATCCTATCCTCAATCCTATCCTATCCTCTATCCTATCCTATCCTCTATCCTATCCTATCCTCTATCCTATCATATCCTCTATCCTATCCTATCCTATATCCTATCCTATCCACTATCCTATCCTATACTCTATCCTATCCTATCCTCTATCATATCCTATCCTCTATCCTATCCTATCGTCTATCCTATCCTATCCTCAATCCTATCCTATCCTCTACCCTATCCTATCCTCTATAATATCTTATCCTCTATCCTATCCTATCCTCTATCCTATCCTATCCTCTATCGTATCCTATCCTCTATCCGATCCTCTATCCTATCCTATTCTCTATCCGATCCTCTATCCTATCCTATCCTCTATCATATCCTATCCTCTATCCTATCCCATCCTCTATCCTATCCTATCCTCTATCCTATCCTATCCTGTATCCTATCCTATCCTCTATTCTATCCTATCCTCTATCCTATACTATCCTCTATCCTATCCTATCCTCTGTCCGATCCTCTATCCTATCCTATCCTCTATCCTATCCTATCCTTTATCCTATCCTATCCTCTATCCTATCCTATCCTCTATCCTATACTATCCTCTACCTTATCGAATCCTCTATCCTATCCAATTACCTATCCTATCCTCTATCATATCCTTTCCTCTATCCTATCCTATCCTCTATCCGATCCTCTATCCTATCCTCTATCCTATCCTATCCTATCCTCTATCCTATCCTATCCGTTATCCTATCCTATCCTCTATTCTATCCTATCCTCTATCCTATACTATCCTCTATCCTATCCTATCCTCTACCTCATCGTATACTCTATCCTGTCCAATTACCTACCCTATCCTCTATCCTATCCTCTATCCTATCCTTTCCTCTATCCTATCCTATCCTCTATCCGATCCTCTATCCTATCCTATCCTCTATAATATCGTTTACTCTATCCTATCCTACCCTCTTTCCTATCCTATCATCTATCCTATCCTATCTTCTATCCTATCGTTTCCTCTATCCTATCCTATCCTCTATCCTATCCTATCCTCTATCCTATCCTATCCTCTATCCTATCCTATCCTCTATCCTATCCTATCCTCTATCCTATCCTATAATCTATCCTCTATCCTATCCTATCCTATCCTATCCTCTATCCTATCCTATCCTATCCTCTATCCTATCCTATCCTATCCTCTATCCTATCCTATCCTTTATCCTATCCTATCCTCTATTCTATCCTATCCTCTATCCTATACTATCCTCTATCCTATCCTATCCTCTATCCTATTCTATCCTCTATCCTATCCTATCCTCTATCCTATCCTATCCTCTATCCGATCCTCTATCCTATCCTATCCTGTATAATATCGTTTACTCTATCCTATCCTACCCTCTTTCCTATCCTATCATCTATCCTATCCTATCTTCTATCCTATCGTTTCCTCTATCCTATCCTATCCTCTATCCTATCCTATCCTCTATCCTATCCTATAATCTATCCTCTATCCTATCCTATCCTATCCTATCCTCTATCCTATCCTATCCTATCCTCTATCCTATCCTATCCTATCCTCTATCCTATCCTATCCTTTATCCTATCCTATCCTCTATTCTATCCTTTCCTCTATCCTATCCTATCCTCTATCCGATCCTCTATCCTATCCTATCCTCTATAATATCGTTTACTCTATCCTATCCTACCCTCTTTCCTATCCTATCATCTATCCTATCCTATCTTCTATCCTATCGTTTCCTCTATCCTATCCTCTCATTTATCCTATCCTATCCTCTACTCTATCCTATCCTCTATCCTATACTATCCTCTATCCTATCCTATCCTCTATCCTATTCTATCCTCTATCCGATCCTCTATCCAATCCTATCCTTTATACTATCCTATCCTCTATCCTACTCTATCCTCCATCCTATCCTATCCTCTATCCTATCCTATTCTCTATCCGATCCTCTATCCTATCCTATCCTCTATCCGATCCTCTATCCTATCCTATCCTCTATCATATCCTATCCTCTATCCTATCCCATCCTCTATCCTATCCTATCCTCTATCCTATCCTATCCTCTATCCTATCCTCTATCCTATCCTATCCTCTATCCTATCCTCTATCCTATCCTCTATCCTATCCTATCCTCTATCCTATCCTCTCCTCTATCCTATCCTATCCTCTATTCTATCCTATCCACTATCCTATCCTATCCTCTATCCTATCCTATCCTCTATCCTATCCTATCCTCTATCCTATCCTATCCTATATCCTATCCGATCTTCTATCCTATCCTATCCTCAATCCTATCCTATCCTCTATCCTATCCTATCCTCTATCCTATCCTATCCTCTATCCTATCCTACCCTCTATCCTATAATATCATCTATCCTACGCTATTCTCTATCCTATCCCATCCTCTTCCCTATCCCATACTCTATCCTATCATATCCTCTATCCTATCCTATCCTCTATCCTATCCTATCCTCTATCCTATCCTATCCTCTATCCTATCCTATCCTATATCCTATGCGATCTTCTATCCTATCCTATCCTCAATCCTATCCTATCCTCTATCCTATCCTATCCTCTATCCTATCCTATCCTCTATCCTATCCTATCCTCTATCCTATCATATCCTCTATCCTATCCTATCCTATATCCTATCCTATCCTCTATCCTATCCTATACTCTATCCTATCCTATCCTCTATCCTATCCTATCCTCTATCCTATCCTATCCTGTATCCTATCCTATCCTCTATTCTATCCTATCCTCTATCCTATACTATCCTCTATCCTATCCTATCCTCTGTCCGATCCTCTATCCTATCCTATCCTCTATCCTATCCTTTATCCTATCCTATCCTCTATCCTATCCTATCCTCTATCCTATACTATCCTCTACCTTATCGAATCCTCTATCCTATCCAATTACCTATCCTATCCTCTATCATATCCTTTCCTCTATCCTATCCTATCCTCTATCCGATCCTCTATCCTATCCTCTATCCTATCCTATCCTCTATCCTATCCTATCCTATCCTCTATCCTATCCTATCCGTTATCCTATCCTATCCTCTATTCTATCCTATCCTCTATCCTATACTATCCTCTATCCTATCCTATCCTCTACCTTATCGTATACTCTATCCTGTCCAATTACCTACCCTATCCTCTATCCTATCCTCTATCCTATCCTTTCCTCTATCCTATCCTATCCTCTATCCGATCCTCTATCCTATCCTATCCTCTATAATATCGTTTACTCTATCCTATCCTACCCTCTTTCCTATCCTATCATCTATCCTATCCTATCTTCTATCCTATCGTTTCCTCTATCCTATCCTATCCTCTATCCTATCCTATCCTCTATCCTATCCTATCCTCTATCCTATCCTATAATCTATCCTCTATCCTATCCTATCCTATCCTATCCTCTATCCTATCCTATCCTATCCTCTATCCTATCCTATCCTATCCTCTATCCTATCCTATCCTTTATCCTATCCTATCCTCTATTCTATCCTATCCTCTATCCTATACTATCCTCTATCCTATCCTATCCTCTACCTTATCGTATACTCTATCCTGTCCAATTACCTACCCTATCCTCTATCCTATCCTCTATCCTATCCTATCCTCTATCCTATCCTATCCTCTATCCTATCCTACCCTCTATCCTATAATATCATCTATCCTACGCTATTCTCTATCCTATCCCATCCCCTTCCCTATCCCATACTCTATCCTATCATATCCTCTATCCTATCCTATCCTATATCCTATCCTATCCTCTATCCTATCCTATACTCTATCCTATCCTATCCTCTATCATATCCTATCCTCTATCCTATCCTATCGTCTATCCTATCCTATCCTCTATCCTATCCTATCCTCTACCCTATCCTATCCTCTATAATATCTTATCCTCTATCCTATCCTATCCTCTATCCTATCCTATCCTCTATCGTATCCTATCCTCTATCCGATCCTCTATCCTATCCTATCCTCTATCCGATCCTCTATCCTATCCTATCCTCTATCATATCCTATCCTCTATCCTATCCCATCCTCTATCCTATCCTATCCTCTATCCTATCCTATCCTGTATCCTATCCTATCCTCTATTCTATCCTATCCTCTATCCTATACTATCCTCTATCCTATCCTATCCTCTGTCCGATCCTCTATCCTATCCTATCCTCTATCCTATCCTATCCTCTATCCTATCCTATCCTTTATCCTATCCTATCCTCTATCCTATCCTATCCTCTATCCTATACTATCCTCTACCTTATCGAATCCTCTATCCTATCCAATTACCTATCCTATCCTCTATCATATCCTTTCCTCTATCCTATCCTATCCTCTATCCGATCCTCTATCCTATCCTCTATCCTATCCTATCCTCTATCCTATCCTATCCTATCCTCTATCCTATCCTATCCGTTATCCTATCCTATCCTCTATTCTATCCTATCCTCTATCCTATACTATCCTCTATCCTATCCTATCCTCTACCTCATCGTATACTCTATCCTGTCCAATTACCTACCCTATCCTCTATCCTATCCTCTATCCTATCCTTTCCTCTATCCTATCCTATCCTCTATCCGATCCTCTATCCTATCCTATCCTCTATAATATCGTTTACTCTATCCTATCCTACCCTCTTTCCTATCCTATCATCTATCCTATCCTATCTTCTATCCTATCGTTTCCTCTATCCTATCCTATCCTCTATCCTATCCTATCCTCTATCCTATCCTATCCTCTATCCTATCCTATCCTCTATCCTATCCTATCCTCTATCCTATCCTATAATCTATCCTCTATCCTATCCTATCCTATCCTATCCTCTATCCTATCCTATCCTATCCTCTATCCTATCCTATCCTATCCTCTATCCTATCCTATCCTATCCTCTATCCTATCCTATCCTTTATCCTATCCTATCCTCTATTCTATCCTATCCTCTATCCTATACTATCCTCTATCCTATCCTATCCTCTATCCTATTCTATCCTCTATCCTATCCTATCCTCTATCCTATCCTATCGTCTATCCTATCCTATCCTCTATCCTATCCTATCCTCTATCCTATCCTATAATCTATCCTCTATCCTATCCTATCCTATCCTATCCTCTATCCTATCCTATCCTATCCTCTATCCTATCCTATCCTATCCTCTATCCTATCCTATCCTTTATCCTATCCTATCCTCTATTCTATCCTATCCTCTATCCTATACTATCCTCTATCCTATCCTATCCTCTACCTTATCGTATACTCTATCCTGTCCAATTACCTACCCTATCCTCTATCCTATCCTCTATCCTATCCTATCCTCTATCCTATCCTATCCTCTATCCTATCCTACCCTCTATCCTATAATATCATCTATCCTACGCTATTCTCTATCCTATCCCATCCCCTTCCCTATCCCATACTCTATCCTATCATATCCTCTATCCTATCCTATCCTCTATCCTATCCTATCCTCTATCCTATCCTATCCTCTATCCTATCCTATCCTATATCCTATCCGATCTTCTATCCTATCCTATCCTCAATCCTATCCTATCCTCTATCCTATCCTATCCTCTATCCTATCCTATCATCTATCCTATCATATCCTCTATCCTATCCTATCCTATATCCTATCCTATCCTCTATCCTATCCTATACTCTATCCTATCCTATCCTCTATCATATCCTATCCTCTATCCTATCCTATCGTCTATCCTATCCTATCCTATCCTCTATCCTATCCTATCCTCTACCCTATCCTATCCTCTATAATATCTTATCCTCTATCCTATCCTATCCTCTATCCTATCCTATCCTCTATCGTATCCTATCCTCTATCCGATCCTCTATCCTATCCTATCCTCTATCCGATCCTCTATCCTATCCTATCCTCTATCATATCCTATCCTCTATCCTATCCCATCCTCTATCCTATCCTATCCTCTATCCTATCCTATCCTGTATCCTATCCTATCCTCTATTCTATCCTATCCTCTATCCTATACTATCCTCTATCCTATCCTATCCTCTGTCCGATCCTCTATCCTATCCTATCCTCTGTCCGATCCTCTATCCTATCCTATCCTCTATCCTATCCTATCCTTTATCCTATCCTATCCTCTATCCTATCCTATCCTCTATCCTATACTATCCTCTACCTTATCGAATCCTCTATCCTATCCAATTACCTATCCTATCCTCTATCATATCCTTTCCTCTATCCTATCCTATCCTCTATCCGATCCTCTATCCTATCCTCTATCCTATCCTATCCTCTATCCTATCCTATCCTATCCTCTATCCTATCCTATCCGTTATCCTATCCTATCCTCTATTCTATCCTATCCTCTATCCTATACTATCCTCTATCCTATCCTATCCTCTACCTCATCGTATACTCTATCCTGTCCAATTACCTACCCTATCCTCTATCCTATCCTCTATCCTATCCTTTCCTCTATCCTATCCTATCCTCTATCCGATCCTCTATCCTATCCTATCCTCTATAATATCGTTTACTCTATCCTATCCTACCCTCTTTCCTATCCTATCATCTATCCTATCCTATCTTCTATCCTATCGTTTCCTCTATCCTATCCTATCCTCTATCCTATCCTATCCTCTATCCTATCCTATCCTCTATCCTATCCTATCCTCTATCCTATCCTATCCTCTATCCTATCCTATAATCTATCCTCTATCCTATCCTATCCTATCCTATCCTCTATCCTATCCTATCCTATCCTCTATCCTATCCTATCCTATCCTCTATCCTATCCTATCCTTTATCCTATCCTATCCTCTATTCTATCCTATCCTCTATCCTATACTATCCTCTATCCTATCCTATCCTCTATCCTATTCTATCCTCTATCCTATCCTATCCTCTATCCTATCCTATCCTCTATCCGATCCTCTATCCTATCCTATCCTCTATAATATCGTTTACTCTATCCTATCCTACCCTCTTTCCTATCCTATCATCTATCCTATCCTATCTTCTATCCTATCGTTTCCTCTATCCTATCCTATCCTCTATCCTATCCTATCCTCTATCCTATCCTATAATCTATCCTCTATCCTATCCTATCCTATCCTATCCTCTATCCTATCCTATCCTATCCTCTATCCTATCCTATCCTATCCTCTATCCTATCCTATCCTTTATCCTATCCTATCCTCTATTCTATCCAATCCTCTATCCTATACTATCCTCTATCCTATCCTATCCTCTATCCTATTCTATCCTCTATCCTATCCTATCCTTTATCCTATCCTATCCTCTATTCTATCCAATCCTCTATCCTATACTATCCTCTATCCTATCCTATGCTCTATCCTATTCTATCCTCTATCCTATCCTATCCTCTATCCTATTCTATCCTCTATCCGATCCTCTATCCAATCCTATCCTTTATCCTATCCTATCCTCTATCCGATCCTCTATCCAATCCTATCCTTTATCCTATCCTATCCTCTATCCTACTCTATACTCTATCCTATCCTATCCTCTATCCTATCCTATCCTCTATCCGATCCTCTATCCTATCCTATCCTCTATCCGATCCTCTATCCTATCCTATCCTCTATCCTATCCTATCCTCTATCCTATCCTATCCTATCCTTTATCCTATCCTATCCTCTATCCTATCCTATCCTCTATCCTATACTATCCTCTACCTTATCCTATCCTCTATCCTATCCAATTACCTATCCTATCCTCTATCCTATCCTTTCCTCTATCCTATCCTATCCTCTATCCTATCCTCTATCCTATCCTCTATCCTATCCTATCCTCTATCCTATCCTATCCTATCCTCTACCTTATCCTATACTCTATCCTATCCAATTACCTATCCTATCCTCTATCCTATCCTACACTCTATCCTATCCTCTATCCTCTCCTATCCTCTATCCTATCCTATCCTCTATCCTATCCTATCCTCTATCATATCCTATCCTCTATCCCATCCTATCCTCTATCCTTTCCTATCTTCTATCCTATCCTATCCTCTATCCTATCATCTATCCTATTCTATCCTCTATCCTATCCTATCCTTTATCCTATCCTATCCTCTATCCTATCCTATCCTCTATCCTATACTATCCTCTAACTTATCCTATCCTCTATCCTATCCAATTACCTATCCTATCCTCTAACTTATCCTATCCTCTATCCTATCCAATTACCTATCCTATCCTCTATCCTATCCTTTCCTCTATCCTATCCTATCCTCTATCCGATCCTCTATCGTATCCTCTATCCTATCCTCTATCCTATCCTATCCGATCCTCTATCCTATCCTCTATCCTATACTGTCCTCTACCATATCCTATCCTCTATCCAATTACCTATCCTATCCTCGATCCTATCCTATCCTCCATCCTATCCTATCCTCTATCAGATCCTCTATCCTATACTAGCCTCTACCTTATCCTCTCCCCTATCCTATCCAATAACCTATCCGATCCTCTATCCTATCCTCTATCCTATACTATCCTCTACCTTATCCTATCCTCTATCCTATCCAATTACCTATCCTATCCTCGATCCTATCCTCTATCCTATCCTATCCTCTATCCTATCCTATTCTCTATCCGATCCTCTATCCAATCCTATCCTTTATACTATCCTATCCTCTATCCTACTCTATCCTCCATCCTATCCTATCCTCTATCTTATCCTATTCTCTATCCGATCCTCTATCCTATCCTATCCTCTATCCGATCCTCTATCCTATCCTATCCTCTATCATATCCTATCCTCTATCCTATCCCATCCTCTATCCTATCCTATCCTCTATCCTATCCTATCCTCTATCCTATCCTCTATCCTATCCTATCCTCTATCCTATCCTCTATCCTATCCTATCCTCTATCCTATCCTCTCCTCTATCCTATCCTATCCTCTATTCTATCCTATCCTCTATCCTATCCTATCCTCTATCCTATCCTATCCTCTATCCTATCCTATCCTCTATCCTATCCTATCCTATATCCTATCCGATCTTCTATCCTATCCTATCCTCAATCCTATCCTATCCTCTATCCTATCCTATCCTCTATCCTATCCTATCCTCTATCCTATCCTACCCTCTATCCTATAATATCATCTATCCTACGCTATTCTCTATCCTATCCCATCCCCTTCCCTATCCCATACTCTATCCTATCATATCCTCTATCCTATCCTATCCTCTATCCTATCCTATCCTCTATCCTATCCTATCCTCTATCCTATCCTATCCTATATCCTATCCGATCTTCTATCCTATCCTATCCTCAATCCTATCCTATCCTCTATCCTATCCTATCCTCTATCCTATCCTATCCTCTATCCTATCATATCATCTATCCTATCCTATCCTATATCCTATCCTATCCTCTATCCTATCCTATACTCTATCCTATCCTATCCTCTATCATATCCTATCCTCTATCCTATCCTATCGTCTATCCTATCCTATCCTCTATCCTATCCTATCCTCTACCCTATCCTATCCTCTATAATATCTTATCCTCTATCCTATCCTATCCTCTATCCTATCCTATCCTCTATCGTATCCTATCCTCTATCCGATCCTCTATCCTATCCTATCCTCTATCCGATCCTCTATCCTATCCTATCCTCTATCATATCCTATCCTCTATCCTATCCCATCCTCTATCCTATCCTATCCTCTATCCTATCCTATCCTGTATCCTATCCTATCCTCTATTCTATCCTATCCTCTATCCTATACTATCCTCTATCCTATCCTATCCTCTGTCCGATCCTCTATCCTATCCTATCCTCTATCCTATCCTATCCTTTATCCTATCCTATCCTCTATCCTATCCTATCCTCTATCCTATACTATCCTCTACCTTATCGAATCCTCTATCCTATCCAATTACCTATCCTATCCTCTATCATATCCTTTCCTCTATCCTATCCTATCCTCTATCCGATCCTCTATCCTATCCTCTATCCTATCCTATCCTCTATCCTATCCTTTCCTATCCTCTATCCTATCCTATCCGTTATCCTATCCTATCCTCTATTCTATCCTATCCTCTATCCTATACTATCCTCTATCCTATCCTATCCTCTACCTCATCGTATACTCTATCCTGTCCAATTACCTACCCTATCCTCTATCCTATCCTCTATCCTATCCTTTCCTCTATCCTATCCTATCCTCTATCCGATCCTCTATCCTATCCTATCCTCTATAATATCGTTTACTCTATCCTATCCTACAATCTTTCCTATCCTATCCTCTATCCTATCCTATCCTCTATCCTATCCTCTATCCTATCCTATCCTCTATCCTATCCTCTATCCTATCCTCTCCTCTATCCTATCCTATCCTCTATTCTATCCTATCCTCTATCCTATCCTATCCTCTATCCTATCCTATCCTCTATCCTATCCTATCCTCTATCCTATCCTATCCTATATCCTATCCGATCTTCTATCCTATCCTATCCTCAATCCTATCCTATCCTCTATCCTACCCTATCCTCTATCCTATCCTATCCTCTATCCTATCCTACCCTCTATCCTATAATATCATCTATCCTACGCTATTCTCTATCCTATCCCATCCCCTTCCCTATCCCATACTCTATCCTATCATATCCTCTATCCTATCCTATCCTCTATCCTATCCTATCCTCTATCCTATCCTATCCTCTATCCTATCCTATCCTATATCCTATCCGATCTTCTATCCTATCCTATCCTCAATCCTATCCTATCCTCTATCCTATCCTATCCTCTATCCTATCCTATCCTCTATCCTATCATATCATCTATCCTATCCTATCCTATATCCTATCCTATCCTCTATCCAATCCTATACTCTATCCTATCCTATCCTCTATCATATCCTATCCTCTATCCTATCCTATCGTCTATCCTATCCTATCCTCTATCCTATCCTATCCTCTACCCTATCCTATCCTCTATAATATCTTATCCTCTATCCTATCCTATCCTCTATCCTATCCTATCCTCTATCGTATCCTATCCTCTATCCGATCCTCTATCCTATCCTATCCTCTATCCGATCCTCTATCCTATCCTATCCTCTATCATATCCTATCCTCTATCCTATCCCATTCTCTATCCTATCCTATCCTCTATCCTATCCTATCCTGTATCCTATCCTATCCTCTATTCTATCCTATCCTCTATCCTATACTATCCTCTATCCTATCCTATCCTCTGTCCGATCCTCTATCCTATCCTATCCTCTATCCTATCCTATCCTTTATCCTATCCTATCCTCTATCCTATCCTATCCTCTATCCTATACTATCCTCTACCTTATCGAATCCTCTATCCTATCCAATTACCTATCCTATCCTCTATCATATCCTTTCCTCTATCCTATCCTATCCTCTATCCGATCCTCTATCCTATCCTCTATCCTATCCTATCCTCTATCCTATCCTATCCTATCCTCTATCCTATCCTATCCGTTATCCTATCCTATCCTCTATTCTATCCTATCCTCTATCCTATACTATCCTCTATCCTATCCTATCCTCTACCTCATCGTATACTCTATCCTGTCCAATTACCTACCCTATCCTCTATCCTATCCTCTATCCTATCCTTTCCTCTATCCTATCCTATCCTCTATCCGATCCTCTATCCTATCCTATCCTCTATAATATCGTTTACTCTATCCTATCCTACCCTCTTTCCTATCCTATCATCTATCCTATCCTATCTTCTATCCTATCGTTTCCTCTATCCTATCCTATCCTCTATCCTATCCTATCCTCTATCCTATCCTTTCCTATCCTCTATCCTATCCTATCCGTTATCCTATCCTATCCTCTATTCTATCCTATCCTCTATCCTATACTATCCTCTATCCTATCCTATCGTCTATCCTATCCTATCCTCTATCCTATCCTATCCTCTACCCTATCCTATCCTCTATAATATCTTATCCTCTATCCTATCCTATCCTCTATCCTATCCTATCCTCTATCGTATCCTATCCTCTATCCGATCCTCTATCCTATCCTATCCTCTATCCGATCCTCTATCCTATCCTATCCTCTATCATATCCTATCCTCTATCCTATCCCATTCTCTATCCTATCCTATCCTCTATCCTATCCTATCCTGTATCCTATCCTATCCTCTATTCTATCCTATCCTCTATCCTATACTATCCTCTATCCTATCCTATCCTCTGTCCGATCCTCTATCCTATCCTATCCTCTATCCTATCCTATCCTTTATCCTATCCTATCCTCTATCCTATCCTATCCTCTATCCTATACTATCCTCTACCTTATCGAATCCTCTATCCTATCCAATTACCTATCCTATCCTCTATCATATCCTTTCCTCTATCCTATCCTATCCTCTATCCGATCCTCTATCCTATCCTCTATCCTATCCTATCCTCTATCCTATCCTATCCTATCCTCTATCCTATCCTATCCGTTATCCTATCCTATCCTCTATTCTATCCTATCCTCTATCCTATCCTATCCTCTATCCTATCCTATCCTATCCTCTATCCTATCCTATCCGTTATCCTATCCTATCCTCTATTCTATCCTATCCTCTATCCTATACTATCCTCTATCCTATCCTATCCTCTACCTCATCGTATACTCTATCCTGTCCAATTACCTACCCTATCCTCTATCCTATCCTCTATCCTATCCTTTCCTCTATCCTATCCTATCCTCTATCCGATCCTCTATCCTATCCTATCCTCTATAATATCGTTTACTCTATCCTATCCTACCCTCTTTCCTATCCTATCATCTATCCTATCCTATCTTCTATCCTATCGTTCCCTCTATCCTATCCTATCCTCTATCCTATCCTATCCTCTATCCTATCCTATCCTCTATCCTATCCTATCCTCTATCCTATCCTATCCTCTATCCTATCCTATAATCTATCCTCTATCCTATCCTATCCTATCCTATCCTCTATCCTATCCTATCCTATCCTCTATCCTATCCTATCCTATCCTCTATCCTATCCTATCCTATCCTCTATCCTATCCTATCCTTTATCTTATCCTATCCTCTATTCTATCCTATCCTCTATCCTATACTATCCTCTATCCTATCCTATCCTCTATCCTATTCTATCCTCTATCCTATCCTATCCTCTATCCTATCCTATCGTCTATCCTATCCTATCCTCTATCCTATCCTATCCTCTATCCTATCCTATAATCTATCCTCTATCCTATCCTATCCTATCCTATCCTCTATCCTATCCTATCCTATCCTCTATCCTATCCTATCCTATCCTCTATCCTATCCTATCCTTTATCCTATCCTATCCTCTATTCTATCCTATCCTCTATCCTATACTATCCTCTATCCTATCCTATCCTCTACCTTATCGTATACTCTATCCTGTCCAATTACCTACCCTATCCTCTATCCTATCCTCTATCCTATCCTATCCTCTATCCTATCCTATCCTCTATCCTATCCTACCCTCTATCCTATAATATCATCTATCCTACGCTATTCTCTATCCTATCCCATCCCCTTCCCTATCCCATACTCTATCCTATCATATCCTCTATCCTATCCTATCCTCTATCCTATAATATCATCTATCCTACGCTATTCTCTATCCTATCCCATCCCCTTCCCTATCCCATACTCTATCCTATCATATCCTCTATCCTATCCTATCCTCTATCCTATCCTATCCTCTATCCTATCCTATCCTCTATCCTATCCTATCCTATATCCTATCCGATCTTCTATCCTATCCTATCCTCAATCCTATCCTATCCTCTATCCTATCCTATCCTCTATCCTATCCTATCCTCTATCCTATCATATCATCTATCCTATCCTATCCTATATCCTATCCTATCCTCTATCCAATCCTATACTCTATCCTATCCTATCCTCTATCATATCCTATCCTCTATCCTATCCTATCGTCTATCCTATCCTATCCTCTATCCTATCCTATCCTCTACCCTATCCTATCCTCTATAATATCTTATCCTCTATCCTATCCTATCCTCTATCCTATCCTATCCTCTATCGTATCCTATCCTCTATCCGATCCTCTATCCTATCCTATCCTCTATCCGATCCTCTATCCTATCCTATCCTCTATCATATCCTATCCTCTATCCTATCCCATTCTCTATCCTATCCTATCCTCTATCCTATCCTATCCTGTATCCTATCCTATCCTCTATTCTATCCTATCCTCTATCCTATACTATCCTCTATCCTATCCTATCCTCTGTCCGATCCTCTATCCTATCCTATCCTCTATCCTATCCTATCCTTTATCCTATCCTATCCTCTATCCTATCCTATCCTCTATCCTATACTATCCTCTACCTTATCGAATCCTCTATCCTATCCAATTACCTATCCTATCCTCTATCATATCCTTTCCTCTATCCTATCCTATCCTCTATCCGATCCTCTATCCTATCCTCTATCCTATCCTATCCTCTATCCTATCCTATCCTCTATCCTATCCTATCCTATCCGTTATCCTATCCTATCCTCTATTCTATCCTATCCTCTATCCTATACTATCCTCTATCCTATCCTATCCTCTACCTCATCGTATACTCTATCCTGTCCAATTACCTACCCTATCCTCTATCCTATCCTCTATCCTATCCTTTCCTCTATCCTATCCTATCCTCTATCCGATCCTCTATCCTATCCTATCCTCTATAATATCGTTTACTCTATCCTATCCTACCCTCTTTCCTATCCTATCATCTATCCTATCCTATCTTCTATCCTATCGTTTCCTCTATCCTATCCTATCCTCTATCCTATCCTATCCTCTATCCTATCCTATCCTCTATCCTATCCTTTCCTATCCTCTATCCTATCCTATCCGTTATCCTATCCTATCCTCTATTCTATCCTATCCTCTATCCTATACTATCCTCTATCCTATCCTATCGTCTATCCTATCCTATCCTCTATCCTATCCTATCCTCTATCCTATACTATCCTCTACCTTATCGAATCCTCTATCCTATCCAATTACCTATCCTATCCTCTATCATATCCTTTCCTCTATCCTATCCTATCCTCTATCCGATCCTCTATCCTATCCTCTATCCTATCCTATCCTCTATCCTATCCTATCCTATCCTCTATCCTATCCTATCCGTTATCCTATCCTATCCTCTATTCTATCCTATCCTCTATCCTATCCTATCCTCTATCCTATCCTATCCTATCCTCTATCCTATCCTATCCGTTATCCTATCCTATCCTCTATTCTATCCTATCCTCTATCCTATACTATCCTCTATCCTATCCTATCCTCTACCTCATCGTATACTCTATCCTGTCCAATTACCTACCCTATCCTCTATCCTATCCTCTATCCTATCCTTTCCTCTATCCTATCCTATCCTCTATCCGATCCTCTATCCTATCCTATCCTCTATAATATCGTTTACTCTATCCTATCCTACCCTCTTTCCTATCCTATCATCTATCCTATCCTATCTTCTATCCTATCGTTTCCTCTATCCTATCCTATCCTCTATCCTATCCTATCCTCTATCCTATCCTATCCTCTATCCTATCCTATCCTCTATCCTATCCTATCCTCTATCCTATCCTATAATCTATCCTCTATCCTATCCTATCCTATCCTATCCTCTATCCTATCCTATCCTATCCTCTATCCTATCCTATCCTATCCTCTATCCTATCCTATCCTATCCTCTATCCTATCCTATCCTTTATCTTATCCTATCCTCTATTCTATCCTATCCTCTATCCTATACTATCCTCTATCCTATCCTATCCTCTATCCTATTCTATCCTCTATCCTATCCTATCCTCTATCCTATCCTATCGTCTATCCTATCCTATCCTCTATCCTATCCTATCCTCTATCCTATCCTATAATCTATCCTCTATCCTATCCTATCCTATCCTATCCTCTATCCTATCCTATCCTATCCTCTATCCTATCCTATCCTATCCTCTATCCTATCCTATCCTTTATCCTATCCTATCCTCTATTCTATCCTATCCTCTATCCTATACTATCCTCTATCCTATCCTATCCTCTACCTTATCGTATACTCTATCCTGTCCAATTACCTACCCTATCCTCTATCCTATCCTCTATCCTATCCTATCCTCTATCCTATCCTATCCTCTATCCTATCCTACCCTCTATCCTATAATATCATCTATCCTACGCTATTCTCTATCCTATCCCATCCCCTTCCCTATCCCATACTCTATCCTATCATATCCTCTATCCTATCCTATCCTCTATCCTATCCTATCCTCTATCCTATCCTATCCTCTATCCTATCCTATCCTATATCCTATCCGATCTTCTATCCTATCCTATCCTCAATCCTATCCTATCCTCTATCCTATCCTATCCTCTATCCTATCCTATCCTCTATCCTATCCTATCCTCTATCGTATCCTATCCTCTATCCGATCCTCTATCCTATCCTATCCTCTATCCGATCCTCTATCCTATCCTATCCTCTATCATATCCTATCCTCTATCCTATCCCATCCTCTATCCTATCCTATCCTCTATCCTATCCTATCCTGTATCCTATCCTATCCTCTATTCTATCCTATCCTCTATCCTATACTATCCTCTATCCTATCCTATCCTCTGTCCGATCCTCTATCCTATCCTATCCTCTGTCCGATCCTCTATCCTATCCTATCCTCTATCCTATCCTATCCTTTATCCTATCCTATCCTCTATCCTATCCTATCCTCTATCCTATACTATCCTCTACCTTATCGAATCCTCTATCCTATCCAATTACCTATCCTATCCTCTATCATATCCTTTCCTCTATCCTATCCTATCCTCTATCCGATCCTCTATCCTATCCTCTATCCTATCCTATCCTCTATCCTATCCTATCCTATCCTCTATCCTATCCTATCCGTTATCCTATCCTATCCTCTATTCTATCCTATCCTCTATCCTATACTATCCTCTATCCTATCCTATCCTCTACCTCATCGTATACTCTATCCTGTCCAATTACCTACCCTATCCTCTATCCTATCCTCTATCCTATCCTTTCCTCTATCCTATCCTATCCTCTATCCGATCCTCTATCCTATCCTATCCTCTATAATATCGTTTACTCTATCCTATCCTACCCTCTTTCCTATCCTATCATCTATCCTATCCTATCTTCTATCCTATCGTTTCCTCTATCCTATCCTATCCTCTATCCTATCCTATCCTCTATCCTATCCTATCCTCTATCCTATCCTATCCTCTATCCTATCCTATCCTCTATCCTATCCTATAATCTATCCTCTATCCTATCCTATCCTATCCTATCCTCTATCCTATCCTATCCTATCCTCTATCCTATCCTATCCTATCCTCTATCCTATCCTATCCTTTATCCTATCCTATCCTCTATTCTATCCTATCCTCTATCCTATACTATCCTCTATCCTATCCTATCCTCTATCCTATTCTATCCTCTATCCTATCCTATCCTCTATCCTATCCTATCCTCTATCCGATCCTCTATCCTATCCTATCCTCTATAATATCGTTTACTCTATCCTATCCTACCCTCTTTCCTATCCTATCATCTATCCTATCCTATCTTCTATCCTATCGTTTCCTCTATCCTATCCTATCCTCTATCCTATCCTATCCTCTATCCTATCCTATAATCTATCCTCTATCCTATCCTATCCTATCCTATCCTCTATCCTATCCTATCCTATCCTCTATCCTATCCTATCCTATCCTCTATCCTATCCTATCCTTTATCCTATCCTATCCTCTATTCTATCCAATCCTCTATCCTATACTATCCTCTATCCTATCCTATCCTCTATCCTATTCTATCCTCTATCCTATCCTATCCTTTATCCTATCCTATCCTCTATTCTATCCAATCCTCTATCCTATACTATCCTCTATCCTATCCTATGCTCTATCCTATTCTATCCTCTATCCTATCCTATCCTCTATCCTATTCTATCCTCTATCCGATCCTCTATCCAATCCTATCCTTTATCCTATCCTATCCTCTATCCGATCCTCTATCCAATCCTATCCTTTATCCTATCCTATCCTCTATCCTACTCTATACTCTATCCTATCCTATCCTCTATCCTATCCTATCCTCTATCCGATCCTCTATCCTATCCTATCCTCTATCCGATCCTCTATCCTATCCTATCCTCTATCCTATCCTATCCTCTATCCTATCCTATCCTATCCTTTATCCTATCCTATCCTCTATCCTATCCTATCCTCTATCCTATACTATCCTCTACCTTATCCTATCCTCTATCCTATCCAATTACCTATCCTATCCTCTATCCTATCCTTTCCTCTATCCTATCCTATCCTCTATCCTATCCTCTATCCTATCCTCTATCCTATCCTATCCTCTATCCTATCCTATCCTATCCTCTACCTTATCCTATACTCTATCCTATCCAATTACCTATCCTATCCTCTATCCTATCCTACACTCTATCCTATCCTCTATCCTCTCCTATCCTCTATCCTATCCTATCCTCTATCCTATCCTATCCTCTATCATATCCTATCCTCTATCCCATCCTATCCTCTATCCTTTCCTATCTTCTATCCTATCCTATCCTCTATCCTATCATCTATCCTATTCTATCCTCTATCCTATCCTATCCTTTATCCTATCCTATCCTCTATCCTATCCTATCCTCTATCCTATACTATCCTCTAACTTATCCTATCCTCTATCCTATCCAATTACCTATCCTATCCTCTAACTTATCCTATCCTCTATCCTATCCAATTACCTATCCTATCCTCTATCCTATCCTTTCCTCTATCCTATCCTATCCTCTATCCGATCCTCTATCGTATCCTCTATCCTATCCTCTATCCTATCCTATCCGATCCTCTATCCTATCCTCTATCCTATACTGTCCTCTACCATATCCTATCCTCTATCCAATTACCTATCCTATCCTCGATCCTATCCTATCCTCCATCCTATCCTATCCTCTATCAGATCCTCTATCCTATACTAGCCTCTACCTTATCCTCTCCCCTATCCTATCCAATAACCTATCCGATCCTCTATCCTATCCTCTATCCTATACTATCCTCTACCTTATCCTATCCTCTATCCTATCCAATTACCTATCCTATCCTCGATCCTATCCTCTATCCTATCCTATCCTCTATCCTATCCTATTCTCTATCCGATCCTCTATCCAATCCTATCCTTTATACTATCCTATCCTCTATCCTACTCTATCCTCCATCCTATCCTATCCTCTATCTTATCCTATTCTCTATCCGATCCTCTATCCTATCCTATCCTCTATCCGATCCTCTATCCTATCCTATCCTCTATCATATCCTATCCTCTATCCTATCCCATCCTCTATCCTATCCTATCCTCTATCCTATCCTATCCTCTATCCTATCCTCTATCCTATCCTATCCTCTATCCTATCCTCTATCCTATCCTATCCTCTATCCTATCCTCTCCTCTATCCTATCCTATCCTCTATTCTATCCTATCCTCTATCCTATCCTATCCTCTATCCTATCCTATCCTCTATCCTATCCTATCCTCTATCCTATCCTATCCTATATCCTATCCGATCTTCTATCCTATCCTATCCTCAATCCTATCCTATCCTCTATCCTATCCTATCCTCTATCCTATCCTATCCTCTATCCTATCCTACCCTCTATCCTATAATATCATCTATCCTACGCTATTCTCTATCCTATCCCATCCCCTTCCCTATCCCATACTCTATCCTATCATATCCTCTATCCTATCCTATCCTCTATCCTATCCTATCCTCTATCCTATCCTATCCTCTATCCTATCCTATCCTATATCCTATCCGATCTTCTATCCTATCCTATCCTCAATCCTATCCTATCCTCTATCCTATCCTATCCTCTATCCTATCCTATCCTCTATCCTATCATATCATCTATCCTATCCTATCCTATATCCTATCCTATCCTCTATCCTATCCTATACTCTATCCTATCCTATCCTCTATCATATCCTATCCTCTATCCTATCCTATCGTCTATCCTATCCTATCCTCTATCCTATCCTATCCTCTACCCTATCCTATCCTCTATAATATCTTATCCTCTATCCTATCCTATCCTCTATCCTATCCTATCCTCTATCGTATCCTATCCTCTATCCGATCCTCTATCCTATCCTATCCTCTATCCGATCCTCTATCCTATCCTATCCTCTATCATATCCTATCCTCTATCCTATCCCATCCTCTATCCTATCCTATCCTCTATCCTATCCTATCCTGTATCCTATCCTATCCTCTATTCTATCCTATCCTCTATCCTATACTATCCTCTATCCTATCCTATCCTCTGTCCGATCCTCTATCCTATCCTATCCTCTATCCTATCCTATCCTTTATCCTATCCTATCCTCTATCCTATCCTATCCTCTATCCTATACTATCCTCTACCTTATCGAATCCTCTATCCTATCCAATTACCTATCCTATCCTCTATCATATCCTTTCCTCTATCCTATCCTATCCTCTATCCGATCCTCTATCCTATCCTCTATCCTATCCTATCCTCTATCCTATCCTTTCCTATCCTCTATCCTATCCTATCCGTTATCCTATCCTATCCTCTATTCTATCCTATCCTCTATCCTATACTATCCTCTATCCTATCCTATCCTCTACCTCATCGTATACTCTATCCTGTCCAATTACCTACCCTATCCTCTATCCTATCCTCTATCCTATCCTTTCCTCTATCCTATCCTATCCTCTATCCGATCCTCTATCCTATCCTATCCTCTATAATATCGTTTACTCTATCCTATCCTACCCTCTTTCCTATCCTATCCTCTATCCTATCCTATCCTCTATCCTATCCTCTATCCTATCCTATCCTCTATCCTATCCTCTCCTCTATCCTATCCTATCCTCTATTCTATCCTATCCTCTATCCTATCCTATCCTCTATCCTATCCTATCCTCTATCCTATCCTATCCTCTATCCTATCCTATCCTATATCCTATCCGATCTTCTATCCTATCCTATCCTCAATCCTATCCTATCCTCTATCCTATCCTATCCTCTATCCTATCCTATCCTCTATCCTATCCTACCCTCTATCCTATAATATCATCTATCCTACGCTATTCTCTATCCTATCCCATCCCCTTCCCTATCCCATACTCTATCCTATCATATCCTCTATCCTATCCTATCCTCTATCCTATCCTATCCTCTATCCTATCCTATACTCTATCCTATCCTATCCTCTATCATATCCTATCCTCTATCCTATCCTATCGTCTATCCTATCCTATCCTCTATCCTATCCTATCCTCTACCCTATCCTATCCTCTATAATATCTTATCCTCTATCCTATCCTATCCTCTATCCTATCCTATCCTCTATCGTATCCTATCCTCTATCCGATCCTCTATCCTATCCTATCCTCTATCCGATCCTCTATCCTATCCTATCCTCTATCATATCCTATCCTCTATCCTATCCCATTCTCTATCCTATCCTATCCTCTATCCTATCCTATCCTGTATCCTATCCTATCCTCTATTCTATCCTATCCTCTATCCTATACTATCCTCTATCCTATCCTATCCTCTGTCCGATCCTCTATCCTATCCTATCCTCTATCCTATCCTATCCTTTATCCTATCCTATCCTCTATCCTATCCTATCCTCTATCCTATACTATCCTCTACCTTATCGAATCCTCTATCCTATCCAATTACCTATCCTATCCTCTATCATATCCTTTCCTCTATCCTATCCTATCCTCTATCCGATCCTCTATCCTATCCTCTATCCTATCCTATCCTCTATCCTATCCTATCCTATCCTCTATCCTATCCTATCCGTTATCCTATCCTATCCTCTATTCTATCCTATCCTCTATCCTATACTATCCTCTATCCTATCCTATCCTCTACCTCATCGTATACTCTATCCTGTCCAATTACCTACCCTATCCTCTATCCTATCCTCTATCCTATCCTTTCCTCTATCCTATCCTATCCTCTATCCGATCCTCTATCCTATCCTATCCTCTATAATATCGTTTACTCTATCCTATCCTACCCTCTTTCCTATCCTATCATCTATCCTATCCTATCTTCTATCCTATCGTTTCCTCTATCCTATCCTATCCTCTATCCTATCCTATCCTCTATCCTATCCTATCCTCTATCCTATCCTATCCTCTATCCTATCCTATCCTCTATCCTATCCTATCCTCAATCCTATCCTATCCTCTATCCTATCCTATCCTCTATCCTATCCTATCCTCTATCCTATCATATCATCTATCCTATCCTATCCTATATCCTATCCTATCCTCTATCCTATCCTATACTCTATCCTATCCTATCCTCTATCATATCCTATCCTCTTTCCTATCCTATCGTCTATCCTATCCTATCCTCTATCCTATCCTATCCTCTACCCTATCCTATCCTCTATAATATCTTATCCTCTATCCTATCCTATCCTCTATCCTATCCTATCCTCTATCCTATACTATCCTCTATCCTATCCTATCCTCTGTCCGATCCTCTATCCTATCCTATCCTCTATCCTATCCTATCCTTTATCCTATCCTATCCTCTATCCTATCCTATCCTCTATCCTATACTATCCTCTACCTTATCGAATCCTCTATCCTATCCAATTACCTATCCTATCCTCTATCATATCCTTTCCTCTATCCTATCCTATCCTCTATCCGATCCTCTATCCTATCCTCTATCCTATCCTATCCTCTATCCTATCCTATCCTATCCTCTATCCTATCCTATCCTATCCTCTATCCTATCCTATCCGTTATCCTATCCTATCCTCTATTCTATCCTATCCTCTATCCTATACTATCCTCTATCCTATCCTATCCTCTACCTCATCGTATACTCTATCCTGTCCAATTACCTACCCTATCCTCTATCCTATCCTCTATCCTATCCTTTCCTCTATCCTATCCTATCCTCTATCCGATCCTCTATCCTATCCTATCCTCTATAATATCGTTTACTCTATCCTATCCTACCCTCTTTCCTATCCTATCATCTATCCTATCCTATCTTCTATCCTATCGTTTCCTCTATCCTATCCTATCCTCTATCCTATCCTATCCTCTATCCTATCCTATCCTCTATCCTATCCTATCCTCTATCCTATCCTATCCTCTATCCTATCCTATCCTCTATCCTATCCTATAATCTATCCTCTATCCTATCCTATCCTATCCTATCCTCTATCCTATCCTATCCTATCCTCTATCCTATCCTATCCTATCCTCTATCCTATCCTATCCTTTATCCTATCCTATCCTCTATTCTATCCTATCCTCTATCCTATACTATCCTCTATCCTATCCTATCCTCTATCCTATTCTATCCTCTATCCTATCGTTTCCTCTATCCTATCCTATCCTCTATCCTATCCTATCCTCTATCCTATCCTATAATCTATCCTCTATCCTATCCTATCCTATCCTATCCTCTATCCTATCCTATCCTATCCTCTATCCTATCCTATCCTATCCTCTATCCTATCCTATCCTTTATCCTATCCTATCCTCTATTCTATCCTATCCTCTATCCTATCCTATCCTATATCCTATCCGATCTTCTATCCTATCCTATCCTCAATCCTATCCTATCCTCTATCCTATCCTATCCTCTATCCTATCCTATCCTCTATCCTATCATATCCTCTATCCTATCCTATCCTATATCCTATCCTATCCTCTATCCTATCCTATACTCTATCCTATCCTATCCTCTATCATATCCTATCCTCTATCCTATCCTATCGTCTATCCTATCCTATCCTCTACCCTATCCTATCCTCTATAATATCTTATCCTCTATCCTATCCTATCCTCTATCCTATCCTATCCTCTATCGTATCCTATCCTCTATCCGATCCTCTATCCTATCCTATCCTCTATCCGATCCTCTATCCTATCCTATCCTCTATCATATCCTATCCTCTATCCTATCCCATCCTCTATCCTATCCTATCCTCTATCCTATCCTATCCTGTATCCTATCCTATCCTCTATTCTATCCTATCCTCTATCCTATACTATCCTCTATCCTATCCTATCCTCTGTCCGATCCTCTATCCTATCCTATCCTCTATCCTATCCTATCCTTTATCCTATCCTATCCTCTATCCTATCCTATCCTCTATCCTATACTATCCTCTACCTTATCGAATCCTCTATCCTATCCAATTACCTATCCTATCCTCTATCATATCCTTTCCTCTATCCTATCCTATCCTCTATCCGATCCTCTATCCTATCCTCTATCCTATCCTATCCTATCCTCTATCCTATCCTATCCGTTATCCTATCCTATCCTCTATTCTATCCTATCCTCTATCCTATACTATCCTCTATCCTATCCTATCCTCTACCTCATCGTATACTCTATCCTGTCCAATTACCTACCCTATCCTCTATCCTATCCTCTATCCTATCCTTTCCTCTATCCTATCCTATCCTCTATCCGATCCTCTATCCTATCCTATCCTCTATAATATCGTTTACTCTATCCTATCCTACCCTCTTTCCTATCCTATCATCTATCCTATCCTATCTTCTATCCTATCGTTTCCTCTATCCTATCCTATCCTCTATCCTATCCTATCCTCTATCCTATCCTATCCTCTATCCTATCCTATCCTCTATCCTATCCTATAATCTATCCTCTATCCTATCCTATCCTATCCTATCCTCTATCCTATCCTATCCTATCCTCTATCCTATCCTATCCTTTATCCTATCCTATCCTCTATTCTATCCTATCCTCTATCCTATACTATCCTCTATCCTATCCTATCCTCTATCCTATTCTATCCTCTATCCTATCCTATCCTCTATCCTATCCTATCCTCTATCCGATCCTCTATCCTATCCTATCCTGTATAATATCGTTTACTCTACCCTATCCTACCCTCTTTCCTATCCTATCATCTATCCTATCCTATCTTCTATCCTATCGTTTCCTCTATCCTATCCTATCCTCTATCCTATCCTATCCTCTATCCTATCCTATAATCTATCCTCTATCCTATCCTATCCTATCCTATCCTCTATCCTATCCTATCCTATCCTCTATCCTATCCTATCCTATCCTCTATCCTATCCTATCCTTTATCCTATCCTATCCTCTATTCTATCCTATCCTCTATCCTATACTATCCTCTATCCTATCCTATCCTCTATCCTATTCTATCCTCTATCCTATCCTATCCTCTATCCTATTCTATCCTCTATCCGATCCTCTATCCAATCCTATCCTTTATCCTATCCTATCCTCTATCCGATCCTCTATCCAATCCTATCCTTTATCCTATCCTATCCTCTATCCTACTCTATACTCTATCCTATCCTATCCTCTATCCTATCCTATCCTCTATCCGATCCTCTATCCTATCCTATCCTCTATCCGATCCTCTATCCTATCCTATCCTCTATCCTATCCTATCCTCTATCCTATCCTATCCTATCCTTTATCCTATCCTATCCTCTATCCTATCCTATCCTCTATCCTATACTATCCTCTACCTTATCCTATCCTCTATCCTATCCAATTACCTATCCTATCCTCTATCCTATCCTTTCCTCTATCCTATTCTATCCTCTATCCGATCCTCTATCCTATCCTCTATCCTATCCTATCCTCTATCCTATCCTATCCTCTATCCTATGCTATCCTATCCTCTACCTTATCCTATACTCTATCCTATCCAATTACCTATCCTATCCTCTATCCTATCCTACACTCTATCCTATCCTCTATCCTCTCCTATCCTCTATCCTATCCTATCCTCTATCCTATCCTATCCTCTATCATATCCTATCCTCTATCCCATCCTATCCTCTATCCTTTCCTATCCTCTATCCTATCCTATCCTCTATCCTATCATCTATCCTATTCTATCCTCTATCCTATCCTATCCTTTATCCTATCCTATCCTCTATCCTATCCTATCCTCTATCCTATACTATCCTCTAACTTATCCTATCCTCTATCCTATCCAATTACCTATCCTATCCTCTAACTTATCCTATCCTCTATCCTATCCAATTACCTATCCTATCCTCTATCCTATCCTTTCCTCTATCCTATCCTATCCTCTATCCGATCCTCTATCGTATCCTCTATCCTATCCTCTATCCTATCCTATCCGATCCTCTATCCTATCC
This sequence comes from Halictus rubicundus, assembly GCF_050948215.1. NCBI lineage: Eukaryota > Metazoa > Arthropoda > Insecta > Hymenoptera > Halictidae > Halictus > Halictus rubicundus. The sequence continues at coordinate 307,393 of NW_027488667.1, read as the reverse complement.
TCTATCCTATACTGTCCTCTACCATATCCTATCCTCTATCCAATTACCTATCCTATCCTCGATCCTATCCTATCCTCCATCCTATCCTATCCTCTATCAGATCCTCTATCCTATACTAGCCTCTACCTTATCCTCTCCCCTATCCTATCCAATAACCTATCCGATCCTCTATCCTATCCTCTATCCTATACTATCCTCTACCTTATCCTATCCTCTATCCTATCCAATTACCTATCCTATCCTCGATCCTATCCTCTATCCTATCCTATCCTCTATCCTATCCTATTCTCTATCCGATCCTCTATCCAATCCTATCCCTTTATACTATCCTATCCTCTATCCTACTCTATCCTCCATCCTATCCTATCCTCTATCCTATCCTATTCTCTATCCGATCCTCTATCCTATCCTATCCTCTATCCGATCCTCTATCCTATCCTATCCTCTATCATATCCTATCCTCTATCCTATCCCATCCTCTATCCTATCCTATCCTCTATCCTATCCTATCCTCTATCCTATCCTCTATCCTATCCTATCCTCTATCCTATCCTCTATCCTATCCTATCCTCTATCCTATCCTCTCCTCTATCCTATCCTATCCTCTATTCTATCCTATCCTCTATCCTATCCTATCCTCTATCCTATCCTATCCTATATCCTATCCGATCTTCTATCCTATCCTATCCTCAATCCTATCCTATCCTCTATCCTATCCTATCCTCTATCCTATCCTATACTCTATCCTATCATATCCTCTATCCTATCCTATCGTCTATCCTATCCCATCCTCTATCCTATCCTATCCTCTATCCTATCCTATCCTCTATCCTATCCTCTATCCTATCCTATCCTCTATCCTATCCTCTATCCTATCCTATCCTCTATCCTATCCTCTCCTCTATCCTATCCTATCCTCTATTCTATCCTATCCTCTATCCTATCCTATCCTCTATCCTATCCTATCCTATATCCTATCCGATCTTCTATCCTATCCTATCCTCAATCCTATCCTATCCTCTATCCTATCCTATCCTCTATCCTATCCTATACTCTATCCTATCATATCCTCTATCCTATCCTATCCTATATCCTATCCTATCCTCTATCCTATCCTATACTCTATCCTATCCTATCCTCTATCATATCCTATCCTCTATCCTATCCTATCGTCTATCCTATCCTATCCTCTATCCTATCCTATCCTCTACCCTATCCTATCCTCTATAATATCTTATCCTCTATCCTATCCTATCCTCTATCCTATCCTATCCTCTATCCTATCCTATTCTCTATCCGATCCTCTATCCAATCCTATCCTTTATACTATCCTATCCTCTATCCTACTCTATCCTCCATCCTATCCTATCCTCTATCCTATCCTATTCTCTATCCGATCCTCTATCCTATCCTATCCTCTATCCGATCCTCTATCCTATCCTATCCTCTATCATATCCTATCCTCTATCCTATCCCATCCTCTATCCTATCCTATCCTCTATCCTATCCTATCCTCTATCCTATCCTCTATCCTATCCTATCCTCTATCCTATCCTCTATCCTATCCTATCCTCTATCCTATCCTCTCCTCTATCCTATCCTATCCTCTATTCTATCCTATCCTCTATCCTATCCTATCCTCTATCCTATCCTATCCTATATCCTATCCGATCTTCTATCCTATCCTATCCTCAATCCTATCCTATCCTCTATCCTATCCTATCCTCTATCCTATCCTATACTCTATCCTATCATATCCTCTATCCTATCCTATCCTATATCCTATCCTATCCTCTATCCTATCCTATACTCTATCCTATCCTATCCTCTATCATATCCTATCCTCTATCCTATCCTATCGTCTATCCTATCCTATCCTCTATCCTATCCTATCCTCTACCCTATCCTATCCTCTATAATATCTTATCCTCTATCCTATCCTATCCTCTATCCTATCCTATCCTCTATCGTATCCTATCCTCTATCCGATCCTCTATCCTATCCTATCCTCTATCCGATCCTCTATCCTATCCTATCCTCTATCATATCCTATCCTCTATCCTATCCCATCCTCTATCCTATCCTATCCTCTATCCTATCCTATCCTGTATCCTATCCTATCCTCTATTCTATCCTATCCACTATCCTATACTATCCTCTATCCTATCCTATCCTCTGTCCGATCCTCTATCCTATCCTATCCTCTATCCTATCCTATCCTTTATCCTATCCTATCCTCTATCCTATCCTATCCTCTATCCTATACTATCCTCTACCTTATCGAATCCTCTATCATATCCTTTCCTCTATCCTATCCTATCCTCTATCCGATCCTCTATCCTATCCTCTATCCTATCCTATCCTCTATCCTATCCTATCCTATCCTCTATCCTATCCTATCCGTTATCCTATCCTATCCTCTATTCTATCCTATCCTCTATCCCATACTATCCTCTATCCTATCCTATCCTCTACCTCATCGTATACTCTATCCTGTCCAATTACCTACCCTATCCTCTATCCTATCCTCTATCCTATCCTTTCCTCTATCCTATCCTATCCTCTATCCGATCCTCTATCCTATCCTATCCTCTATAATATCGTTTACTCTATCCTATCCTACCCTCTTTCCTATCCTATCATCTATCCTATCCTATCTTCTATCCTATCGTTTCCTCTATCCTATCCTATCCTCTATCCTATCCTATCCTCTATCCTATCCTATCCTCTATCCTATCCTATAATCTATCCTCTATCCTATCCTATCCTATCCTATCCTCTATCCTATCCTATCCTATCCTCTATCCTATCCTATCCTATCCTCTATCCTATCCTATCCTTTATCCTATCCTATCCTCTATTCTATCCTATCCTCTATCCTATACTATCCTCTATCCTATCCTATCCTCTACCTTATCGTATACTCTATCCTGTCCGATTACCTACCCTATCCTCTATCCTATCCTCTATCCTATCCTATCCTCTATCCTATCCTATCCTCTATCCTATCCTACCCTCTATCCTATAATATCATCTATCCTACGCTATTCTCTATCCTATCCCATCCCCTTCCCTATCCCATACTCTATCCTATCATATCCTCTATCCTATCCTATCCTATATCCTATCCTATCCTCTATCCTATCCTATACTCTATCCTATCCTATCCTCTATCATATCCTATCCTCTATCCTATCCTATCGTCTATCCTATCCTATCCTCTATCCTATCCTATCCTCTACCCTATCCTATCCTCTATAATATCTTATCCTCTATCCTATCCTATCCTCTATCCTATCCTATCCTCTATCGTATCCTATCCTCTATCCGATCCTCTATCCTATCCTATCCTCTATCCGATCCTCTATCCTATCCTATCCTCTATCATATCCTATCCTCTATCCTATCCCATCCTCTATCCTATCCTATCCTCTATCCTATCCTATCCTGTATCCTATCCTATCCTCTATTCTATCCTATCCTCTATCCTATACTATCCTCTATCCTATCCTATCCTCTGTCCGATCCTCTATCCTATCCTATCCTCTGTCCGATCCTCTATCCTATCCTATCCTCTATCCTATCCTATCCTTTATCCTATCCTATCCTCTATCCTATCCTATCCTCTATCCTATCCTATCCTCTATCCTATCCTATACTCTATCCTATCATATCCTCTATCCTATCCTATCCTATATCCTATCCTATCCTCTATCCTATCCTATACTCTATCCTATCCTATCCTCTATCATATCCTATCCTCTATCCTATCCTATCGTCTATCCTATCCTATCCTCTATCCTATCCTATCCTCTACCCTATCCTATCCTCTATAATATCTTATCCTCTATCCTATCCTATCCTCTATCCTATCCTATCCTCTATCCTATCCTATTCTCTATCCGATCCTCTATCCAATCCTATCCTTTATACTATCCTATCCTCTATCCTACTCTATCCTCCATCCTATCCTATCCTCTATCCTATCCTATTCTCTATCCGATCCTCTATCCTATCCTATCCTCTATCCGATCCTCTATCCTATCCTATCCTCTATCATATCCTATCCTCTATCCTATCCCATCCTCTATCCTATCCTATCCTCTATCCTATCCTATCCTCTATCCTATCCTCTATCCTATCCTATCCTCTATCCTATCCTCTATCCTATCCTATCCTCTATCCTATCCTCTCCTCTATCCTATCCTATCCTCTATTCTATCCTATCCTCTATCCTATCCTATCCTCTATCCTATCCTATCCTATATCCTATCCGATCTTCTATCCTATCCTATCCTCAATCCTATCCTATCCTCTATCCTATCCTATCCTCTATCCTATCCTATACTCTATCCTATCATATCCTCTATCCTATCCTATCCTATATCCTATCCTATCCTCTATCCTATCCTATACTCTATCCTATCCTATCCTCTATCATATCCTATCCTCTATCCTATCCTATCGTCTATCCTATCCTATCCTCTATCCTATCCTATCCTCTACCCTATCCTATCCTCTATAATATCTTATCCTCTATCCTATCCTATCCTCTATCCTATCCTATCCTCTATCGTATCCTATCCTCTATCCGATCCTCTATCCTATCCTATCCTCTATCCGATCCTCTATCCTATCCTATCCTCTATCATATCCTATCCTCTATCCTATCCCATCCTCTATCCTATCCTATCCTCTATCCTATCCTATCCTGTATCCTATCCTATCCTCTATTCTATCCTATCCACTATCCTATACTATCCTCTATCCTATCCTATCCTCTGTCCGATCCTCTATCCTATCCTATCCTCTATCCTATCCTATCCTTTATCCTATCCTATCCTCTATCCTATCCTATACTCTATCCTATACTATCCTCTACCTTATCGAATCCTCTATCCTATCCAATTACCTATCCTATCCTCTATCATATCCTTTCCTCTATCCTATCCTATCCTCTATCCGATCCTCTATCCTATCCTCTATCCTATCCTATCCTCTATGCTATCCTATCCTATCCTCTATCCTATCCTATCCGTTATCCTATCCTATCCTCTATTCTATCCTATCCTCTATCGCATACTATCCTCTATCCTATCCTATCCTCTACCTCATCGTATACTCTATCCTGTCCAATTACCTACCCTATCCTCTATCCTATCCTCTATCCTATCCTTTCCTCTATCCTATCCTATCCTCTATCCGATCCTCTATCCTATCCTATCCTCTATAATATCGTTTACTCTATCCTATCCTACCCTCTTTCCTATCCTATCATCTATCCTATCCTATCTTCTATCCTATCGTTTCCTCTATCCTATCCTATCCTCTACCTTATCGAATCCTCTATCCTATCCAATTACCTATCCTATCCTCTATCATATCCTTTCCTCTATCCTATCCTATCCTCTATCCTATCCTATCCTATCCTCTATCCTATCCTATCCTATCCTCTATCCTATCCTATCCTTTATCCTATCCTATCCTCTATTCTATCCTATCCTCTATCCTATACTATCCTCTATCCTATCCTATCCTCTATCCTATTCTATCCTCTATCCTATCCTATCCTCTATCCTATCCTATCCTCTATCCTATCCTATCCTCTATCCTATCCTATCCTCTATCCTATCCTATAATCTATCCTCTATCCTATCCTATCCTATCCTATCCTCTATCCTATCCTATCCTATCCTCTATCCTATCCTATCCTATCCTCTATCCTATCCTATCCTTTATCCTATCCTATCCTCTATTCTATCCTATCCTCTATCCTATACTATCCTCTATCCTATCCTATCCTCTACCTTATCGTATACTCTATCCTGTCCAATTACCTACGATATCCTAAATCCTATCCTCTATCCTATCCTATCCTCTATCCTATCCTATCCTCTATCCTATCCTACCCTCTATCCTATAATATCATCTATCCTACGCTATTCTCTATCCTATCCCATCCCCTTCCCTATCCCATACTCTATCCTATCATATCCTCTATCCTATCCTATCCTCTATCCTATCCTATCCTCTATCCTATCCTATCCTCTATCCTATCCTATCCTATATCCTATCCGATCTTCTATCCTATCCTATCCTCAATCCTATCCTATCCTCTATCCTATCCTATCCTCTATCCTATCCTATCCTCTATCCTATCATATCCTCTATCCTATCCTATCCTATATCCTATCCTATCCTCTATCCTATCCTATACTCTATCCTATCCTATCCTCTATCATATCCTATCCTCTATCCTATCCTATCGTCTATCCTATCCTATCCTCTATCCTATCCTATCCTCTACCCTATCCTATCCTCTATAATATCTTATCCTCTATCCTATCCTATCCTCTATCCTATCCTATCCTCTATCGTATCCTATCCTCTATCCGATCCTCTATCCTATCCTATCCTCTATCCGATCCTCTATCCTATCCTATCCTCTATCATATCCTATCCTCTATCCTATCCCATCCTCTATCCTATCCTATCCTCTATCCTATCCTATCCTGTATCCTATCCTATCCTCTATTCTATCCTATCCTCTATCCTATACTATCCTCTATCCTATCCTATCCTCTGTCCGATCCTCTATCCTATCCTATCCTCTGTCCGATCCTCTATCCTATCCTATCCTCTATCCTATCCTATCCTTTATCCTATCCTATCCTCTATCCAATCCTATCCTCTATCCTATACTATCCTCTACCTTATCGAATCCTCTATCCTATCCAATTACCTATCCTATCCTCTATCATATCCTTTCCTCTATCCTATCCTATCCTCTATCCGATCCTCTATCCTATCCTCTATCCTATCCTATCCTCTATCCTATCCTATCCTATCCTCTATCCTATCCTATCCGTTATCCTATCCTATCCTCTATTCTATCCTATCCTCTATCCTATACTATCCTCTATCCTATCCTATCCTCTACCTCATCGTATACTCTATCCTGTCCAATTACCTACCCTATCCTCTATCCTATCCTCTATCCTATCCTTTCCTCTATCCTATCCTATCCTCTATCCGATCCTCTATCCTATCCTATCCTCTATAATATCGTTTACTCTATCCTATCCTACCCTCTTTCCTATCCTATCATCTATCCTATCCTATCTTCTATCCTATCGTTTCCTCTATCCTATCCTATCCTCTATCCTATCCTATCCTCTATCCTATCCTATCCTCTATCCTATCCTATCCTCTATCCTATCCTATCCTCTATCCTATCCTATAATCTATCCTCTATCCTATCCTATAATCTATCCTCTATCCTATCCTATCCTATCCTATCCTCTATCCTATCCTATCCTATCCTCTATCCTATCCTATCCTATCCTCTATCCTATCCTATCCTTTATCCTATCCTATCCTCTATTCTATCCTATCCTCTATCCTATACTATCCTCTATCCTATCCTATCCTCTATCCGATCCTCTATCCTATCCTCTATCCTATCCTATCCTCTATCCTATCCTATCCTATCCTCTACCTTATCCTATACTCTATCCTATCCAATTACCTATCCTATCCTCTATCCTATCCTACACTCTATCCTATCCTCTATCCTCTCCTATCCTCTATCCTATCCTATCCTCTATCCTATCCTATCCTCTATCATATCCTATCCTCTATCCCATCCTATCCTCTATCCTTTCCTATCTTCTATCCTATCCTATCCTCTATCCTATCATCTATCCTATTCTATCCTCTATCCTATCCTATCCTTTATCCTATCCTATCCTCTATCCTATCCTATCCTCTATCCTATACTATCCTCTAACTTATCCTATCCTCTATCCTATCCAATTACCTATCCTATCCTCTAACTTATCCTATCCTCTATCCTATCCAATTACCTATCCTATCCTCTATCCTATCCTTTCCTCTATCCTATCCTATCCTCTATCCGATCCTCTATCGTATCCTCTATCCTATCCTCTATCCTATCCTATCCGATCCTCTATCCTATCCTCTATCCTATACTGTCCTCTACCATTTCCTATCCTCTATCCAATTACCTATCCTATCCTCGATCCTATCCTATCCTCCATCCTATCCTATCCTCTATCAGATCCTCTATCCTATACTAGCCTCTACCTTATCCTCTCCCCTATCCTATCCAATAACCTATCCGATCCTCTATCCTATCCTCTATCCTATACTATCCTCTACCTTATCCTATCCTCTATCCTATCCAATTACCTATCCTATCCTCGATCCTATCCTCTATCCTATCCTATCCTCTATCCTATCCTATCCTCTATCCTATCCTATTCTCTATCCGATCCTCTATCCAATCCTATCCTTTATACTATCCTATCCTCTATCCTACTCTATCCTCCATCCTATCCTATCCTCTATCCTATCCTATTCTCTATCCGATCCTCTATCCTATCCTATCCTCTATCCTATCCTATTCTCTATCCGATCCTCTATCCAATCCTATCCTTTATACTATCCTATCCTCTATCCTACTCTATCCTCAATCCTATCCTATCCTCTATCCTATCCTATCCTCTATCCTATCCTATCCTCTATCCTATCATATCATCTATCCTATCCTATCCTATATCCTATCCTATCCTCTATCCTATCCTATACTCTATCCTATCCTATCCTCTATCATATCCTATCCTCTATCCTATCCTATCGTCTATCCTATCCTATCCTCTATCCTATCCTATCCTCTACCCTATCCTATCCTCTATAATATCTTATCCTCTATCCTATCCTATCCTCTATCCTATCCTATCCTCTATCGTATCCTATCCTCTATCCGATCCTCTATCCTATCCTATCCTCTATCCGATCCTCTATCCTATCCTATCCTCTATCATATCCTATCCTCTATCCTATCCCATCCTCTATCCTATCCTATCCTCTATCCTATCCTATCCTGTATCCTATCCTATCCTCTATTCTATCCTATCCTCTATCCTATACTATCCTCTATCCTATCCTATCCTCTGTCCGATCCTCTATCCTATCCTATCCTCTATCCTATCCTATCCTTTATCCTATCCTATCCTCTATCCTATCCTATCCTCTATCCTATACTATCCTCTACCTTATCGAATCCTCTATCCTATCCAATTACCTATCCTATCCTCTATCATATCCTTTCCTCTATCCTATCCTATCCTCTATCCGATCCTCTATCCTATCCTCTATCCTATCCTATCCTCTATCCTATCCTATCCTATCCTCTATCCTATCCTATCCGTTATCCTATCCTATCCTCTATTCTATCCTATCCTCTATCCTATACTATCCTCTATCCTATCCTATCCTCTACCTCATCGTATACTCTATCCTGTCCAATTACCTACCCTATCCTCTATCCTATCCTCTATCCTATCCTTTCCTCTATCCTATCCTATCCTCTATCCGATCCTCTATCCTATCCTATCCTCTATAATATCGTTTACTCTATCCTATCCTACCCTCTTTCCTATCCTATCCTCTATCCTATCCTATCCTCTATCCTATCCTCTATCCTATCCTATCCTCTATCCTATCCTCTCCTCTATCCTATCCTATCCTCTATTCTATCCTATCCTCTATCCTATCCTATCCTCTATCCTATCCTATCCTCTATCCTATCCTATCCTCTATCCTATCCTATCCTATATCCTATCCGATCTTCTATCCTATCCTATCCTCAATCCTATCCTATCCTCTATCCTATCCTATCCTCTATCCTATCCTATCTTCTATCCTATCCTACCCTCTATCCTATAATATCATCTATCCTACGCTATTCTCTATCCTATCCCATCCCCTTCCCTATCCCATACTCTATCCTATCATATCCTCTATCCTATCCTATCCTCTATCCTATCCTATCCTCTATCCTATCCTATCCTCTATCCTATCCTATCCGATCTTCTATCCTATCCTATCCTCAATCCTATCCTATCCTCTATCCTATCCTATCCTCTATCCTATCCTATCCTCTATCCTATCATATCATCTATCCTATCCTATCCTATATCCTATCCTATCCTCTATCCTATCCTATACTCTATCCTATCCTATCCTCTATCATATCCTATCCTCTATCCTATCCTATCGTCTATCCTATCCTATCCTCTATCCTATCCTATCCTCTACCCTATCCTATCCTCTATAATATCTTATCCTCTATCCTATCCTATCCTCTATCCTATCCTATCCTCTATCGTATCCTATCCTCTATCCGATCCTCTATCCTATCCTATCCTCTATCCGATCCTCTATCCTATCCTATCCTCTATCATATCCTATCCTCTATCCTATCCCATCCTCTATCCTATCCTATCCTCTATCCTATCCTATCCTGTATCCTATCCTATCCTCTATTCTATCCTATCCTCTATCCTATACTATCCTCTATCCTATCCTATCCTCTGTCCGATCCTCTATCCTATCCTATCCTCTATCCTATCCTATCCTTTATCCTATCCTATCCTCTATCCTATCCTATCCTCTATCCTATACTATCCTCTACCTTATCGAATCCTCTATCCTATCCAATTACCTATCCTATCCTCTATCATATCCTTTCCTCTATCCTATCCTATCCTCTATCCGATCCTCTATCCTATCCTCTATCCTATCCTATCCTCTATCCTATCCTATCCTATCCTCTATCCTATCCTATCCGTTATCCTATCCTATCCTCTATTCTATCCTATCCTCTATCCTATACTATCCTCTATCCTATCCTATCCTCTACCTCATCGTATACTCTATCCTGTCCAATTACCTACCCTATCCTCTATCCTATCCTCTATCCTATCCTTTCCTCTATCCTATCCTATCCTCTATCCGATCCTCTATCCTATCCTATCCTCTATAATATCGTTTACTCTATCCTATCCTACCCTCTTTCCTATCCTATCATCTATCCTATCCTATCTTCTATCCTATCGTTTCCTCTATCCTATCCTATCCTCTATCCTATCCTATCCTCTATCCTATCCTATCCTCTATCCTATCCTATCCTCTATCCTATCCTATCCTCTATCCTATCCTATCCTCAATCCTATCCTATCCTCTATCCTATCCTATCCTCTATCCTATCCTATCCTCTATCCTATCATATCATCTATTCTATCCTATCCTATATCCTATCCTATCCTCTATCCTATCCTATACTCTATCCTATCCTATCCTCTATCATATCCTATCCTCTTTCCTATCCTATCGTCTATCCTATCCTATCCTCTATCCTATCCTATCCTCTACCCTATCCTATCCTCTATAATATCTTATCCTCTATCCTATCCTATCCTCTATCCTATCCTATCCTCTATCGTATCCTATCCTCTATCCGATCCTCTATCCTATCCTATCCTCTATCCGATCCTCTATCCTATCCTATCCTCTATCATATCCTATCCTCTATCCTATCCCATCCTCTATCCTATCCTATCCTCTATCCTATCCTATCCTGTATCCTATCCTATCCTCTATTCTATCCTATCCTCTATCCTATACTATCCTCTATCCTATCCTATCCTCTGTCCGATCCTCTATCCTATCCTATCCTCTATCCTATCCTATCCTTTATCCTATCCTATCCTCTATCCTATCCTATCCTCTATCCTATACTATCCTCTACCTTATCGAATCCTCTATCCTATCCAATTACCTATCCTATCCTCTATCATATCCTTTCCTCTATCCTATCCTATCCTCTATCCGATCCTCTATCCTATCCTCTATCCGATCCTCTATCCTATCCTCTATCCTATCCTATCCTCTATCCTATCCTATCCTATCCTCTATCCTATCCTATCCGTTATCCTATCCTATCCTCTATTCTATCCTATCCTCTATCCCATACGATCCTCTATCCTATCCTATCCTCTACCTCATCGTATACTCTATCCTGTCCAATTACCTACCCTATCCTCTATCCTATCCTCTATCCTATCCTTTCCTCTATCCTATCCTATCCTCTATCCGATCCTCTATCCTATCCTATCCTCTATAATATCGTTTACTCTATCCTATCCTACCCTCTTTCCTATCCTATCATCTATCCTATCCTATCTTCTATCCTATCGTTTCCTCTATCCTATCCTATCCTCTATCCTATCCTATCCTCTATCCTATCCTATCCTCTATCCTATCCTATAATCTATCCTCTATCCTATCCTATCCTATCCTATCCTCTATCCTATCCTATCCTATCCTCTATCCTATCCTATCCTATCCTCTATCCTATCCTATCCTTTATCCTATCCTATCCTCTATTCTATCCTATCCTCTATCCTATACTATCCTCTATCCTATCCTATCCTCTACCTTATCGTATACTCTATCCTGTCCGATTACCTACCCTATCCTCTATCCTATCCTCTATCCTATCCTATCCTCTATCCTATCCTATCCTCTATCCTATCCTACCCTCTATCCTATAATATCATCTATCCTACGCTATTCTCTATCCTATCCCATCCCCTTCCCTATCCCATACTCTATCCTATCATATCCTCTATCCTATCCTATCCTATATCCTATCCTATCCTCTATCCTATCCTATACTCTATCCTATCCTATCCTCTATCATATCCTATCCTCTATCCTATCCTATCGTCTATCCTATCCTATCCTCTATCCTATCCTATCCTCTACCCTATCCTATCCTCTATAATATCTTATCCTCTATCCTATCCTATCCTCTATCCTATCCTATCCTCTATCGTATCCTATCCTCTATCCGATCCTCTATCCTATCCTATCCTCTATCCGATCCTCTATCCTATCCTATCCTCTATCATATCCTATCCTCTATCCTATCCCATCCTCTATCCTATCCTATCCTCTATCCTATCCTATCCTGTATCCTATCCTATCCTCTATTCTATCCTATCCTCTATCCTATACTATCCTCTATCCTATCCTATCCTCTGTCCGATCCTCTATCCTGTCCTATCCTCTGTCCGATCCTCTATCCTATCCTATCCTCTATCCTATCCTATCCTTTATCCTATCCTATCCTCTATCCTATCCTATCCTCTATCCTATACTATCCTCTACCTTATCGAATCCTCTATCCTATCCAATTACCTATCCTATCCTCTATCATATCCTTTCCTCTATCCTATCCTATCCTCTATCCGATCCTCTATCCTATCCTATCCTCTATCCGATCCTCTATCCTATCCTCTATCCTATCCTATCCTATCCTCTATCCTATCCTATCCGTTATCCTATCCTATCCTCTATTCTATCCTATCCTCTATCCTATACTATCCTCTATCCTATCCTATCCTCTACCTCATCGTATACTCTATCCTGTCCAATTACCTACCCTATCCTCTATCCTATCCTCTATCCTATCCTTTCCTCTATCCTATCCTATCCTCTATCCGATCCTCTATCCTATCCTATCCTCTATAATATCGTTTACTCTATCCTATCCTACCCTCTTTCCTATCCTATCATCTATCCTATCCTATCTTCTATCCTATCGTTTCCTCTATCCTATCCTATCCTCTATCCTATCCTATCCTCTATCCTATCCTATCCTCTATCCTATCCTATCCTCTATCCTATCCTATCCTCTATCCTATCCTATCCTCAATCCTATCCTATCCTCTATCCTATCCTATCCTCTATCCTATCCTATCCTCTATCCTATCATATCATCTATCCTATCCTATCCTATATCCTATCCTATCCTCTATCCTATCCTATACTCTATCCTATCCTATCCTCTATCATATCCTATCCTCTTTCCTATCCTATCGTCTATCCTATCCTATCCTCTATCCTATCCTATCCTCTACCCTATCCTATCCTCTATAATATCTTATCCTCTATCCTATCCTATCCTCTATCCTATCCTATCCTCTATCGTATCCTATCCTCTATCCGATCCTCTATCCTATCCTATCCTCTATCCGATCCTCTATCCTATCCTATCCTCTATCATATCCTATCCTCTATCCTATCCCATCCTCTATCCTATCCTATCCTCTATCCTATCCTATCCTGTATCCTATCCTATCCTCTATTCTATCCTATCCTCTATCCTATACTATCCTCTATCCTATCCTATCCTCTGTCCGATCCTCTATCCTATCCTATCCTCTATCCTATCCTATCCTTTATCCTATCCTATCCTCTATCCTATACTATCCTCTACCTTATCGAATCCTCTATCCTATCCAATTACCTATCCTATCCTCTATCATATCCTTTCCTCTATCCTATCCTATCCTCTATCCGATCCTCTATCCTATCCTCTATCCTATCCTATCCTCTATCCTATCCTATCCTATCCTCTATCCTATCCTATCCTATCCTCTATCCTATCCTATCCGTTATCCTATCCTATCCTCTATTCTATCCTATCCTCTATCCTATACTATCCTGTATCCTATCCTATCCTCTACCTCATCGTATACTCTATCCTGTCCAATTACCTACCCTATCCTCTATCCTATCCTCTATCCTATCCTTTCCTCTATCCTATCCTATCCTCTATCCGATCCTCTATCCTATCCTATCCTCTATAATATCGTTTACTCTATCCTATCCTACCCTCTTTCCTATCCTATCATCTATCCTATCCTATCTTCTATCCTATCGTTTCCTCTATCCTATCCTATCCTCTATCCTATCCTATCCTCTATCCTATCCTATCCTCTATCCTATCCTATCCTCTATCCTATCCTATCCTCTATCCTATCCTATAATCTATCCTCTATCCTATCCTATCCTATCCTATCCTCTATCCTATCCTATCCTATCCTCTATCCTATCCTATCCTATCCTCTATCCTATCCTATCCTTTATCCTATCCTATCCTCTATTCTATCCTATCCTCTATCCTATACTATCCTCTATCCTATCCTATCCTCTATCCTATTCTATCCTCTATCCTATCCTATCCTCTATCCTATCCTATCCTCTATCCGATCCTCTATCCTATCCTATCCTCTATAATATCGTTTACTCTATCCTATCCTACCCTCTTTCCTATCCTATCATCTATCCTATCCTATCTTCTATCCTATCGTTTCCTCTATCCTATCCTATCCTCTATCCTATCCTATCCTCTATCCTATCCTATAATCTATCCTCTATCCTATCCTATCCTATCCTATCCTCTATCCTATCCTATCCTATCCTCTATCCTATCCTATCCTATCCTCTATCCTATCCTATCCTTTATCCTATCCTATCCTCTATTCTATCCTATCCTCTATCCTATACTATCCTCTATCCTATCCTATCCTCTATCCTATTCTATCCTCTATCCTATCCTATCCTCTATCCTATCCTATCCTATATCCTATCCGATCTTCTATCCTATCCTATCCTCAATCCTATCCTATCCTCTATCCTATCCTATCCTCTCTCCTATCCTATCCTCTATCCTATCATATCCTCTATCCTATCCTATCCTATATCCTATCCTATCCTCTATCCTATCCTATACTCTATCCTATCCTATCCTCTATCATATCCTATCCTCTATCCTATCCTATCGTCTATCCTATCCTATCCTCAATCCTATCCTATCCTCTACCCTATCCTATCCTCTATAATATCTTATCCTCTATCCTATCCTATCCTCTATCCTATCCTATCCTCTATCGTATCCTATCCTCTATCCGATCCTCTATCCTATCCTATCCTCTATCCGATCCTCTATCCTATCCTATCCTCTATCATATCCTATCCTCTATCCTATCCCATCCTCTATCCTATCCTATCCTCTATCCTATCCTATCCTGTATCCTATCCTATCCTCTATTCTATCCTATCCTCTATCCTATACTATCCTCTATCCTATCCTATCCTCTGTCCGATCCTCTATCCTATCCTATCCTCTATCCTATCCTATCCTTTATCCTATCCTATCCTCTATCCTATCCTATCCTCTATCCTATACTATCCTCTACCTTATCGAATCCTCTATCCTATCCAATTACCTATCCTATCCTCTATCATATCCTTTCCTCTATCCTATCCTATCCTCTATCCGATCCTCTATCCTATCCTCTATCCTATCCTATCCTATCCTCTATCCTATCCTATCCGTTATCCTATCCTATCCTCTATTCTATCCTATCCTCTATCCTATACTATCCTCTATCCTATCCTATCCTCTACCTCATCGTATACTCTATCCTGTCCAATTACCTACCCTATCCTCTATCCTATCCTCTATCCTATCCTTTCCTCTATCCTATCCTATCCTCTATCCGATCCTCTATCCTATCCTATCCTCTATAATATCGTTTACTCTATCCTATCCTACCCTCTTTCCTATCCTATCATCTATCCTATCCTATCTTCTATCCTATCGTTTCCTCTATCCTATCCTATCCTCTATCCTATCCTATCCTCTATCCTATCCTATCCTCTATCCTATCCTATCCTCTATCCTATCCTATCCTCTATCCTATCCTATCCTCTATCCTATCCTATCCTCTATCCTATCCTATAATCTATCCTCTATCCTATCCTATCCTATCCTATCCTCTATCCTATCCTATCCTATCCTCTATCCTATCCTATCCTATCCTCTATCCTATCCTATCCTTTATCCTATCCTATCCTCTATTCTATCCTATCCTCTATCCTATACTATCCTCTATCCTATCCTATCCTCTATCCTATTCTATCCTCTATCCTATCCTATCCTCTATCCTATCCTATCCTCTATCCGATCCTCTATCCTATCCTATCCTGTATAATATCGTTTACTCTATCCTAT
This sequence comes from Halictus rubicundus, assembly GCF_050948215.1. Lineage (NCBI taxonomy): Eukaryota > Metazoa > Arthropoda > Insecta > Hymenoptera > Halictidae > Halictus > Halictus rubicundus. The sequence continues at coordinate 290,661 of NW_027488667.1, read as the reverse complement.
CCTACCCTCTTTCCTATCCTATCATCTATCCTATCCTATCTTCTATCCTATCGTTTCCTCTATCCTATCCTATCTTCTATCCTATCCTATCCTCTATCCTATCCTATAATCTATCCTCTATCCTATCCTATCCTATCCTATCCTCTATCCTATCCTATCCTATCCTCTATCCTATCCTATCCTATCCTCTATCCTATCCTATCCTTTATCCTATCCTATCCTCTATTCTATCCTATGCTCTATCCTATACTATCCTCTATCCTATCCTATCCTCTATCCTATTCTATCCTCTATCCTATCCTATCCTCTATCCTATTCTATCCTCTATCCGATCCTCTATCCAATCCTATCCTTTATCCTATCCTATCCTCTATCCGATCCTCTATCCAATCCTATCCTTTATCCTATCCTATCCTCTATCCTACTCTATACTCTATCCTATCCTATCCTCTATCCTATCCTATCCTCTATCCGATCCTCTATCCTATCCTATCCTCTATCCGATCCTCTATCCTATCCTATCCTCTATCCTATCCTATCCTCTATCCTATCCTATCCTATCCTTTATCCTATCCTATCCTCTATCCTATCCTATCCTCTATCCTATACTATCCTCTACCTTATCCTATCCTCTATCCTATCCAATTACCTATCCTATCCTCTATCCTATCCTTTCCTCTATCCTATTCTATCCTCTATCCGATCCTCTATCCTATCCTCTATCCTATCCTATCCTCTATCCTATCCTATCCTATCCTCTACCTTATCCTATACTCTATCCTATCCAATTACCTATCCTATCCTCTATCCTATCCTACACTCTATCCTATCCTCTATCCTCTCCTATCCTCTATCCTATCCTATCCTCTATCCTATCCTATCCTCTATCATATCCTATCCTCTATCCCATCCTATCCTCTATCCTTTCCTATCCTCTATCCTATCCTATCCTCTATCCTATCATCTATCCTATTCTATCCTCTATCCTATCCTATCCTCGATCCTATCCTATCCTCCATCCTATCCTATCCTCTATCAGATCCTCTATCCTATACTAGCCTCTACCTTATCCTCTCCCCTATCCTATCCAATAACCTATCCGATCCTCTATCCTATCCTCTATCCTATACTATCCTCTACCTTATCCTATCCTCTATCCTATCCAATTACCTATCCTATCCTCGATCCTATCCTCTATCCTATCCTATCCTCTATCCTATCCTATTCTCTATCCGATCCTCTATCCAATCCTATCCTTTATACTATCCTATCCTCTATCCTACTCTATCCTCCATCCTATCCTATCCTCTATCCTATCCTATTCTCTATCCGATCCTCTATCCTATCCTATCCTCTATCCGATCCTCTATCCTATCCTATCCTCTATCATATCCTATCCTCTATCCTATCCCATCCTCTATCCTATCCTATCCTCTATCCTATCCTATCCTCTATCCTATCCTCTATCCTATCCTATCCTCTATCCTATCCTCTATCCTATCCTATCCTCTATCCTATCCTCTCCTCTATCCTATCCTATCCTCTATTCTATCCTATCCTCTATCCTATCCTATCCTCTATCCTATCCTATCCTCTATCCTATCCTATCCTCTATCCTATCCTATCCTATATCCTATCCGATCTTCTATCCTATCCTATCCTCAATCCTATCCTATCCTCTATCCTATCCTATCCTCTATCCTATCCTATACTCTATCCTATCATATCCTCTATCCTATCCTATCCTATATCCTATCCTATCCTCTATCCTATCCTATACTCTATCCTATCCTATCCTCTATCATATCCTATCCTCTATCCTATCCTATCGTCTATCCTATCCTATCCTCTATCCTATCCTATCCTCTACCCTATCCTATCCTCTATAATATCTTATCCTCTATCCTATCCTATCCTCTATCCTATCCTATCCTCTATCGTATCCTATCCTCTATCCGATCCTCTATCCTATCCTATCCTCTATCCGATCCTCTATCCTATCCTATCCTCTATCATATCCTATCCTCTATCCTATCCCATCCTCTATCCTATCCTATCCTCTATCCTATCCTATCCTGTATCCTATCCTATCCTCTATTCTATCCTATCCTCTATCCTATACTATCCTCTATCCTATCCTATCCTCTGTCCGATCCTCTATCCTATCCTATCCTCTATCCTATCCTATCCTTTATCCTATCCTATCCTCTATCCTATCCTATCCTCTATCCTATACTATCCTCTACCTTATCGAATCCTCTATCCTATCCAATTACCTATCCTATCCTCTATCATATCCTTTCCTCTATCCTATCCTATCCTCTATCCGATCCTCTATCCTATCCTCTATCCTTTCCTATCCTCTATCCTATCCTATCCTATCCTCTATCCTATCCTATCCGTTATCCTATCCTATCCTCTATTCTATCCTATCCTCTATCCCATACTATCCTCTATCCTATCCTATCCTCTACCTCATCGTATACTCTATCCTGTCCAGTTACCTACCCTATCCTCTATCCTATCCTCTATCCTATCCTTTCCTCTATCCTATCCTATCCTCTATCCGATCCTCTATCCTATCCTATCCTCTATAATATCGTTTACTCTATCCTATCCTACCCTCTTTCCTATCCTATCATCTATCCTATCCTATCTTCTATCCTATCGTTTCCTCTATCCTATCCTATCCTCTATCCTATCCTATCCTCTATCCTATCCTATCCTCTATCCTATCCTATCCTCTATCCTATCCTATAATCTATCCTCTATCCTATCCTATCCTATCCTATCCTCTATCCTATCCTATCCTATCCTCTATCCTATCCTATCCTATCCTCTATCCTATCCTATCCTTTATCCTATCCTATCCTCTATTCTATCCTATCCTCTATCCTATACTATCCTCTATCCTATCCTATCCTCTATCCTATCCTATCCTCTATCCTATCCTTTCCTCTATCCTATCCTATCCTCTATCCTATCCTATCCTCTATCCTATCCTATCCTATCCTCTATCCTATCCTATCCGTTATCCTATCCTATCCTCTATTCTATCCTATCCTCTATCCCATACTATCCTCTATCCTATCCTATCCTCTACCTCATCGTATACTCTATCCTGTCCAATTACCTACCCTATCCTCTATCCTATCCTCTATCCTATCCTTTCCTCTATCCTATCCTATCCTCTATCCGATCCTCTATCCTATCCTATCCTCTATAATATCGTTTACTCTATCCTATCCTACCCTCTTTCCTATCCTATCATCTATCCTATCCTATCTTCTATCCTATCGTTTCCTCTATCCTATCCTATCCTCTATCCTATCCTATCCTCTATCCTATCCTATCCTCTATCCTATCCTATAATCTATCCTCTATCCTATCCTATCCTATCCTATCCTCTATCCTATCCTATCCTATCCTCTATCCTATCCTATCCTATCCTCTATCCTATCCTATCCTTTATCCTATCCTATCCTCTATCCTATCCTATCCTCTATCCTATCCTATCCTATCCTCTATCCTATCCTATCCGTTATCCTATCCTATCCTCTATTCTATCCTATCCTCTATCCCATACTATCCTCTATCCTATCCTATCCTCTACCTCATCGTATACTCTATCCTGTCCAATTACCTACCCTATCCTCTATCCTATCCTCTATCCTATCCTTTCCTCTATCCTATCCTATCCTCTATCCGATCCTCTATCCTATCCTATCCTCTATAATATCGTTTACTCTATCCTATCCTACCCTCTTTCCTATCCTATCATCTATCCTATCCTATCTTCTATCCTATCGTTTCCTCTATCCTATCCTATCCTCTATCCTATCCTATCCTCTATCCTATCCTATCCTCTATCCTATCCTATCCTCTATCCTATCCTATAATCTATCCTCTATCCTATCCTATCCTATCCTATCCTCTATCCTATCCTATCCTATCCTCTATCCTATCCTGTCCTATCCTCTATCCTATCCTATCCTTTATCCTATCCTATCCTCTATTCTATCCTATCCTCTATCCTATACTATCCTCTATCCTATCCTATCCTCTATCCTATTCTATCCTCTATCCTATCCTATCCTCTATCCTATTCTATCCTCTATCCGATCCTCTATCCAATCCTATCCTTTATCCTATCCTATCCTCTATCCGATCCTCTATCCAATCCTATCCTTTATCCTATCCTATCCTCTATCCTACTCTATACTCTATCCTATCCTATCCTCTATCCTATCCTATCCTCTATCCGATCCTCTATCCTATCCTATCCTCTATCCGATCCTCTATCCTATCCTATCCTCTATCCTATCCTATCCTCTATCCTATCCTATCCTATCCTTTATCCTATCCTATCCTCTATCCTATCCTATCCTCTATCCTATACTATCCTCTACCTTATCCTATCCTCTATCCTATCCAATTACCTATCCTATCCTCTATCCTATCCTTTCCTCTATCCTATCCTATCCTCTATCCGATCCTCTATCCTATCCTCTATCCTATCCTATCCTCTATCCTATCCTTTCCTCTATCCTATCCTATCCTCTATCCGATCCTCTATCCTATCCTCTATCCTATCCTATCCTCTATCCTATCCTATCCTATCCTCTACCTTATCCTATACTCTATCCTATCCAATTACCTATCCTATCCTCTATCCTATCCTACACTCTATCCTATCCTCTATCCTCTCCTATCCTCTATCCTATCCTATCCTCTATCCTATCCTATCCTCTATCATATCCTATCCTCTATCCCATCCTATCCTCTATCCTTTCCTATCCTCTATCCTATCCTATCCTCTATCCTATCATCTATCCTATTCTATCCTCTATCCTATCCTATCCTTTATCCTATCCTATCCTCTATCCTATCCTATCCTCTATCCTATACTATCCTCTAACTTATCCTATCCTCTATCCTATCCAATTACCTATCCTATCCTCTAACTTATCCTATCCTCTATCCTATCCAATTACCTATCCTATCCTCTATCCTATCCTTTCCTCTATCCTATCCTATCCTCTATCCTATCCTATCCTCTATCCTATCCTATCCTCTATCCTATCCTATCCTCTACCCTATCCTATCCTCTATAATATCTTATCCTCTATCCTATCCTATCCTCTATCCTATCCTATCCTCTATCGTATCCTATCCTCTATCCGATCCTCTATCCTATCCTATCCTCTATCCGATCCTCTATCCTATCCTATCCTCTATCATATCCTATCCTCTATCCTATCCCATCCTCTATCCTATCCTATCCTCTATCCTATCCTATCCTGTATCCTATCCTATCCTCTATTCTATCCTATCCTCTATCCTATACTATCCTCTATCCTATCCTATCCTCTGTCCGATCCTCTATCCTGTCCTATCCTCTGTCCGATCCTCTATCCTATCCTATCCTCTATCCTATCCTATCCTTTATCCTATCCTATCCTCTATCCTATCCTATCCTCTATCCTATACTATCCTCTACCTTATCGAATCCTCTATCCTATCCAATTACCTATCCTATCCTCTATCATATCCTTTCCTCTATCCTATCCTATCCTCTATCCGATCCTCTATCCTATCCTATCCTCTATCCGATCCTCTATCCTATCCTCTATCCTATCCTATCCTATCCTCTATCCTATCCTATCCGTTATCCTATCCTATCCTCTATTCTATCCTATCCTCTATCCTATACTATCCTCTATCCTATCCTATCCTCTACCTCATCGTATACTCTATCCTGTCCAATTACCTACCCTATCCTCTATCCTATCCTCTATCCTATCCTTTCCTCTATCCTATCCTATCCTCTATCCGATCCTCTATCCTATCCTATCCTCTATAATATCGTTTACTCTATCCTATCCTACCCTCTTTCCTATCCTATCATCTATCCTATCCTATCTTCTATCCTATCGTTTCCTCTATCCTATCCTATCCTCTATCCTATCCTATCCTCTATCCTATCCTATCCTCTATCCTATCCTATCCTCTATCCTATCCTATCCTCTATCCTATCCTATCCTCAATCCTATCCTATCCTCTATCCTATCCTATCCTCTATCCTATCCTATCCTCTATCCTATCATATCATCTATCCTATCCTATCCTATATCCTATCCTATCCTCTATCCTATCCTATACTCTATCCTATCCTATCCTCTATCATATCCTATCCTCTTTCCTATCCTATCGTCTATCCTATCCTATCCTCTATCCTATCCTATCCTCTACCCTATCCTATCCTCTATAATATCTTATCCTCTATCCTATCCTATCCTCTATCCTATCCTATCCTCTATCGTATCCTATCCTCTATCCGATCCTCTATCCTATCCTATCCTCTATCCGATCCTCTATCCTATCCTATCCTCTATCATATCCTATCCTCTATCCTATCCCATCCTCTATCCTATCCTATCCTCTATCCTATCCTATCCTGTATCCTATCCTATCCTCTATTCTATCCTATCCTCTATCCTATACTATCCTCTATCCTATCCTATCCTCTGTCCGATCCTCTATCCTATCCTATCCTCTATCCTATCCTATCCTTTATCCTATCCTATCCTCTATCCTATACTATCCTCTACCTTATCGAATCCTCTATCCTATCCAATTACCTATCCTATCCTCTATCATATCCTTTCCTCTATCCTATCCTATCCTCTATCCGATCCTCTATCCTATCCTCTATCCTATCCTATCCTCTATCCTATCCTATCCTATCCTCTATCCTATCCTATCCTATCCTCTATCCTATCCTATCCGTTATCCTATCCTATCCTCTATTCTATCCTATCCTCTATCCTATACTATCCTGTATCCTATCCTATCCTCTACCTCATCGTATACTCTATCCTGTCCAATTACCTACCCTATCCTCTATCCTATCCTCTATCCTATCCTTTCCTCTATCCTATCCTATCCTCTATCCGATCCTCTATCCTATCCTATCCTCTATAATATCGTTTACTCTATCCTATCCTACCCTCTTTCCTATCCTATCATCTATCCTATCCTATCTTCTATCCTATCGTTTCCTCTATCCTATCCTATCCTCTATCCTATCCTATCCTCTATCCTATCCTATCCTCTATCCTATCCTATCCTCTATCCTATCCTATCCTCTATCCTATCCTATAATCTATCCTCTATCCTATCCTATCCTATCCTATCCTCTATCCTATCCTATCCTATCCTCTATCCTATCCTATCCTATCCTCTATCCTATCCTATCCTTTATCCTATCCTATCCTCTATTCTATCCTATCCTCTATCCTATACTATCCTCTATCCTATCCTATCCTCTATCCTATTCTATCCTCTATCCTATCCTATCCTCTATCCTATCCTATCCTCTATCCGATCCTCTATCCTATCCTATCCTCTATAATATCGTTTACTCTATCCTATCCTACCCTCTTTCCTATCCTATCATCTATCCTATCCTATCTTCTATCCTATCGTTTCCTCTATCCTATCCTATCCTCTATCCTATCCTATCCTCTATCCTATCCTATAATCTATCCTCTATCCTATCCTATCCTATCCTATCCACTATCCTATCCTATCCTATCCTCTATCCTATCCTATCCTATCCTCTATCCTATCCTATCCTTTATCCTATCCTATCCTCTATTCTATCCTATCCTCTATCCTATACTATCCTCTATCCTATCCTATCCTCTATCCTATTCTATCCTCTATCCTATCCTATCCTCTATCCTATCCTATCCTATATCCTATCCGATCTTCTATCCTATCCTATCCTCAATCCTATCCTATCCTCTATCCTATCCTATCCTCTCTCCTATCCTATCCTCTATCCTATCATATCCTCTATCCTATCCTATCCTATATCCTATCCTATCCTCTATCCTATCCTATACTCTATCCTATCCTATCCTCTATCATATCCTATCCTCTATCCTATCCTATCGTCTATCCTATCCTATCCTCAATCCTATCCTATCCTCTACCCTATCCTATCCTCTATAATATCTTATCCTCTATCCTATCCTATCCTCTATCCTATCCTATCCTCTATCGTATCCTATCCTCTATCCGATCCTCTATCCTATCCTATCCTCTATCCGATCCTCTATCCTATCCTATCCTCTATCATATCCTATCCTCTATCCTATCCCATCCTCTATCCTATCCTATCCTCTATCCTATCCTATCCTGTATCCTATCCTATCCTCTATTCTATCCTATCCTCTATCCTATACTATCCTCTATCCTATCCTATCCTCTGTCCGATCCTCTATCCTATCCTATCCTCTATCCTATCCTATCCTTTATCCTATCCTATCCTCTATCCTATCCTATCCTCTATCCTATACTATCCTCTACCTTATCGAATCCTCTATCCTATCCAATTACCTATCCTATCCTCTATCATATCCTTTCCTCTATCCTATCCTATCCTCTATCCGATCCTCTATCCTATCCTCTATCCTATCCTATCCTATCCTCTATCCTATCCTATCCGTTATCCTATCCTATCCTCTATTCTATCCTATCCTCTATCCTATACTATCCTCTATCCTATCCTATCCTCTACCTCATCGTATACTCTATCCTGTCCAATTACCTACCCTATCCTCTATCCTATCCTCTATCCTATCCTTTCCTCTATCCTATCCTATCCTCTATCCGATCCTCTATCCTATCCTATCCTCTATAATATCGTTTACTCTATCCTATCCTACCCTCTTTCCTATCCTATCATCTATCCTATCCTATCTTCTATCCTATCGTTTCCTCTATCCTATCCTATCCTCTATCCTATCCTATCCTCTATCCTATCCTATCCTCTATCCTATCCTATCCTCTATCCTATCCTATCCTCTATCCTATCCTATCCTCTATCCTATCCTATCCTCTATCCTATCCTATAATCTATCCTCTATCCTATCCTATCCTATCCTATCCTCTATCCTATCCTATCCTATCCTCTATCCTATCCTATCCTATCCTCTATCCTATCCTATCCTTTATCCTATCCTATCCTCTATTCTATCCTATCCTCTATCCTATACTATCCTCTATCCTATCCTATCCTCTATCCTATTCTATCCTCTATCCTATCCTATCCTCTATCCTATCCTATCCTCTATCCGATCCTCTATCCTATCCTATCCTGTATAATATCGTTTACTCTATCCTATCCTACCCTCTTTCCTATCCTATCATCTATCCTATCCTATCTTCTATCCTATCGTTTCCTCTATCCTATCCTATCTTCTATCCTATCCTATCCTCTATCCTATCCTATAATCTATCCTCTATCCTATCCTATCCTATCCTATCCTCTATCCTATCCTATCCTATCCTCTATCCTATCCTATCCTATCCTCTATCCTATCCTATCCTTTATCCTATCCTATCCTCTATTCTATCCTATGCTCTATCCTATACTATCCTCTATCCTATCCTATCCTCTATCCTATTCTATCCTCTATCCTATCCTATCCTCTATCCTATTCTATCCTCTATCCGATCCTCTATCCAATCCTATCCTTTATCCTATCCTATCCTCTATCCGATCCTCTATCCAATCCTATCCTTTATCCTATCCTATCCTCTATCCTACTCTATACTCTATCCTATCCTATCCTCTATCCTATCCTATCCTCTATCCGATCCTCTATCCTATCCTATCCTCTATCCGATCCTCTATCCTATCCTATCCTCTATCCTATCCTATCCTCTATCCTATCCTATCCTATCCTTTATCCTATCCTATCCTCTATCCTATCCTATCCTCTATCCTATACTATCCTCTACCTTATCCTATCCTCTATCCTATCCAATTACCTATCCTATCCTCTATCCTATCCTTTCCTCTATCCTATTCTATCCTCTATCCGATCCTCTATCCTATCCTCTATCCTATCCTATCCTCTATCCTATCCTATCCTATCCTCTACCTTATCCTATACTCTATCCTATCCAATTACCTATCCTATCCTCTATCCTATCCTACACTCTATCCTATCCTCTATCCTCTCCTATCCTCTATCCTATCCTATCCTCTATCCTATCCTATCCTCTATCATATCCTATCCTCTATCCCATCCTATCCTCTATCCTTTCCTATCCTCTATCCTATCCTATCCTCTATCCTATCATCTATCCTATTCTATCCTCTATCCTATCCTATCCTTTATCCTATCCTATCCTCTATCCTATCCTATCCTCTATCCTATACTATCCTCTAACTTATCCTATCCTCTATCCTATCCAATTACCTATCCTATCCTCTAACTTATCCTATCCTCTATCCTATCCAATTACCTATCCTATCCTCTATCCTATCCTTTCCTCTATCCTATCCTATCCTCTATCCGATCCTCTATCGTATCCTCTATCCTATCCTCTATCCTATCCTATCCGATCCTCTATCCTATCCTCTATCCTATACTGTCCTCTACCATATCCTATCCTCTATCCAATTACCTATCCTATCCTCGATCCTATCCTATCCTCCATCCTATCCTATCCTCTATCAGATCCTCTATCCTATACTAGCCTCTACCTTATCCTCTCCCCTATCCTATCCAATAACCTATCCGATCCTCTATCCTATCCTCTATCCTATACTATCCTCTACCTTATCCTATCCTCTATCCTATCCAATTACCTATCCTATCCTCGATCCTATCCTCTATCCTATCCTATCCTCTATCCTATCCTATTCTCTATCCGATCCTCTATCCAATCCTATCCTTTATACTATCCTATCCTCTATCCTACTCTATCCTCCATCCTATCCTATCCTCTATCCTATCCTATTCTCTATCCGATCCTCTATCCTATCCTATCCTCTATCCGATCCTCTATCCTATCCTATCCTCTATCATATCCTATCCTCTATCCTATCCCATCCTCTATCCTATCCTATCCTCTATCCTATCCTATCCTCTATCCTATCCTCTATCCTATCCTATCCTCTATCCTATCCTCTATCCTATCCTATCCTCTATCCTATCCTCTCCTCTATCCTATCCTATCCTCTATTCTATCCTATCCTCTATCCTATCCTATCCTCTATCCTATCCTATCCTCTATCCTATCCTATCCTCTATCCTATCCTATCCTATATCCTATCCGATCTTCTATCCTATCCTATCCTCAATCCTATCCTATCCTCTATCCTATCCTATCCTCTATCCTATCCTATACTCTATCCTATCATATCCTCTATCCTATCCTATCCTATATCCTATCCTATCCTCTATCCTATCCTATACTCTATCCTATCCTATCCTCTATCATATCCTATCCTCTATCCTATCCTATCGTCTATCCTATCCTATCCTCTATCCTATCCTATCCTCTACCCTATCCTATCCTCTATAATATCTTATCCTCTATCCTATCCTATCCTCTATCCTATCCTATCCTCTATCGTATCCTATCCTCTATCCGATCCTCTATCCTATCCTATCCTCTATCCGATCCTCTATCCTATCCTATCCTCTATCATATCCTATCCTCTATCCTATCCCATCCTCTATCCTATCCTATCCTCTATCCTATCCTATCCTGTATCCTATCCTATCCTCTATTCTATCCTATCCTCTATCCTATACTATCCTCTATCCTATCCTATCCTCTGTCCGATCCTCTATCCTATCCTATCCTCTATCCTATCCTATCCTTTATCCTATCCTATCCTCTATCCTATCCTATCCTCTATCCTATACTATCCTCTACCTTATCGAATCCTCTATCCTATCCAATTACCTATCCTATCCTCTATCATATCCTTTCCTCTATCCTATCCTATCCTCTATCCGATCCTCTATCCTATCCTCTATCCTTTCCTATCCTCTATCCTATCCTATCCTATCCTCTATCCTATCCTATCCGTTATCCTATCCTATCCTCTATTCTATCCTATCCTCTATCCCATACTATCCTCTATCCTATCCTATCCTCTACCTCATCGTATACTCTATCCTGTCCAGTTACCTACCCTATCCTCTATCCTATCCTCTATCCTATCCTTTCCTCTATCCTATCCTATCCTCTATCCGATCCTCTATCCTATCCTATCCTCTATAATATCGTTTACTCTATCCTATCCTACCCTCTTTCCTATCCTATCATCTATCCTATCCTATCTTCTATCCTATCGTTTCCTCTATCCTATCCTATCCTCTATCCTATCCTATCCTCTATCCTATCCTATCCTCTATCCTATCCTATCCTCTATCCTATCCTATAATCTATCCTCTATCCTATCCTATCCTATCCTATCCTCTATCCTATCCTATCCTATCCTCTATCCTATCCTATCCTATCCTCTATCCTATCCTATCCTTTATCCTATCCTATCCTCTATTCTATCCTATCCTCTATCCTATACTATCCTCTATCCTATCCTATCCTCTATCCTATCCTATCCTCTATCCTATCCTTTCCTCTATCCTATCCTATCCTCTATCCTATCCTATCCTCTATCCTATCCTATCCTATCCTCTATCCTATCCTATCCGTTATCCTATCCTATCCTCTATTCTATCCTATCCTCTATCCCATACTATCCTCTATCCTATCCTATCCTCTACCTCATCGTATACTCTATCCTGTCCAATTACCTACCCTATCCTCTATCCTATCCTCTATCCTATCCTTTCCTCTATCCTATCCTATCCTCTATCCGATCCTCTATCCTATCCTATCCTCTATAATATCGTTTACTCTATCCTATCCTACCCTCTTTCCTATCCTATCATCTATCCTATCCTATCTTCTATCCTATCGTTTCCTCTATCCTATCCTATCCTCTATCCTATCCTATCCTCTATCCTATCCTATCCTCTATCCTATCCTATAATCTATCCTCTATCCTATCCTATCCTATCCTATCCTCTATCCTATCCTATCCTATCCTCTATCCTATCCTATCCTATCCTCTATCCTATCCTATCCTTTATCCTATCCTATCCTCTATCCTATCCTATCCTCTATCCTATCCTATCCTATCCTCTATCCTATCCTATCCGTTATCCTATCCTATCCTCTATTCTATCCTATCCTCTATCCCATACTATCCTCTATCCTATCCTATCCTCTACCTCATCGTATACTCTATCCTGTCCAATTACCTACCCTATCCTCTATCCTATCCTCTATCCTATCCTTTCCTCTATCCTATCCTATCCTCTATCCGATCCTCTATCCTATCCTATCCTCTATAATATCGTTTACTCTATCCTATCCTACCCTCTTTCCTATCCTATCATCTATCCTATCCTATCTTCTATCCTATCGTTTCCTCTATCCTATCCTATCCTCTATCCTATCCTATCCTCTATCCTATCCTATCCTCTATCCTATCCTATCCTCTATCCTATCCTATAATCTATCCTCTATCCTATCCTATCCTATCCTATCCTCTATCCTATCCTATCCTATCCTCTATCCTATCCTGTCCTATCCTCTATCCTATCCTATCCTTTATCCTATCCTATCCTCTATTCTATCCTATCCTCTATCCTATACTATCCTCTATCCTATCCTATCCTCTATCCTATTCTATCCTCTATCCTATCCTATCCTCTATCCTATTCTATCCTCTATCCGATCCTCTATCCAATCCTATCCTTTATCCTATCCTATCCTCTATCCGATCCTCTATCCAATCCTATCCTTTATCCTATCCTATCCTCTATCCTACTCTATACTCTATCCTATCCTATCCTCTATCCTATCCTATCCTCTATCCGATCCTCTATCCTATCCTATCCTCTATCCGATCCTCTATCCTATCCTATCCTCTATCCTATCCTATCCTCTATCCTATCCTATCCTATCCTTTATCCTATCCTATCCTCTATCCTATCCTATCCTCTATCCTATACTATCCTCTACCTTATCCTATCCTCTATCCTATCCAATTACCTATCCTATCCTCTATCCTATCCTTTCCTCTATCCTATCCTATCCTCTATCCGATCCTCTATCCTATCCTCTATCCTATCCTATCCTCTATCCTATCCTTTCCTCTATCCTATCCTATCCTCTATCCGATCCTCTATCCTATCCTCTATCCTATCCTATCCTCTATCCTATCCTATCCTATCCTCTACCTTATCCTATACTCTATCCTATCCAATTACCTATCCTATCCTCTATCCTATCCTACACTCTATCCTATCCTCTATCCTCTCCTATCCTCTATCCTATCCTATCCTCTATCCTATCCTATCCTCTATCATATCCTATCCTCTATCCCATCCTATCCTCTATCCTTTCCTATCCTCTATCCTATCCTATCCTCTATCCTATCATCTATCCTATTCTATCCTCTATCCTATCCTATCCTTTATCCTATCCTATCCTCTATCCTATCCTATCCTCTATCCTATACTATCCTCTAACTTATCCTATCCTCTATCCTATCCAATTACCTATCCTATCCTCTAACTTATCCTATCCTCTATCCTATCCAATTACCTATCCTATCCTCTATCCTATCCTTTCCTCTATCCTATCCTATCCTCTATCCTATCCTATCCTCTATCCTATCCTATCCTCTATCCTATCCTATAATCTATCCTCTATCCTATCCTATCCTATCCTATCCTCTATCCTATCCTATCCTATCCTCTATCCTATCCTATCCTATCCTCTATCCTATCCTATCCTTTATCCTATCCTATCCTCTATTCTATCCTATCCTCTATCCTATACTATCCTCTATCCTATCCTATCCTCTATCCTATTCTATCCTCTATCCTATCCTATCCTCTATCCTATCCTATCCTCTATCCGATCCTCTATCCTATCCTATCCTGTATAATATCGTTTACTCTATCCTATCCTACCCTCTTTCCTATCCTATCATCTATCCTATCCTATCTTCTATCCTATCGTTTCCTCTATCCTATCCTATCCTCTATCCTATCCTATCCTCTATCCTATCCTATAATCTATCCTCTATCCTATCCTATCCTATCCTATCCTCTATCCTATCCTATCCTATCCTCTATCCTATCCTATCCTATCCTCTATCCTATCCTATCCTTTATCCTATCCTATCCTCTATTCTATCCTATCCTCTATCCTATACTATCCTCTATCCTATCCTATCCTCTATCCTATTCTATCCTCTATCCTATCCTATCCTCTATCCTATTCTATCCTCTATCCGATCCTCTATCCAATCCTATCCTTTATCCTATCCTATCCTCTATCCGATCCTCTATCCAATCCTATCCTTTATCCTATCCTATCCTCTATCCTACTCTATACTCTATCCTATCCTATCCTCTATCCTATCCTATCCTCTATCCGATCCTCTATCCTATCCTATCCTCTATCCGATCCTCTATCCTATCCTATCCTCTATCCTATCCTATCCTCTATCCTATCCTATCCTATCCTTTATCCTATCCTATCCTCTATCCTATCCTATCCTCTATCCTATACTATCCTCTACCTTATCCTATCCTCTATCCTATCCAATTACCTATCCTATCCTCTATCCTATCCTTTCCTCTATCCTATTCTATCCTCTATCCGATCCTCTATCCTATCCTCTATCCTATCCTATCCTCTATCCTATCCTATCCTATCCTCTACCTTATCCTATACTCTATCCTATCCAATTACCTATCCTATCCTCTATCCTATCCTACACTCTATCCTATCCTCTATCCTCTCCTATCCTCTATCCTATCCTATCCTCTATCCTATCCTATCCTCTATCATATCCTATCCTCTATCCCATCCTATCCTCTATCCTTTCCTATCCTCTATCCTATCCTATCCTCTATCCTATCATCTATCCTATTCTATCCTCTATCCTATCCTATCCTTTATCCTATCCTATCCTCTATCCTATCCTATCCTCTATCCTATACTATCCTCTAACTTATCCTATCCTCTATCCTATCCAATTACCTATCCTATCCTCTAACTTATCCTATCCTCTATCCTATCCAATTACCTATCCTATCCTCTATCCTATCCTTTCCTCTATCCTATCCTATCCTCTATCCGATCCTCTATCGTATCCTCTATCCTATCCTCTATCCTATCCTATCCGATCCTCTATCCTATCCTCTATCCTATACTGTCCTCTACCATATCCTATCCTCTATCCAATTACCTATCCTATCCTCGATCCTATCCTATCCTCCATCCTATCCTATCCTCTATCAGATCCTCTATCCTATACTAGCCTCTACCTTATCCTCTCCCCTATCCTATCCAATAACCTATCCGATCCTCTATCCTATCCTCTATCCTATACTATCCTCTACCTTATCCTATCCTCTATCCTATCCAATTACCTATCCTATCCTCGATCCTATCCTCTATCCTATCCTATCCTCTATCCTATCCTATTCTCTATCCGATCCTCTATCCAATCCTATCCTTTATACTATCCTATCCTCTATCCTACTCTATCCTCCATCCTATCCTATCCTCTATCCTATCCTATTCTCTATCCGATCCTCTATCCTATCCTATCCTCTATCCGATCCTCTATCCTATCCTATCCTCTATCATATCCTATCCTCTATCCTATCCCATCCTCTATCCTATCCTATCCTCTATCCTATCCTATCCTCTATCCTATCCTCTATCCTATCCTATCCTCTATCCTATCCTCTATCCTATCCTATCCTCTATCCTATCCTCTCCTCTATCCTATCCTATCCTCTATTCTATCCTATCCTCTATCCTATCCTATCCTCTATCCTATCCTATCCTCTATCCTATCCTATCCTCTATCCTATCCTATCCTATATCCTATCCGATCTTCTATCCTATCCTATCCTCAATCCTATCCTATCCTCTATCCTATCCTATCCTCTATCCTATCCTATACTCTATCCTATCATATCCTCTATCCTATCCTATCCTATATCCTATCCTATCCTCTATCCTATCCTATACTCTATCCTATCCTATCCTCTATCATATCCTATCCTCTATCCTATCCTATCGTCTATCCTATCCTATCCTCTATCCTATCCTATCCTCTACCCTATCCTATCCTCTATAATATCTTATCCTCTATCCTATCCTATCCTCTATCCTATCCTATCCTCTATCGTATCCTATATTCTATCCGATCCTCTATCCTATCCTATCCTCTATCCGATCCTCTATCCTATCCTATCCTCTATCATATCCTATCCTCTATCCTATCCCATCCTCTATCCTATCCTATCCTCTATCCTATCCTATCCTGTATCCTATCCTATCCTCTATTCTATCCTATCCTCTATCCTATACTATCCTCTATCCTATCCTATCCTCTGTCCGATCCTCTATCCTATCCTATCCTCTATCCTATCCTATCCTTTATCCTATCCTATCCTCTATCCTATCCTATCCTCTATCCTATACTATCCTCTACCTTATCGAATCCTCTATCCTATCCAATTACCTATCCTATCCTCTATCATATCCTTTCCTCTATCCTATCCTATCCTCTATCCGATCCTCTATCCTATCCTCTATCCTATCCTATCCTCTATCCTATCCTATCCTATCCTCTATCCTATCCTATCCGTTATCCTATCCTATCCTCTATTCTATCCTATCCTCTATCCCATACTATCCTCTATCCTATCCTATCCTCTACCTCATCGTATACTCTATCCTGTCCAATTACCTACCCTATCCTCTATCCTATCCTCTATCCTATCCTTTCCTCTATCCTATCCTATCCTCTATCCGATCCTCTATCCTATCCTATCCTCTATAATATCGTTTACTCTATCCTATCCTACCCTCTTTCCTATCCTATCATCTATCCTATCCTATCTTCTATCCTATCGTTTCCTCTATCCTATCCTATCCTCTATCCTATCCTATCCTCTATCCTATCCTATCCTCTATCCTATCCTATAATCTATCCTCTATCCTATCCTATCCTATCCTATCCTCTATCCTATCCTATCCTATCCTCTATCCTATCCTATCCTATCCTCTATCCTATCCTATCCTTTATCCTATCCTATCCTCTATTCTATCCTATCCTCTATCCTATACTATCCTCTATCCTATCCTATCCTCTATCCTATTCTATCCTCTATCCTATCCTATCCTCTATCCTATTCTATCCTCTATCCGATCCTCTATCCAATCCTATCCTTTATCCTATCCTATCCTCTATCCGATCCTCTATCCAATCCTATCCTTTATCCTATCCTATCCTCTATCCTACTCTATACTCTATCCTATCCTATCCTCTATCCTATCCTATCCTCTATCCGATCCTCTATCCTATCCTATCCTCTATCCGATCCTCTATCCTATCCTATCCTCTATCCTATCCTATCCTCTATCCTATCCTATCCTATCCTTTATCCTATCCTATCCTCTATCCTATCCTATCCTCTATCCTATACTATCCTCTACCTTATCCTATCCTCTATCCTATCCAATTACCTATCCTATCCTCTATCCTATCCTTTCCTCTATCCTATCCTATCCTCTATCCGATCCTCTATCCTATCCTCTATCCTATCCTATCCTCTATCCTATCCTTTCCTCTATCCTATCCTATCCTCTATCCGATCCTCTATCCTATCCTCTATCCTATCCTATCCTCTATCCTATCCTATCCTATCCTCTACCTTATCCTATACTCTATCCTATCCAATTACCTATCCTATCCTCTATCCTATCCTACACTCTATCCTATCCTCTATCCTCTCCTATCCTCTATCCTATCCTATCCTCTATCCTATCCTATCCTCTATCATATCCTATCCTCTATCCCATCCTACCCTCTATCCTTTCCTATCCTCTATCCTATCCTATCCTCTATCCTATCATCTATCCTATTCTATCCTCTATCCTATCCTATCCTTTATCCTATCCTATCCTCTATCCTATCCTATCCGCTATCCTATACTATCCTCTAACTTATCCTATCCTCTATCCTATCCAATTACCTATCCTATCCTCTAACTTATCCTATCCTCTATCCTATCCAATTACCTATCCTATCCTCTATCCTATCCTTTCCTCTATCCTATCCTATCCTCTATCCGATCCTCTATCGTATCCTCTATCCTATCCTCTATCCTATCCTATCCGATCCTCTATCCTATCCTCTATCCTATACTGTCCTCTACCTTATCCTATCCTCTATCCTATCCAATTACCTATCCTATCCTCGATCCTATCCTCTATCCAATTACCTATCCTATCCTCGATCCTATCCTATCCTCCATCCTATCCTATCCTCTATCAGATCCTCTATCCTATACTAGCCTCTACCTTATCCTCTCCCCTATCCTATCCAATAACCTATCCGATCCTCTATCCTATCCTCTATCCTATCCTATCCTCTATCCTATCCTATTCTCTATCCTATCCTATCATCTATCCTATTCTATTATCTATCCTACCCTATCCTCTATCCTATCCTATCCTTTATCCTATCCTATCCTAAATCCTATCCTATCCTCTATCCTATCATATCCTTTATCCTATCCTATCCTCTATCCTATCCTATCCTCTATAATATCGTTTACTCTATCCTATGATATCATCTATCCTATTCTATCCTCTATACTATCCTATCCTCTATCCTATCCTATCCTCTATCCTATCCTCTCCTCTATCCTATCCTATCCTCTATCCTATCGTATAATCTATCCTCTATCCTATCCTACCCTCTTTCCTATCCTATCATCTATCCTATCCTATCTTCTATCCTATCGTTTCCTCTATCCTATCCTATCCTCTATCCTATCCTATCCTCTATCCGATCCACTGTCCTATCCTATCCTCTATCCTATCCTCTATCCTATCCTATCCTATCCTCTATCCTATCCTATCCTATCCTCTATCCTATCCTATCCTATCCTCTATCCTATCCTATCCTTTATCCTATACTATCCTCTATTCTATCCTATCCTCTATCCTATACTATCCTCTATCCTATCCTATCCTCTATCCTATTCTATCCTCTATCCGATCCTCTATCCAATCCTATCCTTTATCCTATCCTATCCTCTATCCTACTCTATACTCTATCCTATCCTATCCTCTATCCTATCCTATCCTCTATCCTATCCTATCCTCTATCCGATCCTCTATCCTATCCTATCCTCTATCCTATCCTATCCTCTATCCTATCCTATCCTTTATCCTATCCTATCCTCTATCATATCCTATCCTCTATCCTATAATATCATCTATCCTATCCTATCCTCTATCCTATCCTCTCCTCTATCCTATCCTATCCTCTATCCTATACTATCCTCTATCCTATCCTATCCTCTATCCGATCCTCTATCCAATCCTATCTTTTATCCTATACTATCCTCTATCCTATCCTATCCTCTATCCTATCCTATCCTCTATCCGATCCTCTATCCTATCCTATCCTCTATCCAATCCTATCCTCTATCCTATCTATCCTCTATCCTATCCTATCCTCTATCCTATCCTATCCTCTATCCGATCCTCTATCCTATCCTCTATCCTATCCTATCCGATCCTCTATCCTATCCTCTATCCTATACTGTCCTCTACCATATCCTATCCTCTATCCAATTACCTATCCTATCCTCGATCCTATCCTATCCTCCATCCTATCCTATCCTCTATCAGATCCTCTATCCTATACTAGCCTCTACCTTATCCTCTCCCCTATCCTATCCAATAACCTATCCGATCCTCTATCCTATCCTCTATCCTATACTATCCTCTACCTTATCCTATCCTCTATCCTATCCAATTACCTATCCTATCCTCGATCCTATCCTCTATCCTATCCTATCCTCTATCCTATCCTATTCTCTATCCTATCCTATCATCTGTCCTATTCTATCCTCTATCCTACCCTATCCTCTATCCTATCCTATCCTTTATCCTATCCTATCCTCTATCCTATCCTATCCTCTATCCTATACTATCCTCTAACTTATCCTATCCTCTATCCTATCCAATTACCTATCCTATCCTCTATCCTATCCTTTCCTCTATCCTATCCTATCCTCCATCCGATCCTCTACCCTATCCTCTATCCTATCCTCTATCCTATCCTATCCGATCCTCTATCCTATCCTCTATCCTATACTATCCTCTACCTTATCCTATCCTCTATCCTATCCAATTACCTATCCTATCCTCTATCCTATCCTATCCTCTATCCTATACTATCCTCTATCATATCCTATCCTCTATCCTATCCTATCCTCTATCCGATCCTCTATCCAATCCTATCTTTTATCCTATACTATCCTCTATCCTATCCTATCCTCTATCCTATCCTATCCTTTATCCTATCCTATCCTCTATTCTATCCTATCCTCTATCCTATACTATCCTCTATCCTATCCTGTCCTCTATCCTATTCTATCCTCTATCCGATCCTCTATCCAATCCTATCCTTTATCCTATCCTATCCTCTATCCTACTCTATACTCTATCCTACCCTATCCTCTATCCTATCCTATCCTCTATCCGATCCTCTATCCTATCCTATCCTCTATCCTATCCTATCCTTTATCCTATCCTATCCTCTATCATATCCTATCCTCTATCATATCCTATCCTCTATCCTATAATATCATCTATCCTATCCTATCCTCTATCCTATCCTCTCCTCTATCCTATCCTATCCTCTATCCTATACTATCCTCTATCCTATCCTATCCTCTATCCTATCCTCTATCCTATCCAATTACCTATCCTATCCTCTATCCTATCCTTTCCTCTATCCTATCCTATCCTCCATCCGATCCTCTACCCTATCCTCTATCCTATCCTCTATCCTATCCTATCCGATCCTCTATCCTATCCTCTATCCTATACTATCCTCTACCTTATCCTATCCTGTATCCTATCCAATTACCTATCCTATCCTCTATCCTATCCTATCCTCTATCCTATACTATCCTCTATCCTATCCTATCCTCTATCCTATCCTATCCTCTATCCGATCCTCTATCCAATCCTATCTTTTATCCTATACTATCCTCTATCCTATCCTATCCTCTATCCTATCCTATCCTTTATCCTATCCTATCCTATCCTCTATTCTATCCTATCCTCTATCCTATACTATCCTCTATCCTATCCTGTCCTCTATCCTATTCTATCCTCTATCCGATCCTCTATCCAATCCTATCCTTTATCCTATCCTATCCTCTATCCTACTCTATACTCTATCTTATCCTATCCTCTATCCTATCCTATCCTCTATCCGATCCTCTGTCCTATCCTATCCTCTATCCTATCCTATCCTTTATCCTATCCTATCCTCTATCATATCCTATCCTCTATCGTATAATATCATCTATCCTATCCTATCCTCTATCCTATCCTCTCCTCTATCCTATCCTATCCTCTATCCTATACTATCCTCTATCCTATCCTATCCTCTATCCTATCCTATCCTCTATCCGATCCTCTATCCAATCCTATCTTTTATCCTATACTATCCTCTATCCTATCCTATCCTCTATCCTATCCTATCCTCTATCCGATCCTCTATCCTATCCTATCCTCTATCCAATCCTATCCTCTATCCTATCTATCCTCTATCCTATCCTATCCTCTATCCTATCCTATCCTCTATCCGATCCTCTATCCTATCCTCTATCCTATCCTATCCGATCCTCAATCCTATCCTCTATCCTATACTGTCCTCTACCATATCCTATCCTCTATCCAATTACCTATCCTATCCTCGATCCTATCCTATCCTCCATCCTATCCTATCCTCTATCAGATCCTCTATCCTATACTAGCCTCTACCTTATCCTCTCCCCTATCCTATCCAATAACCTATCCGATCCTCTATCCTATCCAATTACCTATCCTATCCTCGATCCTATCCTCTATCCTATCCTATCCTCTATCCTATCCTATTCTCTATCCTATCCTATCATCTATCCTATTCTATCCTCTATCCTACCCTATCCTCTATCCTATCCTATCCTTTATCCTATCCTATCCTCTATCCTATCCTATCCTCTATCCTATACTATCCTCTAACTTATCCTATCCTCTATCCTATCCAATTACCTATCCTATCCTCTATCCTATCCTTTCCTCTATCCTATCCTATCCTCCATCCGATCCTCTACCCTATCCTCTATCCTATCCTCTATCCGATCCTCTATCCAATCCTATCCTTTATACTATCCTATCCTCTATCCTACTCTATCCTCTATCCTATCCTATCCTCTACCCTATCCTATCCTCTATCCGATCCTCTATCCTATCCTATCCTCTATCCGATCCTCTATCCTATCCTATCCTCTATCATATCCTATCCTCTATCCTATCCCATCCTCTATCCTATCCTATCCTCTATCCTATCCTATCCTCTATCCTATCCTCTATCCTATCCTATCCTCTATCCTATCCTCTATCCTATCCTATCCTATCCTCTATCCTATCCTATCCTATCCTCTATCCTATCCTATCCTGTATCCTATCCTATCCTCTATTCTATCCTATCCTCTATCCTATACTATCCTCTATCCTATCCTATCCTTTATCCTATCCTATCCTCTATCCTATCCTATCCTCTATAATATCGTTTACTCTATCATATCCTATCCTCTATCCTATAATATCATCTATCCTATTCTATCCTCTACCCTATCCTATCCTCTGTCCGATCCTCTATCCTATCCTATCCTCTATCCTATCATATCCTTTATCCTATCCTATCCTCTATCCTATCCTATCCTCTATAATATCGTTTACTCTATCCTATAATATCATCTATCCTATTCTATCCTCTATACTATCCTATCCTCTATCCTATCCTATCCTCTATCCTATCCTCTCCTCTATCCTATCCTATCCTCTATCCTATCGTATAATCTATCCTCTATCCTATCCTACCCTCTTTCCTATCCTATCATCTATCCTATCCTATCTTCTATCCTATCGTTTCCTCTATCCTATCCTATCCTCTATCCTATCCTATCCTCTATCCGATCCTCTGTCCTATCCTATCCTCTATCCTATCCTCTATCCTATCCTATCCTATCCTCTATCCTATCCTATCCTATCCTCTATCCTATCCTATCCTATCCTCTATCCTATCCTATCCTTTATCCTATCCTATCCTCTATTCTATCCTATCCTCTATCCTATTCTATCCTCTATCCGATCCTCTATCCAATCCTATCCTTTATCCTATCCTATCCTCTATCCTACTCTATACTCTATCCTATCCTATCCTCTATCCTATCCTATCCTCTATCCGATCCTCTATCCTATCCTATCCTCTATCCTATCCTATCCTCTATCCTATCCTATCCTTTATCCTATCCTATCCTCTATCATATCCTATCCTCTATCCTATAATATCATCTATCCTATCCTATCCTCTATCCTATCCTCTCCTCTATCCTATCCTATCCTCTATCCTATACTATCCTCTATCCTATCCTATCCTCTATCCTATCCTATCCTCTATCCGATCCTCTATCCAATCCTATCTTTTATCCTATACTATCCTCTATCCTATCCTATCCTCTATCCTATCCTATCCTCTATCCGATCCTCTATCCTATCCTATCCTCTATCCAATCCTATCCTCTATCCTATCTATCCTCTATCCTATCCTATCCTCTATCCTATCCTATCCTCTATCCGATCCTCTATCCTATCCTCTATCCTATCCTATCCGATCCTCTATCCTATCCTCTATCCTATACTGTCCTCTACCATATCCTATCCTCTATCCAATTACCTATCCTATCCTCGATCCTATCCTATCCTCCATCCTATCCTATCCTCTATCAGATCCTCTATCCTATACTAGCCTCTACCTTATCCTCTCCCCTATCCTATCCAATAACCTATCCGATCCTCTATCCTATCCTCTATCCTATACTATCCTCTACCTTATCCTATCCTCTATCCTATCCAATTACCTATCCTATCCTCGATCCTATCCTCTATCCTATCCTATCCTCTATCCTATCCTATTCTCTATCCTCTCCTATCATCTATCCTATTCTATCCTCTATCCTACCCTATCCTCTATCCTATCCTATCCTTTATCCTATCCTATCCTCTATCCTATCCTATCCTCTATCCTATACTATCCTCTAACTTATCCTATCCTCTATCCTATCCAATTACCTATCCTATCCTCTATCCTATCCTTTCCTCTATCCTATCCTATCCTCCATCCGATCCTCTACCCTATCCTCTATCCTATCCTCTATCCTATCCTATCCGATCCTCTATCCTATCCTCTATCCTATACTATCCTCTACCTTATCCTATCCTCTATCCTATCCAATTACCTATCCTATCCTCTATCCTATCCTATCCTCTATCCTATACTATCCTCTATCCTATCCTATCCTCTATCCTATCCTATCCTCTATCCGATCCTCTATCCAATCCTATCTTTTATCCTACACTATCCTCTATCCTATCCTATCCTCTATCCTATCCTATCCTTTATCCTATCCTATCCTCTATTCTATCCTATCCTCTATCCTATACTATCCTCTATCCTATCCTATCCTCTATCCTATTCTATCCTCTATCCGATCCTCTATCCAATCCTATCCTTTATCCTATCCTATCCTCTATCCTATACTATCCTCTATCCTATCCTATCCTCTATCCTATCCTATCCTCTATCCGATCCTCTATCCAATCCTATCTTTTATCCTATACTATCCTCTATCCTATCCTATCCTCTATCCTATCCTATCCTCTATCCGATCCTCTATCCTATCCTATCCTCTATCCAATCCTATCCTCTATCCTATCTATCCTCTATCCTATCCTATCCTCTATCCTATCCTATCCTCTATCCGATCCTCTATCCTATCCTCTATCCTATCCTATCCGATCCTCTATCCTATCCTCTATCCTATACTGTCCTCTACCATATCCTATCCTCTATCCAATTACCTATCCTATCCTCGATCCTATCCTATCCTCCATCCTATCCTATCCTCTATCAGATCCTCTAACCTATACTAGCCTCTACCTTATCCTCTCCCCTATCCTATCCAATAACCTATCCGATCCTCTATCCTATCCTCTATCCTATACTATCCTCTACCTTATCCTATCCTCTATCCTATCCAATTACCTATCCTATCCTCGATCCTATCCTCTATCCTATCCTATCCTCTATCCTATCCTATTCTCTATCCTATCCTATCATCTATCCTATTCTATCCTCTATCCTACCCTATCCTCTATCCTATACTATCCTCTAACTTATCCTATCCTCTATCCTATCCAATTACCTATCCTATCCTCTATCCTATACTTTCCTCTATCCTATCCTATCCTCTATCCAATCCTATCCTCTATCCTATCTATCCTCTATCCTATCCTATCCTCTATCCTATCCTATCCTCTATCCGATCCTCTATCCTATCCTCTATCCTATCCTATCCGATCCTCTATCCTATCCTCTATCCTATACTGTCCTCTACCATATCCTATCCTCTATCCAATTACCTATCCTATCCTCGATCCTATCCTATCCTCCATCCTATCCTATCCTCTATCAGATCCTCTATCCTATACTAGCCTCTACCTTATCCTCTCCCCTATCCTATCCAATAACCTATCCGATCCTCTATCCTATCCTCTATCCTATACTATCCTCTACCTTATCCTATCCTCTATCCTATCCAATTACCTATCCTATCCTCGATCCTATCCTCTATCCTATCCTATCCTCTATCCTATCCTATTCTCTATCCTCTCCTATCATCTATCCTATTCTATCCTCTATCCTACCCTATCCTCTATCCTATCCTATCCTTTATCCTATCCTATCCTCTATCCTATCCTATCCTCTATCCTATACTATCCTCTAACTTATCCTATCCTCTATCCTATCCAATTACCTATCCTATCCTCTATCCTATCCTTTCCTCTATCCTATCCTATCCTCCATCCGAACCTCTACCCTATCCTCTATCCTATCCTCTATCCTATCCTATCCGATCCTCTATCCTATCCTCTATCCTATACTATCCTCTACCTTATCCTATCCTCTATCCTATCCAATTACCTATCCTATCCTCTATCCTATCCTATCCTCTATCCTATACTATCCTCTATCCTATCCTATCCTCTATCCTATCCTATCCTCTATCCGATCCTCTATCCAATCCTATCTTTTATCCTATACTATCCTCTATCCTATCCTATCCTCTATCCTATCCTATCCTTTATCCTATCCTATCCTCTATTCTATCCTATCCTCTATCCTATACTATCCTCTATCCTATCCTATCCTCTATCCTATTCTATCCTCTATCCGATCCTCTATCCAATCCTATCCTTTATCCTATCCTATCCTCTATCCTATACTATCCTCTATCCTATCCTATCCTCTATCCTATCCTATCCTCTATCCGATCCTCTATCCAATCCTATCTTTTATCCAATACTATCCTCTATCCTATCCTATCCTCTATCCTATCCTATCCTCTATCCGATCCTCTATCCTATCCTATCCTCTATCCAATCCTATCCTCTATCCTATCTATCCTCTATCCTATCCTATCCTCTATCCTATCCTATCCTCTATCCGATCCTCTATCCTATCCTCTATCCTATCCTATCCGATCCTCTATCCTATCCTCTATCCTATACTGTCCTCTACCATATCCTATCCTCTATCCAATTACCTATCCTATCCTCGATCCTATCCTATCCTCCATCCTATCCTATCCTCTATCAGATCCTCTAACCTATACTAGCCTCTACCTTATCCTCTCCCCTATCCTATCCAATAACCTATCCGATCCTCTATCCTATCCTCTATCCTATACTATCCTCTACCTTATCCTATCCTCTATCCTATCCAATTACCTATCCTATCCTCGATCCTATCCTCTATCCTATCCTATCCTCTATCCTATCCTATTCTCTATCCTATCCTATCATCTATCCTATTCTATCCTCTATCCTACCCTATCCTCTATCCTATACTATCCTCTAACTTATCCTATCCTCTATCCTATACAATTACCTATCCTATCCTCGATCCTATCCTCTATCCTATCCTATCCTCTATTCTATCCTATCCTCTATCCTATACTATCCTCTATCCTATCCTATCCTCTATCCTATTCTATCCTCTATCCGATCCTCTATCCAATCCTATCCTTTATCCTATCCTATCCTCTATCCTACTCTATACTCTATCCTATCCTATCCTCTATCCTATCCTATCCTCTATCCTATCCTGTCCTCTATCCGATCCTCTATCCTATCCTATCCTCTATCCTATCCTATCCTCTATCCTATCCTATCCTTTATCCTATCCTATCCTCTATCATATCCTATCCTCTATCCTATAATATCATCTATCCTATCCTATCCTCTATCCTATCCTCTCCTCTATCCTATCCTATCCTCTATCCTATACTATCCTCTATCCTATCCTATCCTCTATCCGATCCTCTATCCAATCCTATCTTTTATCCTATACTATCCTCTATCCTATCCTATCCTCTATCCTATCCTATCCTCTATCCGATCCTCTATCCTATCCTATCCTCTATCCAATCCTATCCTCTATCCTATCTATCCTCTATCCTATCCTATCCTCTATCCTATCCTATCCTCTATCCGATCCTCTATCCTATCCTCTATCCTATCCTATCCGATCCTCTATCCTATCCTCTATCCTATCCTATCCGATCCTCTATCCTATCCTCTATCCTATACTATCCTCTACCTTATCCTATCCTCTATCCTATCCAATTACCTATCCTATCCTCTATCCTATCCTATCCTCTATCCTATACTATCCTCTATCCTATCCTATCCTCTATCCTATCCTATCCTCTATCCGATCCTCTATCCAATCCTATCTTTTATCCTATACTATCCTCTATCCTATCCTATCCTCTATCCTATCCTATCCTTTATCCTATCCTATCCTCTATTCTATCCTATCCTCTATCCTATACTATCCTCTATCCTATCCTATCCTCTATCCTATTCTATCCTCTATCCGATCCTCTATCCAATCCTATCCTTTATCCTATCCTATCCTCTATCCTATACTATCCTCTATCCTATCCTATCCTCTATCCTATCCTATCCTCTATCCGATCCTCTATCCAATCCTATCTTTTATCCTATACTATCCTCTATCCTATCCTATCCTCTATCCTATCCTATCCTCTATCCGATCCTCTATCCTATCCTATCCTCTATCCAATCCTATCCTCTATCCTATCTATCCTCTATCCTATCCTATCCTCTATCCTATCCTATCCTCTATCCGATCCTCTATCCTATCCTCTATCCTATCCTATCCGATCCTCTATCCTATCCTCTATCCTATACTGTCCTCTACCATATCCTATCCTCTATCCAATTACCTATCCTATCCTCGATCCTATCCTATCCTCCATCCTATCCTATCCTCTATCAGATCCTCTAACCTATACTAGCCTCTACCTTATCCTCTCCCCTATCCTATCCAATAACCTATCCGATCCTCTATCCTATCCTCTATCCTATACTATCCTCTACCTTATCCTATCCTCTATCCTATCCAATTACCTATCCTATCCTCGATCCTATCCTCTATCCTATCCTATCCTCTATCCTATCCTATTCTCTATCCTATCCTATCATCTATCCTATTCTATCCTCTATCCTACCCTATCCTCTATCCTATACTATCCTCTAACTTATCCTATCCTCTATCCTATACAATTACCTATCCTATCCTCGATCCTATCCTCTATCCTATCCTATCCTCTATTCTATCCTATCCTCTATCCTATACTATCCTCTATCCTATCCTATCCTCTATCCTATTCTATCCTCTATCCGATCCTCTATCCAATCCTATCCTTTATCCTATCCTATCCTCTATCCTACTCTATACTCTATCCTATCCTATCCTCTATCCTATCCTATCCTCTATCCTATCCTGTCCTCTATCCGATCCTCTATCCTATCCTATCCTCTATCCTATCCTATCCTCTATCCTATCCTATCCTTTATCCTATCCTATCCTCTATCATATCCTATCCTCTATCCTATAATATCATCTATCCTATCCTATCCTCTATCCTATCCTCTCCTCTATCCTATCCTATCCTCTATCCTATACTATCCTCTATCCTATCCTATCCTCTATCCGATCCTCTATCCAATCCTATCTTTTATCCTATACTATCCTCTATCCTATCCTATCCTCTATCCTATCCTATCCTCTATCCGATCCTCTATCCTATCCTATCCTCTATCCAATCCTATCCTCTATCCTATCTATCCTCTATCCTATCCTATCCTCTATCCTATCCTATCCTCTATCCGATCCTCTATCCTATCCTCTATCCTATCCTATCCGATCCTCTATCCTATCCTCTATCCTATACTGTCCTCTACCATATCCTATCCTCTATCCAATTACCTATCCCATCCTCGATCCTATCCTATCCTCCATCCTATCCTATCCTCTATCAGATCCTCTATCCTATACTAGCCTCTACCTTATCCTCTCCCCTATCCTATCCAATAACCTATCCGATCCTCTATCCTATCCTCTATCCTATACTATCCTCTACCTTATCCTATCCTCTATCCTATCCAATTACCTATCCTATCCTCGATCCTATCCTCTATCCTATTCTATCCTCTATCCTATCCTATTCTCTATCCTATCCTATCATCTATCCTATTCTATCCTCTATCCTACCCTATCCTCTATCCTATCCTATCCTTTATCCTATCCTATCCTCTATCCTATCCTATCCTCTATCCTATACTATCCTCTAACTTATCCTATCCTCTATCCTATCCAATTACCTATCCTATCCTCTATCCTATCCTTTCCTCTATCCTATCCTATCCTCCATCCGATCCTCTACCCTATCCTCTATCCTATCCTCTATCCTATCCTATCCGATCCTCTATCCTATCCTCTATCCTATACTATCCTCTACCTTATCCTATCCTGTATCCTATCCAATTACCTATCCTATCCTCTATCCTATCCTATCCTCTATCCTATACTATCCTCTATCCTATCCTATCCTCTATCCTATCCTATCCTCTATCCGATCCTCTATCCAATCCTATCTTTTATCCTATACTATCCTCTATCCTATCCTATCCTCTATCCTATCCTATCCTTTATCCTATCCTATCCTCTATTCTATCCTATCCTCTATCCTATACTATCCTCTATCCTATCCTGTCCTCTATCCTATTCTATCCTCTATCCGATCCTCTATCCAATCCTATCCTTTATCCTATCCTATCCTCTATCCTACTCTATACTCTATCTTATCCTATCCTCTATCCTATCCTATCCTCTATCCGATCCTCTGTCCTATCCTATCCTCTATCCTATCCTATCCTTTATCCTATCCTATCCTCTATCATATCCTATCCTCTATCGTATAATATCATCTATCCTATCCTATCCTCTATCCTATCCTCTCCTCTATCCTATCCTATCCTCTATCCTATACTATCCTCTATCCTATCCTATCCTCTATCCTATCCTATCCTCTATCCGATCCTCTATCCAATCCTATCTTTTATCCTATACTATCCTCTATCCTATCCTATCCTCTATCCTATCCTATCCTCTATCCGATCCTCTATCCTATCCTATCCTCTATCCAATCCTATCCTCTATCCTATCTATCCTCTATCCTATCCTATCCTCTATCCTATCCTATCCTCTATCCGATCCTCTATCCTATCCTCTATCCTATCCTATCCGATCCTCTATCCTATCCTCTATCCTATACTGTCCTCTACCATATCCTATCCTCTATCCAATTACCTATCCTATCCTCGATCCTATCCTATCCTCCATCCTATCCTATCCTCTATCAGATCCTCTATCCTATACTAGCCTCTACCTTATCCTCTCCCCTATCCTATCCAATAACCTATCCGATCCTCTATCCTATCCAATTACCTATCCTATCCTCGATCCTATCCTCTATCCTATCCTATCCTCTATCCTATCCTATTCTCTATCCTATCCTATCATCTATCCTATTCTATCCTCTATCCTACCCTATCCTCTATCCTATCCTATCCTTTATCCTATCCTATCCTCTATCCTATCCTATCCTCTATCCTATACTATCCTCTAACTTATCCTATCCTCTATCCTATCCAATTACCTATCCTATCCTCTATCCTATCCTTTCCTCTATCCTATCCTATCCTCCATCCGATCCTCTACCCTATCCTCTATCCTATCCTCTATCCGATCCTCTATCCAATCCTATCCTTTATACTATCCTATCCTCTATCCTACTCTATCCTCTATCCTATCCTATCCTCTACCCTATCCTATCCTCTATCCGATCCTCTATCCTATCCTATCCTCTATCCGATCCTCTATCCTATCCTATCCTCTATCATATCCTATCCTCTATCCTATCCCATCCTCTATCCTATCCTATCCTCTATCCTATCCTATCCTCTATCCTATCCTCTATCCTATCCTATCCTCTATCCTATCCTCTATCCTATCCTATCCTATCCTCTATCCTATCCTATCCTATCCTCTATCCTATCCTATCCTGTATCCTATCCTATCCTCTATTCTATCCTATCCTCTATCCTATACTATCCTCTATCCTATCCTATCCTTTATCCTATCCTATCCTCTATCCTATCCTATCCTCTATAATATCGTTTACTCTATCATATCCTATCCTCTATCCTATAATATCATCTATCCTATTCTATCCTCTACCCTATCCTATCCTCTGTCCGATCCTCTATCCTATCCTATCCTCTATCCTATCATATCCTTTATCCTATCCTATCCTCTATCCTATCCTATCCTCTATAATATCGTTTACTCTATCCTATAATATCATCTATCCTATTCTATCCTCTATACTATCCTATCCTCTATCCTATCCTATCCTCTATCCTATCCTCTCCTCTATCCTATCCTATCCTCTATCCTATCGTATAATCTATCCTCTATCCTATCCTACCCTCTTTCCTATCCTATCATCTATCCTATCCTATCTTCTATCCTATCGTTTCCTCTATCCTATCCTATCCTCTATCCTATCCTATCCTCTATCCGATCCTCTGTCCTATCCTATCCTCTATCCTATCCTCTATCCTATCCTATCCTATCCTCTATCCTATCCTATCCTATCCTCTATCCTATCCTATCCTATCCTCTATCCTATCCTATCCTTTATCCTATCCTATCCTCTATTCTATCCTATCCTCTATCCTATTCTATCCTCTATCCGATCCTCTATCCAATCCTATCCTTTATCCTATCCTATCCTCTATCCTACTCTATACTCTATCCTATCCTATCCTCTATCCTATCCTATCCTCTATCCGATCCTCTATCCTATCCTATCCTCTATCCTATCCTATCCTCTATCCTATCCTATCCTTTATCCTATCCTATCCTCTATCATATCCTATCCTCTATCCTATAATATCATCTATCCTATCCTATCCTCTATCCTATCCTCTCCTCTATCCTATCCTATCCTCTATCCTATACTATCCTCTATCCTATCCTATCCTCTATCCTATCCTATCCTCTATCCGATCCTCTATCCAATCCTATCTTTTATCCTATACTATCCTCTATCCTATCCTATCCTCTATCCTATCCTATCCTCTATCCGATCCTCTATCCTATCCTATCCTCTATCCAATCCTATCCTCTATCCTATCTATCCTCTATCCTATCCTATCCTCTATCCTATCCTATCCTCTATCCGATCCTCTATCCTATCCTCTATCCTATCCTATCCGATCCTCTATCCTATCCTCTATCCTATACTGTCCTCTACCATATCCTATCCTCTATCCAATTACCTATCCTATCCTCGATCCTATCCTATCCTCCATCCTATCCTATCCTCTATCAGATCCTCTATCCTATACTAGCCTCTACCTTATCCTCTCCCCTATCCTATCCAATAACCTATCCGATCCTCTATCCTATCCTCTATCCTATACTATCCTCTACCTTATCCTATCCTCTATCCTATCCAATTACCTATCCTATCCTCGATCCTATCCTCTATCCTATCCTATCCTCTATCCTATCCTATTCTCTATCCTCTCCTATCATCTATCCTATTCTATCCTCTATCCTACCCTATCCTCTATCCTATCCTATCCTTTATCCTATCCTATCCTCTATCCTATCCTATCCTCTATCCTATACTATCCTCTAACTTATCCTATCCTCTATCCTATCCAATTACCTATCCTATCCTCTATCCTATCCTTTCCTCTATCCTATCCTATCCTCCATCCGATCCTCTACCCTATCCTCTATCCTATCCTCTATCCTATCCTATCCGATCCTCTATCCTATCCTCTATCCTATACTATCCTCTACCTTATCCTATCCTCTATCCTATCCAATTACCTATCCTATCCTCTATCCTATCCTATCCTCTATCCTATACTATCCTCTATCCTATCCTATCCTCTATCCTATCCTATCCTCTATCCGATCCTCTATCCAATCCTATCTTTTATCCTATACTATCCTCTATCCTATCCTATCCTCTATCCTATCCTATCCTTTATCCTATCCTATCCTCTATTCTATCCTATCCTCTATCCTATACTATCCTCTATCCTATCCTATCCTCTATCCTATTCTATCCTCTATCCGATCCTCTATCCAATCCTATCCTTTATCCTATCCTATCCTCTATCCTATACTATCCTCTATCCTATCCTATCCTCTATCCTATCCTATCCTCTATCCGATCCTCTATCCAATCCTATCTTTTATCCTATACTATCCTCTATCCTATCCTATCCTCTATCCTATCCTATCCTCTATCCGATCCTCTATCCTATCCTATCCTCTATCCAATCCTATCCTCTATCCTATCTATCCTCTATCCTATCCTATCCTCTATCCTATCCTATCCTCTATCCGATCCTCTATCCTATCCTCTATCCTATCCTATCCGATCCTCTATCCTATCCTCTATCCTATACTGTCCTCTACCATATCCTATCCTCTATCCAATTACCTATCCTATCCTCGATCCTATCCTATCCTCCATCCTATCCTATCCTCTATCAGATCCTCTAACCTATACTAGCCTCTACCTTATCCTCTCCCCTATCCTATCCAATAACCTATCCGATCCTCTATCCTATCCTCTATCCTATACTATCCTCTACCTTATCCTATCCTCTATCCTATCCAATTACCTATCCTATCCTCGATCCTATCCTCTATCCTATCCTATCCTCTATCCTATCCTATTCTCTATCCTATCCTATCATCTATCCTATTCTATCCTCTATCCTACCCTATCCTCTATCCTATACTATCCTCTAACTTATCCTATCCTCTATCCTATCCAATTACCTATCCTATCCTCTATCCTATACTTTCCTCTATCCTATCCTATCCTCCATCCGATCCTCTACCCTATCCTCTATCCTATCCTCTATCCTATCCTATCCGATCCTCTATCCTATCCTCTATCCTATACTATCCTCTACCTTATCCTATCCTCTATCCTATCCAATTACCTATCCTATCCTCTATCCTATCCTATCCTCCATCCTATCCTATCCTCTATCAGATCCTCTATCCTATACTAGCCTATACCTTAACCTCTCCTCTATCCTATCCAATTACCTATCCGATCCTCTATCCTATCCTATCCTCTATCCTATCCTATCCTCTATCCGATCCTCTATCCTATCCTATCCTCTATCCGATCCTCTATCATATCCTATCCTCTATCCTATCCCATCCTCTATCCTATCCTATCCTCTATCCCATCCTATCCTCTATCTTATCCTCTATCCTATCCTATCCTCTATCCTATCGTCTCCTCTATCCTATCCTATCCTCTATCCTATCCTCTATCCTATCCTATCCTCTATCCGATCCTCTATCCAATCCTATCCTTTATCCTATCCTATCCTCTATCCTATCCTATCCTCTATCCTATCCTATCCTTTATCCTATCCTATCCTCTATCCTATCCTATCCTCTATCCTATACTATCCTCTACCTTATCCTATCCTCTATCCTATCCAATTACCTATCCTATCCTCTATCCTATCCTTTCCTCTATCCTATCCTATCCTCTATCCGATCCTCTATCCTATCCTCTATCCTATCCTATCCCCTATCCTATCCTATCCTCTATCCTATCCTATCCTATCCTCTATCCCAACCTATCTGTTATCCTATCCTATCCTCTATTCTATCCTATCCTCTATCCTATACTATCCTCTATTCTATCCTATCCTCTATCCTATCCTATCCTATATCCGATCCTCTATCCTATCCTATCCTCTATCCAATCCTATCCTCTATCCTATCTATCCTCTATCCTATCCTATCCTCTATCCTATCCTATCCTCTATCCTATCCTCTATCCTATCGTTTCCTCTATCCTATCCTATCCTCTATCCTATACTATCCTCTATCCTAACCTATCCTATCCTCTATCCTATCCTATCCTTTATCCTATCCTATCCTCTACTCTATCCTATCCTCTATCCTATACTATCCTCTATCCTATCCTATCCTCTATCCTATTCTATCCTCTATCCGATCCTCTATCCAATCCTATCCTTTATCCTATCCTATCCTCTATCCTACTCTATCCTCTATCCTATCCTATCCTCTATCCTATCCTATCCTCTATCCGATCCTCTATCCTATCCTATCCTCTATCCGATACTCTATCCTATCCTATCCTCTATCATATCCTATCCTCTATCCTATCTCATCCTCTATCCTATCCTATCCTCTATCCTATCCTATCCTCTATCCTATCCTCTATCCTATCCTACCCTCTATCCTATCACATCCTCTTTCCTATCCTATCCTCTATCCTATCCTATCATATATCCTATTATATCCTCTATCCTATCCTATCCTCTACCTTATCGTATACTCTATCCTATCCAATTACCTATCCTATCCTCTATCCTATCCTCTATCCTATCCTATCCTCTATCCTATCCTATCCTCTATCCTATCCTATCCTTTATCCTATCCTATCCTCTATTCTATCCTATCCTCTATCCTATACTATCCTCTATCCTATCGTATCCTCTATCCTATTCTATCCTCTATCCGATCCTCTATCCAATCCTATCCTTTATCCTATCCTATCCTCTATCCTACTCTATCCTCTATCCTATCCTATCATCTATCCTATCCTATCCTCTATCCTATTATATCCTCTATCCTATCCTATCCTCTACCTTATCCTATACTCTATCCTATCCAATTACCTATCCTATCCTCTATCCTATCCTCTATCCTATCCTATCCTCTATCCTATCCTAACCTCTATCCTATCCTATCCTCTATCCTATCCTATCCTTTATCATATCCTATCCTCTATCCTATCCTATCCTCTATCCTCTACTAGCCTCTACCTTATCCTCTCCCCTATCCTATCCAATTACCTATCCGAACCTCTATCCTATCCTATCCTCTATCCGATCGTATCCTCTATCAGATCCTCTATCCTATCCTATCATCTATCCTATCCTCTATCGTATCCTATCCTATCCTCTTTCCTGTCCTATCCTCTATCCTATCCTATCCTCTATCCTATCCTCTATACCATCCTCTATCCTATCCTATCCTCTATAATATCGTTTACTCTATCATATCCTATCCTCTATCCTATAATATCATCTATCCTATCCTATCCTCTATCCTATCCTCTCCTCTATCCTATCCTATCCTCTATCCTATCCTCTATCCTATCCTATCCTCTATCCTATCCTCTATCCTATCCTATCCTATCCTCTACCCTATCCTATCCTATCCTCTATCCTATCCTATCCTGTATCCTATCCTATCCTCTATTCTATCCTATCCTCTATCCTATACTATCCTCTATCCTATCCTATCCTCTATCCCATCCTATCCTCTATCCGATCCTCTATCCAATCCTATCCTTTATCCTATCCTATCCTCTATCCTACTCTATCCTCTATCCTATCCTATCCTCTATCCTATCCTATCCTCTATCCTATCCTCTATACCATCCTCTATCCTATCCTATCCTCTATAATATCGTTTACTCTATCATATCCTATCCTCTATCCTATAATATCATCTATCCTATCCTATCCTCTATCCTATCCTCTCCTCTATCCTATCCTATCCTCTATCCTATCCTATCCTCTATCCTATCCTATCCTCTATCCTATCCTCTATCCTATCCTATCCTATCCTCTACCCTATCCTATCCTATCCTCTATCCTATCCTATCCTGTATCCTATCCTATCCTCTATTCTATCCTATCCTCTATCCTATACTATCCTCTATCCTATCCTATCCTCTATCCCATCCTATCCTCTATCCGATCCTCTATCCAATCCTATCCTTTATCCTATCCTATCCTCTATCCTACTCTATCCTCTATCCTATCCTATCCTCTATCCTATCCTATCCTCTGTCCGAACCTCTATCCTATCCTATCCTCTATCCTATCCTCTATCCTATCCTATCCTATCCTCTACCCTATCCTATCCTATCCTCTATCCTATCCTATCCTGTATCCTATCCTATCCTCTATTCTATCCTATCCTCTATCCTATACTATCCTCTATCCTATCCTATCCTCTATCCCATCCTATCCTCTATCCGATCCTCTATCCAATCCTATCCTTTATCCTATCCTATCCTCTATCCTACTCTATCCTCTATCCTATCCTATCCTCTATCCTATCCTATCCTCTGTCCGATCCTCTATCCTATCCTATCCTCTATCCTATCCTATCCTTTATCCTATCCTATCCTCTATCCTATCCTATCCTCTATCCTATACTATCCTCTACCTTATCGAATCCTCTATCCTATCCAATTACCTATCCTATCCTCTATCCTATCCTTTCCTCTATCCTATCCTATCCTCTATCCGATCCTCTATCCTATCCTCTATCCTATCCTATCCTATCCTCTATCCTATCCTATCCGTTATCCTATCCTATCCTCTATTCTATCCTATCCTCTATCCTATACTATCCTCTATCCTATCCTATCCTCTACCTTATCGTATACTCTATCCTGTCCAATTACCTATCCTATCCTATATCCTATCCTCTATCCTATCCTATCCTCTATCCTATACTACCCTCTATCCTATCCTATCCTCTATCCTATTCTATCCTCTATCCGATCCTCTATCCAAACCTATCCTTTATCCTATCCTATCCTCTATCCTACTCTATCCTCTATCCTATCCTATCCTCTATCCTATCCTATCTTCTATCCGATCCTCTATCCTATCCTATCCTCTATCCGATCCTCTATCCTATCCTATCCTCTATCATATCCTATCCTCTATCCTATCCTATCCTCTATCCTATCCTATCCTCTATCCGATCCTCTATCCTATCCTATCCTCTATCCTATCCTATCCTCTATCCTATCCTCTATCCTATCCTCTATCCTATCCTCTATCCTATCCTATCCTATCCTCTATCCTATCCTATCCTATCCTCTATCCTATCCTATCCTTTATCCTATCCTATCCTCTATTCTATCCTATCCTCTATCCTATACTACCCTCTATCCTATCCTATCCTCTATCCTATCCTATCCTCTATCCCATCCTATCCTCTATCATTTCCTATCCTGTATCCTATCCTATCCTCTATCCTATTATATCCTCTATCCTATCCTATCCTCTACCTTATCCTATACTCTATCCTATCCAATTACCTATCCTATCCTCTATCCTATCCTATCCTCTATCCTATCCTCTCCTCTATCCTATCCTCTATACCATCCTCTATCCTATCCTATCCTCTATCCGATCGTCTAACCTATCCTATCCTCTATAATATCGTTTACTCTATCATATCCTATCATCTATCCTATAATATCATGTATCCTATTCTATCCTCTGTACTATCCTATCCTCTATCCTATCCTATCTTCTATCCTATCCTCTCCTCTATCCTATCCTATCCTCTATCCTATCCTATACTCTATCCTCTATCCTATCCTACCCTCTTTCCTATCCTATCATCTATCCTATCCTATCCTCTATCCTATCCTATCCTCTATCCTATCCTCTATCCTATCCTATCCTCTGTCCGATCCTCTATCCTATCCTATCCTCTATCCTATCCTATCCTTTATCCTATCCTATCCTCTATCCTATCCTATCCTCTATCCTATACTATCCTCTACCTTATCGAATCCTCTATCCTATCCAATTACCTATCCTATCCTCTATCCTATCCTTTCCTCTATCCTATCCTATCCTCTATCCGATCCTCTATCCTATCCTCTATCCTATCCTATCCTCTATCCTATCCTATCCTATCCTCTATCCTATCCTATCCGTTATCCTATCCTATCCTCTATTCTATCCTATCCTCTATCCTATACTATCCTCTATCCTATCCTATCCTCTACCTTATCGTATACTCTATCCTGTCCAATTACCTATCCTATCCTATATCCTATCCTCTATCCTATCCTATCCTCTATCCTATACTACCCTCTATCCTATCCTATCCTCTATCCTATTCTATCCTCTATCCGATCCTCTATCCAAACCTATCCATTATCCTATCCTATCCTCTATCCTACTCTATCCTCTATCCTATCCTATCCTCTATCCTATCCTATCTTCTATCCGATCCTCTATCCTATCCTATCCTCTATCCGATCCTCTATCCTATCCTATCCTCTATCATATCCTATCCTCTATCCTATCCTATCCTCTATCCTATCCTATCCTCTATCCGATCCTCTATCCTATACTATCCTCTATCCTATCCTATCCTCTATCCTATCCTCTATCCTATCCTCTATCCTATCCTATCCTATCCTCTATCCTATCCTATCCTATCCTATCCTATCCTATCCTCTATCCTATCCTATCCTCTTTCCTATCCTATCCTCTATCCTATGATATCCTCTATCCTATTATATCCTCTATCCTATCCTATCCTCTACCTTATCGTATACTCTATCCTATCCAATTACCTATCCTATCCTCTATCCTATCCTCTATCCTATCCTATCCTCTATCCTATCCTATCCTCTATCCTATCCTATCCTTTATCCTATCCTATCCTCTATTCTATCCTATCCTCTATCCTATACTATCCTCTATCCTATCGTATCCTCTATCCTATTCTATCCTCTATCCGATCCTCTATCCAATCCTATCCTCTATCCTATCCTATCCTCTATCCTACTCTATCCTCTATCCTATCCTATCATCTATCCTATCCTATCCTCTATCCTATTATATCCTCTATCCTATCCTATCCTCTACCTTATTCTATACTCTATCCTATCCAATTACCTATCCTATCCTCTATCCTATCCTCTATCCTATCCTATCCTCTATCCTATCCTAACCTCTATCCTATCCTATCCTCTATCCTATCCTATCCTTTATCATATCCTATCCTCTATCCTATCCTATCCTCTATCCTATACTAGCCTCTACCTTATCCTCTCCCCTATCCTATCCAATTACCTATCCGATCCTCTATCCTATCCTATCCTCTATCCGATCGTATCCTCTATCAGATCCTCTATCCTATCCTATCATCTATCCTATCCTCTATCGTATCCTATCCTATCCTCTTTCCTGTCCTATCCTCTATCCTATCCTATCCTCTATCCTATCCTCTATACCATCCTCTATCCTATCCTATCCTCTATAATATCGTTTACTCTATCATATCCTATCCTCTATCCTATAATATCATCTATCCTATCCTATCCTCTATCCTATCCTCTCCTCTATCCTATCCTATCCTCTATCCTATCCTCTATCCCATCCTATCCTCTATCCGATCCTCTATCCAATCCTATCCTTTATCCTATCCTATCCTTTATCCTATCCTATCCTCTATCCTATCCTATCATCTATCCGATCGTATCCTCTATCAGATCCTCTATCCTATCCTATCATCTATCCTATCCTCTATCGTATCCTATCCTATCCTCTATCGTATCCTATCCTCTATCCTATCCTCTATCCTATCCTATCCTATCCTCTACCCTATCCTATCCTATCCTCTATCCTATCCTATCCTGTATCCTATCCTATCCTCTATTCTATCCTATCCTCTATCCTATACTATCCTCTATCCTATCCTATCCTCTATCCCATCCTATCCTCTATCCGATCCTCTATCCAATCCTATCCTTTATCCTATCCTATCCTCTATCCTACTCTATCCTCTATCCTATCCTATCCTCTATCCTATCCTCTATCCTATCCTATCCTCTGTCCGATCCTCTATCCTATCCTATCCTCTATCCTATCCTATCCTTTATCCTATCCTATCCTCTATCCTATCCTATCCTCTATCCTATACTATCCTCTACCTTATCGAATCCTCTATCCTATCCAATTACCTATCCTATCCTCTATCCTATCCTTTCCTCTATCCTATCCTATCCTCTATCCGATCCTCTATCCTATCCTCTATCCTATCCTATCCTCTATCCTATCCTATCCTATCCTCTATCCTATCCTATCCGTTATCCTATCCTATCCTCTATTCTATCCTATCCTCTATCCTATACTATCCTCTATCCTATCCTATCCTCTACCTTATCGTATACTCTATCCTGTCCAATTACCTATCCTATCCTATATCCTATCCTCTATCCTATCCTATCCTCTATCCTATACTACCCTCTATCCTATCCTATCCTCTATCCTATTCTATCCTCTATCCGATCCTCTATCCAAACCTATCCATTAACCTATCCTATCCTCTATCCTACTCTATCCTCTATCCTATCCTATCCTCTATCCTATCCTATCTTCTATCCGATCCTCTATCCTATCCTATCCTCTATCCGATCCTCTATCCTATCCTATCCTCTATCATATCCTATCCTCTATCCTATCCTATCCTCTATCCTATCCTATCCTCTATCCGATCCTCTATCCTATACTATCCTCTATCCTATCCTATCCTCTATCCTATCCTCTATCCTATCCTCTATCCTATCCTCTATCCTATCCTATCCTATCCTCTATCCTATCCTATCCTATCCTATCCTATCCTATCCTCTATCCTATCCTATCCGTTATCCTATCCTATCCTCTATTCTATCCTATCCTCTATCCTATACTATCCTCTATCCTATCCTATCCTCTACCTTATCGTATACTCTATCCTGTCCAATTACCTATCCTATCCTATATCCTATCCTCTATCCTATCCTATCCTCTATCCTATACTACCCTCTATCCTATCCTATCCTCTATCCTATTCTATCCTCTATCCGATCCTCTATCCAAACCTATCCATTATCCTATCCTATCCTCTATCCTACTCTATCCTCTATCCTATCCTATCCTCTATCCTATCCTATCTTCTATCCGATCCTCTATCCTATCCTATCCTCTA
The DNA here is from genome assembly GCF_050948215.1 of Halictus rubicundus. Lineage (NCBI taxonomy): Eukaryota > Metazoa > Arthropoda > Insecta > Hymenoptera > Halictidae > Halictus > Halictus rubicundus. Next base: position 247,277 of record NW_027488667.1, on the reverse strand, counting down.
TCCGATCCTCTATCCTATCCTATCCTCTATCATATCCTATCCTCTATCCTATCCTATCCTCTATCCTATCCTATCCTCTATCCGATCCTCTATCCTATACTATCCTCTATCCTATCCTATCCTATCCTCTATCCTATCCTCTATCCTATCCTCTATCCTATCCTCTATCCTATCCTCTATCCTATCCTATCCTATCCTCTATCCTATCCTATCCTATCCTATCCTATCCTATCCTCTATCCTATCCTATCCGTTATCCTATCCTATCCTCTATTCTATCCTATCCTCTATCCTATACTATCCTCTATCCTATCCTATCCTCTATCCTATCCTATCCTCTATCCGATCCTCTATCCAATCCTATCCTTTATCCTATCCTATCCTCTATCCGACTCTATCCTCTATCCTATCCTATACTCTATCCTATCCTATCCTCTGTCCGATCCTCTATCCTATCCTATCCTCTATCCTATCCTATCCTCTATCCTATCCTCTCCTCTATCCTATCCTATCCTCTATCCTATCCTATAATCTATCCTCTATCCTATCCTACCCTCTTTCCTATCCTATCATCTATCCTATCCTATCTTCTATCCTATCGTTTCCTCTATCCTATCCTATCCTCTATCCTATCCTATCCTCTATCCGATCCTCTGTCCTATCCTATCCTCTATCCTATCCTCTATCCTATCTTATCCTATCCTCTATCCTATCCTATCCTATCCTCTATCCTATCCTATCCTATCCTCTATCCTATCCTATCCTTTATCCTATCCTATCTTCTATTCTATCCTATCCTCTATCCTATACTATCCTCTATCCTATCCTATCCTCTATCCTATTCTATCCTCTATCCGATCCTCTATCCAATCCTATCCTTTATCCTATCCTATCCTCTATCCTACTCTATACTCTATCCTATCCTATCCTCTATCCTATCCTATCCTCTATCCGATCCTCTATCCTATCCTATCCTCTATCCGATCCTCTATCCTATCCTATCCTCTATCCTATCCTATCCTCTATCCTATCCTATCCTCTATCCTATCCTATCCTTTATCCTATCCTATAATCTATCCTATCCCATCCTCTATCCTATACTATCGTCTACCTTATCCTATCCTCTATCCTATCCAATTACCTATCCTATCCTCTATCCTATCCTTTCCTCTATCCTATCCTATCCTCTATCCGATCCTCTATCCTATCCTCTATCCTATCCTATCCTCTATCCTATCCTATCCTATCCTCTACCTTATCCTATACTCTATCCTATCCTCTATCCTATCCTATCCTCTATCCTATCCTATTCTCTATCCTATTCTATCATCTATCCTATTCTATCCTCTATAATATCGATTACTCTATCATATCATATCCTCTATCCTATAATAACATCTATCCTATTCTATCCTCTATACTATCCTATCCTCTATCCTATCCTATCCTCTATCCTATCCTCTCCTCTATCCTATCCTATCCTCTATCCTATCCTATAATCTATCCTCTATCCTATCCTACCCTCTTTCCTATACTATCATCTATCCTATCCTATCTTCTATCCTATCGTTTCCTCTATCCTATCCTATCCTCTATCCGATCCTCTGTCCTATCCTATCCTCTATCCTATCCTCTATCCTATCCTATCCTATCCTCTATCCTATCCTATCCTATCCTCCATCCTATCCTATCCTTTATCCTATCCTATCCTCTATTCTATCCTATCCTCTATCCTATACTATCCTTTATCCTATCCTATCCTCTATCCTACTCTATACTCTATCCTATCCTATCCTCTATCCTATCCTATCCTCTATCCGATCCTCTATCCCATCCTATCCTCTATCCGATCCTCTATCCTATCCTATCCTCTATCCTATCCTATCCTCTATCCTATCCTATCCTTTATCCTATCCTATCCTCTATCCTATCCTATCCTCTATCCTATACTATCCTCTAACTTATCCTATCCTCTATCCTATCCAATTACCTATCCTATCCTCTATCCTATCCTTTCCTCTATCCTATCCTATCCTCTATCCGATCCTCTATCGTATCCTCTATCCTATCCTCAATCCTATCCTATCCGATCCTCTATCCTATCCTCTATCCTATCCTATCCTCTATCCTATCCTATCCTCTATCCTATCCTCTCCTCTATCCTATCCTATCCTCTATCCTATCCTATAATCTATCCTCTATCCTATCCTATCCTCTATAATATCTTATCCTCTATCCTATCCTATCCTCTATCCTATCCTATCCTCTATCCTATCCTATCCTCTATCCTATCCTATCCTCTATCCTATCCTATCCTCTATCCTATCCTATCCTATATCCTATCCTATCTTCTATCCTATCCTATCCTCAATCCTATCCTATCCTCTATCCTATCCTATCCTCTATCCTATCCTATCCTCAATCCTATCCTATCCCCTATCGTATCCTATCCCCTATCCTATCCTATCCTCTATCCTATCCTATCCTCTATCCTATCCTGTCCTATATCCTATCCTATTGTCTATCCTATACTATCCTCTAACCTATCCTATCCTCTATCCTATCCTACCCTCTATCCTATCGTCTCTTCAATTATATAATATCCTCTATCCTATCCAATCCTCTATCGTATCCTCTATCCTATCCTCTATCCTATCCTATCCTCTGTCCTATCCTATTTTCTATACTATCCTATCCTCTATCCTATCGTACCCTCTATCCTATCCCATCCTGTATCCTATCCTATCCTCTAACCTATCTTATCCTCTATCCTATCCTATCCTCAATCGTATCGTATCCTCTATCCGATCCTATCCTCTATTCTATCCTGTCCTCTATCCTATCCTATCCTGTATCCTGTATCCTCTATCCTATCCTATCCTCTATCCTATCCTATCCTCTATCCTATCCAATCCTCTATCCTATCCTATCTTCTATCCTACCCTGCCCTATATCCTATCCTCTTGCCTATCCTATACTATCCTCTAACCTACCCTATCCTCAATCCTATCCTATCCCCTATCCTATCCTATCCTCTAACCTACCCTATCCTCAATCCTATCCTATCCCCTATCCTATCCTATCCCCTATCCTATCCTATCCTCTATCCTATCCTATCCTCTATCCTATCCTGTCCTATATCCTATCCTATTGTCTATCCTATACTATCCTCTAACCTATCCTATCCTTTATCCTATCCTATCCTCTATCCTATACTATCCTATCCTCTATCCTATCCTATACTGTATCCTATCCTATCCTCTATTCTATCCTATCCTCTATCCTATACTATCCTCTATCCTATCCTATCCTCTATCCTATCCTATCCTCTATCCGATCCTCTATCCAATCCTATCCTTTATCCTATCCTATCCTCTATCCGACTCCATCCTCTATCCTATCCTATCCTCTATCCTATCCTATCCTCTGTCCGATCCTCTATCCTATCCTATCCTCTATCCTATCCTATCCTCTATCCTATCCTCTCCTCTATCCTATCCTATCCTCTATCCTATCCTATAATCTATCCTCTATCCTATCCTATCCTCTATAATATCTTATCCTCTATCCTATCCTATCCTCTATCCTATCCTATCCTCTATCCTATCCTATCCTCTATCCTATCCTATCCTCTATCCTATCCTATCCTCTATCCTATCCTATCCTATATCCTATCCTATCTTCTATCCTATCCTATATCCTATCCTATCTTCTATCCTATCCTATCCTCAATCCTATCCTATCCTCTATCCTATCCTATCCTCTATCCTATCCTATCCTCAATCCTATCCTATCCCCTATCGTATCCTATCCCCTATCCTATCCTATCCTCTATCCTATCCTATCCTCTATCCTATCCTGTCCTATATCCTATCCTATTGTCTATCCTATACTATCCTCTAACCTATCCTATCCTCTATCCTATCCTACCCTCTATCCTATCGTCTCTTCAATTATATAATATCCTCTATCCTATCCAATCCTCTATCGTATCCTCTATCCTATCCTCTATCCTATCCTATCCTCTGTCCTATCCTATTTTCTATACTATCCTATCCTCTATCCTATCGTACCCTCTATCCTATCCCATCCTGTATCCTATCCTATCCTCTAACCTATCTTATCCTCTATCCTATCCTATCCTCAATCGTATCGTATCCTCTATCCAATCCTATCCTCTATTCTATCCTGTCCTCTATCCTATCCTATCCTATCCTCTATCCTATCCTATCCTCTATCCTATCCAATCCTCTATCCTATCCTATCTTCTATCCTACCCTGTCCTATATCCTATCCTCTTGCCTATCCTATACTATCCTCTAACCTACCCTATCCTCAATCCTATCCTATCCCCTATCCTATCCTATCCTCTAACCTACCCTATCCTCAATCCTATCCTATCCCCTATCCTATCCTATCCCCTATCCTATCCTATCCTCTATCCTATCCTATCCTCTATCCTATCCTGTCCTATATCCTATCCTATTGTCTATCCTATACTATCCTCTAACCTATCCTATCCTCTATCCTCTCCTACCCTCTATCCTATCGTATCCTCTGTCCTATCCTATCCTATCCTCTAACCTATCCAATCCTGTATCCTATCCTATCCACCATCCTATCGTATCCTCTATCCTATCCCATCCTGTATCCTATCCTATCCTCTATCCTAACTTATCCTCTATCCTATCCTATCCTCAATCCTGTCGTATCCTCTATCCGATCCTATCCTCTATCCTATCCTATCCTCTATCCTATCCTGTCCTATATCCTATCCTATTGTCTATCCTATACTATCCTCTAACCTATCCTATCCTCTATCCTATCCTATCCTCTATCATCTATCCTATCCTATCCTCTATCCTATCCTCTATCATCTATCCTATCCTATCCTCTATCCTATCCTATCCTCAATCCTATCCTATCCTCTATTCTATAAAATCCTCTATCCTATCCTGTCCTCTATCGTATAATATCCTCTATTCTATCCTATCCTCTATCCTATCCTATCCTCTATCCTATAATATGCTCTATCCTATCCTATCCTCTATCCTATGATATCTTCTATACTATCCAATTCTCTATTCTGTCCTATCCTGTATCCTATCCTACCCTCTATCCTATAATATCCTCTATCGTATCCTATCCTCTATCCTATCCTATCCTCAATGCTATCCCGTATCCTGTCCAATCCTCTATCCTATCCTGTCCTCTATCCTATCCTATCCTCTATAATATCCAATCCTCTATCCTATCCTCTATCCTATCCTATCCTCTATCCTATCGTATCCTGTATCCTATAATGTCCTCTATCCTATCCTATCCTCTATAATATCCTATCCTCTATCCTATCCTATCCTCAATCCTATCCTATCCCCTATCCTATCCTATCCCCTATCCTATCCTATCCTCTATCCTATCGTAACCTCTGTCCTATCCTATCAACTATCCTATCCTATCCTATTCTCTATCCTATACTATCATCTAACCTATCTTATCCTCTATCCTATCCTATCCTCAATCCTATCCTATCCTCAATCCTATCCTATCCCCTATCCTATCCTATCCTCTATCCTATCGTAACCTCTGTCCTATCCTATCAACTATCCTATCCTATCCTATTCTCTATCCTATACTATCCTCTAACCTATCTTATCCTCTATCCTATCCCATCCTCTATCCTATCCCATCCTGTATCCTATCCAATCCTCTATCCTATCCAATCCTCTATCATATCCAATGCTCTATCCTATCCTCTCTCCTATCATCTACCCTATCGTATCTTCTACTATATAATACCCTCTATCCTATCCTATCCTCTATCCTATCCTATCCTATCCTCTATCCTATCCTATCCTTTATCCTATCCTATCCTCTATCCTATCCTATCCTCTATCCTATCCTATCCTCTATCCTATCCTCTATCCTATCCTATCCTCTATCCGATCCTCTATCCTATCCTGTCCTCTATCCAATCCTATCCTCTATCCTATTCTATCCTCTATCCTATCCTATCCTCAATGCTATCCCGTATCCTGTCCAATCCTCTATCCTATCCTGTCCTCTATCCTATCCTATCCTCTATAATATCCAATCCTCTATCCTATCCTCTATCCTATCCTATCCTCTATCCTATCGTATCCTGTATCCTATAATGTCCTCTATCCTATCCTATCCTCTATAATATCCTATCCTCTATCCTATCCTATCCTCAATCCTATCCTATCCCCTATCCTATCCTATCCCCTATCCTATCCTATCCTCTATCCTATCGTAACCTCTGTCCTATCCTATCAACTATCCTATCCTATCCTATTCTCTATCCTATACTATCATCTAACCTATCTTATCCTCTATCCTATCCCATCCTCAATCCTATCCTATCCTCAATCCTATCCTATCCCCTATCCTATCCTATCCTCTATCCTATCGTAACCTCTGTCCTATCCTATCAACTATCCTATCCTATCCTATTCTCTATCCTATACTATCCTCTAACCTATCCCATCCTCTATCCTATCCCATCCTGTATCCTATCCAATCCTCTATCCTATCCAATCCTCTATCATATCCAATGCTCTATCCTATCCTCTCTCCTATCATCTACCCTATCCTATCTTCTACTATATAATACCCTCTATCCTATCCTATCCTCTATCCTATCCTATCCTATCCTCTATCCTATCCTATCCTTTATCCTATCCTATCCTCTATTCTATCCTATCCTCTATCCTATACTATCCTTTATCCTATCCTATCCTCTATCCTACTCTATACTCTATCCTATCCTATCCTCTATAATATCTTATCCTCTATCCTATCCTATCCTCTATCCTCTATCCTGTCCTATCCTCTATCCTATCCTATCCTCTATCCTATCCTATCCTCTATTCTATCCAATCCTCTATTCTATCATATCCTCTATCCTATCCTGTATCCTATCCTCTATCCTATCCTCTACCCTATCCCATCCTCAATCCTATCCTGTATCGTATCCAATCCTCTATCCTATCCTCTATCCTATCCTCTATCCTATCCTATCCTCTATCCTATAATATCCTCTATTCTATCCAATCCTCTATTCTGACCTATCCTCTATCCTATAATATCCTCTATCCTAACCTATCCTCTATCCTATCCCATCCTCTATCCTATCCAATCCCCTTTCGTATCCTCTATCCTATCCTATCCTCTATCCTATCCTGTCCTCTATACTATCCTATCCTCTATCCTATCCTATCCTCTATCCTATAATATACTCTATCGTATCGCATCCTCTATCCTATCCCATCCTCTATCCTATCCTATCCTCTATCCTAACCTATCCTCTATCCTATCCTATCCTCTATCCTATCCTCTCCTCTATCCTATCCCATCCTCTATCCTATCCTCTATCGTATCCTATCCTCTGTCCTATCGTATCCTCTATCCTATCGTATCATCTATCCTATCCCATCCTCTATGCTATCCTATCCTGAATCTTATCCCAGACTCTATCGTATCCTACTCTCTGTCCTATCCCATCCTCTATGCTATTCTATCCTGAATCCTATCCCAGACTCTATCGTATCCTACCCTCTGTCCTATCCTATTTTCTATTCTATCCTATCCTCCATCCAATCCTATCCTCTATCCTATCCCATCCTCTATCCTATCCTATCGTCTATCCTATCCTATCCTCTATCCTATCCTATCCTGTGTCCTATCCTATCCTCTATACTATCATCTATCCTATCTATCTTATCCTCAATGCAATCCTGTATCAAATCCAATCCTCTATCCTAACCTTTCCTCTATCATAACCTGTCCTCTATCCTATCTTATCCTCTATCCTATCCTATCTTCTATCCTATAATATCCTCTATCCTATCCCATCCTCTATCTTATCCTATCCTCTATCCTATCCTATCCTCAATCCTATCCTGTCCCCTACCGTATCCTATCCTCTATCCTATAATATCCTCTATCCTATCCTATCCTGTACTCTATCCAATCCCCTATCCTATCCTCTATCCTATCCTATCCTGTGTCCTATCCTATCCTCTATACTATCATCTATCCTATCCTCTATCCTATCCTATACTCAATGCAATCCTGTATCAAATCCAATCCTCTATGCTATCATATCCTCTATCCTATCCTAACCTCTATCCTATCCTATCTTCTATCCTAACCTATCCTCTATCCTATAATATCCTCTATTCTATCCTATCCTCTATCCTATCCTATCCTCAATCCTATCCTATCCCCTATCCAATCCTATCCTCTATTCTATCCTATCCTCTATCCTATCCAACCCCCTATCCTATCCTCTATTCTGTCCTGTCCTCTATCCTATCCTACCCTCTATCCTATCCTACCCTCTATCCTATAATATCCTCTATCCTATCCTATCCTCTATCCTACCCAATCCCCTATCATATACTCTATCCTATCCTATCCTCTATCCTATCCTATCTTCTATTATATAATATCCTCTATCCTATCCAACTCTCTATCGTATCCTCTATCCTAACCTCTATCCTATCCTATCCTCAATCCTACCCTATCCCCTACCATATCTGATCCTCTAACCTATCCTATCCTTGATCCTATCCTATCCTCTGTCCTATCCTATTTTCTATACTATCCTATCCTCTATCCTATCCTATCCTCCATCTATCCTATAATATCCTCTATCCTATCCTCTATCCTATCCTATCCTGTATCCTATCCAATCCCCTATCCTATCCACTATCCTATCCTATCCTCAATCCTATCCTATCCTCTACCCTATCCTATCCTCTATCCTATCCTATCCTCAACCCTATACTATCCTCTACCCTATCCTATCCTCTATCCTATCCTGTCCTCTATCCTATTGTATCCTCCATCCTATCCCATCCTCTATCCTATCGTATCGTCTATCCTATAATATCCCCTATCCTATCCATCATCTATCCTATCCTCTATCCTATCCTCTATCCTATCCTCTATCCTATCCTATCCACTATCCTATCCTATCCTGTATCATGTCGTATCCTCTATCCTATCCTATGCTCTATCCTAAACTATCCTCAATCCTATCCTATCCTCTACCCTATCCTATCCTCTATCCTATCCGATCCTCTATCCTATCGTATCCTCTATCCTATCCCATCCGCTATCCTATCCTATCGTCTATCCTATAATATCCTCTATCCTATCCTATCGTCTATCCTATGATATCCTCTATACTATCCAATTCTCTATTCTGTCCTATCCTGTATCCTATCCTCTATCCTATAATATCCTCTATCCTATCCTATCCTCTATCCTAACCTATCTTCTATTATATAATATCCTCTATCCTATCCAATCCTCTATCGTATACACTATCCTACCCTCTATCCTATCCTATCCTCAATCCTACCCTATCCCCTACCCTATCTGATCCTCTAACCTATCCTATCCTCTATCCTATACTATCCTCTAACCTATCCTATCCTCTATCCTCTCCTACCCTCTATCCTATCGTATCCTCTGTCCTATCCTATCCTATCCTCTAACCTATCCAATCCTGTATCCTATCCTATCCACCATCCTATCGTATCCTCTATCCTATCCCATCCTGTATCCTATCCTATCCTCTATCGTAACTTATCCTCTATCCTATCCTATCCTCAATCCTATCGTATCCTCTATCCGATCCTATCCTCTATCCTACCCTATCCTCCATCCTATCCTATCCTGTATCCTGTATCCTCTATCCTATCCTATCCTCTATCCTATCGTATCCTCTATCCTATCCCATCCTGTATCCTATCCTATCCTCTATCTTATCCTATCCTCTATCCTATCCTATCCTCTATCCTATAATATCCTCTATTCTATCCAATCCTCTATCGTATAATATCCTCAATCCTACCCTATCCCCTATCCTATCCTGTCCTCTATCCTATCCTACCTTTTATCCTATCCTATCCTCTATCCTATCCTATCCTCTATCCTATACTATCCTCTATCAGATCCTCTATCCTATACTAGCCTCTACCTTATCCTATCCTCTATCCTATCCTATCCTCTATTCTATCCAATCCTCTATCGTATAATATCCTCTATCCTATCCTATACTCTATCCTATCGTATCCTCTGTCCTATCCTATCCTATCATCTAACCTATCCTCTATCGTATCCTATCCTATCCTCTTTCCTATCGTATCCTCTATCCTATACTATCCTCTACCTTATCCTATCCTCTATCCTATCAAATTACCTATCCTATCCTCGATCCTATCCTCTATTATATCCTATCCTCTATCCTATCCTATTCTCTATCCTATCCTATTATCTATCCTATTCTACCCTCTATCCTATCCTATCCTCTATCCTATCCTATCCTTTATCCTATCCAATCCTCTATCCTATCCTATCCTCTATCCTATACTATCCTCTAACTTATCCTATCCTCTATCCTATCCAATTACCTATCCTATCCTCTATCCTATCCTTTCCTCTATCCTATCCTATCCTCTATCCAATCCTCTACCCTATCCTCTATCCTATCCTCTATCCTATCCTATCCGATCCTCTATCCTATCCTCTATCCTATACTATCCTCTACATTATCCTATCCTCTATCCTATCCAATTACCTATCCTATCCTCTATCCTATCCTATCCTCCATCCTATCCTATCCTCTATCAGATCCCCTATCCTATACTAGCCTCTACCTTATCCTCTCCCCTATCCTATCCTATCATCTATCCTATCCTCTATCCTATCCTATCCTCTATCCTATCCTCTATACCATCCTCTATCCTATCCTATCCTCTATCCGATCCTCTATCCTATCCTATCCTCTATAATATCGTTTACTCTATCATATCCTATCCTCTATCCTATAATATCATCTATCCTATCCTATCCTCTATCCTATCCTCTCCTCTATCCTATCCTATCCTCTATCCTATCCTTTCCTATCCTCTATCCTATCCTATCCTATCCTCTATCCTATCCTATCCTGTATCCTATCCTATCCTATATTCGATCCTATCCTCTATCCTATACTATCCTCTATCCTATCCTATCCTCTATCCTATCCTATCCTCTATCCGATCCTCTATCCAATCCTATCCTTTATCCTATCCTATCCTCTATCCTACTCTATCCTCTATCCTATCCTATCCTCTATCCTATCCTATCCTCTGTCCGATCCTCTATCCTATCCTATCCTCTATCCTATCCTATCCTTTATCCTATCCTATCCTCCATCCTATCCTATACTCTATCCTATACTATCCTCTACCTTATCCTATCCTCTATCCTATCCAATTACCTATCCTATCCTCTATCCTATCCTTTCCTCTATCCTATCCTATCCTATCCTCTATCCTATCCTATCCTGTATCCTATCCTATCCTCTATTCTATCCTATCCTCTATCCTATACTATCCTCTATCCTATCCTATCCTCTATCCTATCCTATCCTCTATCCGATCCTCTATCCAATCCTATCCTTTATCCTATCCTATCCTCTATCCTACTCTATCCTCTATCCTATCCTATCCTCTATCCTATCCTATCCTCTGTCCGATCCTCTATCCTATCCTATCCTCTATCCTCTATCCTATCCTATCCTTTATCCTATCCTATCCTCTATCCTATCCTATCCTCTATCCTATTCTATCCTCTACCTTATCCTATCCTCTATCCTATCCAATTACCTATCCTATCCTCTATCCTATCCTTTCCTCTATCCTATCCTATCCTCTATCCGATCCTCTATCCTATCCTATCCTCTATAATATCGATTACTCTATCATATCATATCCTCTATCCTATAATATCATCTATCCTATTCTATCCTCTATACTATCCTATCCTCTATCCTATCCTATCCTCTATCCTATCCTCTCCTCTATCCTATCCTATCCTCTATCCTATCCTATAATCTATCCTCTATCCTATCCTACCCTCTTTCCTATACTATCATCTATCCTATCCTATCTTCTATCCTATCGTTTCCTCTATCCTATCCTATCCTCTATCCGATCCTCTGTCCTATCCTATCCTCTATCCTATCCTCTATCCTATCCTATCCTATCCTCTATCCTATCCTATCCTATCCTCTATCCTATCCTATCCTATCCTCTATCCTATCCTATCCTTTATCCTATCCTATCCTCTATTCTATCCTATCCTCTATCCTATACTATCCTTTATCCTATCCTATCCTCTATCCTACTCTATACTCTATCCTATCCTATCCTCTATCCTATCCTATCCTCTATCCGATCCTCTATCCTATCCTATCCTCTATCCTATCCCATCATCTATCCTATCGTATCCTCTGTCCTACCCTATCCTCTTTCCTATCCTATACTATTCTCTATTTTATACTATCCTCTAACCTATCCTATCCTCTATCCTATCCTATCCTGTATCCTGTATCCTCTATCCTATCCTATCCTCAATCCTGTCGTATCCTCTATCCTATCCTGTCGTCTATCCTATAACATCCTCTATCCTATCCAATCCTCTATTCTATCCTCTATCCTATGCTCTATCCTATCCTATCCTCTATCCTGTAATATTATCTATTCTATCCCATCCTCTATCGTATAATATCCTCTATCCTATCCTATACTCTATCCTATCGTATCCTCTGTCCTAACCTATCCTCTATCCTATCCTATCCTCTATCCTATCCTATCCTCAATCTTACCCTATCCCCTATCCTATCCGATCCTCGATCCTATCCCATCCTCTATCCTATTCTACCCTCTATCCTATCCTATCCTCTATCTCATCCTATCCTCTATCCTATCCTATCATCTATCTTATCCTATCCTCTGTCCTATCCTATCCTCTATGCTATCCTATCCTCAATCCTATCGTATCCTCTATCCTATCCTATCGTCCATCCTATCCTATCGTCAATCCTATCCTATCGTCTATAGTATCCTATCGTCTATCCTATAATATCTTCTATCCTAACCAATCCTCCATTCTATCCTCTATCCTATGCTCTATCCTATCCTATCCTCTATCCTATAATATCCTCTATTCTATCCAATCCTCTATTGCATAATATCCTCAATCCTACCCTATACCCTATCCTATCCTATCCTCTATCCTATCCTATTCTCTATCCTATCCTATCCTCTATCTTATCCTATCCTCTGTCCTATCCTATCCTCTATGATATCCTATCCTCAATCCTATCGTATCCTCTATCCTATCCTATCGTCTACCCTATCGTATCGTCTATCCTATCCTATCGTCTATCCTATCCTATCGTCTATCCTATCCTATCTTCAATTATATAATATCCTCTATCCTATCCAATCCTCTATCGTATCCTCTATCCTATCCTCTATCCTATCCTATCCTCTGTCCTATCCTATTTTCTATACTATCCTATCCTCTATCCTATCCCATCCTGTATCCTATCCTATCCTCTATCCTATCCTATCCTATATCCTATAATATCTTCTATCCTATCCTATCCTCTATCCTATCCTCTATCCTATCGTGTCCTCTATCCTATCCTATTCTCTATCGTATCCTCTACCCTATCCTATCCTCTATCTTATCCTATCCTCTATCCTATCCTCTATACTATTCTGTCCTCTATCCTATCCTATCCTCTATCCTATCCTATCTTCAATTATATAATATCCTCTATCCTATCCAATCCTCTATCGTATCCTCTATCCTATCCTCTATCCTATCCTATCCTCTGTCCTATCCTATTTTCTATACTATCCTCTCCTCTATCCTATCCTGTCCTCTATCCTATCATGTCCTCTATCCTATCCTTTCCTCTATCCTATCCTATCCTCTGTCCTATCCTATTTTCAATACTATCCTATTCTCTATCCTATCCTGTCCTCTACCCTATCCTGTCCTCTATCCTATCCTATCCTCTATCCTATCCTATCCTCTATCCTATCCTATCCTCTATCCTATCCTATCCTCTATCCTATCCTATCCTCTATCCTATCCTCTATACTATTCTGTCCTCTATCCTATCCTATCCTCTATCCTATCCTATCTTCAATTATATAATATCCTCTATCCTATCCAATCCTCTATCGTATCCTCTATCCTATCCTCTATCCTATCCTATCCTCTGTCCTATCCTATTCTCTATCCTATCCTGTCCTCTACCCTATCCGGTCCTCTATCCTATCCTATCCTCTATCCTATCCTATCCTCTATCCTATCCTATCCTCTATCCTATCCTGTCCTCTATCCTATCCTATAGTCTATCCTATACTATCCTCTATCCTACCCTGTCCTCTATCCTATCCTATACTCTATCCTATACTATCCTCTATCCTATCCTGTCCTCTATCCTATCCTGTCCTCTATCGTATCCTATCCTCTATCCTATCCTATCTTCAATTATATAATATCCTCTATCCTATCCAATCCTCTATCGTATCCTCTATCCTATCCTCTATCCTATCCTATCCTCTGTCCTATCCTATTTTCTATACTATCCTATCCTCTATCCTATCGTACCCTCTATCCTATCCCATCCTGTATCCTATCCTATCCTCTAACCTATCTTATCCTCTATCCTATCCTATCCTCAATCGTATCGTATCCTCTATCCGATCCTATCCTCTATTCTATCCTGTCCTCTATCCTATCCTATCCTGTATCCTGTATCCTCTATCCTATCCTATCCTCTATCCTATCCTATCCTCTATCCTATCCAATCCTCTATCCTATCCTATCTTCTATCCTACCCTGCCCTATATCCTATCCTCTTGCCTATCCTATACTATCCTCTAACCTACCCTATCCTCAATCCTATCCTATCCCCTATCCTATCCTATCATCTAACCTACCCTATCCTCAATCCTATCCTATCCCCTATCCTATCCTATCCCCTATCCTATCCTATCCTCTATCCTATCCTATCCTCTATCCTATCCTGTCCTATATCCTATTCTATTGTCTATCCTATACTATCCTCTAACCTATCCTATCCTTTATCCTATCCTATCCTCTATCCTATACTATCCTATCCTCTATCCTATCCTATACTGTATCCTATCCTATCCTCTATTCTATCCTATCCTCTATCCTATACTATCCTCTATCCTATCCTATCCTCTATCCTATCCTATCCTCTATCCGATCCTCTATCCAATCCTATCCTTTATCCTATCCTATCCTCTATCCGACTCCATCCTCTATCCTATCCTATCCTCTATCCTATCCTATCCTCTGTCCGATCCTCTATCCTATCCTATCCTCTATCCTATCCTATCCTCTATCCTATCCTCTCCTCTATCCTATCCTATCCTCTATCCTATCCTATAATCTATCCTCTATCCTATCCTATCCTCTATAATATCTTATCCTCTATCCTATCCTATCCTCTATCCTATCCTATCCTCTATCCTATCCTATCCTCTATCCTATCCTATCCTCTATCCTATCCTATCCTCTATCCTATCCTATCCTATATCCTATCCTATCTTCTATCCTATCCTATATCCTATCCTATCTTCTATCCTATCCTATCCTCAATCCTATCCTATCCTCTATCCTATCCTATCCTCTATCCTATCCTATCCTCAATCCTATCCTATCCCCTATCGTATCCTATCCCCTATCCTATCCTATCCTCTATCCTATCCTATCCTCTATCCTATCCTGTCCTATATCCTATCCTATTGTCTATCCTATACTATCCTCTAACCTATCCTATCCTCTATCCTATCCTACCCTCTATCCTATCGTCTCTTCAATTATATAATATCCTCTATCCTATCCAATCCTCTATCGTATCCTCTATCCTATCCTCTATCCTATCCTATCCTCTGTCCTATCCTATTTTCTATACTATCCTATCCTCTATCCTATCGTACCCTCTATCCTATCCCATCCTGTATCCTATCCTATCCTCTAACCTATCTTATCCTCTATCCTATCCTATCCTCAATCGTATCGTATCCTCTATCCGATCCTATCCTCTATTCTATCCTGTCCTCTATCCTATCCTATCCTATCCTCTATCCTATCCTATCCTCTATCCTATCCAATCCTCTATCCTATCCTATCTTCTATCCTACCCTGTCCTATATCCTATCCTCTTGCCTATCCTATACTATCCTCTAACCTACCCTATCCTCAATCCTATCCTATCCCCTATCCTATCCTATCCTCTAACCTACCCTATCCTCAATCCTATCCTATCCCCTATCCTATCCTATCCCCTATCCTATCCTATCCTCTATCCTATCCTATCCTCTATCCTATCCTGTCCTATATCCTATCCTATTGTCTATCCTATACTATCCTCTAACCTATCCTATCCTCTATCCTCTCCTACCCTCTATCCTATCGTATCCTCTGTCCTATCCTATCCTATCCTCTAACCTATCCAATCCTGTATCCTATCCTATCCACCATCCTATCGTATCCTCTATCCTATCCCATCCTGTATCCTATCCTATCCTCTATCCTAACTTATCCTCTATCCTATCCTATCCTCAATCCTGTCGTATCCTCTATCCGATCCTATCCTCTATCCTATCCTATCCTCTATCCTATCCTGTCCTATATCCTATCCTATTGTCTATCCTATACTATCCTCTAACCTATCCTATCCTCTATCCTATCCTATCCTCTATCATCTATCCTATCCTATCCTCTATCCTATCCTCTATCATCTATCCTATCCTATCCTCTATCCTATCCTATCCTCAATCCTATCCTATCCTCTATTCTATAAAATCCTCTATCCTATCCTGTCCTCTATCGTATAATATCCTCTATTCTATCCTATCCTCTATCCTATCCTATCCTCTATCCTATAATATGCTCTATCCTATCCTATCCTCTATCCTATGATATCTTCTATACTATCCAATTCTCTATTCTGTCCTATCCTGTATCCTATCCTACCCTCTATCCTATAATATCCTCTATCGTATCCTATCCTCTATCCTATCCTATCCTCAATGCTATCCCGTATCCTGTCCAATCCTCTATCCTATCCTGTCCTCTATCCTATCCTATCCTCTATAATATCCAATCCTCTATCCTATCCTCTATCCTATCCTATCCTCTATCCTATCGTATCCTGTATCCTATAATGTCCTCTATCCTATCCTATCCTCTATAATATCCTATCCTCTATCCTATCCTATCCTCAATCCTATCCTATCCCCTATCCTATCCTATCCCCTATCCTATCCTATCCTCTATCCTATCGTAACCTCTGTCCTATCCTATCAACTATCCTATCCTATCCTATTCTCTATCCTATACTATCATCTAACCTATCTTATCCTCTATCCTATCCTATCCTCAATCCTATCCTATCCTCAATCCTATCCTATCCCCTATCCTATCCTATCCTCTATCCTATCGTAACCTCTGTCCTATCCTATCAACTATCCTATCCTATCCTATTCTCTATCCTATACTATCCTCTAACCTATCTTATCCTCTATCCTATCCCATCCTCTATCCTATCCCATCCTGTATCCTATCCAATCCTCTATCCTATCCAATCCTCTATCATATCCAATGCTCTATCCTATCCTCTCTCCTATCATCTACCCTATCCTATCTTCTACTATATAATACCCTCTATCCTATCCTATCCTCTATCCTATCCTATCCTATCCTCTATCCTATCCTATCCTTTATCCTATCCTATCCTCTATCCTATCCTATCCTCTATCCTATCCTATCCTCTATCCTATCCTCTATCCTATCCTATCCTCTATCCGATCCTCTATCCTATCCTGTCCTCTATCCAATCCTATCCTCTATCCTATTCTATCCTCTATCCTATCCTATCCTCAATGCTATCCCGTATCCTGTCCAATCCTCTATCCTATCCTGTCCTCTATCCTATCCTATCCTCTATAATATCCAATCCTCTATCCTATCCTCTATCCTATCCTATCCTCTATCCTATCGTATCCTGTATCCTATAATGTCCTCTATCCTATCCTATCCTCTATAATATCCTATCCTCTATCCTATCCTATCCTCAATCCTATCCTATCCCCTATCCTATCCTATCCCCTATCCTATCCTATCCTCTATCCTATCGTAACCTCTGTCCTATCCTATCAACTATCCTATCCTATCCTATTCTCTATCCTATACTATCATCTAACCTATCTTATCCTCTATCCTATCCCATCCTCAATCCTATCCTATCCTCAATCCTATCCTATCCCCTATCCTATCCTATCCTCTATCCTATCGTAACCTCTGTCCTATCCTATCAACTATCCTATCCTATCCTATTCTCTATCCTATACTATCCTCTAACCTATCCCATCCTCTATCCTATCCCATCCTGTATCCTATCCAATCCTCTATCCTATCCAATCCTCTATCATATCCAATGCTCTATCCTATCCTCTCTCCTATCATCTACCCTATCCTATCTTCTACTATATAATACCCTCTATCCTATCCTATCCTCTATCCTATCCTATCCTATCCTCTATCCTATCCTATCCTTTATCCTATCCTATCCTCTATTCTATCCTATCCTCTATAATATCTTATCCTCTATCCTATCCTATCCTCTATCCTCTATCCTGTCCTATCCTCTATCCTATCCTATCCTCTATCCTATCCTATCCTCTATTCTATCCAATCCTCTATTCTATAATATCCTCTATCCTATCCTGTATCCTATCCTCTATCCTATCCTCTACCCTATCCCATCCTCAATCCTATCCTGTATCGTATCCAATCCTCTATCCTATCCTCTATCCTATCCTCTATCCTATCCTATCCTCTATCCTATAATATCCTCTATTCTATCCAATCCTCTATTCTGACCTATCCTCTATCCTATAATATCCTCTATCCTAACCTATCCTCTATCCTATCCCATCCTCTATCCTATCCAATCCCCTTTCGTATCCTCTATCCTATCCTATCCTCTATCCTATCCTGTCCTCTATACTATCCTATCCTCTATCCTATCCTATCCTCTATCCTATAATATACTCTATCGTATCGCATCCTCTATCCTATCCCATCCTCTATCCTATCCTATCCTCTATCCTAACCTATCCTCTATCCTATCCTATCCTCTATCCTATCCTCTCCTCTATCCTATCCCATCCTCTATCCTATCCTCTATCGTATCCTATCCTCTGTCCTATCGTATCCTCTATCCTATCGTATCATCTATCCTATCCCATCCTCTATGCTATCCTATCCTGAATCTTATCCCAGACTCTATCGTATCCTACTCTCTGTCCTATCCCATCCTCTATGCTATTCTATCCTGAATCCTATCCCAGACTCTATCGTATCCTACCCTCTGTCCTATCCTATTTTCTATTCTATCCTATCCTCCATCCAATCCTATCCTCTATCCTATCCCATCCTCTATACTATCCTATCGTCTATCCTATCCTATCCTCTATCCTATCCTATCCTGTGTCCTATCCTATCCTCTATACTATCATCTATCCTATCTATCTTATCCTCAATGCAATCCTGTATCAAATCCAATCCTCTATCCTAACCTTTCCTCTATCATAACCTGTCCTCTATCCTATCTTATCCTCTATCCTATCCTATCTTCTATCCTATAATATCCTCTATCCTATCCCATCCTCTATCTTATCCTATCCTCTATCCTATCCTATCCTCAATCCTATCCTGTCCCCTACCGTATCCTATCCTCTATCCTATAATATCCTCTATCCTATCCTATCCTGTACCCTATCCAATCCCCTATCCTATCCTCTATCCTATCCTATCCTGTGTCCTATCCTATCCTCTATACTATCATCTATCCTATCCTCTATCCTATCCTATACTCAATGCAATCCTGTATCAAATCCAATCCTCTATGCTATCATATCCTCTATCCTATCCTATCCTCTATCCTATCCTATCTTCTATCCTAACCTATCCTCTATCCTATAATATCCTCTATTCTATCCTATCCTCTATCCTATCCTATCCTCAATCCTATCCTATCCCCTATCCAATCCTATCCTCTATTCTATCCTATCCTCTATCCTATCCAACCCCCCATCCTATCCTCTATTCTGTCCTGTCCTCTATCCTATCCTACCCTCTATCCTATCCTACCCTCTATCCTATAATATCCTCTATCCTATCCTATCCTCTATCCTACCCAATCCCCTATCATATACTCTATCCTATCCTATCCTCTATCCTATCCTATCTTCTATTATATAATATCCTCTATCCTATCCAACTCTCTATCGTATCCTCTATCCTAACCTCTATCCTATCCTATCCTCAATCCTACCCTATCCCCTACCATATCTGATCCTCTAACCTATCCTATCCTTGATCCTATCCTATCCTCTGTCCTATCCTATTTTCTATACTATCCTATCCTCTATCCTATCCTATCCTCCATCTATCCTATAATATCCTCTATCCTATCCTCTATCCTATCCTATCCTGTATCCTATCCAATCCCCTATCCTATCCACTATCCTATCCTATCCTCAATCCTATCCTATCCTCTACCCTATCCTATCCTCTATCCTATCCTATCCTCAACCCTATACTATCCTCTACCCTATCCTATCCTCTATCCTATCCTGTCCTCTATCCTATTGTATCCTCCATCCTATCCCATCCTCTATCCTATCGTATCGTCTATCCTATAATATCCCCTATCCTATCCATCATCTATCCTATCCTCTATCCTATCCTCTATCCTATCCTCTATCCTATCCTATCCTCTATCCTATCCTATCCTGTATCATGTCGTATCCTCTATCCTATCCTATGCTCTATCCTAAAGTATCCTCAATCCTATCCTATCCTCTACCCTATCCTATCCTCTATCCTATCCGATCCTCTATCCTATCGTATCCTCTATCCTATCCCATCCGCTATCCTATCCTATCGTCTATCCTATAATATCCTCTATCCTATCCTATCGTCTATCCTATGATATCCTCTATACTATCCAATTCTCTATTCTGTCCTATCCTGTATCCTATCCTCTATCCTATAATATCCTCTATCCTATCCTATCCTCTATCCTAACCTATCTTCTATTATATAATATCCTCTATCCTATCCAATCCTCTATCGTATACACTATCCTACCCTCTATCCTATCCTATCCTCAATCCTACCCTATCCCCTACCCTATCTGATCCTCTAACCTATCCTATCCTCTATCCTATACTATCCTCTAACCTATCCTATCCTCTATCCTCTCCTACCCTCTATCCTATCGTATCCTCTGTCCTATCCTATCCTATCCTCTAACCTATCCAATCCTGTATCCTATCCTATCCACCATCCTATCGTATCCTCTATCCTATCCCATCCTGTATCCTATCCTATCCTCTATCGTAACTTATCCTCTATCCTATCCTATCCTCAATCCTATCGTATCCTCTATCCGATCCTATCCTCTATCCTACCCTATCCTCCATCCTATCCTATCCTGTATCCTGTATCCTCTATCCTATCCTATCCTCTATCCTATCGTATCCTCTATCCTATCCCATCCTGTATCCTATCCTATCCTCTATCTTATCCTATCCTCTATCCTATCCTATCCTCTATCCTATAATATCCTCTATTCTATCCAATCCTCTATCGTATAATATCCTCAATCCTACCCTATCCCCTATCCTATCCTGTCCTCTATCCTATCCTACCTTTTATCCTATCCTATCCTCTATCCTATCCTATCCTCTATCCTATACTATCCTCTATCAGATCCTCTATCCTATACTAACCTCTACCTTATCCTATCCTCTATCCTATCCTATCCTCTATTCTATCCAATCCTCTATCGTATAATATCCTCTATCCTATCCTATACTCTATCCTATCGTATCCTCTGTCCTATCCTATCCTATCATCTAACCTATCCTCTATCGTATCCTATCCTATCCTCTTTCCTATCGTATCCTCTATCCTATCCTATCCTCTATCCTATCCTCTATCCTATCCTCTATCCTATACTATCCTCTACCTTATCCTATCCTCTATCCTATCAAATTACCTATCCTATCCTCGATCCTATCCTCTATTATATCCTATCCTCTATCCTATCCTATTCTCTATCCTATCCTATTATCTATCCTATTCTACCCTCTATCCTATCCTATCCTCTATCCTATCCTATCCTTTATACTATCCAATCCTCTATCCTATCCTATCCTCTATCCTATACTATCCTCTAACTTATCCTATCCTCTATCCTATCCAATTACCTATCCTATCCTCTATCCTATCCTTTCCTCTATCCTATCCTATCCTCTATCCGATCCTCTACCCTATCCTCTATCCTATCCTCTATCCTATCCTATCCGATCCTCTATCCTATCCTCTATCCTATACTATCCTCTACATTATCCTATCCTCTATCCTATCCAATTACCTATCCTATCCTCTATCCTATCCTATCCTCCATCCTATCCTATCCTCTATCAGATCCCCTATCCTATACTAGCCTCTACCTTATCCTCTCCCCTATCCTATCCTATCATCTATCCTATCCTCTATCCTATCCTATCCTCTATCCTATCCTCTATACCATCCTCTATCCTATCCTATCCTCTATCCGATCCTCTATCCTATCCTATCCTCTATAATATCGTTTACTCTATCATATCCTATCCTCTATCCTTTAATATCATCTATCCTATCCTATCCTCTATCCTATCCTCTCCTCTATCCTATCCTATCCTCTATCCTATCCTTTCCTATCCTCTATCCTATCCTATCCTATCCTCTATCCTATCCTATCCTGTATCCTATCCTATCCTATATTCGATCCTATCCTCTATCCTATACTATCCTCTATCCTATCCTATCCTCTATCCTATCCTATCCTCTATCCGATCCTCTATCCAATCCTATCCTTTATCCTATCCTATCCTCTATCCTACTCTATCCTCTATCCTATCCTATCCTCTATCCTATCCTATCCTCTGTCCGATCCTCTATCCTATCCTATCCTCTATCCTATCCTATCCTTTATCCTATCCTATCCTCCATCCTATCCTATACTCTATCCTATACTATCCTCTACCTTATCCTATCCTCTATCCTATCCAATTACCTATCTTATCCTCTATCCTATCCTTTCCTCTATCCTATCCTATCCTATCCTGTATCCTATCCTATCCTCTATTCTATCCTATCCTCTATCCTATACTATCCTCTATCCTATCCTATCCTCTATCCCATCCTATCCTCTATCCGATCCTCTATCCAATCCTATCCTTTATCCTATCCTATCCTCTATCCTACTCTATCCTCTATCCTATCCTATCCTCTATCCTATCCTATCCTCTATCCTATCCTCTATACCATCCTCTATCCTATCCTATCCTCTATAATATCGTTTACTCTATCATATCCTATCCTCTATCCTATAATATCATCTATCCTATCCTATCCTCTATCCTATCCTCTCCTCTATCCTATCCTATCCTCTATCCTATCCTATCCTCTATCCTATCCTATCCTCTATCCTATCCTCTATCCTATCCTATCCTATCCTCTACCCTATCCTATCCTATCCTCTATCCTATCCTATCCTGTATCCTATCCTATCCTCTATTCTATCCTATCCTCTATCCTATACTATCCTCTATCCTATCCTATCCTCTATCCCATCCTATCCTCTATCCGATCCTCTATCCAATCCTATCCTTTATCCTATCCTATCCTCTATCCTACTCTATCCTCTATCCTATCCTATCCTCTATCCTATCCTATCCTCTGTCCGAACCTCTATCCTATCCTATCCTCTATCCTATCCTCTATCCTATCCTATCCTATCCTCTACCCTATCCTATCCTATCCTCTATCCTATCCTATCCTGTATCCTATCCTATCCTCTATTCTATCCTATCCTCTATCCTATACTATCCTCTATCCTATCCTATCCTCTATCCCATCCTATCCTCTATCCGATCCTCTATCCAATCCTATCCTTTATCCTATCCTATCCTCTATCCTACTCTATCCTCTATCCTATCCTATCCTCTATCCTATCCTATCCTCTGTCCGATCCTCTATCCTATCCTATCCTCTATCCTATCCTATCCTTTATCCTATCCTATCCTCTATCCTATCCTATCCTCTATCCTATACTATCCTCTACCTTATCGAATCCTCTATCCTATCCAATTACCTATCCTATCCTCTATCCTATCCTTTCCTCTATCCTATCCTATCCTCTATCCGATCCTCTATCCTATCCTCTATCCTATCCTATCCTATCCTCTATCCTATCCTATCCGTTATCCTATCCTATCCTCTATTCTATCCTATCCTCTATCCTATACTATCCTCTATCCTATCCTATCCTCTACCTTATCGTATACTCTATCCTGTCCAATTACCTATCCTATCCTATATCCTATCCTCTATCCTATCCTATCCTCTATCCTATACTACCCTCTATCCTATCCTATCCTCTATCCTATTCTATCCTCTATCCGATCCTCTATCCAAACCTATCCTTTATCCTATCCTATCCTCTATCCTACTCTATCCTCTATCCTATCCTATCCTCTATCCTATCCTATCTTCTATCCGATCCTCTATCCTATCCTATCCTCTATCCGATCCTCTATCCTATCCTATCCTCTATCATATCCTATCCTCTATCCTATCCTATCCTCTATCCTATCCTATCCTCTATCCGATCCTCTATCCTATCCTATCCTCTATCCTATCCTATCCTCTATCCTATCCTCTATCCTATCCTCTATCCTATCCTCTATCCTATCCTATCCTATCCTCTATCCTATCCTATCCTATCCTCTATCCTATCCTATCCTTTATCCTATCCTATCCTCTATTCTATCCTATCCTCTATCCTATACTACCCTCTATCCTATCCTATCCTCTATCCTATCCTATCCTCTATCCCATCCTATCCTCTATCATTTCCTATCCTGTATCCTATCCTATCCTCTATCCTATTATATCCTCTATCCTATCCTATCCTCTACCTTATCCTATACTCTATCCTATCCAATTACCTATCCTATCCTCTATCCTATCCTATCCTCTATCCTATCCTCTCCTCTATCCTATCCTCTATACCATCCTCTATCCTATCCTATCCTCTATCCGATCGTCTAACCTATCCTATCCTCTATAATATCGTTTACTCTATCATATCCTATCATCTATCCTATAATATCATGTATCCTATTCTATCCTCTGTACTATCCTATCCTCTATCCTATCCTATCTTCTATCCTATCCTCTCCTCTATCCTATCCTATCCTCTATCCTATCCTATACTCTATCCTCTATCCTATCCTACCCTCTTTCCTATCCTATCATCTATCCTATCCTATCCTCTATCCTATCCTATCCTCTATCCTATCCTCTATCCTATCCTATCCTCTGTCCGATCCTCTATCCTATCCTATCCTCTATCCTATCCTATCCTTTATCCTATCCTATCCTCTATCCTATCCTATCCTCTATCCTATACTATCCTCTACCTTATCGAATCCTCTATCCTATCCAATTACCTATCCTATCCTCTATCCTATCCTTTCCTCTATCCTATCCTATCCTCTATCCGATCCTCTATCCTATCCTCTATCCTATCCTATCCTCTATCCTATCCTATCCTATCCTCTATCCTATCCTATCCGTTATCCTATCCTATCCTCTATTCTATCCTATCCTCTATCCTATACTATCCTCTATCCTATCCTATCCTCTACCTTATCGTATACTCTATCCTGTCCAATTACCTATCCTATCCTATATCCTATCCTCTATCCTATCCTATCCTCTATCCTATACTACCCTCTATCCTATCCTATCCTCTATCCTATTCTATCCTCTATCCGATCCTCTATCCAAACCTATCCATTATCCTATCCTATCCTCTATCCTACTCTATCCTCTATCCTATCCTATCCTCTATCCTATCCTATCTTCTATCCGATCCTCTATCCTATCCTATCCTCTATCCGATCCTCTATCCTATCCTATCCTCTATCATATCCTATCCTCTATCCTATCCTATCCTCTATCCTATCCTATCCTCTATCCGATCCTCTATCCTATACTATCCTCTATCCTATCCTATCCTCTATCCTATCCTCTATCCTATCCTCTATCCTATCCTATCCTATCCTCTATCCTATCCTATCCTATCCTATCCTATCCTATCCTCTATCCTATCCTATCCTCTTTCCTATCCTATCCTCTATCCTATGATATCCTCTATCCTATTATATCCTCTATCCTATCCTATCCTCTACCTTATCGTATACTCTATCCTATCCAATTACCTATCCTATCCTCTATCCTATCCTCTATCCTATCCTATCCTCTATCCTATCCTATCCTCTATCCTATCCTATCCTTTATCCTATCCTATCCTCTATTCTATCCTATCCTCTATCCTATACTATCCTCTATCCTATCGTATCCTCTATCCTATTCTATCCTCTATCCGATCCTCTATCCAATCCTATCCTCTATCCTATCCTATCCTCTATCCTACTCTATCCTCTATCCTATCCTATCATCTATCCTATCCTATCCTCTATCCTATTATATCCTCTATCCTATCCTATCCTCTACCTTATTCTATACTCTATCCTATCCAATTACCTATCCTATCCTCTATCCTATCCTCTATCCTATCCTATCCTCTATCCTATCCTAACCTCTATCCTATCCTATCCTCTATCCTATCCTATCCTTTATCATATCCTATCCTCTATCCTATCCTATCCTCTATCCTATACTAGCCTCTACCTTATCCTCTCCCCTATCCTATCCAATTACCTATCCGATCCTCTATCCTATCCTATCCTCTATCCGATCGTATCCTCTATCAGATCCTCTATCCTATCCTATCATCTATCCTATCCTCTATCGTATCCTATCCTATCCTCTTTCCTGTCCTATCCTCTATCCTATCCTATCCTCTATCCTATCCTCTATACCATCCTCTATCCTATCCTATCCTCTATAATATCGTTTACTCTATCATATCCTATCCTCTATCCTATAATATCATCTATCCTATCCTATCCTCTATCCTATCCTCTCCTCTATCCTATCCTATCCTCTATCCTATCCTCTATCCCATCCTATCCTCTATCCGATCCTCTATCCAATCCTATCCTTTATCCTATCCTATCCTTTATCCTATCCTATCCTCTATCCTATCCTATCATCTATCCGATCGTATCCTCTATCAGATCCTCTATCCTATCCTATCATCTATCCTATCCTCTATCGTATCCTATCCTATCCTCTATCGTATCCTATCCTCTATCCTATCCTCTATCCTATCCTATCCTATCCTCTACCCTATCCTATCCTATCCTCTATCCTATCCTATCCTGTATCCTATCCTATCCTCTATTCTATCCTATCCTCTATCCTATACTATCCTCTATCCTATCCTATCCTCTATCCCATCCTATCCTCTATCCGATCCTCTATCCAATCCTATCCTTTATCCTATCCTATCCTCTATCCTACTCTATCCTCTATCCTATCCTATCCTCTATCCTATCCTCTATCCTATCCTATCCTCTGTCCGATCCTCTATCCTATCCTATCCTCTATCCTATCCTATCCTTTATCCTATCCTATCCTCTATCCTATCCTATCCTCTATCCTATACTATCCTCTACCTTATCGAATCCTCTATCCTATCCAATTACCTATCCTATCCTCTATCCTATCCTTTCCTCTATCCTATCCTATCCTCTATCCGATCCTCTATCCTATCCTCTATCCTATCCTATCCTCTATCCTATCCTATCCTATCCTCTATCCTATCCTATCCGTTATCCTATCCTATCCTCTATTCTATCCTATCCTCTATCCTATACTATCCTCTATCCTATCCTATCCTCTACCTTATCGTATACTCTATCCTGTCCAATTACCTATCCTATCCTATATCCTATCCTCTATCCTATCCTATCCTCTATCCTATACTACCCTCTATCCTATCCTATCCTCTATCCTATTCTATCCTCTATCCGATCCTCTATCCAAACCTATCCATTAACCTATCCTATCCTCTATCCTACTCTATCCTCTATCCTATCCTATCCTCTATCCTATCCTATCTTCTATCCGATCCTCTATCCTATCCTATCCTCTATCCGATCCTCTATCCTATCCTATCCTCTATCATATCCTATCCTCTATCCTATCCTATCCTCTATCCTATCCTATCCTCTATCCGATCCTCTATCCTATACTATCCTCTATCCTATCCTATCCTCTATCCTATCCTCTATCCTATCCTCTATCCTATCCTCTATCCTATCCTATCCTATCCTCTATCCTATCCTATCCTATCCTATCCTATCCTATCCTCTATCCTATCCTATCCGTTATCCTATCCTATCCTCTATTCTATCCTATCCTCTATCCTATACTATCCTCTATCCTATCCTATCCTCTACCTTATCGTATACTCTATCCTGTCCAATTACCTATCCTATCCTATATCCTATCCTCTATCCTATCCTATCCTCTATCCTATACTACCCTCTATCCTATCCTATCCTCTATCCTATTCTATCCTCTATCCGATCCTCTATCCAAACCTATCCATTATCCTATCCTATCCTCTATCCTACTCTATCCTCTATCCTATCCTATCCTCTATCCTATCCTATCTTCTATCCGATCCTCTATCCTATCCTATCCTCTATCCGATCCTCTATCCTATCCTATCCTCTATCATATCCTATCCTCTATCCTATCCTATCCTCTATCCTATCCTATCCTCTATCCGATCCTCTATCCTATACTATCCTCTATCCTATCCTATCCTATCCTCTATCCTATCCTCTATCCTATCCTCTATCCTATCCTCTATCCTATCCTCTATCCTATCCTATCCTATCCTCTATCCTATCCTATCCTATCCTATCCTATCCTATCCTCTATCCTATCCTATCCGTTATCCTATCCTATCCTCTATTCTATCCTATCCTCTATCCTATACTATCCTCTATCCTATCCTATCCTCTATCCTATCCTATCCTCTATCCGATCCTCTATCCAATCCTATCCTTTATCCTATCCTATCCTCTATCCGACTCTATCCTCTATCCTATCCTATACTCTATCCTATCCTATCCTCTGTCCGATCCTCTATCCTATCCTATCCTCTATCCTATCCTATCCTCTATCCTATCCTCTCCTCTATCCTATCCTATCCTCTATCCTATCCTATAATCTATCCTCTATCCTATCCTACCCTCTTTCCTATCCTATCATCTATCCTATCCTATCTTCTATCCTATCGTTTCCTCTATCCTATCCTATCCTCTATCCTATCCTATCCTCTATCCGATCCTCTGTCCTATCCTATCCTCTATCCTATCCTCTATCCTATCTTATCCTATCCTCTATCCTATCCTATCCTATCCTCTATCCTATCCTATCCTATCCTCTATCCTATCCTATCCTTTATCCTATCCTATCTTCTATTCTATCCTATCCTCTATCCTATACTATCCTCTATCCTATCCTATCCTCTATCCTATTCTATCCTCTATCCGATCCTCTATCCAATCCTATCCTTTATCCTATCCTATCCTCTATCCTACTCTATACTCTATCCTATCCTATCCTCTATCCTATCCTATCCTCTATCCGATCCTCTATCCTATCCTATCCTCTATCCGATCCTCTATCCTATCCTATCCTCTATCCTATCCTATCCTCTATCCTATCCTATCCTCTATCCTATCCTATCCTTTATCCTATCCTATAATCTATCCTATCCCATCCTCTATCCTATACTATCGTCTACCTTATCCTATCCTCTATCCTATCCAATTACCTATCCTATCCTCTATCCTATCCTTTCCTCTATCCTATCCTATCCTCTATCCGATCCTCTATCCTATCCTCTATCCTATCCTATCCTCTATCCTATCCTATCCTATCCTCTACCTTATCCTATACTCTATCCTATCCTCTATCCTATCCTATCCTCTATCCTATCCTATTCTCTATCCTATTCTATCATCTATCCTATTCTATCCTCTATAATATCGATTACTCTATCATATCATATCCTCTATCCTATAATAACATCTATCCTATTCTATCCTCTATACTATCCTATCCTCTATCCTATCCTATCCTCTATCCTATCCTCTCCTCTATCCTATCCTATCCTCTATCCTATCCTATAATCTATCCTCTATCCTATCCTACCCTCTTTCCTATACTATCATCTATCCTATCCTATCTTCTATCCTATCGTTTCCTCTATCCTATCCTATCCTCTATCCGATCCTCTGTCCTATCCTATCCTCTATCCTATCCTCTATCCTATCCTATCCTATCCTCTATCCTATCCTATCCTATCCTCCATCCTATCCTATCCTTTATCCTATCCTATCCTCTATTCTATCCTATCCTCTATCCTATACTATCCTTTATCCTATCCTATCCTCTATCCTACTCTATACTCTATCCTATCCTATCCTCTATCCTATCCTATCCTCTATCCGATCCTCTATCCCATCCTATCCTCTATCCGATCCTCTATCCTATCCTATCCTCTATCCTATCCTATCCTCTATCCTATCCTATCCTTTATCCTATCCTATCCTCTATCCTATCCTATCCTCTATCCTATACTATCCTCTAACTTATCCTATCCTCTATCCTATCCAATTACCTATCCTATCCTCTATCCTATCCTTTCCTCTATCCTATCCTATCCTCTATCCGATCCTCTATCGTATCCTCTATCCTATCCTCAATCCTATCCTATCCGATCCTCTATCCTATCCTCTATCCTATCCTATCCTCTATCCTATCCTATCCTCTATCCTATCCTCTCCTCTATCCTATCCTATCCTCTATCCTATCCTATAATCTATCCTCTATCCTATCCTATCCTCTATAATATCTTATCCTCTATCCTATCCTATCCTCTATCCTATCCTATCCTCTATCCTATCCTATCCTCTATCCTATCCTATCCTCTATCCTATCCTATCCTCTATCCTATCCTATCCTATATCCTATCCTATCTTCTATCCTATCCTATCCTCAATCCTATCCTATCCTCTATCCTATCCTATCCTCTATCCTATCCTATCCTCAATCCTATCCTATCCCCTATCGTATCCTATCCCCTATCCTATCCTATCCTCTATCCTATCCTATCCTCTATCCTATCCTGTCCTATATCCTATCCTATTGTCTATCCTATACTATCCTCTAACCTATCCTATCCTCTATCCTATCCTACCCTCTATCCTATCGTCTCTTCAATTATATAATATCCTCTATCCTATCCAATCCTCTATCGTATCCTCTATCCTATCCTCTATCCTATCCTATCCTCTGTCCTATCCTATTTTCTATACTATCCTATCCTCTATCCTATCGTACCCTCTATCCTATCCCATCCTGTATCCTATCCTATCCTCTAACCTATCTTATCCTCTATCCTATCCTATCCTCAATCGTATCGTATCCTCTATCCGATCCTATCCTCTATTCTATCCTGTCCTCTATCCTATCCTATCCTGTATCCTGTATCCTCTATCCTATCCTATCCTCTATCCTATCCTATCCTCTATCCTATCCAATCCTCTATCCTATCCTATCTTCTATCCTACCCTGCCCTATATCCTATCCTCTTGCCTATCCTATACTATCCTCTAACCTACCCTATCCTCAATCCTATCCTATCCCCTATCCTATCCTATCCTCTAACCTACCCTATCCTCAATCCTATCCTATCCCCTATCCTATCCTATCCCCTATCCTATCCTATCCTCTATCCTATCCTATCCTCTATCCTATCCTGTCCTATATCCTATCCTATTGTCTATCCTATACTATCCTCTAACCTATCCTATCCTTTATCCTATCCTATCCTCTATCCTATACTATCCTATCCTCTATCCTATCCTATACTGTATCCTATCCTATCCTCTATTCTATCCTATCCTCTATCCTATACTATCCTCTATCCTATCCTATCCTCTATCCTATCCTATCCTCTATCCGATCCTCTATCCAATCCTATCCTTTATCCTATCCTATCCTCTATCCGACTCCATCCTCTATCCTATCCTATCCTCTATCCTATCCTATCCTCTGTCCGATCCTCTATCCTATCCTATCCTCTATCCTATCCTATCCTCTATCCTATCCTCTCCTCTATCCTATCCTATCCTCTATCCTATCCTATAATCTATCCTCTATCCTATCCTATCCTCTATAATATCTTATCCTCTATCCTATCCTATCCTCTATCCTATCCTATCCTCTATCCTATCCTATCCTCTATCCTATCCTATCCTCTATCCTATCCTATCCTCTATCCTATCCTATCCTATATCCTATCCTATCTTCTATCCTATCCTATATCCTATCCTATCTTCTATCCTATCCTATCCTCAATCCTATCCTATCCTCTATCCTATCCTATCCTCTATCCTATCCTATCCTCAATCCTATCCTATCCCCTATCGTATCCTATCCCCTATCCTATCCTATCCTCTATCCTATCCTATCCTCTATCCTATCCTGTCCTATATCCTATCCTATTGTCTATCCTATACTATCCTCTAACCTATCCTATCCTCTATCCTATCCTACCCTCTATCCTATCGTCTCTTCAATTATATAATATCCTCTATCCTATCCAATCCTCTATCGTATCCTCTATCCTATCCTCTATCCTATCCTATCCTCTGTCCTATCCTATTTTCTATACTATCCTATCCTCTATCCTATCGTACCCTCTATCCTATCCCATCCTGTATCCTATCCTATCCTCTAACCTATCTTATCCTCTATCCTATCCTATCCTCAATCGTATCGTATCCTCTATCCAATCCTATCCTCTATTCTATCCTGTCCTCTATCCTATCCTATCCTATCCTCTATCCTATCCTATCCTCTATCCTATCCAATCCTCTATCCTATCCTATCTTCTATCCTACCCTGTCCTATATCCTATCCTCTTGCCTATCCTATACTATCCTCTAACCTACCCTATCCTCAATCCTATCCTATCCCCTATCCTATCCTATCCTCTAACCTACCCTATCCTCAATCCTATCCTATCCCCTATCCTATCCTATCCCCTATCCTATCCTATCCTCTATCCTATCCTATCCTCTATCCTATCCTGTCCTATATCCTATCCTATTGTCTATCCTATACTATCCTCTAACCTATCCTATCCTCTATCCTCTCCTACCCTCTATCCTATCGTATCCTCTGTCCTATCCTATCCTATCCTCTAACCTATCCAATCCTGTATCCTATCCTATCCACCATCCTATCGTATCCTCTATCCTATCCCATCCTGTATCCTATCCTATCCTCTATCCTAACTTATCCTCTATCCTATCCTATCCTCAATCCTGTCGTATCCTCTATCCGATCCTATCCTCTATCCTATCCTATCCTCTATCCTATCCTGTCCTATATCCTATCCTATTGTCTATCCTATACTATCCTCTAACCTATCCTATCCTCTATCCTATCCTATCCTCTATCATCTATCCTATCCTATCCTCTATCCTATCCTCTATCATCTATCCTATCCTATCCTCTATCCTATCCTATCCTCAATCCTATCCTATCCTCTATTCTATAAAATCCTCTATCCTATCCTGTCCTCTATCGTATAATATCCTCTATTCTATCCTATCCTCTATCCTATCCTATCCTCTATCCTATAATATGCTCTATCCTATCCTATCCTCTATCCTATGATATCTTCTATACTATCCAATTCTCTATTCTGTCCTATCCTGTATCCTATCCTACCCTCTATCCTATAATATCCTCTATCGTATCCTATCCTCTATCCTATCCTATCCTCAATGCTATCCCGTATCCTGTCCAATCCTCTATCCTATCCTGTCCTCTATCCTATCCTATCCTCTATAATATCCAATCCTCTATCCTATCCTCTATCCTATCCTATCCTCTATCCTATCGTATCCTGTATCCTATAATGTCCTCTATCCTATCCTATCCTCTATAATATCCTATCCTCTATCCTATCCTATCCTCAATCCTATCCTATCCCCTATCCTATCCTATCCCCTATCCTATCCTATCCTCTATCCTATCGTAACCTCTGTCCTATCCTATCAACTATCCTATCCTATCCTATTCTCTATCCTATACTATCATCTAACCTATCTTATCCTCTATCCTATCCTATCCTCAATCCTATCCTATCCTCAATCCTATCCTATCCCCTATCCTATCCTATCCTCTATCCTATCGTAACCTCTGTCCTATCCTATCAACTATCCTATCCTATCCTATTCTCTATCCTATACTATCCTCTAACCTATCTTATCCTCTATCCTATCCCATCCTCTATCCTATCCCATCCTGTATCCTATCCAATCCTCTATCCTATCCAATCCTCTATCATATCCAATGCTCTATCCTATCCTCTCTCCTATCATCTACCCTATCGTATCTTCTACTATATAATACCCTCTATCCTATCCTATCCTCTATCCTATCCTATCCTATCCTCTATCCTATCCTATCCTTTATCCTATCCTATCCTCTATCCTATCCTATCCTCTATCCTATCCTATCCTCTATCCTATCCTCTATCCTATCCTATCCTCTATCCGATCCTCTATCCTATCCTGTCCTCTATCCAATCCTATCCTCTATCCTATTCTATCCTCTATCCTATCCTATCCTCAATGCTATCCCGTATCCTGTCCAATCCTCTATCCTATCCTGTCCTCTATCCTATCCTATCCTCTATAATATCCAATCCTCTATCCTATCCTCTATCCTATCCTATCCTCTATCCTATCGTATCCTGTATCCTATAATGTCCTCTATCCTATCCTATCCTCTATAATATCCTATCCTCTATCCTATCCTATCCTCAATCCTATCCTATCCCCTATCCTATCCTATCCCCTATCCTATCCTATCCTCTATCCTATCGTAACCTCTGTCCTATCCTATCAACTATCCTATCCTATCCTATTCTCTATCCTATACTATCATCTAACCTATCTTATCCTCTATCCTATCCCATCCTCAATCCTATCCTATCCTCAATCCTATCCTATCCCCTATCCTATCCTAT
Organism: Halictus rubicundus; assembly: GCF_050948215.1. Classification (NCBI taxonomy): domain Eukaryota; kingdom Metazoa; phylum Arthropoda; class Insecta; order Hymenoptera; family Halictidae; genus Halictus; species Halictus rubicundus. The sequence continues at coordinate 212,201 of NW_027488667.1, read as the reverse complement.
CCTCTATCCTATCGTAACCTCTGTCCTATCCTATCAACTATCCTATCCTATCCTATTCTCTATCCTATACTATCCTCTAACCTATCCCATCCTCTATCCTATCCCATCCTGTATCCTATCCAATCCTCTATCCTATCCAATCCTCTATCATATCCAATGCTCTATCCTATCCTCTCTCCTATCATCTACCCTATCCTATCTTCTACTATATAATACCCTCTATCCTATCCTATCCTCTATCCTATCCTATCCTATCCTCTATCCTATCCTATCCTTTATCCTATCCTATCCTCTATTCTATCCTATCCTCTATCCTATACTATCCTTTATCCTATCCTATCCTCTATCCTACTCTATACTCTATCCTATCCTATCCTCTATAATATCTTATCCTCTATCCTATCCTATCCTCTATCCTCTATCCTGTCCTATCCTCTATCCTATCCTATCCTCTATCCTATCCTATCCTCTATTCTATCCAATCCTCTATTCTATCATATCCTCTATCCTATCCTGTATCCTATCCTCTATCCTATCCTCTACCCTATCCCATCCTCAATCCTATCCTGTATCGTATCCAATCCTCTATCCTATCCTCTATCCTATCCTCTATCCTATCCTATCCTCTATCCTATAATATCCTCTATTCTATCCAATCCTCTATTCTGACCTATCCTCTATCCTATAATATCCTCTATCCTAACCTATCCTCTATCCTATCCCATCCTCTATCCTATCCAATCCCCTTTCGTATCCTCTATCCTATCCTATCCTCTATCCTATCCTGTCCTCTATACTATCCTATCCTCTATCCTATCCTATCCTCTATCCTATAATATACTCTATCGTATCGCATCCTCTATCCTATCCCATCCTCTATCCTATCCTATCCTCTATCCTAACCTATCCTCTATCCTATCCTATCCTCTATCCTATCCTCTCCTCTATCCTATCCCATCCTCTATCCTATCCTCTATCGTATCCTATCCTCTGTCCTATCGTATCCTCTATCCTATCGTATCATCTATCCTATCCCATCCTCTATGCTATCCTATCCTGAATCTTATCCCAGACTCTATCGTATCCTACTCTCTGTCCTATCCCATCCTCTATGCTATTCTATCCTGAATCCTATCCCAGACTCTATCGTATCCTACCCTCTGTCCTATCCTATTTTCTATTCTATCCTATCCTCCATCCAATCCTATCCTCTATCCTATCCCATCCTCTATCCTATCCTATCGTCTATCCTATCCTATCCTCTATCCTATCCTATCCTGTGTCCTATCCTATCCTCTATACTATCATCTATCCTATCTATCTTATCCTCAATGCAATCCTGTATCAAATCCAATCCTCTATCCTAACCTTTCCTCTATCATAACCTGTCCTCTATCCTATCTTATCCTCTATCCTATCCTATCTTCTATCCTATAATATCCTCTATCCTATCCCATCCTCTATCTTATCCTATCCTCTATCCTATCCTATCCTCAATCCTATCCTGTCCCCTACCGTATCCTATCCTCTATCCTATAATATCCTCTATCCTATCCTATCCTGTACTCTATCCAATCCCCTATCCTATCCTCTATCCTATCCTATCCTGTGTCCTATCCTATCCTCTATACTATCATCTATCCTATCCTCTATCCTATCCTATACTCAATGCAATCCTGTATCAAATCCAATCCTCTATGCTATCATATCCTCTATCCTATCCTAACCTCTATCCTATCCTATCTTCTATCCTAACCTATCCTCTATCCTATAATATCCTCTATTCTATCCTATCCTCTATCCTATCCTATCCTCAATCCTATCCTATCCCCTATCCAATCCTATCCTCTATTCTATCCTATCCTCTATCCTATCCAACCCCCTATCCTATCCTCTATTCTGTCCTGTCCTCTATCCTATCCTACCCTCTATCCTATCCTACCCTCTATCCTATAATATCCTCTATCCTATCCTATCCTCTATCCTACCCAATCCCCTATCATATACTCTATCCTATCCTATCCTCTATCCTATCCTATCTTCTATTATATAATATCCTCTATCCTATCCAACTCTCTATCGTATCCTCTATCCTAACCTCTATCCTATCCTATCCTCAATCCTACCCTATCCCCTACCATATCTGATCCTCTAACCTATCCTATCCTTGATCCTATCCTATCCTCTGTCCTATCCTATTTTCTATACTATCCTATCCTCTATCCTATCCTATCCTCCATCTATCCTATAATATCCTCTATCCTATCCTCTATCCTATCCTATCCTGTATCCTATCCAATCCCCTATCCTATCCACTATCCTATCCTATCCTCAATCCTATCCTATCCTCTACCCTATCCTATCCTCTATCCTATCCTATCCTCAACCCTATACTATCCTCTACCCTATCCTATCCTCTATCCTATCCTGTCCTCTATCCTATTGTATCCTCCATCCTATCCCATCCTCTATCCTATCGTATCGTCTATCCTATAATATCCCCTATCCTATCCATCATCTATCCTATCCTCTATCCTATCCTCTATCCTATCCTCTATCCTATCCTATCCACTATCCTATCCTATCCTGTATCATGTCGTATCCTCTATCCTATCCTATGCTCTATCCTAAACTATCCTCAATCCTATCCTATCCTCTACCCTATCCTATCCTCTATCCTATCCGATCCTCTATCCTATCGTATCCTCTATCCTATCCCATCCGCTATCCTATCCTATCGTCTATCCTATAATATCCTCTATCCTATCCTATCGTCTATCCTATGATATCCTCTATACTATCCAATTCTCTATTCTGTCCTATCCTGTATCCTATCCTCTATCCTATAATATCCTCTATCCTATCCTATCCTCTATCCTAACCTATCTTCTATTATATAATATCCTCTATCCTATCCAATCCTCTATCGTATACACTATCCTACCCTCTATCCTATCCTATCCTCAATCCTACCCTATCCCCTACCCTATCTGATCCTCTAACCTATCCTATCCTCTATCCTATACTATCCTCTAACCTATCCTATCCTCTATCCTCTCCTACCCTCTATCCTATCGTATCCTCTGTCCTATCCTATCCTATCCTCTAACCTATCCAATCCTGTATCCTATCCTATCCACCATCCTATCGTATCCTCTATCCTATCCCATCCTGTATCCTATCCTATCCTCTATCGTAACTTATCCTCTATCCTATCCTATCCTCAATCCTATCGTATCCTCTATCCGATCCTATCCTCTATCCTACCCTATCCTCCATCCTATCCTATCCTGTATCCTGTATCCTCTATCCTATCCTATCCTCTATCCTATCGTATCCTCTATCCTATCCCATCCTGTATCCTATCCTATCCTCTATCTTATCCTATCCTCTATCCTATCCTATCCTCTATCCTATAATATCCTCTATTCTATCCAATCCTCTATCGTATAATATCCTCAATCCTACCCTATCCCCTATCCTATCCTGTCCTCTATCCTATCCTACCTTTTATCCTATCCTATCCTCTATCCTATCCTATCCTCTATCCTATACTATCCTCTATCAGATCCTCTATCCTATACTAGCCTCTACCTTATCCTATCCTCTATCCTATCCTATCCTCTATTCTATCCAATCCTCTATCGTATAATATCCTCTATCCTATCCTATACTCTATCCTATCGTATCCTCTGTCCTATCCTATCCTATCATCTAACCTATCCTCTATCGTATCCTATCCTATCCTCTTTCCTATCGTATCCTCTATCCTATACTATCCTCTACCTTATCCTATCCTCTATCCTATCAAATTACCTATCCTATCCTCGATCCTATCCTCTATTATATCCTATCCTCTATCCTATCCTATTCTCTATCCTATCCTATTATCTATCCTATTCTACCCTCTATCCTATCCTATCCTCTATCCTATCCTATCCTTTATCCTATCCAATCCTCTATCCTATCCTATCCTCTATCCTATACTATCCTCTAACTTATCCTATCCTCTATCCTATCCAATTACCTATCCTATCCTCTATCCTATCCTTTCCTCTATCCTATCCTATCCTCTATCCAATCCTCTACCCTATCCTCTATCCTATCCTCTATCCTATCCTATCCGATCCTCTATCCTATCCTCTATCCTATACTATCCTCTACATTATCCTATCCTCTATCCTATCCAATTACCTATCCTATCCTCTATCCTATCCTATCCTCCATCCTATCCTATCCTCTATCAGATCCCCTATCCTATACTAGCCTCTACCTTATCCTCTCCCCTATCCTATCCTATCATCTATCCTATCCTCTATCCTATCCTATCCTCTATCCTATCCTCTATACCATCCTCTATCCTATCCTATCCTCTATCCGATCCTCTATCCTATCCTATCCTCTATAATATCGTTTACTCTATCATATCCTATCCTCTATCCTATAATATCATCTATCCTATCCTATCCTCTATCCTATCCTCTCCTCTATCCTATCCTATCCTCTATCCTATCCTTTCCTATCCTCTATCCTATCCTATCCTATCCTCTATCCTATCCTATCCTGTATCCTATCCTATCCTATATTCGATCCTATCCTCTATCCTATACTATCCTCTATCCTATCCTATCCTCTATCCTATCCTATCCTCTATCCGATCCTCTATCCAATCCTATCCTTTATCCTATCCTATCCTCTATCCTACTCTATCCTCTATCCTATCCTATCCTCTATCCTATCCTATCCTCTGTCCGATCCTCTATCCTATCCTATCCTCTATCCTATCCTATCCTTTATCCTATCCTATCCTCCATCCTATCCTATACTCTATCCTATACTATCCTCTACCTTATCCTATCCTCTATCCTATCCAATTACCTATCCTATCCTCTATCCTATCCTTTCCTCTATCCTATCCTATCCTATCCTCTATCCTATCCTATCCTGTATCCTATCCTATCCTCTATTCTATCCTATCCTCTATCCTATACTATCCTCTATCCTATCCTATCCTCTATCCTATCCTATCCTCTATCCGATCCTCTATCCAATCCTATCCTTTATCCTATCCTATCCTCTATCCTACTCTATCCTCTATCCTATCCTATCCTCTATCCTATCCTATCCTCTGTCCGATCCTCTATCCTATCCTATCCTCTATCCTCTATCCTATCCTATCCTTTATCCTATCCTATCCTCTATCCTATCCTATCCTCTATCCTATTCTATCCTCTACCTTATCCTATCCTCTATCCTATCCAATTACCTATCCTATCCTCTATCCTATCCTTTCCTCTATCCTATCCTATCCTCTATCCGATCCTCTATCCTATCCTATCCTCTATAATATCGATTACTCTATCATATCATATCCTCTATCCTATAATATCATCTATCCTATTCTATCCTCTATACTATCCTATCCTCTATCCTATCCTATCCTCTATCCTATCCTCTCCTCTATCCTATCCTATCCTCTATCCTATCCTATAATCTATCCTCTATCCTATCCTACCCTCTTTCCTATACTATCATCTATCCTATCCTATCTTCTATCCTATCGTTTCCTCTATCCTATCCTATCCTCTATCCGATCCTCTGTCCTATCCTATCCTCTATCCTATCCTCTATCCTATCCTATCCTATCCTCTATCCTATCCTATCCTATCCTCTATCCTATCCTATCCTATCCTCTATCCTATCCTATCCTTTATCCTATCCTATCCTCTATTCTATCCTATCCTCTATCCTATACTATCCTTTATCCTATCCTATCCTCTATCCTACTCTATACTCTATCCTATCCTATCCTCTATCCTATCCTATCCTCTATCCGATCCTCTATCCTATCCTATCCTCTATCCTATCCCATCATCTATCCTATCGTATCCTCTGTCCTACCCTATCCTCTTTCCTATCCTATACTATTCTCTATTTTATACTATCCTCTAACCTATCCTATCCTCTATCCTATCCTATCCTGTATCCTGTATCCTCTATCCTATCCTATCCTCAATCCTGTCGTATCCTCTATCCTATCCTGTCGTCTATCCTATAACATCCTCTATCCTATCCAATCCTCTATTCTATCCTCTATCCTATGCTCTATCCTATCCTATCCTCTATCCTGTAATATTATCTATTCTATCCCATCCTCTATCGTATAATATCCTCTATCCTATCCTATACTCTATCCTATCGTATCCTCTGTCCTAACCTATCCTCTATCCTATCCTATCCTCTATCCTATCCTATCCTCAATCTTACCCTATCCCCTATCCTATCCGATCCTCGATCCTATCCCATCCTCTATCCTATTCTACCCTCTATCCTATCCTATCCTCTATCTCATCCTATCCTCTATCCTATCCTATCATCTATCTTATCCTATCCTCTGTCCTATCCTATCCTCTATGCTATCCTATCCTCAATCCTATCGTATCCTCTATCCTATCCTATCGTCCATCCTATCCTATCGTCAATCCTATCCTATCGTCTATAGTATCCTATCGTCTATCCTATAATATCTTCTATCCTAACCAATCCTCCATTCTATCCTCTATCCTATGCTCTATCCTATCCTATCCTCTATCCTATAATATCCTCTATTCTATCCAATCCTCTATTGCATAATATCCTCAATCCTACCCTATACCCTATCCTATCCTATCCTCTATCCTATCCTATTCTCTATCCTATCCTATCCTCTATCTTATCCTATCCTCTGTCCTATCCTATCCTCTATGATATCCTATCCTCAATCCTATCGTATCCTCTATCCTATCCTATCGTCTACCCTATCGTATCGTCTATCCTATCCTATCGTCTATCCTATCCTATCGTCTATCCTATCCTATCTTCAATTATATAATATCCTCTATCCTATCCAATCCTCTATCGTATCCTCTATCCTATCCTCTATCCTATCCTATCCTCTGTCCTATCCTATTTTCTATACTATCCTATCCTCTATCCTATCCCATCCTGTATCCTATCCTATCCTCTATCCTATCCTATCCTATATCCTATAATATCTTCTATCCTATCCTATCCTCTATCCTATCCTCTATCCTATCGTGTCCTCTATCCTATCCTATTCTCTATCGTATCCTCTACCCTATCCTATCCTCTATCTTATCCTATCCTCTATCCTATCCTCTATACTATTCTGTCCTCTATCCTATCCTATCCTCTATCCTATCCTATCTTCAATTATATAATATCCTCTATCCTATCCAATCCTCTATCGTATCCTCTATCCTATCCTCTATCCTATCCTATCCTCTGTCCTATCCTATTTTCTATACTATCCTCTCCTCTATCCTATCCTGTCCTCTATCCTATCATGTCCTCTATCCTATCCTTTCCTCTATCCTATCCTATCCTCTGTCCTATCCTATTTTCAATACTATCCTATTCTCTATCCTATCCTGTCCTCTACCCTATCCTGTCCTCTATCCTATCCTATCCTCTATCCTATCCTATCCTCTATCCTATCCTATCCTCTATCCTATCCTATCCTCTATCCTATCCTATCCTCTATCCTATCCTCTATACTATTCTGTCCTCTATCCTATCCTATCCTCTATCCTATCCTATCTTCAATTATATAATATCCTCTATCCTATCCAATCCTCTATCGTATCCTCTATCCTATCCTCTATCCTATCCTATCCTCTGTCCTATCCTATTCTCTATCCTATCCTGTCCTCTACCCTATCCGGTCCTCTATCCTATCCTATCCTCTATCCTATCCTATCCTCTATCCTATCCTATCCTCTATCCTATCCTGTCCTCTATCCTATCCTATAGTCTATCCTATACTATCCTCTATCCTACCCTGTCCTCTATCCTATCCTATACTCTATCCTATACTATCCTCTATCCTATCCTGTCCTCTATCCTATCCTGTCCTCTATCGTATCCTATCCTCTATCCTATCCTATCTTCAATTATATAATATCCTCTATCCTATCCAATCCTCTATCGTATCCTCTATCCTATCCTCTATCCTATCCTATCCTCTGTCCTATCCTATTTTCTATACTATCCTATCCTCTATCCTATCGTACCCTCTATCCTATCCCATCCTGTATCCTATCCTATCCTCTAACCTATCTTATCCTCTATCCTATCCTATCCTCAATCGTATCGTATCCTCTATCCGATCCTATCCTCTATTCTATCCTGTCCTCTATCCTATCCTATCCTGTATCCTGTATCCTCTATCCTATCCTATCCTCTATCCTATCCTATCCTCTATCCTATCCAATCCTCTATCCTATCCTATCTTCTATCCTACCCTGCCCTATATCCTATCCTCTTGCCTATCCTATACTATCCTCTAACCTACCCTATCCTCAATCCTATCCTATCCCCTATCCTATCCTATCATCTAACCTACCCTATCCTCAATCCTATCCTATCCCCTATCCTATCCTATCCCCTATCCTATCCTATCCTCTATCCTATCCTATCCTCTATCCTATCCTGTCCTATATCCTATTCTATTGTCTATCCTATACTATCCTCTAACCTATCCTATCCTTTATCCTATCCTATCCTCTATCCTATACTATCCTATCCTCTATCCTATCCTATACTGTATCCTATCCTATCCTCTATTCTATCCTATCCTCTATCCTATACTATCCTCTATCCTATCCTATCCTCTATCCTATCCTATCCTCTATCCGATCCTCTATCCAATCCTATCCTTTATCCTATCCTATCCTCTATCCGACTCCATCCTCTATCCTATCCTATCCTCTATCCTATCCTATCCTCTGTCCGATCCTCTATCCTATCCTATCCTCTATCCTATCCTATCCTCTATCCTATCCTCTCCTCTATCCTATCCTATCCTCTATCCTATCCTATAATCTATCCTCTATCCTATCCTATCCTCTATAATATCTTATCCTCTATCCTATCCTATCCTCTATCCTATCCTATCCTCTATCCTATCCTATCCTCTATCCTATCCTATCCTCTATCCTATCCTATCCTCTATCCTATCCTATCCTATATCCTATCCTATCTTCTATCCTATCCTATATCCTATCCTATCTTCTATCCTATCCTATCCTCAATCCTATCCTATCCTCTATCCTATCCTATCCTCTATCCTATCCTATCCTCAATCCTATCCTATCCCCTATCGTATCCTATCCCCTATCCTATCCTATCCTCTATCCTATCCTATCCTCTATCCTATCCTGTCCTATATCCTATCCTATTGTCTATCCTATACTATCCTCTAACCTATCCTATCCTCTATCCTATCCTACCCTCTATCCTATCGTCTCTTCAATTATATAATATCCTCTATCCTATCCAATCCTCTATCGTATCCTCTATCCTATCCTCTATCCTATCCTATCCTCTGTCCTATCCTATTTTCTATACTATCCTATCCTCTATCCTATCGTACCCTCTATCCTATCCCATCCTGTATCCTATCCTATCCTCTAACCTATCTTATCCTCTATCCTATCCTATCCTCAATCGTATCGTATCCTCTATCCGATCCTATCCTCTATTCTATCCTGTCCTCTATCCTATCCTATCCTATCCTCTATCCTATCCTATCCTCTATCCTATCCAATCCTCTATCCTATCCTATCTTCTATCCTACCCTGTCCTATATCCTATCCTCTTGCCTATCCTATACTATCCTCTAACCTACCCTATCCTCAATCCTATCCTATCCCCTATCCTATCCTATCCTCTAACCTACCCTATCCTCAATCCTATCCTATCCCCTATCCTATCCTATCCCCTATCCTATCCTATCCTCTATCCTATCCTATCCTCTATCCTATCCTGTCCTATATCCTATCCTATTGTCTATCCTATACTATCCTCTAACCTATCCTATCCTCTATCCTCTCCTACCCTCTATCCTATCGTATCCTCTGTCCTATCCTATCCTATCCTCTAACCTATCCAATCCTGTATCCTATCCTATCCACCATCCTATCGTATCCTCTATCCTATCCCATCCTGTATCCTATCCTATCCTCTATCCTAACTTATCCTCTATCCTATCCTATCCTCAATCCTGTCGTATCCTCTATCCGATCCTATCCTCTATCCTATCCTATCCTCTATCCTATCCTGTCCTATATCCTATCCTATTGTCTATCCTATACTATCCTCTAACCTATCCTATCCTCTATCCTATCCTATCCTCTATCATCTATCCTATCCTATCCTCTATCCTATCCTCTATCATCTATCCTATCCTATCCTCTATCCTATCCTATCCTCAATCCTATCCTATCCTCTATTCTATAAAATCCTCTATCCTATCCTGTCCTCTATCGTATAATATCCTCTATTCTATCCTATCCTCTATCCTATCCTATCCTCTATCCTATAATATGCTCTATCCTATCCTATCCTCTATCCTATGATATCTTCTATACTATCCAATTCTCTATTCTGTCCTATCCTGTATCCTATCCTACCCTCTATCCTATAATATCCTCTATCGTATCCTATCCTCTATCCTATCCTATCCTCAATGCTATCCCGTATCCTGTCCAATCCTCTATCCTATCCTGTCCTCTATCCTATCCTATCCTCTATAATATCCAATCCTCTATCCTATCCTCTATCCTATCCTATCCTCTATCCTATCGTATCCTGTATCCTATAATGTCCTCTATCCTATCCTATCCTCTATAATATCCTATCCTCTATCCTATCCTATCCTCAATCCTATCCTATCCCCTATCCTATCCTATCCCCTATCCTATCCTATCCTCTATCCTATCGTAACCTCTGTCCTATCCTATCAACTATCCTATCCTATCCTATTCTCTATCCTATACTATCATCTAACCTATCTTATCCTCTATCCTATCCTATCCTCAATCCTATCCTATCCTCAATCCTATCCTATCCCCTATCCTATCCTATCCTCTATCCTATCGTAACCTCTGTCCTATCCTATCAACTATCCTATCCTATCCTATTCTCTATCCTATACTATCCTCTAACCTATCTTATCCTCTATCCTATCCCATCCTCTATCCTATCCCATCCTGTATCCTATCCAATCCTCTATCCTATCCAATCCTCTATCATATCCAATGCTCTATCCTATCCTCTCTCCTATCATCTACCCTATCCTATCTTCTACTATATAATACCCTCTATCCTATCCTATCCTCTATCCTATCCTATCCTATCCTCTATCCTATCCTATCCTTTATCCTATCCTATCCTCTATCCTATCCTATCCTCTATCCTATCCTATCCTCTATCCTATCCTCTATCCTATCCTATCCTCTATCCGATCCTCTATCCTATCCTGTCCTCTATCCAATCCTATCCTCTATCCTATTCTATCCTCTATCCTATCCTATCCTCAATGCTATCCCGTATCCTGTCCAATCCTCTATCCTATCCTGTCCTCTATCCTATCCTATCCTCTATAATATCCAATCCTCTATCCTATCCTCTATCCTATCCTATCCTCTATCCTATCGTATCCTGTATCCTATAATGTCCTCTATCCTATCCTATCCTCTATAATATCCTATCCTCTATCCTATCCTATCCTCAATCCTATCCTATCCCCTATCCTATCCTATCCCCTATCCTATCCTATCCTCTATCCTATCGTAACCTCTGTCCTATCCTATCAACTATCCTATCCTATCCTATTCTCTATCCTATACTATCATCTAACCTATCTTATCCTCTATCCTATCCCATCCTCAATCCTATCCTATCCTCAATCCTATCCTATCCCCTATCCTATCCTATCCTCTATCCTATCGTAACCTCTGTCCTATCCTATCAACTATCCTATCCTATCCTATTCTCTATCCTATACTATCCTCTAACCTATCCCATCCTCTATCCTATCCCATCCTGTATCCTATCCAATCCTCTATCCTATCCAATCCTCTATCATATCCAATGCTCTATCCTATCCTCTCTCCTATCATCTACCCTATCCTATCTTCTACTATATAATACCCTCTATCCTATCCTATCCTCTATCCTATCCTATCCTATCCTCTATCCTATCCTATCCTTTATCCTATCCTATCCTCTATTCTATCCTATCCTCTATAATATCTTATCCTCTATCCTATCCTATCCTCTATCCTCTATCCTGTCCTATCCTCTATCCTATCCTATCCTCTATCCTATCCTATCCTCTATTCTATCCAATCCTCTATTCTATAATATCCTCTATCCTATCCTGTATCCTATCCTCTATCCTATCCTCTACCCTATCCCATCCTCAATCCTATCCTGTATCGTATCCAATCCTCTATCCTATCCTCTATCCTATCCTCTATCCTATCCTATCCTCTATCCTATAATATCCTCTATTCTATCCAATCCTCTATTCTGACCTATCCTCTATCCTATAATATCCTCTATCCTAACCTATCCTCTATCCTATCCCATCCTCTATCCTATCCAATCCCCTTTCGTATCCTCTATCCTATCCTATCCTCTATCCTATCCTGTCCTCTATACTATCCTATCCTCTATCCTATCCTATCCTCTATCCTATAATATACTCTATCGTATCGCATCCTCTATCCTATCCCATCCTCTATCCTATCCTATCCTCTATCCTAACCTATCCTCTATCCTATCCTATCCTCTATCCTATCCTCTCCTCTATCCTATCCCATCCTCTATCCTATCCTCTATCGTATCCTATCCTCTGTCCTATCGTATCCTCTATCCTATCGTATCATCTATCCTATCCCATCCTCTATGCTATCCTATCCTGAATCTTATCCCAGACTCTATCGTATCCTACTCTCTGTCCTATCCCATCCTCTATGCTATTCTATCCTGAATCCTATCCCAGACTCTATCGTATCCTACCCTCTGTCCTATCCTATTTTCTATTCTATCCTATCCTCCATCCAATCCTATCCTCTATCCTATCCCATCCTCTATACTATCCTATCGTCTATCCTATCCTATCCTCTATCCTATCCTATCCTGTGTCCTATCCTATCCTCTATACTATCATCTATCCTATCTATCTTATCCTCAATGCAATCCTGTATCAAATCCAATCCTCTATCCTAACCTTTCCTCTATCATAACCTGTCCTCTATCCTATCTTATCCTCTATCCTATCCTATCTTCTATCCTATAATATCCTCTATCCTATCCCATCCTCTATCTTATCCTATCCTCTATCCTATCCTATCCTCAATCCTATCCTGTCCCCTACCGTATCCTATCCTCTATCCTATAATATCCTCTATCCTATCCTATCCTGTACCCTATCCAATCCCCTATCCTATCCTCTATCCTATCCTATCCTGTGTCCTATCCTATCCTCTATACTATCATCTATCCTATCCTCTATCCTATCCTATACTCAATGCAATCCTGTATCAAATCCAATCCTCTATGCTATCATATCCTCTATCCTATCCTATCCTCTATCCTATCCTATCTTCTATCCTAACCTATCCTCTATCCTATAATATCCTCTATTCTATCCTATCCTCTATCCTATCCTATCCTCAATCCTATCCTATCCCCTATCCAATCCTATCCTCTATTCTATCCTATCCTCTATCCTATCCAACCCCCCATCCTATCCTCTATTCTGTCCTGTCCTCTATCCTATCCTACCCTCTATCCTATCCTACCCTCTATCCTATAATATCCTCTATCCTATCCTATCCTCTATCCTACCCAATCCCCTATCATATACTCTATCCTATCCTATCCTCTATCCTATCCTATCTTCTATTATATAATATCCTCTATCCTATCCAACTCTCTATCGTATCCTCTATCCTAACCTCTATCCTATCCTATCCTCAATCCTACCCTATCCCCTACCATATCTGATCCTCTAACCTATCCTATCCTTGATCCTATCCTATCCTCTGTCCTATCCTATTTTCTATACTATCCTATCCTCTATCCTATCCTATCCTCCATCTATCCTATAATATCCTCTATCCTATCCTCTATCCTATCCTATCCTGTATCCTATCCAATCCCCTATCCTATCCACTATCCTATCCTATCCTCAATCCTATCCTATCCTCTACCCTATCCTATCCTCTATCCTATCCTATCCTCAACCCTATACTATCCTCTACCCTATCCTATCCTCTATCCTATCCTGTCCTCTATCCTATTGTATCCTCCATCCTATCCCATCCTCTATCCTATCGTATCGTCTATCCTATAATATCCCCTATCCTATCCATCATCTATCCTATCCTCTATCCTATCCTCTATCCTATCCTCTATCCTATCCTATCCTCTATCCTATCCTATCCTGTATCATGTCGTATCCTCTATCCTATCCTATGCTCTATCCTAAAGTATCCTCAATCCTATCCTATCCTCTACCCTATCCTATCCTCTATCCTATCCGATCCTCTATCCTATCGTATCCTCTATCCTATCCCATCCGCTATCCTATCCTATCGTCTATCCTATAATATCCTCTATCCTATCCTATCGTCTATCCTATGATATCCTCTATACTATCCAATTCTCTATTCTGTCCTATCCTGTATCCTATCCTCTATCCTATAATATCCTCTATCCTATCCTATCCTCTATCCTAACCTATCTTCTATTATATAATATCCTCTATCCTATCCAATCCTCTATCGTATACACTATCCTACCCTCTATCCTATCCTATCCTCAATCCTACCCTATCCCCTACCCTATCTGATCCTCTAACCTATCCTATCCTCTATCCTATACTATCCTCTAACCTATCCTATCCTCTATCCTCTCCTACCCTCTATCCTATCGTATCCTCTGTCCTATCCTATCCTATCCTCTAACCTATCCAATCCTGTATCCTATCCTATCCACCATCCTATCGTATCCTCTATCCTATCCCATCCTGTATCCTATCCTATCCTCTATCGTAACTTATCCTCTATCCTATCCTATCCTCAATCCTATCGTATCCTCTATCCGATCCTATCCTCTATCCTACCCTATCCTCCATCCTATCCTATCCTGTATCCTGTATCCTCTATCCTATCCTATCCTCTATCCTATCGTATCCTCTATCCTATCCCATCCTGTATCCTATCCTATCCTCTATCTTATCCTATCCTCTATCCTATCCTATCCTCTATCCTATAATATCCTCTATTCTATCCAATCCTCTATCGTATAATATCCTCAATCCTACCCTATCCCCTATCCTATCCTGTCCTCTATCCTATCCTACCTTTTATCCTATCCTATCCTCTATCCTATCCTATCCTCTATCCTATACTATCCTCTATCAGATCCTCTATCCTATACTAACCTCTACCTTATCCTATCCTCTATCCTATCCTATCCTCTATTCTATCCAATCCTCTATCGTATAATATCCTCTATCCTATCCTATACTCTATCCTATCGTATCCTCTGTCCTATCCTATCCTATCATCTAACCTATCCTCTATCGTATCCTATCCTATCCTCTTTCCTATCGTATCCTCTATCCTATCCTATCCTCTATCCTATCCTCTATCCTATCCTCTATCCTATACTATCCTCTACCTTATCCTATCCTCTATCCTATCAAATTACCTATCCTATCCTCGATCCTATCCTCTATTATATCCTATCCTCTATCCTATCCTATTCTCTATCCTATCCTATTATCTATCCTATTCTACCCTCTATCCTATCCTATCCTCTATCCTATCCTATCCTTTATACTATCCAATCCTCTATCCTATCCTATCCTCTATCCTATACTATCCTCTAACTTATCCTATCCTCTATCCTATCCAATTACCTATCCTATCCTCTATCCTATCCTTTCCTCTATCCTATCCTATCCTCTATCCGATCCTCTACCCTATCCTCTATCCTATCCTCTATCCTATCCTATCCGATCCTCTATCCTATCCTCTATCCTATACTATCCTCTACATTATCCTATCCTCTATCCTATCCAATTACCTATCCTATCCTCTATCCTATCCTATCCTCCATCCTATCCTATCCTCTATCAGATCCCCTATCCTATACTAGCCTCTACCTTATCCTCTCCCCTATCCTATCCTATCATCTATCCTATCCTCTATCCTATCCTATCCTCTATCCTATCCTCTATACCATCCTCTATCCTATCCTATCCTCTATCCGATCCTCTATCCTATCCTATCCTCTATAATATCGTTTACTCTATCATATCCTATCCTCTATCCTTTAATATCATCTATCCTATCCTATCCTCTATCCTATCCTCTCCTCTATCCTATCCTATCCTCTATCCTATCCTTTCCTATCCTCTATCCTATCCTATCCTATCCTCTATCCTATCCTATCCTGTATCCTATCCTATCCTATATTCGATCCTATCCTCTATCCTATACTATCCTCTATCCTATCCTATCCTCTATCCTATCCTATCCTCTATCCGATCCTCTATCCAATCCTATCCTTTATCCTATCCTATCCTCTATCCTACTCTATCCTCTATCCTATCCTATCCTCTATCCTATCCTATCCTCTGTCCGATCCTCTATCCTATCCTATCCTCTATCCTATCCTATCCTTTATCCTATCCTATCCTCCATCCTATCCTATACTCTATCCTATACTATCCTCTACCTTATCCTATCCTCTATCCTATCCAATTACCTATCTTATCCTCTATCCTATCCTTTCCTCTATCCTATCCTATCCTATCCTCTATCCTATCCTATCCTGTATCCTATCCTATCCTCTATTCTATCCTATCCTCTATCCTATACTATCCTCTATCCTATCCTATCCTCTATCCTATCCTATCCTCTATCCGATCCTCTATCCAATCCTATCCTTTATCCTATCCTATCCTCTATCCTACTCTATCCTCTATCCTATCCTATCCTCTATCCTATAATATCCTCTGTCCGATCCTCTATCCTATCCTATCCTCTATCCTCTATCCTATCCTATCCTTTATCCTATCCTATCCTCTATCCTATCCTATCCTCTATCCTATTCTATCCTCTACCTTATCCTATCCTCTATCCTATCCAATTACCTATCCTATCCTCTATCCTATCCTTTCCTCTATCCTATCCTATCCTCTATCCGATCCTCTATCCTATCCTATCCTCTATAATATCGATTACTCTATCATATCATATCCTCTATCCTATAATATCATCTATCCTATTCTATCCTCTATACTATCCTATCCTCTATCCTATCCTATCCTCTATCCTATCCTCTCCTCTATCCTATCCTATCCTCTATCCTATCCTATAATCTATCCTCTATCCTATCCTACCCTCTTTCCTATACTATCATCTATCCTATCCTATCTTCTATCCTATCGTTTCCTCTATCCTATCCTATCCTCTATCCGATCCTCTGTCCTATCCTATCCTCTATCCTATCCTCTATCCTATCCTATCCTATCCTCTATCCTATCCTATCCTATCCTCTATCCTATCCTATCCTATCCTCTATCCTATCCTATCCTTTATCCTATCCTATCCTCTATTCTATCCTATCCTCTATCCTATACTATCCTTTATCCTATCCTATCCTCTATCCTACTCTATACTCTATCCTATCCTATCCTCTATCCTATCCTATCCTCTATCCGATCCTCTATCCTATCCTATCGTCTATCCGATCCTCTATCCTATCCTATCCTCTATCCTATCCCATCATCTATCCTATCGTATCCTCTGTCCTACCCTATCCTCTTTCCTATCCTATACTATTCTCTATTTTATACTATCCTCTAACCTATCCTATCCTCTATCCTATCCTATCCTGTATCCTGTATCCTCTATCCTATCCTATCCTCAATCCTGTCGTATCCTCTATCCTATCCTGTCGTCTATCCTATAACATCCTCTATCCTATCCAATCCTCTATTCTATCCTCTATCCTATGCTCTATCCTATCCTATCCTCTATCCTGTAATATTATCTATTCTATCCCATCCTCTATCGTATAATATCCTCTATCCTATCCTATACTCTATCCTATCGTATCCTCTGTCCTAACCTATCCTCTATCCTATCCTATCCTCTATCCTATCCTATCCTCAATCTTACCCTATCCCCTATCCTATCCGATCCTCGATCCTATCCCATCCTCTATCCTATTCTACCCTCTATCCTATCCTATCCTCTATCTCATCCTATCCTCTATCCTATCCTATCATCTATCTTATCCTATCCTCTGTCCTATCCTATCCTCTATGCTATCCTATCCTCAATCCTATCGTATCCTCTATCCTATCCTATCGTCCATCCTATCCTATCGTCAATCCTATCCTATCGTCTATAGTATCCTATCGTCTATCCTATAATATCTTCTATCCTAACCAATCCTCCATTCTATCCTCTATCCTATGCTCTATCCTATCCTATCCTCTATCCTATAATATCCTCTATTCTATCCAATCCTCTATTGCATAATATCCTCAATCCTACCCTATACCCTATCCTATCCTATCCTCTATCCTATCCTATTCTCTATCCTATCCTATCCTCTATCTTATCCTATCCTCTGTCCTATCCTATCCTCTATGATATCCTATCCTCAATCCTATCGTATCCTCTATCCTATCCTATCGTCTACCCTATCGTATCGTCTATCCTATCCTATCGTCTATCCTATCCTATCGTCTATCCTATCCTATCTTCAATTATATAATATCCTCTATCCTATCCAATCCTCTATCGTATCCTCTATCCTATCCTCTATCCTATCCTATCCTCTGTCCTATCCTATTTTCTATACTATCCTATCCTCTATCCTATCCCATCCTGTATCCTATCCTATCCTCTATCCTATCCTATCCTATATCCTATAATATCTTCTATCCTATCCTATCCTCTATCCTATCCTCTATCCTATCGTGTCCTCTATCCTATCCTATTCTCTATCGTATCCTCTACCCTATCCTATCCTCTATCTTATCCTATCCTCTATCCTATCCTCTATACTATTCTGTCCTCTATCCTATCCTATCCTCTATCCTATCCTATCTTCAATTATATAATATCCTCTATCCTATCCAATCCTCTATCGTATCCTCTATCCTATCCTCTATCCTATCCTATCCTCTGTCCTATCCTATTTTCTATACTATCCTATCCTCTATCCTATCCTGTCCTCTATCCTATCATGTCCTCTATCCTATCCTTTCCTCTATCCTATCCTATCCTCTGTCCTATCCTATTTTCAATACTATCCTATTCTCTATCCTATCCTGTCCTCTACCCTATCCTGTCCTCTATCCTATCCTATCCTCTATCCTATCCTATCCTCTATCCTATCCTATCCTCTATCCTATCCTATCCTCTATCCTATCCTATCCTCTATCCTATCCTATCCTCTATCCTATCCTCTATACTATTCTGTCCTCTATCCTATCCTATCCTCTATCCTATCCTATCTTCAATTATATAATATCCTCTATCCTATCCAATCCTCTATCGTATCCTCTATCCTATCCTCTATCCTATCCTATCCTCTGTCCTATCCTATTTTCTATACTATCCTATCCTCTATCCTATCCTGTCCTCTATCCTATCATGTCCTCTATCCTATCCTTTCCTCTATCCTATCCTATCCTCTGTCCTATCCTATTTTCTATACTATCCTATTCTCTATCCTATCCTGTCCTCTACCCTATCCGGTCCTCTATCCTATCCTATCCTCTATCCTATCCTATCCTCTATATTATCCTATCCTCTATCCTATCCTGTCCTCTATCCTATCCTATAGTCTATCCTATACTATCCTCTATCCTACCCTGTCCTCTATCCTATCCTATACTCTATCCTATACTATCCTCTATCCTATCCTGTCCTCTATCCTATCCTGTCCTCTATCGTATCCTATCCTCTATCCTATCCTATCTTCAATTATATAATATCCTCTATCCTATCCAATCCTCTATCGTATCCTCTATCCTATCCTCTATCCTATCCTATCCTCTGTCCTATCCTATTTTCTATACTATCCTATCCTCTATCCTATCGTACCCTCTATCCTATCCCATCCTGTATCCTATCCTATCCTCTAACCTATCTTATCCTCTATCCTATCCTATCCTCAATCGTATCGTATCCTCTACCCTATCCTATCCTCTATCTTATCCTATCCTCTATCCTATCATCTATACTATTCTGTCCTCTATCCTATCCTATCCTCTATCCTATCCTATCTTCAATTATATAATATCCTCTATCCTATCCAATCCTCTATCGTATCCTCTATCCTATCCTCTATCCTATCCTATCCTCTGTCCTATCCTATTTTCTATACTATCCTAGCCTCTATCCTATCCTGTCCTCTATCCTATCATGACCTCTATCCTATCCTTTCCTCTATCCTATCCTATCCTCTGTCCTATCCTATTTTCTATACTATCCTATTCTCTATCCTATCCTGTCCTCTACCCTATCCTGTCCTCTATCCTATCCTATCCTCTATCCTATCCTATCCTTTATCCTATCCTATCCTCTATCCTAACTTATCCTCTATCCTATCCTATCCTCAATCCTATCGTATCCTCTATCCGATCCTATCCTCTATCCTATCCTATCTTCAATTATATAATATCCTCTATCCTATCCAATCCTCTATCGTATCCTCTATCCTATCCTCTATCCTATCCTATCCTCTGTCCTATCCTATTTTCTATACTATCCTAGCCTCTATCCTATCCTGTCCTCTATCCTATCATGACCTCTATCCTATCCTTTCCTCTATCCTATCCTATCCTCTGTCCTATCCTATTTTCTATACTATCCTATCCTCTATCCTATCGTACCCTCTATCCTATCCCATCCTGTATCCTATCCTATCCTCTGTCCTATCCTATTTTCTATACTATCCTATTCTCTATCCTATCCTGTCCTCTACCCTATCCTGTCCTCTATCCTATCCTATCCTCTATCCTATCCTATCCTCTATCATATCCTATCCTCTATCCTATCCTGTCCTCTATCCTATCCTATAGTCTATCCTATACTATCCTCTATCCTACCCTGTCCTCTATCCTATCCTACACTCTATCCTATACTATCCTCTATCCTATCCTGTCCTCTATCCTATCCTGTCCTCTATCGTATCCTATCCTCTATCCTATCCTATCTTCAATTATATAATATCCTCTATCCTATCCAATCCTCTATCGTATCCTCTATCCTATCCTCTATCCTATCCTATCCTCTGTCCTATCCTATTTTCTATACTATCCTATCCTCTATCCTATCGTACCCTCTATCCTATCCCATCCTGTATCCTATCCTATCCTCTAACCTATCTTATCCTCTATCCTATCCTATCCTCAATCGTATCGTATCCTCTATCCGATCGTATCCTCTATTCTATCCTATCCTCTATCCTATCCTATCCTGTATCCTGTATCCTCTATCCTATCCTATCCTCTATCCTATCCTATCCTCTATCCTATCCAATCCTCTATCCTATCCTATCTTCTATCATACCCTGTCCTATATCCTATCCTCTTGCCTATCCTATACTATCCTCTAACCTACCCTATCCTCAATCCTATCCTATCCCCTATCCTATCCTATCCTCTAACCTACCCTATCCTCAATCCTATCCTATCCCCTATCCTATCCTATCCCCTATCCTATCCTATCCTCTATCCTATCCTATCCTCTATCCTATCCTGTCCTATATCCTATCCTATTGTCTATCCTATACTATCCTCTAACCTATCCTATCCTCTATCCTCTCCTACCCTCTATCCTATCGTATCCTCTGTCCTATCCTATCCTATCCTCTAACCTATCCAATCCTGTATCCTATCCTATCCACCATCCTATCGTATCCTCTATCCTATCCCATCCTGTATCCTATCCTATCCTCTATCCTAACTTATCCTCTATCCTATCCTATCCTCAATCCTATCGTATCCTCTATCCGATCCTATCCTCTATCCTATCCTATCCTCTATCCTATCCTATTCTCTATCCTATCCTATCCTCTATCTTATCCTATCCTCTGTCCTATCCTATCCTCTATGATATCCTATCCTCAATCCTATCGTATCCTCTATCCTATCCTATCGTCAACCCTATCGTATCGTCTATCCTATCCTATCGTCTATCCTATCCTATCGTCTATCCTATCCTAACTTCTATCCTATCCTATCGTCTATCGTATCCTATCGTCTATCATATAATATCTTCTATCCTATCCAATCCTCTATTCTATCCTCTATCCTATCCTCTATTCTATCCAATCCTCTATCGTATAATATCCTCTATCCGATCCTATACTCCATCCTATCCTATCCTCTATCCTATCCTATCCTGTATCCTGTATCCTCTATCCTATCCTATCCTCTATCCTATCCTACCCTCTATCTTATCCTGTCCTCTATCCTATCCTAACCACTATCCTATCCTATCCTGTAACATATCGTATCCTCTATCCTATCCCATCATCTATCCTATCGTATCCTCTGTCCTATCCTATCCTCTTTCCTATCCTATACTATTCTCTATTTTATACTATCCTCTAACCTATCCTATCCTCTATCCTATCCTATCCTGTATCCTGTATCCTCTATCCTATCCTATCCTCAATCCTGACGTATCCTCTATCCTATCCTGTCGTCTATCCTATAACATCCTCTATCCTATCCAATCCTCTATTCTATCCTCTATCCTATGCTCTATCCTATCCTATCCTCTATCCTGTAATATTATCTATTCTATCCCATCCTCTATCGTATAATATCCTCTATCCTATCCTATACTCTAACCTATCGTATCCTCTGTCCTAACCTATCCTCTATCCTATCCTATCCTCTATCCTATCCTATCCTCAATCTTACCCTATCCCCTATCCTATCCGATCCTCGATCCTATCCCATCCTCTATCCTATCCTATCCTCTATCCTATCCTATCCTCTATCTCATCCTATCCTCTATCCTATCCTATCATCTATCTTATCCTATCCTCTGTCCTATCCTATCCTCTATGCTATCCTATCCTCAATCCTATCGTATCCTCTATCCTATCCTATCGTCCATCCTATCCTATCGTCAATCGTATCCTATCGTCTATAGTATCCTATCGTCTATCCTATAATATCTTCTATCCTATCCAATCCTCTATTGCATAATATCCTCAATCCTACCCTATACCCTATCCTATCCTATCCTCTATCCTATCCTATTCTCTATCCTATCCTATCCTCTATCTAATCCTATCCTCTGTCCTATCCTATCCTCTATGATATCCTATCCTCAATCCTATCGTATCCTCTATCCTATCCTATCGTCTACCCTATCGTATCGTCTATCCTATCCTATCGTCTATCCTATCCTATCGTCTATCCTATCCTAACTTCTATCCTATCCTATCGTCTATCGTATCCTATCGTCTATCATATAATATCTTCTATCCTATCCAATACTCCATTCTATCCGTTATCCTATGCTCTATCCTATAATATCCTCTATTCTATCCAATCCTCTATCGTATATTATCCTCAATCCTACCCTATCCCCTATCCTATCCTATCCTCTATCCTATCCTATCCTCTATCCTATCCAATCATCTATCCTATCCTATCCTCTATCCTATCCTGTCCTATATCCTATCCTATTGTCTATCCTATACTATCCTCTATCCTATCCCATCCTCTATCTTATCCTATCCTCTATCCTATCCCCTATACTATTCTGTCCTCTATCCTGTCCTATCCTCTATCCTATCCTATCTTCAATTATATAATATCCTCTATCCTATCCAATCCGCTATCGTATCCTCTATCTTATCCTCTATCCTATCCTATCCTCTGTCCTATCCTATTTTCTATACTATCCTATCCTCTATCCTATCCTGTCCTCTATCCTATCATGTCCTCTATCCTATCCTTTCCTCTATCCTATCCTATCCTCTGTCCTATCCTATTTTCAATACTATCCTATTCTCTATCCTATCCTGTCCTCTACCCTATCCTGTCCTCTATCCTATCCTATCCTCTATCCTATCCTATCCTGTATCCTATCCTATCCTCTATCCTATCCTCTATACTATTCTGTCCTCTATACTATCCTATCCTCTATCCTATCCTGTCCTCTATCCTATCATGTCCTCTATCCTATCCTTTCCTCTATCCTATCCTATCCTCTGTCCTATCCTATTTTCTATACTATCCTATTCTCTATCCTATCCTGTCCTCTACCCTATCCTGTCCTCTATCCTATCCTATCCTCTATCCTATCCTATCCTCTATCCTATCCTATCCTCTATCCTATCCTCTATACTATTCTGTCCTCTATCCTATCCTATCCTCTATCCTATCCTATCTTCAATTATATAATATCCTCTATCCTATCCAATCCTCTATCGTATCCTCTATCCTATCCTCTATCCTATCCTATCCTCTGTCCTATCCTATTTTCTATACTATCCTAGCCTCTATCCTATCCTGTCCTCTATCCTATCATGACCTCTATCCTATCCTTTCCTCTATCCTATCCTATCCTCTGTCCTATCCTATTTTCTATACTATCCTATTCTCTATCCTATCCTGTCCTCTACCCTATCCTGTCCTCTATCCTATCCTATCCTCTATCCTATCCTATCCTCTATCCTATCCTATCGTCAACCCTATCGTATCGTCTATCCTATCCTATCGTCTATCCTATCCTATCGTCTATCCTATCCTAACTTCTATCCTATCCTATCGTCTATCGTATCCTATCGACTATCATATAATATCTTCTATCCTATCCAATCCTCTATTCTATCCTCTATCCTATGCTCTATCCTATCCTATCCTCTATCCTATAATATCCTCTATTCTATCCAATCCTCTATCGTATAATATCCTCTATCCGATCCTATACTCCATCCTATCCTATCCTCTATCCTATCCTATCCTGTATCCTGTATCCTCTATCCTATCCTATCCTCTATCCTATCCTACCCTCTATCTTATCCTGTCCTCTATCCTATCCTAACCACTATCCTATCCTATCCTGTAACATATCGTATCCTCTATCCTATCCCATCATCTATCCTATCGTATCCTCTGTCCTATCCTATCCTCTATCCTATCCTATCTTCAATTATATAATATCCTCTATCCTATCCAATCCTCTATCGTATCCTCTATCCTATCCTCTATCCTATCCTATCCTCTGTCCTATCCTATTTTCTATACTATCCTATCCTCTATCCTATCCTGTCCTCTATCCTATCATGTCCTCTATCCTATCCTTTCCTCTATCCTATCCTATCCTCTGTCCTATCCTATTTTCTATACTATCCTATTCTCTATCCTATCCTGTCCTCTACCCTATCCTGTCCTCTATCCTATCCTATCCTCTATCCTATCCTATCCTCTATCCTATCCTATCGTCAACCCTATCGTATCGTCTATCCTATCCTATCGTCTATCCTATCCTATCGTCTATCCTATCCTAACATCTATCCTATCCTATCGTCTATCGTATCCTATCGTCTATCATATAATATCTTCTATCCTATCCAATCCTCTATTCTATCCTCTATCCTATCCTCTATTCTATCCAATCCTCTATCGTATAATATCCTCTATCCGATCCTATACTCCATCCTATCCTATCCTCTATCCTATCCTATCCTGTATCCTGTATCCTCTATCCTATCCTATCCTCTATCCTATCCTACCCTCTATCTTATCCTGTCCTCTATCCTATCCTAACCACTATCCTATCCTATCCTGTAACATATCGTATCCTCTATCCTATCCCATCATCTATCCTATCGTATCCTCTGTCCTATCCTATCCTCTTTCCTATCCTATACTATTCTCTATTTTATACTATCCTCTAACCTATCCTATCCTCTATCCTATCCTATCCTGTATCCTGTATCCTCTATCCTATCCTATCCTCAATCCTGACGTATCCTCTATCCTATCCTGTCGTCTATCCTATAACATCCTCTATCCTATCCAATCCTCTATTCTATCCTCTATCCTATGCTCTATCCTATCCTATCCTCTATCCTGTAATATTATCTATTCTATCCCATCCTCTATCGTATAATATCCTCTATCCTATCCTATACTCTAACCTATCGTATCCTCTGTCCTAACCTATCCTCTATCCTATCCTATCCTCTATCCTATCCTATCCTCAATCTTACCCTATCCCCTATCCTATCCGATCCTCGATCCTATCCCATCCTCTATCCTATCCTATCCTCTATCCTATCCTATCCTCTATCTCATCCTATCCTCTATCCTATCCTATCATCTATCTTATCCTATCCTCTGTCCTATCCTATCCTCTATGCTATCCTATCCTCAATCCTATCGTATCCTCTATCCTATCCTATCGTCCATCCTATCCTATCGTCAATCCTATCCTATCGTCTATAGTATCCTATCGTCTATCCTATAATATCTTCTATCCTATCCAATCCTCCATTCTATCCTCTATCCTATGCTCAATCCTATCCTATCCTCTATCCTATAATATCCTCTATTCTATCCAATCCTCTATTGCATAATATCCTCAATCCTACCCTATACCCTATCCTATCCTATCCTCTATCCTATCCTATTCTCTATCCTATCCTATCCTCTATCTAATCCTATCCTCTGTCCTATCCTATCCTCTATGATATCCTATCCTCAATCCTATCGTATCCTCTATCCTATCCTATCGTCTACCCTATCGTATCGTCTATCCTATCCTATCGTCTATCCTATCCTATCGTCTATCCTATCCTAACTTCTATCCTATCCTATCGTCTATCGTATCCTATCGTCTATCATATAATATCTTCTATCCTATCCAATACTCCATTCTATCCGTTATCCTATGCTCTATCCTATAATATCCTCTATTCTATCCAATCCTCTATCGTATATTATCCTCAATCCTACCCTATCCCCTATCCTATCCTATCCTCTATCCTATCCTATCCTCTATCCTATCCAATCATCTATCCTATCCTATCCTCTATCCTATCCTGTCCTATATCCTATCCTATTGTCTATCCTATACTATCCTCTATCCTATCCCATCCTCTATCTTATCCTATCCTCTATCCTATCCCCTATACTATTCTGTCCTCTATCCTGTCCTATCCTCTATCCTATCCTATCTTCAATTATATAATATCCTCTATCCTATCCAATCCGCTATCGTATCCTCTATCTTATCCTCTATCCTATCCTATCCTCTGTCCTATCCTATTTTCTATACTATCCTATCCTCTATCCTATCCTGTCCTCTATCCTATCATGTCCTCTATCCTATCCTTTCCTCTATCCTATCCTATCCTCTGTCCTATCCTATTTTCAATACTATCCTATTCTCTATCCTATCCTGTCCTCTACCCTATCCTGTCCTCTATCCTATCCTATCCTCTATCCTATCCTATCCTCTATCCTATCCTATCTTCAATTATATAATATATTCTATCCTATCCAATCCGCTATCGTATCCTCTATCCTATCCTCTATCCTATCCTATCCTCTGTCCTATCCTATTTTCTATACTATCCTATCCTTTATCCTATCCTGTCCTCTATCCTATCATGTCCTCTATCCTATCCTTTCCTCTATCCTATCCTATCCTCTGTCCTATCCTATTTTCAATACTATCCTATTCTCTATCCTATCCTGTCCTCTACCCTATCCTGTCCTCTATCCTATCCTATCCTCTATCCTATCCTATCCTGTATCCTATCCTATCCTCTATCCTATCCTCTGTCCTATCCTATTTTCTATACTATCCTATCCTTTATCCTATCCTGTCCTCTATCCTATCATGTCCTCTATCCTATCCTTTCCTCTATCCTATCCTATCCTCTGTCCTATCCTATTTTCAATACTATCCTATTCTCTATCCTATCCTGTCCTCTACCCTATCCTGTCCTCTATCCTATCCTATCCTCTATCCTATCCTATCCTGTATCCTATCCTATCCTCTATCCTATCCTCTATACTATTCTGTCCTCTATACTATCCTATCCTCTATCCTATCCTGTCCTCTATCCTATCATGTCCTCTATCCTATCCTTTCCTCTATCCTATCCTATCCTCTGTCCTATCCTATTTTCTATACTATCCTATTCTCTATCCTATCCTGTCCTCTACCCTATCCTGTCCTCTATCCTATCCTATCCTCTATCCTATCCTATCCTCTATCCTATCCTATCCTCTATCCTATCCTCTATACTATTCTGTCCTCTATCCTATCCTATCCTCTATCCTATCCTATCTTCAATTATATAATATCCTCTATCCTATCCAATCCTCTATCGTATCCTCTATCCTATCCTCTATCCTATCCTATCCTCTGTCCTATCCTATTTTCTATACTATCCTAGCCTCTATCCTATCCTGTCCTCTATCCTATCATGACCTCTATCCTATCCTTTCCTCTATCCTATCCTATCCTCTGTCCTATCCTATTTTCTATACTATCCTATTCTCTATCCTATCCTGTCCTCTACCCTATCCTGTCCTCTATCCTATCCTATCCTCAATCCTGACGTATCCTCTATCCTATCCTGTCGTCTATCCTATAACATCCTCTATCCTATCCAATCCTCTATTCTATCCTCTATCCTATGCTCTATCCTATCCTATCCTCTATCCTGTAATATTATCTATTCTATCCCATCCTCTATCGTATAATATCCTCTATCCTATCCTATACTCTAACCTATCGTATCCTCTGTCCTAACCTATCCTCTATCCTATCCTATCCTCTATCCTATCCTATCCTCAATCTTACCCTATCCCCTATCCTATCCGATCCTCGATCCTATCCCATCCTCTATCCTATCCTATCCTCTATCCTATCCTATCCTCTATCTCATCCTATCCTCTATCCTATCCTATCATCTATCTTATCCTATCCTCTGTCCTATCCTATCCTCTATGCTATCCTATCCTCAATCCTATCGTATCCTCTATCCTATCCTATCGTCCATCCTATCCTATCGTCAATCCTATCCTATCGTCTATAGTATCCTATCGTCTATCCTATAATATCTTCTATCCTATCCAATCCTCCATTCTATCCTCTATCCTATGCTCTATCCTATCCTATCCTCTATCCTATAATATCCTCTATTCTATCCAATCCTCTATTGCATAATATCCTCAATCCAACCCTATACCCTATCCTATCCTATCCTCTATCCTATCCTATTCTCTATCCTATCCTATCCTCTATCTAATCCTATCCTCTGTCCTATCCTATCCTCTATGATATCCTATCCTCAATCCTATCGTATCCTCTATCCTATCCTATCGTCTACCCTATCGTATCGTCTATCCTATCCTATCGTCTATCCTATCCTATCGTCTATCCTATCCTAACTTCTATCCTATCCTATCGTCTATCGTATCCTATCGTCTATCATATAATATCTTCTATCCTATCCAATACTCCATTCTATCCGTTATCCTATGCTCTATCCTATAATATCCTCTATTCTATCCAATCCTCTATCGTATATTATCCTCAATCCTACCCTATCCCCTATCCTATCCTATCCTCTATCCTATCCTATCCTCTATCCTATCCAATCATCTATCCTATCCTATCCTCTATCCTATCCTGTCCTATATCCTATCCTATTGTCTATCCTATACTATCCTCTATCCTATCCCATCCTCTATCTTATCCTATCCTCTATCCTATCCCCTATACTATTCTGTCCTCTATCCTGTCCTATCCTCTATCCTATCCTATCTTCAATTATATAATATCCTCTATCCTATCCAATCCGCTATCGTATCCTCTATCTTATCCTCTATCCTATCCTATCCTCTGTCCTATCCTATTTTCTATACTATCCTATCCTCTATCCTATCCTGTCCTCTATCCTATCATGTCCTCTATCCTATCCTTTCCTCTATCCTATCCTATCCTCTGTCCTATCCTATTTTCAATACTATCCTATTCTCTATCCTATCCTGTCCTCTACCCTATCCTGTCCTCTATCCTATCCTATCCTCTATCCTATCCTATCCTCTATCCTATCCTATCTTCAATTATATAATATATTCTATCCTATCCAATCCGCTATCGTATCCTCTATCCTATCCTCTATCCTATCCTATCCTCTGTCCTATCCTATTTTCTATACTATCCTATCCTTTATCCTATCCTGTCCTCTATCCTATCATGTCCTCTATCCTATCCTTTCCTCTATCCTATCCTATCCTCTGTCCTATCCTATTTTCAATACTATCCTATTCTCTAT
Source organism: Halictus rubicundus (assembly GCF_050948215.1). Taxonomy (NCBI): domain Eukaryota; kingdom Metazoa; phylum Arthropoda; class Insecta; order Hymenoptera; family Halictidae; genus Halictus; species Halictus rubicundus. Next base: position 181,985 of record NW_027488667.1, on the reverse strand, counting down.
CCTATCCTGTCCTCTACCCTATCCTGTCCTCTATCCTATCCTATCCTCTATCCTATCCTATCCTGTATCCTATCCTATCCTCTATCCTATCCTCTATACTATTCTGTCCTCTATACTATCCTATCCTCTATCCTATCCTGTCCTCTATCCTATCATGTCCTCTATCCTATCCTTTCCTCTATCCTATCCTATCCTCTGTCCTATCCTATTTTCTATACTATCCTATTCTCTATCCTATCCTGTCCTCTACCCTATCCTGTCCTCTATCCTATCCTATCCTCTATCCTATCCTATCCTCTATCCTATCCTATCCTCTATCCTATCCTCTATACTATTCTGTCCTCTATCCTATCCTATCCTCTATCCTATCCTATCTTCAATTATATAATATCCTCTATCCTATCCAATCCTCTATCGTATCCTCTATCCTATCCTCTATCCTATCCTATCCTCTGTCCTATCCTATTTTCTATACTATCCTAGCCTCTATCCTATCCTGTCCTCTATCCTATCATGACCTCTATCCTATCCTTTCCTCTATCCTATCCTATCCTCTGTCCTATCCTATTTTCTATACTATCCTATTCTCTATCCTATCCTGTCCTCTACCCTATCCTGTCCTCTATCCTATCCTATCCTCTATCCTATCCTATCCTCTATCCTATCCTATCGTCAACCCTATCGTATCGTCTATCCTATCCTATCGTCTATCCTATCCTATCGTCTATCCTATCCTAACTTCTATCCTATCCTATCGTCTATCGTATCCTATCGTCTATCATATAATATCTTCTATCCTATCCAATCCTCTATTCTATCCTCTATCCTATGCTCTATCCTATCCTATCCTCTATCCTATAATATCCTCTATTCTATCCAATCCTCTATCGTATAATATCCTCTATCCGATCCTATACTCCATCCTATCCTATCCTCTATCCTATCCTATCCTGTATCCTGTATCCTCTATCCTATCCTATCCTCTATCCTATCCTACCCTCTATCTTATCCTGTCCTCTATCCTATCCTAACCACTATCCTATCCTATCCTGTAACATATCGTATCCTCTATCCTATCCCATCATCTATCCTATCGTATCCTCTGTCCTATCCTATCCTCTATCCTATCCTATCTTCAATTATATAATATCCTCTATCCTATCCAATCCTCTATCGTATCCTCTATCCTATCCTCTATCCTATCCTATCCTCTGTCCTATCCTATTTTCTATACTATCCTATCCTCTATCCTATCCTGTCCTCTATCCTATCATGCCCTCTATCCTATCCTTTCCTCTATCCTATCCTATCCTCTGTCCTATCCTATTTTCTATACTATCCTATTCTCTATCCTATCCTGTCCTCTACCCTATCCTGTCCTCTATCCTATCCTATCCTCTATCCTATCCTATCCTCTATCCTATCCTATCGTCAACCCTATCGTATCGTCTATCCTATCCTATCGTCTATCCTATCCTATCGTCTATCCTATCCTAACATCTATCCTATCCTATCGTCTATCGTATCCTATCGTCTATCATATAATATCTTCTATCCTATCCAATCCTCTATTCTATCCTCTATCCTATGCTCTATCCTATCCTATCCTCTATCCTATAATATCCTCTATTCTATCCAATCCTCTATCGTATAATATCCTCTATCCGATCCTATACTCCATCCTATCCTATCCTCTATCCTATCCTATCCTGTATCCTGTATCCTCTATCCTATCCTATCCTCTATCCTATCCTACCCTCTATCTTATCCTGTCCTCTATCCTATCCTAACCACTATCCTATCCTATCCTGCAACATATCGTATCCTCTATCCTATCCCATCATCTATCCTATCGTATCCTCTGTCCTATCCTATCCTCTTTCCTATCCTATACTATTCTCTATTTTATACTATCCTCTAACCTATCCTATCCTCTATCCTATCCTATCCTGTATTCTGTATCCTCTATCCTATCCTATCCTCAATCCTGTCGTATCCTCTATCCTATCCTGTCGTCTATCCTATAACATCCTCTATCCTATCCAATCCTCTATTCTATCCACTATCCTATGCTCTATCCTATCCTATCCTCTATCCTGTAATATTATCTATTCTATCCCATCCTCTATCGTATAATATCCTCTATCCTATCCTATACTCTATCCTATCGTATCCTCTGTCCTATCCTATCCTCTATCCTATCCTATTCTCTATCCTATCCTATCCTCTATCTTATCCTATCCTCTGTCCTATCCTATCCTCTATGATATCCTATCCTCAATCCTATCGTATCCTCTATCCTATCCTATCGTCCATCCTATCCTATCGTCAATCCTATCCTATCGTCTATAGTATCCTATCGTCTATCCTATAATATCTTCTATCCTATCCAATCCTCCATTCTATCCTCTATCCTATGCTCTATCCTATCCTATCCTCTATCCTATAATATCCTCTATTCTATCCAATCCTCTATTGCATATTATCCTCAATCCTACCCTATCCCCTATCCTATCCTATCCTCTATCCTATCCTATCCTCTATCCTATCCAATCATCTATCCTATCCTATCCTCTATCCTATCCTGTCCTATATCCTATCCTATTGTCTATCCTATACTATCCTCTATCCTATCCCATCCTCTATCTTATCCTATCCTCTATCCTATCCCCTATACTATTCTGTCCTCTATCCTGTCCTATCCTCTATCCTATCCTATCTTCAATTATATAATATCCTCTATCCTATCCAATCCGCTATCGTATCCTCTATCTTATCCTCTATCCTATCCTATCCTCTGTCCTATCCTATTTTCTATACTATCCTATCCTCTATCCTATCCTGTCCTCTATCCTATCATGTCCTCTATCCTATCCTTTCCTCTATCCTATCCTATCCTCTGTCCTATCCTATTTTCAATACTATCCTATTCTCTATCCTATCCTGTCCTCTACCCTATCCTGTCCTCTATCCTATCCTATCCTCTATCCTATCCTATCCTCTATCCTATCCTATCTTCAATTATATAATATATTCTATCCTATCCAATCCGCTATCGTATCCTCTATCCTATCCTCTATCCTATCCTATCCTCTGTCCTATCCTATTTTCTATACTATCCTAGCCTCTATCCTATCCTGTCCTCTATCCTATCATGACCTCTATCCTATCCTTTCCTCTATCCTATCCTATCCTCTGTCCTATCCTATTTTCTATACTATCCTATTCTCTATCCTATCCTGTCCTCTACCCTATCCTGTCCTCTATCCTATCCTATCCTCTATCCTATCCTATCCTCTATCCTATCCTATCGTCAACCCTATCGTATCGTCTATCCTATCCTATCGTCTATCCTATCCTATCGTCTATCCTATCCTAACTTCTATCCTATCCTATCGTCTATCGTATCCTATCGTCTATCATATAATATCTTCTATCCTATCCAATCCTCTATTCTATCCTCTATCCTATGCTCTATCCTATCCTATCCTCTATCCTATAATATCCTCTATTCTATCCAATCCTCTATCGTATAATATCCTCTATCCGATCCTATACTCCATCCTATCCTATCCTCTATCCTATCCTATCCTGTATCCTGTATCCTCTATCCTATCCTATCCTCTATCCTATCCTACCCTCTATCTTATCCTGTCCTCTATCCTATCCTAACCACTATCCTATCCTATCCTGTAACATATCGTATCCTCTATCCTATCCCATCATCTATCCTATCGTATCCTCTGTCCTATCCTATCCTCTATCCTATCCTATCTTCAATTATATAATATCCTCTATCCTATCCAATCCTCTATCGTATCCTCTATCCTATCCTCTATCCTATCCTATCCTCTGTCCTATCCTATTTTCTATACTATCCTATCCTCTATCCTATCCTGTCCTCTATCCTATCATGTCCTCTATCCTATCCTTTCCTCTATCCTATCCTATCCTCTGTCCTATCCTATTTTCTATACTATCCTATTCTCTATCCTATCCTGTCCTCTACCCTATCCTGTCCTCTATCCTATCCTATCCTCTATCCTATCCTATCCTCTATCCTATCCTATCGTCAACCCTATCGTATCGTCTATCCTATCCTATCGTCTATCCTATCCTATCGTCTATCCTATCCTAACATCTATCCTATCCTATCGTCTATCGTATCCTATCGTCTATCATATAATATCTTCTATCCTATCCAATCCTCTATTCTATCCTCTATCCTATGCTCTATCCTATCCTATCCTCTATCCTATAATATCCTCTATTCTATCCAATCCTCTATCGTATAATATCCTCTATCCGATCCTATACTCCATCCTATCCTATCCTCTATCCTATCCTATCCTGTATCCTGTATCCCCTATCCTATCCTATCCTCTATCCTATCCTACCCTCTATCTTATCCTGTCCTCTATCCTATCCTAACCACTATCCTATCCTATCCTGCAACATATCGTATCCTCTATCCTATCCCATCATCTATCCTATCGTATCCTCTGTCCTATCCTATCCTCTTTCCTATCCTATACTATTCTCTATTTTATACTATCCTCTAACCTATCCTATCCTCTATCCTATCCTATCCTGTATTCTGTATCCTCTATCCTATCCTATCCTCAATCCTGTCGTATCCTCTATCCTATCCTGTCGTCTATCCTATAACATCCTCTATCCTATCCAATCCTCTATTCTATCCACTATCCTATGCTCTATCCTATCCTATCCTCTATCCTGTAATATTATCTATTCTATCCCATCCTCTATCGTATAATATCCTCTATCCTATCCTATACTCTATCCTATCGTATCCTCTGTCCTATCCTATCCTCTATCCTATCCTATTCTCTATCCTATCCTATCCTCTATCTTATCCTATCCTCTGTCCTATCCTATCCTCTATGATATCCTATCCTCAATCCTATCGTATCCTCTATCCTATCCTATCGTCCATCCTATCCTATCGTCAATCCTATCCTATCGTCTATAGTATCCTATCGTCTATCCTATAATATCTTCTATCCTATCCAATCCTCCATTCTATCCTCTATCCTATGCTCTATCCTATCCTATCCTCTATCCTATAATATCCTCTATTCTATCCAATCCTCTATTGCATAATATCCTCAATCCTACCCTATACCCTATCCTATCCTATCCTCTATCCTATCCTATTCTCTATCCTATCCTATCCTCTATCTTATCCTATCCTCTGTCCTATCCTATCCTCTATGATATCCTATCCTCAATCCTATCGTATCCTCTATCCTATCCTATCGTCTACCCTATCGTATCGTCTATCCTATCCTATCGTCTATCCTATCCTATCGTCTATCCTATCCTAACTTCTATCCTATCCTATCGTCTATCGTATCCTATCGTCTATCATATAATATCTTCTATCCTATCCAATCCTCCATTCTATCCTTTATCCTATGCTCTATCCTATCCTATCCTCTATCCTATAATATCCTCTATTCTATCCAATCCTCTATCGTATATTATCCTCAATCCTACCCTATCCCCTATCCTATCCTATCCTCTATCCTATCCTATCCTCTGTCCTATCCTATTTTCTATACTATCCTATCCTCTATCCTATCCTGTCCTCTATCCTATCATGTCCTCTATCCTATCCTTTCCTCTATCCTATCCTATCCTCTGTCCTATCCTATTTTCAATACTATCCTATTCTCTATCCTATCCTGTCCTCTACCCTATCCTGTCCTCTATCCTATCCTATCCTCTATCCTATCCTATCCTGTATCCTATCCTATCCTCTATCCTATCCTCTATACTATTCTGTCCTCTATCCTATCCTATCCTCTATCCTATCCAATCCTCTATCGTATCCTCTATCCTATCCTCTATCCTATTCTATCCTCTGTCCTATCCTATTTTCTATACTATCCTATCCTCTATCCTATCCTGTCCTCTATCCTATCATGTCCTCTATCCTATCCTTTCCTCTATCCTATCCTATCCTCTGTCCTATCCTATTTTCTATACTATCCTATTCTCTATACTATCCTATCCTCTATCCTATCCTGTCCTCTATCCTATCATGTCCTCTATCCTATCCTTTCCTCTATCCTATCCTATCCTCTGTCCTATCCTATTTTCTATACTATCCTATTCTCTATCCTATCCTGTCCTCTACCCTATCCTGTCCTCTATCCTATCCTATCCTCTATCCTATCCTATCCTCTATCCTATCCTATCCTCTATCCTATCCTCTATACTATTCTGTCCTCTATCCTATCCTATCCTCTATCCTATCCTATCTTCAATTATATAATATCCTCTATCCTATCCAATCCTCTATCGTATCCTCTATCCTATCCTCTATCCTATCCTATCCTCTGTCCTATCCTATTTTCTATACTATCCTATCCTCTATCCTATCCTGTCCTCTATCCTATCATGTCCTCTATCCTATCCTTTCCTCTATCCTATCCTATCCTCTGTCCTATCCTATTTTCTATACTATCCTATTCTCTATACTATCCTATCCTCTATCCTATCCTGTCCTCTATCCTATCATGTCCTCTATCATATCCTTTCCTCTATCCTATCCTATCCTCTGTCCTATCCTATTTTCTATACTATCCTATTCTCTATCCTATCCTGTCCTCTACCCTATCCTGTCCTCTATCCTATCCTATCCTCTATCCTATCCTATCCTCTATCCTATCCTATCCTCTATCCTATCCTCTATACTATTCTGTCCTCTATCCTATCCTATCCTCTATCCTATCCTATCTTCAATTATATAATATCCTCTATCCTATCCAATCCTCTATCGTATCCTCTATCCTATCCTCTGTCCTATCCTATTTTCTATACTATCCTATCCTCTATCCTATCCTGTCCTCTATCCTATCATGTCCTCTATCCTATCCTTTCCTCTATCCTATCCTATCCTCTGTCCTATCCTATTTTCTATACTATCCTATTCTCTATCCTATCCTGTCCTCTACCCTATCCTGTCCTCTATCCTATCCTATCCTCTATCCTATCCTATCCTCTATCCTATCCTATCGTCAACCCTATCGTATCGTCTATCCTATCCTATCGTCTATCCTATCCTATCGTCTATCATATCCTAACTTCTATCCTATCCTATCGTCTATCGTATCCTATCGTCTATCATATAATATCTTCTATCCTATCCAATCCTCTATTCTATCCTCTATCCTATGCTCTATCCTATCCTATCCTCTATCCTATAATATCCTCTATTCTATCCAATCCTCTATCGTATAATATCCTCTATCCGATCCTATACTCCATCCTATCCTATCCTCTATCCTATCCTATCCTGTATCCTGTATCCTCTATCCTATCCTATCCTCTATCCTATCCTACCCTCTATCTTATCCTGTCCTCTATCCTATCGTAACCACTATCCTATCCTATCCTGTAACATATCGTATCCTCTATTATATCCCATCATCTATCCTATCGTATCCTCTGTCCTATCCTATCCTCTTTCCTATCCTATACTATTCTCTATTTTATACTATCCTCTAACCTATCCTATCCTCTATCCTATCCTATCCTGTATCCTGTATCCTCTATCCTATCCTATCCTCAATCCTGTCGTATCCTCTATCCTATCCTGTCGTCTATCCTATAACATCCTCTATCCTATCCAATCCTCTATTCTATCCTCTATCCTATGCTCTATCCTATCCTATCCTCTATCCTGTAATATTATCTATTCTATCCCATCCTCTATCGTATAATATCCTCTATCCTATCCTATACTCTATCCTATCGTATCCTCTGTCCTATCCTATCCTCTATCCTATCCTATTCTCTATCCTATCCTATCCTCTATCTTATCCTATCCTCTGTCCTATCCTATCCTCTATGATATCCTATCCTCAATCCTATCGTATCCTCTATCCTATCCTATCGTCTACCCTATCGTATCGTCTATCCTATCCTATCGTCTATCCTATCCTATCGTCTATCCTATCCTAACTTCTATCCTATCCTATCGTCTATCGTATCCTATCGTCTATCATATAATATCTTCTATCCTATCCAATCCTCCATTCTATCCTTTATCCTATGCTCTATCCTATCCTATCCTCTATCCTATAATATCCTCTATTCTATCCAATCCTCTATCGTATATTATCCTCAATCCTACCCTATCCCCTATCCTATCCTATCGTCTATCCTATCCTATCCTCTATCCTATCCAATCATCTATCCTATCCTATCCTCTATCCTATCCTGTCCTATATCCTATCCTATTGTCTATCCTATACTATCCTCTATCCTATCCCATCCTGTATCCTATCCTATCCTCTATCCTATCCTATCCTATATCCTATAATATCTTCTATCCTATCCTATCCTCTATCCTATCCTATCCTTTATCCTATCCTATCCTCTATCCTATCCTATCCTCTATCTTATCCTATCCTCTATCCTATCCTCTATCCTATCGTATCCTCTATCCTATCCCATCCTCTATCCTATCCTCTATCCTATCCTATCCTCTACCCTATCCTATCTTCAATTATATAATATCCACTATCCTATCCAATCCGCTATCGTATCCTCTATCCTATCCTCTATCCTATCCTATCCTCTGTCCTATCCTATTTTCTATACTATCCTATCCTCTATCCTATCCTGTCCTCTATCCTATCATGTCCTCTATCCTATCCTTTCCTCTATCCTATCCTATCCTCTGTCCTATCCTATTTTCAATACTATCCTATTCTCTATCCTATCCTGTCCTCTACCCTATCCTGTCCTCTATCCTATCCTATCCTCTATCCTATCCTATCCTGTATCCTATCCTATCCTCTATCCTATCCTCTATACTATTCTGTCCTCTATCCTATCCTATCCTCTATCCTATCCAATCCTCTATCGTATCCTCTATCCTATCCTCTATCCTATTCTATCCTCTGTCCTATCCTATTTTCTATACTATCCTATCCTCTATCCTATCCTGTCCTCTATCCTATCATGTCCTCTATCCTATCCTTTCCTCTATCCTATCCTATCCTCTGTCCTATCCTATTTTCTATACTATCCTATTCTCTATACTATCCTATCCTCTATCCTATCCTGTCCTCTATCCTATCATGTCCTCTATCCTATCCTTTCCTCTATCCTATCCTATCCTCTGTCCTATCCTATTTTCTATACTATCCTATTCTCTATCCTATCCTGTCATCTACCATATCCTGTCCTCTATCCTATCCTATCCTCTATCCTATCCTATCCTCTATCGTATCCTATCCTCTATCCTATCCTCTATACTATTCTGTCCTCTATCCTATCCTATCCTCTATCCTATCCTATCTTCAATTATATAATATCCTCTATCCTATCCAATCCTCTATCGTATCCTCTATCCTATCCTCTATCCTATCCTATCCTCTGTCCTATCCTATTTTCTATACTATCCTATCCTCTATCCTATCCTGTCCTCTATCCTATCATGTCCTCTATCCTATCCTTTCCTCTATCCTATCCTATCCTCTGTCCTATCCTATTTTCTATACTATCCTATTCTCTATCCTATCCTGTCCTCTACCCTATCCTGTCCTCTATCCTATCCTATCCTCTATCCTATCCTATCCTCTATCATATCCTATCCTCTATCCTATCCTGTCCTCTATCCTATCCTATAGTCTATCCTATACTATCCTCTATCCTACCCTGTCCTCTATCCTATCCTACACTCTATCCTATACTATCCTCTATCTTATCCTGTCCTCTATCCTATCCTGTCCTCTATCGTATCCTATCCTCTATCCTATCCTATCTTCAATTATATAATATCCTCTATCCTATCCAATCCTCTATCGTATCTTCTATCCTATCCTCTATCCTATCCTATCCTCTGTCCTATCCTATTTTCTATACTATCCTATCCTCTATCCTATCGTACCCTCTATCCTATCCCATCCTGTATCCTATCCTATCCTCTAACCTATCTTATCCTCTATCCTATCCTATCCTCAATCGTATCGTATCCTCTATCCGATCCTATCCTCTATTCTATCCTATCCTCTATCCTATCCTATCCTGTATCCTGTATCCTCTATCCTATCCTATCCTCTATCCTATCCTATCCTCTATCCTATCCAATCCTCTATCCTATCCTATCTTGTATCCTACCCTATCCCCTATCCTATCCTATCGTCTATCCTATCCTATCCTCTATCCTATCCAATCATCTATCCTATCCTATCCTCTATCCTATCCTGTCCTATATCCTATCCTATTGTCTATCCTATACTATCCTCTATCCTATCCCATCCTGTATCCTATCCTATCCTCTATCCTATCCTATCCTATATCCTATAATATCTTCTATCCTATCCTATCCTCTATCCTATCCTATCCTCTATCCTATCCTATCCTCTATCCTATCCTATCCTCTATCCTATCCTCTATCCTATCGTATCCTCTATCCTATCCCATCCTCTATCCTATCCTCTATCCTATCCTATCCTCTACCCTATCCTATCTTCAATTATATAATATCCACTATCCTATCCAATCCGCTATCGTATCCTCTATCCTATCCTCTATCCTATCCTATCCTCTGTCCTATCCTATTTTCTATACTATCCTATCCTCTATCCTATCCTGTCCTCTATCCTATCATGTCCTCTATCCTATCCTTTCCTCTATCCTATCCTATCCTCTGTCCTATCCTATTTTCAATACTATCCTATTCTCTATACTATCCTATCCTCTATCCTATCCTGTCCTCTATCCTATCATGTCCTCTATCCTATCCTTTCCTCTATCCTATCCTATCCTCTGTCCTATCCTATTTTCTATACTATCCTATTCTCTATCCTATCCTGTCATCTACCCTATCCTGTCCTCTATCCTATCCTATCCTCTATCCTATCCTATCCTCTATCGTATCCTATCCTCTATCCTATCCTCTATACTATTCTGTCCTCTATCCTATCCTATCCTCTATCCTATCCTATCTTCAATTATATAATATCCTCTATCCTATCCAATCCTCTATCGTATCCTCTATCCTATCCTCTATCCTATCCTATCCTCTGTCCTATCCTATTTTCTATACTATCCTATCCTCTATCCTATCCTGTCCTCTATCCTATCATGTCCTCTATCCTATCCTTTCCTCTATCCTATCCTATCCTCTGTCCTATCCTATTTTCTATACTATCCTATTCTCTATCCTATCCTGTCCTCTACCCTATCCTGTCCTCTATCCTATCCTATCCTCTATCCTATCCTATCCTCTATCATATCCTATCCTCTATCCTATCCTGTCCTCTATCCTATCCTATAGTCTATCCTATACTATCCTCTATCCTACCCTGTCCTCTATCCTATCCTACACTCTATCCTATACTATCCTCTATCTTATCCTGTCCTCTATCCTATCCTGTCCTCTATCGTATCCTATCCTCTATCCTATCCTATCTTCAATTATATAATATCCTCTATCCTATCCAATCCTCTATCGTATCTTCTATCCTATCCTCTATCCTATCCTATCCTCTGTCCTATCCTATTTTCTATACTATCCTATCCTCTATCCTATCGTACCCATATCCTATCCTATCCTATATCCTATCCTATCTTCTATCCTATCCTATATCCTATCCTATCTTCTATCCTATCCTATATCCTATCCTATCGTCTATCCTATCCTATCGTCTATCGTATTATATCATCTATCATATAATATCTTCTATCCTATCCAATCCTATATTCTATCCTCTATCCTATGCTCTATCCTATCCTATCCTCTATCCTATAATATCCTCTATTCTATCCAATCCTCTATCGTATATTATCCTCAATCCTACCCTATCCCCTATCCTATCCTATCCTCTATCCTATCCTATCCTCTATCCTATCCAGTCATCTATCCTATCCTATCCTCTATCCTATCCTGTCCTATATCATATCCTATCTTCAATTATATATTATCCTCTATCCTATCCAATCCTCTATCGTATCCTCTATCCTATCCTCTATCCTATCCTATCCTCTGTCCTATCCTATTTTCTATACTATCCTATCCTCTATCCTATCCTGTCCTCTATCCTATCATGTCCACTATCCTATCCTTTCCTCTATCCTATCCTATCCTCTGTCCTATCCTATTTTCTATACTATCCTATTCTCTATCCTATCCTGTCCTCTACCCTATCCTGTCCTCTATCCTATCCTATCCTCTATCCTATCCTATCCTCTATCATATCCTATCCTCTATCCTATCCTACACTCTATCCTATACTATCCTCTATCTTATCCTGTCCTCTATCCTATCCTGTCCTCTATCGTATCCTATCCTCTATCCTATCCTATCTTCAATTATATAATATCCTCTATCCTATCCAATCCTCTATCGTATCTTCTATCCTATCCTCTATCCTATCCTATCCTCTGTCCTATCCTATCCTCTATCCTATCCTATCCTGTATCCTGTATCCTCTATCCTATCGTACCCTCTATCCTATCCCATCCTGTATCCTATCCTATCCTCTAACCTATCTTATCCTCTATCCTATCCTATCCTCAATCGTATCGTATCCTCTATCCGATCCTATCCTCTATTCTATCCTATCCTCTATCCTATCCTATCCTGTATCCTGTATCCTCTATCCTATCCTATCCTCTATCCTATCCTATCCTCTATCCTATCCAATCCTCTATCCTATCCTATCTTGTATCCTACCCTGTCCTATATCCTATCCTCTTGCCTATCCTATACTATCCTCTAACCTACCCTATCCTCAATCCTATCCTATCCCCTATCCTATCCTATCCTCTAACCTACCCTATCCTCAATCCTATCCTATCCCCTATCCTATCCTATCCCCTATCCTATCCTATCCTCTATCCTATCCTATCCTCTATCCTATCCTGTCCTATATCCTATCCTATTGTCTATCCTATACTATCTTCTAACCTATCCTATCCTCTATCCTCTCCTACCCTCTATCCTATCGTATCCTCTGTCCTATCCTATCCTATCCTCTAACCTATCCAATCCTGTACCCTATCCTATCCACCATCCTATCGTATCCTCTATCCTATCCCATCCTGTATCCTATCCTATCCTCTGTCCTAACTTATCCTCTATCCTATCCTATCCTCAATCCTATCGTATCCTCTATCCGATCCTATCCTCTATCCTATCCTATCCTCTATCCTATCCTGTCCTATATCCTATCCTATTGTCTATCCTATCCTATCCTCTATCCTATCCTATCCTCTATCCTATCCTATCCTATATCCTATCCTATCTTCTATCCTATCCTATCCTCTATCCTATCCTATCCTCTATCCTATCCTATCCTCTATCCTATCCTATCCTCTATCCTATCCTATCCTCTATCATATCCTCTATCCTATCGTATCCTCTATCCTATCCCATCCTCTATCCTATCCTCTATCCTATCCTATCCTCTACCCTATCCTATCCTCTATAATATCTTATCCTCTATCCTATCCTATCCTCTATCCTATCCTATCCTCTATCCTATCCTATCCTCTATCCTATCCTATCCTCTATCCTATCCTATCCTCTATCCTATCCTATCCTCTATCCTATCCTATCCTATATCCTATCCTATCTTCTATCCTATCCTATATCCTATCCTATCTTCTATCCTATCCTATCCTCAATCCTATCCTATCCTCTATCCTATCCTATCCTCTATCCTATCCTATCCTCTATCCTCTATCCTTTCCAATCCTCTATCCTATCCTCTATCCTATCCTATCATATCATCTATCGTATCCTATCCTCTATCCTATCCTATCTTCTATCCTATCCTATCCTCTATCCTATCCTATCCTCTATCCTATCCTATCTTCAATTATATAATATCCTCTATCCTATCCAATCCTCTATCGTATCCTCTATCCTATCCTCTATCCTATCCTATCCTCTGTCCTATCCTATTTTCTATACTATCCTATCCTCTATCCTATCCTGTCCTCTATCCTATCATGTCCTCTATCCTATCCTTTCCTCTATCCTATCCTATCCTCTGTCCTATCCTATTTTCTATACTATCCTATTCTCTATCCTATCCTGTCCTCTACCCTATCCTGTCCTCTATCCTATCCTATCCTCTATCCTATCCTATCCTCTATCATATCCTATCCTCTATCCTATCCTGTCCTCTATCCTATCCTATAGTCTATCCTATACTATCCTCTATCCTACCCTGTCCTCTATCCTATCCTACACTCTATCCTATACTATCCTCTATCTTATCCTGTCCTCTATCCTATCCTGTCCTCTATCGTATCCTATCCTCTATCCTATCCTATCTTCAATTATATAATATCCTCTATCCTATCCAATCCTCTATCGTATCTTCTATCCTATCCTCTATCCTATCCTATCCTCTGTCCTATCCTATTTTCTATACTATCCTATCCTCTATCCTATCGTACCCTCTATCCTATCCTATCCTATATCCTATCCTATCTTCTATCCTATCCTATATCCTATCCTATCTTCTATCCTATCCTATATCCTATCCTATCGTCTATCCTATCCTATCGTCTATCGTATTATATCATCTATCATATAATATCTTCTATCCTATCCAATCCTATATTCTATCCTCTATCCTATGCTCTATCCTATCCTATCCTCTATCCTATAATATCCTCTATTCTATCCAATCCTCTATCGTATATTATCCTCAATCCTACCCTATCCCCTATCCTATCCTATCCTCTATCCTATCCTATCCTCTATCCTATCCAGTCATCTATCCTATCCTATCCTCTATCCTATCCTGTCCTATATCATATCCTATCTTCAATTATATATTATCCTCTATCCTATCCAATCCTCTATCGTATCCTCTATCCTATCCTCTATCCTATCCTATCCTCTGTCCTATCCTATTTTCTATACTATCCTATCCTCTATCCTATCCTGTCCTCTATCCTATCATGTCCACTATCCTATCCTTTCCTCTATCCTATCCTATCCTCTGTCCTATCCTATTTTCTATACTATCCTATTCTCTATCCTATCCTGTCCTCTACCCTATCCTGTCCTCTATCCTATCCTATCCTCTATCCTATCCTATCCTCTATCATATCCTATCCTCTATCCTATCCTACACTCTATCCTATACTATCCTCTATCTTATCCTGTCCTCTATCCTATCCTGTCCTCTATCGTATCCTATCCTCTATCCTATCCTATCTTCAATTATATAATATCCTCTATCCTATCCAATCCTCTATCGTATCTTCTATCCTATCCTCTATCCTATCCTATCCTCTGTCCTATCCTATTTTCTATACTATCCTATCCTCTATCCTATCGTACCCTCTATCCTATCCCATCCTGTATCCTATCCTATCCTCTAACCTATCTTATCCTCTATCCTATCCTATCCTCAATCGTATCGTATCCTCTATCCGATCCTATCCTCTATTCTATCCTATCCTCTATCCTATCCTATCCTGTATCCTGTATCCTCTATCCTATCCTATCCTCTATCCTATCCTATCCTCTATCCTATCCAATCCTCTATCCTATCCTATCTTGTATCCTACCCTGTCCTATATCCTATCCTCTTGCCTATCCTATACTATCCTCTAACCTACCCTATCCTCAATCCTATCCTATCCCCTATCCTATCCTATCCTCTAACCTACCCTATCCTCAATCCTATCCTATCCCCTATCCTATCCTATCCCCTATCCTATCCTATCCTCTATCCTATCCTATCCTCTATCCTATCCTGTCCTATATCCTATCCTATTGTCTATCCTATACTATCTTCTAACCTATCCTATCCTCTATCCTCTCCTACCCTCTATCCTATCGTATCCTCTGTCCTATCCTATCCTATCCTCTAACCTATCCAATCCTGTACCCTATCCTATCCACCATCCTATCGTATCCTCTATCCTATCCCATCCTGTATCCTATCCTATCCTCTGTCCTAACTTATCCTCTATCCTATCCTATCCTCAATCCTATCGTATCCTCTATCCGATCCTATCCTCTATCCTATCCTATCCTCTATCCTATCCTGTCCTATATCCTATCCTATTGTCTATCCTATCCTATCCTCTATCCTATCCTATCCTCTATCCTATCCTATCCTATATCCTATCCTATCTTCTATCCTATCCTATCCTCTATCCTATCCTATCCTCTATCCTATCCTATCCTCTATCCTATCCTATCCTCTATCCTATCCTATCCTCTATCATATCCTCTATCCTATCGTATCCTCTATCCTATCCCATCCTCTATCCTATCCTCTATCCTATCCTATCCTCTACCCTATCCTATCCTCTATAATATCTTATCCTCTATCCTATCCTATCCTCTATCCTATCCTATCCTCTATCCTATCCTATCCTCTATCCTATCCTATCCTCTATCCTATCCTATCCTCTATCCTATCCTATCCTCTATCCTATCCTATCCTATATCCTATCCTATCTTCTATCCTATCCTATATCCTATCCTATCTTCTATCCTATCCTATCCTCAATCCTATCCTATCCTCTATCCTATCCTATCCTCTATCCTATCCTATCCTCTATCCTCTATCCTTTCCAATCCTCTATCCTATCCTCTATCCTATCCTATCATATCATCTATCGTATCCTATCCTCTATCCTATCCTATCTTCTATCCTATCCTATCCTCTATCCTATCCTATCCTCTATCCTATCCTATTCTATCCTATCCTCTATCCTATCCTATCCTCTATCCTATCCTATCCTATATCCTATCCTATCTTCTATCCTATCCTATCCTCAATCCTATCCTATCCTCTATCCTATCCTATCCTCTATCCTATCCTATCCTCTATCCTATAATATCAGCTATCCTACGCTATTCTCTATCCTATCCCATCCTCTTCCCTATCCCATACTCTATCCTATCATATCCTCTATCCTATCCTATCCATTATCCTATCCTATCCTCTTTCCTATCCTATTCTCTATCCTATCCTATCCTCTATCCTATCCTATACTCTATCGTATCCTGTCCTCTATCGTATCCTGTCCTCTATCCTATCCAATCCTTTATCCTATCCTCTATCCTATCCTATCCTCTATCATTTCCTATCCTCTATCCTATCCTATCCTCTATCCTATCCTATCGTCTAACCTATCCTATCCTTAATCCTATCCTATCCTCCATGCTATCCTATCCTCTATCCTATCCTATCATATCATCTATCGTATCCTATCCTCCGTGCTATCCTATCCTATCCTATATCCTATCCTATCTTCTATCCTATCCTATCCTCAATCCTATCCTATCCTCTATCCTATCCTATCCTCTATCCTGTCCTATCCTCTGTCCTATCCTATCCTCTATCCTCTATCCTATCCCATCCTCTATCCTATCCTCTATCCTATCCTCTATCCTATCCTATCCTCTATCGTATCCTATCCTCTATCCTATCCTATCCTCTATCCTATCCTATCCTCTATCCTATCCTATCCTCTATCGTATCCTATCCTGTATCCGATCCAATCCCCTATCCTATCCTATCCTCTATCCTACCCTATCCTCTATCCTATCCTATCCTCTATCCCATCCTATCCTCTATCCTATCCTATACTCTATCCTATCCTATCCTCTATCATATCTTATCCTCTATCCTATCCTATCGTCTATCCTATCCTATCCTCTATCCTATCCTATCCTCTACCCTATCCTATCCTCTATAATATCTTATCCTCTATCCTATCCTATCCTCTATCCTATCCTATCCTCTATCCTATCTTATCCTCTATCCTATCCTATCCTATATCCTATCCTATCTTCTATCCTATCCTATCCTCTATCCTATCCTATCCTCTATCCTATCCTATCCTTTATCCTATCCTCTATCCTATCGTATCCTCTATCCTATCCCATCCTCTATCCTATCCTCTATCCTATCCTATCCTCTACCCTATCCTATCCTCTATAATATCTTATCCTCTATCCTATCCTATCCTCTATCCTATCCTATCCTCTATCCTATCCTATCCTCTATCCTATCCTATCCTATATCCTATCCTATCTTCTATCCTATCCTATATCCTATCCTATCTTCTATCCTATCCTATATCCTATCCTATCGTCTATCCTATCCTATCGTCTATCGTATTATATCATCTATCATATAATATCTTCTATCCTATCCAATCCTATATTCTATCCTCTATCCTATGCTCTATCCTATCCTATCCTCTATCCTATAATATCCTCTATTCTATCCAATCCTCTATCGTATATTATCCTCAATCCTACCCTATCCCCTATCCTATCCTATCCTCTATCCTATCCTATCCTCTATCCTATCCAATCATCTATCCTATCCTATCCTCTATCCTATCCTGTCCTATATCATATCCTATCTTCAATTATATATTATCCTCTATCCTATCCAATCCTCTATCGTATCCTCTATCCTATCCTCTATCCTATCCTATCCTCTGTCCTATCCTATTTTCTATACTATCCTATCCTCTATCCTATCCTGTCCTCTATCCTATCATGTCCACTATCCTATCCTTTCCTCTATCCTATCCTATCCTCTGTCCTATCCTATTTTCTATACTATCCTATTCTCTATCCTATCCTGTCCTCTACCCTATCCTGTCCTCTATCCTATCCTATCCTCTATCCTATCCTATCCTCTATCATATCCTATCCTCTATCCTATCCTGTCCTCTATCGTATCCTCTATCCTATCCTATCTTCAATTATATAATATCCTCTATCCTATCCAATCCTCTATCGTATCCTCTATCCTATTTTTTTTTTTTTTTTTTTCCGAGGAGGTAATCTCGTTACGGATACCCGAACCCCCCCGGGGGGGGGGTGGTCCGGGTTATGTGGGACTCCTCGGCTGGTTGGTGCAACGCCGAGTATACCCACTAACTCCTCCCCGTCCGTCCCTAGACTCCTGGGGGCACCCGTGCTCTGCGCGCGCATGTCAATCCGGTGTGCCCCCGCCTTAGCATACCACCCACGGGGGGACGCGGCCCCCTCCCGTACCTACTCTATCCGAAGGCACCACGCAACGGACGACGTGGCGCCTTCCCCCCTGTTAGGCCGCCCGATGAGCATCCGAGCCCCCGCTCGAGATGCCCGGCGGCCTCCGGGGACGCCGTTGGTGACCGAGTGTAAGGGGATATCCGATCCCCCGCCTCGAGATCATCAAGGGCGTCCCCGCTCGCGTCAGAGGCGTCGCAACGGGGGTACGCCCCCGGGGCGTACCCTGCGCCGCCTCCCCCCCCTTCGGCCGGGATCGTGATTACGCTCCCGATCCCGTTCCGCAGCCTCCTTCCGCAGCATAACCCGCTCGCAGAAGGAAGCGAACCCCCTCCACGCCTCCTCGCCACCGGCTGCCGCAGCGACGACAGCCGGGAGCGAGAGGTCGTGGCCCACCGCGCGCCGCAGGGCACGGCGCTCTCCCCCCCATGCCGGACACTCCTCCAGAGTGTGTTGCGCCGTGTCCCGCGGCTCGCCGCAGTGGTGACACGCCTCCTCGGTCTCCCTCCCGATGCGACACAGGTAGTCGCCGAAGCACCCGTGCCCGCTCATCACCTGCGTCACACGGTAGGAGACCCTATGCCCCATCCATCCCCTGTTCCATTGGTCGAACACCGGGAGGATGGCCCGAACGGCCCGCCTCTCGCCCTCCCTCGTCCCGGGAAGGCTATCGCGCCACTCCCGGGCTGCGTGCCGCCGAGCATGTCGCCTGAGCTCATCCACCATGAGCCGCGCCTGATCCGGGGCCACCCCCCGGAGCCGGAGTTCCCTGGAGTGCGTATGCACATCCGCCAACACGCGTGCCTCCAGCTCGAGGGGGATCAGCCCCGACATCACTATCGCCGTCGCGTATGAAATGGTGCGGTACCCCCGCACAATGCCTATGGCCAGCCTGCGCTCGATGCGACGCAGCAGCGACCGTGTGCCGCCACTGCGCCCCCTAGCCAAGACATCGCGCGCCCACACAGGGGCTCCGTACAGGACCAAAACTCGCACCACCACCGCGAACAGACGACGCACCCGTCCACAGGGTCCCCCGAGATTCGGGAGAAGGCGACCGAGCGCAGCGGTCGCCCTCTCCGCCCGGGGCGCCAGCGACTCAAGGTGGCGGTCAAAACGCCACCGGCCGTCAAGCTCGAGTCCCAGGTACCGCATCTGGGACCCGACCTTGACCATACCCTCCCCCACGCAGATCCAGCACTGGGGAGGCGCCGCCAACCGGGCCGAGCGGAGAAACCACATGGCCCTGGTTTTCTCGACGGACACCTCTAGGCCCAGCGACCGGATCGCGCGCACCGCGCGCCACGCGCCGCGCTCCGCCAGGCAGATGGCCTCCTTCGCATACCTCCCGGTGGCCAATACCAGCGTGTCGTCGGCGTAACACGTCAGGCTGACCCCGGGAGGCATCTCCTCCCGCAGGACGCGATCGTACGCAAGATTCCACAGCAACGGGCCCAACACCGAGCCCTGCGGAACCCCGCGCACGACGCCCCTGCGCACCATCCCGTACCGGCCGGGATACTCTATACCCCTGTCGGAGAGATAGCTCCCAATCACCCTTCTGAGATACAGAGGCACCCGGTGGAAGACCAGGGCCTCCATTATCCGATCCCAGGGGACGGTGTTGAACGCGTTAGCGATATCCAAGGATATCGCCAACGCAACACCGCCCCCCCTCGTACAGGCCTCCGAGAGAGCCCTCACCCGCCGAATAGCGTCGACGGTGGAGAGACCCTCCCGGAAGCCGAATTGAACCCCGCTCAGATCGGGGACCCCTCCCGCCGACAGGTGCCGGACGAGGCGTCCAACGAGTACGCGCTCGAACAACTTCCCCGCCTCGTCCAGCAGACAAATTGGCCGGTACCCTGAGGGCGAGTCCCGGGACTTGCCCCCCTTCGGAAGGAGGACCAACCTGCCCGACTTCCACTCCGTGGGGAACACCCCCTCCCTCAGACAGCCGTTATACAGCTGCCGGAGTTCGGCGGCGAGTCCCCCCTCCAGGGCCAAGACCAACGCGCGGCCCGGCACCCCGTCCGGGCCCGGGGCCTTGCGGCCCACCCGCCGCGCCCTGGCCATCGCCTCACCCAGCTCGCCGGCCGACACCTCCCACTCTGCGGACCAGGAGAGAGGCTCCTGTTCCCAATGGGAGCGGCGCAGTTGTCCCCCCTCTCGCGGGAAGAGGGACGCCACCACTCCCTCGAGCAGGTGGGGGTCCATCGACTCCGTCACCGGAGGCGCCCACGCGCGCAGCTTGTTCATGACAAGCTTGTACGGGCGCCCCCATGGATCGGAGTCCACCGTGCCGACGAGCTCCGACCACGCGTCGGCCTTGGCCCGCGCGATAGCCCTGCGGAGAACCCCGAGCGCGGCTCGGTACTCCCCGCCGAGCCTCGCCGTCGCCTCCTCGTCGTCGCGCCTCCTACGCGCTCGGCCGTACCGACGCCGCGCGGCATTGCAGGCACGCCGGAGCTCCGCAATGCCGGCGGACCACCAGTACGCCGCCCTCCTGGGGGCGAACCGGCTGCGGGGCATGGCGGTGTCGCACACCGCCGTCATTACCTCCCGCAGCCGCCTCGCCCCTTGCGCAGGCGCCAGCTCGGACAGGGCCGGCCCCGTCCATGTCGCCGCGGCTACCGCGGCCCCGAACGCGTCCGCGTCCAGCCGCTTCCAGGCCCATCGCGGCCGTCGGTCCCCCCGGCCCGGCCGGGAATCCCGCGCGTGGAGGGTGGGCCACACGTCCATGACGATGGGCGTATGGTCTGACGCAATCTCTATCTCCTCGGCCACCCTCCATCCCGACACCCGGCGCACGGCCGAGGGAGTCCCCCATGTCAGGTCGACAATCGAGACCCCCTGCGGACGCACGCACGTCGGCGTGGATCCCCGGTTAATCAACCGGAGATCCAGGCCGGCCGCCCAGGTTAACACCTCGCTACCCCTAGTGGTCGTCCTGGGACTCCCCCACGATACCGCGTGGGCATTGAAGTCTCCCAAAACGAGAACCGGGCGGGCGCTGCACCGCGCGATGCAGCTGTTCAGCCCGCCCAGGAACCCCCGAAATTGATCGAGGCCACAGCTCGGCGAGATGTAGATCCCGACAACCGCGATGTCCCCCCATTGCACCGCCACGAATCCCTCGCCCCGCTCCAGAAGGGAGACCGACGGGGACCCGGGGCGGCTTCCCGCCACTATTACTACGGAGCCGATCTCGTCCCCCACCCAGAAGGGGTGTTCGGGGATTGCGTACGGCTCCGCCGCAACTGCCAGCCCAGCCCCCCACTCGCGCACGGCTTGGACAAACAGGTCCTGTGCCGCGCGCGAGTGGTTGAGGTTCGCCTGCAGAACCGGAGTAGGATTAAAAGTACCTACTCTAACATGGGCTCTGCAGAGTCCCCTCCCTGGGAGGTCCGGGCCCCCGGCGCCGTCTGCGGCCGCTGCGCGGATGCAGCCCCAGACGCGCCCTTCTCTTTCGTCGCCGCGCGGCCCCTCTTGGGAGCCGGGGCACACGCTTTGGCCCCGAATCTATGGCCCGATGGTCTCCCCAGGTCCGCGCAGAGCGGACACCTGGGGGCGGCCTTACAGGCCGAAGCCCGGTGCTCCGCCGCCCCGCAGCGGTAGCACATCGCGCCTCTGTCGACCACGCTCTTGCATGTCGCCCGCGTGTGCCCCGTCTCCAAACAACGGAAGCATTGGAGGGGCCGCTCCCTCAGCGCCTCGACGCGGGCCGAGGACCAGCCGACCAGCAGCCGGCCTCCCGCCAACACTTTCTTGACGGCCGCGAGGGGGCCCTGGGCCCAACAGGAGCCCAGCGCCTGCTCCGAGGCGGGTCTGCGGATCTCGCCGACCCGGAACTCCGCCGCGGAACACCCCCCCGCCGCCGCCAGCGCCGCCGCTACGTCCCCGGGCGACACCGAGTCGTCCAGGCCCGCCACGCGCACCTCGCCGCGCTTGACCGCCTGGGAGACCTTAACCCCGGTCCCCCCAAGCGCCTCGGCGATCCTCCCGGAGAGGGCCCGTGCCTTCTCCTGGCACCCCGTGCCCCTGACCTCCAGGAGGATCCCGCCGGTTTTCGACCGCCTGGGAAGCACCCCCGACTCGATCCCGATAGCCTTGAGGTCCACCCTCTCTTTTGCCCTGGCCATCACCTCCGAATAAGTGAGCTTGCAGCTCTCGGGGATGGTGATGGCCACTTCTCCCGTTCTGGGGGTGCGTCCCAGGCCACCGTCCCTCCCGGCGGCGGGCTTCGCCGCGCTCGCGCCGCCCTGCACTCGTGCGCCGCCCGCCGCCCTCGGCTCCCTCGCAGCCTGCAGCCGTGAAGCGGCGGCAGCTGCCTCGGCCGCGGCTGCTCTCGCCGCAGCCTCCTCCGCGGCCATCTTCTTCTTGGCCCTCTTCGCCGCCTTGCTCGTCACCTCCATCCACGAGGCCGGGACGACCGGTGGCGGAATGATAACGGGGGGCACCACCCTCACGTTGGACACGACCACCGGTCCAGTCCCCTTGGTGACAGACGTCGCCGGCAGAGAAGCCACCGGCGTCGCCTCGCGCGCCGATTTACCCTCCGCCCGGAGGGCCGGGGCCAACCCGGCCAGAATCGTCCGGAACCGCTCCTCCATCCGGGCCTCTAGCTCCCGGTTCCTGGCCGTTATCAGCGCGCCGACCCGGAGAAGCAGGGCTTCGGAGTCCAAAACTCCCGCTCCCTCCCCCGACGGTCCCATCGCCTCCATCCCCCGCGTACGGACCCCCGCTGTCGAGGAGGCGGGGGGCGCTTCCCCTATTGGCGCATGTCCCGCCCGGCGACCGCTGGCGGTGTTCGCCCGCCGCCCGGCCTCCATTGACCGGAGCCTCGCCCGGAGGTCACCCGCCTCCTTCGCGAGGGCCGCGTTCTGCTCGCGGAGGCAGGCCACCTCCTGGCTACCCTGCCACGCCATCCCGGTAAAGCACCGCTGCATCAAGGTGGTGCAGTGGGCCCTGGCGACTGCAGAACAATCCCGCAAGTCTTTAGCCAGGTCCCCCTTGAGGCCCTTTGAGACGGTGGAGACTCTCTCCACCCTCAACATCGCCTCCTCCACCTCCCCTACTAGCTGCGCTGTCGGCATCCTCCCACCCAGCTCGATGAGGTCATCCACCCTCCTCGTCTGACTCCTCTCGGCGCGGCCGCCGAGGGCCAGATCCATGGTGGGCGTCCCCGACGAGCCCTCCCCGGGGTCCGTCCGCGACACCGACCCGCCGCGGGTGTGCTGCCCCCCCTCTAACCGGGCACGCTTGGGGTCAGAGACCCCAGATGTCGCGCCCCGCTTCTCCGCGCCCCCGCGCGTCACGATCGAGCCGACGGAGCTCGAGATGGAGATGATTGTTTCATCCCCATCCGAGTCCTCGTCCGCGATGACCACGACCGCGTCCTCCCCGGCAGTAATCGTTGCCATCCCCTCCCCGTCAGTGACCGCTGCCGTCTCTTCCCCCGCCGCAGCTGCTGCCGTATCGGCAGCCTCCCCCACAACATCAAGGTTTTTATTATACGATTCCATATCTGGTCCCACGAGATTGGCAGGAAAAAACACGTCCGCCCGGGCAGAGCCTCCTTGCCCGGGTAAGGCTAATTTCAACTGGAGTTCGCCAGGTATCCAGAGATGGTGCGCTTGTGGCTGATGTACCCCACCAGCCGCGCCCTGTAGCCAGGGCGTACCCTCTCACCGCGCACCTAAGCTTAGGGCATTAGGGATTTTTATAGAGGTTATCATCCTCGCGGCCCGGCCGATTAAGGCAAGACCACCGTTCCGGTAAAACATGACCACCGGTTTACGGCAAGGGCCCTGCGGCGACCTCCCCGGTCGTTATCGCAGGACCCATTCCGCGGTTTTTTATCCCTCCGTGTGAGCCTTACCGGCAAGGGAGGCCCTGCCAGGATCCGAAGATCCCGCCGGCATCGCCTCATACATCATTGGGACTACTTTCCGCGGAATACCCCTCGCTCCGTTAGCAACACACAACTATGTGTGTTCCCAGGGACCACCACGAGGAGGTGGAGCGTAGAGGATTTTAGGGATATGACCGCCACCACTGTGGCATACCTAGTAGTGGATCCGAGTCACCACTACTAAGCCCATATCCCCTCGGTCCCCATCGTATCCTCTATCCTATCCTCTATCCTATCCTATCCTCTGTCCTATCCTATTTTCTATACTATCCTATCCTCTATCCTATCGTACCCTCTATCCTATCCCATCCTGTATCCTATCCTATCCTCTAACCTATCTTATCCTCTATCCTATCCTATCCTCAATCGTATCGTATCCTCTATCCGATCCTATCCTCTATTCTATCCTATCCTCTATCCTATCCTATCCTGTATCCTGTATCCTCTATCCTATCCTATCCTCTATCCTATCCTATCCTCTATCCTATCCAATCCTCTATCCTATCCTATCTTCTATCCTACCCTGTCCTATATCCTATCCTCTTGCCTATCCTATACTATCCTCTAACCTACCCTATCCTCAATCCTATCCTATCCCCTATCCTATCCTATCCTCTAACCTACCCTATCCTCAATCCTATCCTATCCCCTATCCTATCCTATCCCCTATCCTATCCTATCCTCTATCCTATCCTATCCTCTATCCTCTCCTGTCCTATATCCTATCCTATTGTCTATCCTATACTATCCTCTAACCTATCCTATCCTCTATCTCATCCTATCATCTGTCCTATCCTATCATCTATCTTATCCTAAACCCTGTCCTATCCTATCCTCTATGCTATCCTATCCTCAATCCTATCGTATACTCTATCCTATCCTATAGTCTATCCTATCCTATTGTCTATCCTATAATATCTTCTATCCTATCCAATCCTCTATTCTATCCTCTATCCTATGCTCTATCCTATCCTATCCTCTATCCTATCCCATCCTCTATCCTATCCTATCCTCTATCCTAACCTATCCTCTATCCTATAATATCCTCTATTCTATCCAATCCTCTATTGTATAATATCCTCTATCCTATCCAATCCTCTATCCTATCCTCTATCCTATCCTATCCTCTATCCTATCCAATCACCTATCCTATCCTCTATCCTATCCTATCCTATCCTGTTTCCTATCCAATCCCCTATCCTATCCTCTACCCTATCCTATCCTGTATCCTATTCAATCCTCTATCCTATCCTATCCTGTATCCTATCCAATCCCCTATCCTATCCTCTATCCTATCCTCTATCCTATCCTATCCTCAATCCTATCCTCTATCCTATCCTCTATCCTATCCTCTATCCTATCCTCTATCCTATCGTATCCTCTATCCTATCGTATCCTCTATCCTATCCCACCCTCTATCCTATCCTATCCTCTATCCTAACCTATCCCCTATCCTATCCTATCCTCAATCCTACCCTATCCGCTATCATATCCCATCCTCTATCCTATCCTATCCTCTATCCTATCCAATCCTCTATCCAATCCTATCTTCTACCCTATCCTGTTCTATACCCTATCCTCTTGTCTATCCTATACTATCCTCTAACCTACCCTATCCTCAATCCTATCCTATCCCCTATCCTATCCTATCCTCAATCCTATCTTATCCTCTATCCTATACTATCATCTATTCTATCCTATGCTCAATCCTATCCTATCCTCTATCCTATCCTATCCTTTATCCTATCCTATCCTCAATCCTGCCCTATCCCCTATCCTATCCTATTCTCTATCCTATCTTATCCTCTATCCTATCCAATCTTCTATCCTATCCTATCCTCTATCCTATCCTGTACTCTATCCTATCCTATTGTCTATCCTATACTATCCTCTAACCTATCCTATCCTCTATCCTATCCTATCCTGTATCCTGTATCCTCTATCCTATCCTATCCTCAATCCTATCGTATCCTCTATCCTATCCTGTCGTCTATCCTATAACATCCTCTATCCTATCCAATCCTCTATTCTATCCTCTATCCTATGCTCTATCCTATCCTATCCTCTATCCTGTAATATTATCTATTCTATCCAATCCTCTATCGTATAATATCCTCTATCCTACCCTATACTCTATCCTATCGTATCCTCTGTCCTAACCTATCCTCTATCCTATCCTATCCTCTATCCTATCCTATCCTCAATCTTACCCTATCCCCTATCCTATCCTATCCTCGATCCTATCCCATCCTCTATCCTATCCTATCCTCTATCCTATCCTATCCTCTATCACATCCTATCCTCTATCCTATCCTATCATCTATCTTATCGTATCCTCTGTCCTATCCTATTTTCTATACTATCCTATCCTCTATCCTATCGTATCCTCTATCCTATCCCATCCTGTATCCTATCCTATCCTCTAACCTATCGTATCCTCTATCCGATCCTATCCTCTATTCTATCCTGTCCTCTATCCTATCCTAACCACTATCCTATCCTATCCTGTAACATATCGTATCCTCTATCCTATCCTATCGTCTATCCTATCCTATCGTCTATCCTATAATATCTTCTATCCTATCCAATCCTCTATTCTATCCTCTATCCTATGCTCTATCCTATCCTATCCTCTATCCTATCCTATCCTCTATCTCATCCTATCCTCTATCCTATCCTATCATCTATCTTATCGTATCCTCTGTCCTATCCTATTTTCTATACTATCCTATCCTCTATCCTATCGTATCCTCTATCCTATCCCATCCTGTATCCTATCCTATCCTCTAACCTATCGTATCCTCTATCCGATCCTATCCTCTATTCTATCCTGTCCTCTATCCTATCCTAACCACTATCCTATCCTATCCTGTAACATATCGTATCCTCTATCCTATCCTATCGTCTATCCTATCCTATCGTCTATCCTATAATATCTTCTATCCTATCCAATCCTCTATTCTATCCTCTATCCTATGCTCTATCCTATCCTATCCTCTATCCTATAATATCCTCTATTCTATCCAATCCTCTATCGTATAATATCCTCTATCCGATCCTATACTCCATCCTATCCTATCCTCTATCCTATCCTATCCTGTATCCTGTATCCTGTATCCTCTATCCTATCCTATCCTCTATCCTATCCTACCCTCTATCTTATCCCGTCCTCTATCCTATCCTAACCACTATCCTATCCTATCCTGTAACATATCGTATCCTCTATCCTATCCCATCATCTATCCTATCGTATCCTCTGTCCTACCCTATCCTCTTTCCTATCCTATACTATTCTCTATTTTATACTATCCTCTAACCTATCCTATCCTCTATCCTATCCTATCCTGTATCCTGTATCCTCTATCCTATCCTATCCTCAATCCTATCGTATCCTCTATCCTATCCTGTCGTCTATCCTATAACATCCTCTATCCTATCCAATCCTCTATTCTATCCTCTATCCTATGCTCTATCCTATCCTATCCTCTATCCTGTAATATTATCTATTCTATCCAATCCTCTATCGTATAATATCCTCTATCCTATCCTATACTCTATCCTATCGTATCCTCTGTCCTAACCTATCCTCTATCCTATCCTATCCTCTATCCTATCCTATCCTCAATCTTACCCTATCCCCTATCCTATCCGATCCTCGATCCTATCCCATCCTCTATCCTATCCTATCCTCTATCCTATCCTATCCTCTATCTCATCCTATCCTCTATCCTATCCTATCATCTATCTTATCCTATCCTCTGTCCTATCCTATCCTCTATGCTATCCTATCCTCAATCCTATCGTATCCTCTATCCTATCCTATCGTCCATCCTGTCCTATCGTCAATCCTATCCTATCGTCTATAGTATCCTATCGTCTATCCTATAATATCTTCTATCCTATCCAATCCTCCATTCTATCCTCTATCCTATGCTCTATCCTATCCTATCCTCTATCCTATAATATCCTCTATTCTATGAAATCCTCTATTGCATAATATCCTCAATCCTACCCTATACCCTATCCTATCCTATCCTCTATCCTATCCTATTCTCTATCCTATCCTATCCTCTATCTTATCCTATCCTCTGTCCTATCCTATCCTCTATGATATCCTATCCTCAATCCTATCGTATCCTCTATCCTATCCTATCGTCTACCCTATCGTATCGTCTATCCTATCCTATCGTCTATCCTATCCTATCGTCTATCCTATCCTAACTTCTATCCTATCCTATCGTCTATCGTATCCTATCGTCTATCATATAATATCTTATATCCTATCCAATCCTCCATTCTATCCTTTATCCTATGCTCTATCCTATCCTATCCTCTATCCTATAATATCCTCTATTCTATCCAATCCTCTATCGTATATTATCCTCAATCCTACCCTATCCCCTATCCTATCCTATCCTCTATCCTATCCTATCCTCTATCCTATCCAATCATCTATCCTATCCTATCCTCTATCCTATCCTGTCCTATATCCTATCCTATTGTCTATCCTATACTATCCTCTATCCTATCCCATCCTGTATCCTATCCTATCCTCTATCCTATCCTATCCTATATCCTATAATATCTTCTATCCTATCCTATCCTCTATCCTATCCTGTATCCTATCGTGTCCTCTATCCTATCCTATTCTCTATCGTATCCTCTACCCTATCCTATCCTCTATCTTATCCTATCCTCTATCCTATCCTCTATACTATTCTGTCCTCTATCCTATCCTATCCTCTATCCTATCCTATCTTCAATTATATAATATCCTCTATCCTATCCAATCCTCTATCGTATCCTCTATCCTATCCTCTATCCTATCCTATCCTCTGTCCTATCCTATTTTCTATACTATCCTATCCTCTATCCTATCCTGTCCTCTATCCTATCATGTTCTCTATCCTATCCTTTCCTCTATCCTATCCTATCCTCTGTCCTATCCTATTTTCAATACTATCCTATTCTCTATCCTATCCTGTCCTCTACCCTATCCTGTCCTCTATCCTATCCTATCCTCTATCCTATCCTATCCTCTATCCTATCCTATCCTCTATCCTATCCTCTATACTATTCTGTCCTCTATCCTATCCTATCCTCTATCCTATCCTATCCTCTATCCTATCCAATCATCTATCCTATCCTATCCTCTATCCTATCCTGTCCTATATCCTATCCTATTGTCTATCCTATACTATCCTCTATCCTATCCTATCCTCTGTCCTATCCTATTTTCTATACTATCCTATCCTCTATCCTATCCTGTCCTCTATCCTATCATGTCCTCTATCCTATCCTTTCCTCTATCCTATCCTATCCTCTGTCCTATCCTATTTTCTATACTATCCTATTCTCTATCCTATCCTGTCCTCTACCCTATCCGGTCCTCTATCCTATCCTATCCTCTATCCTATCCTATCCTCTATCCTATCCTATAGTCTATCCTATACTATCCTCTATCCTACCCTGTCCTCTATCCTATCCTATACTCTATCCTATACTATCCTCTATCCTATCCTGTCCTCTATCCTATCCTGTCCTCTATCGTATCCTATCCTCTATCCTATCCTATCTTCAATTATATAATATCCTCTATCCTATCCAATCCTCTATCGTATCCTCTATCCTATCCTCTATCCTATCCTATCCTCTGTCCTATCCTATTTTCTATACTATCCTATCCTCTATCCTATCGTACCCTCTATCCTATCCCATCCTGTATCCTATCCTATCCTCTAACCTACCTTATCCTCTATCCTATCCTATCCTCAATCGTATCGTATCCTCTACCCTATCCTATCCTCTATCTTATCCTATCCTCTATCCTATCCTCTATACTATTCTGTCCTCTATCCTATCCTATCCTCTATCCTATCCTATCTCCAATTATATAATATCCTCTATCCTATCCAATCCTCTATCGTATCCTCTATCCTATCCTCTATCCTATCCTATCGTCTGTCCTATCCTATTTTCTATACTATCCTAGCCTCTATCCTATCCTGTCCTCTATCCTATCATGACCTCTATCCTATCCTTTCCTCTATCCTATCCTATCCTCTGTCCTATCCTATTTTCTATACTATCCTATTCTCTATCCTATCATGTCCTCTACCCTATCCTGTCCTCTATCCTATCCTATCCTCTATCCTATCCTATCCTCTATCCTATCCTATCCTCTATTCTATCCTCTATACTATTCTGTCCTCTATCCTATCCTATCCTCTATCCTATCCTATCTGCAATTATATAATATCCTCTATCCTATCCAATCCTCTATCGTATCCTCTATCCTATCCTCTATCCTATCCTATCCTCTGTCCTATCCTATTTTCTATACTATCCTATCCTCTATCCTATCCTGTCCTCTATCCTATCATGTCCTCTATCCTATCCTTTCCTCTATCCTATCCTATCCTCTGTCCTATCCTATTTTCTATACTATCCTATTCTCTATCCTATCCTGTCCTCTACCCTATCCTGTCCTCTATCCTATCCTATCCTCTATCCTATCCTATCCTCTATCATATCCTATCCTCTATCCTATCCTGTCCTCTATCCCATCCTATAGTCTATCCTATACTATCCTCTATCCTACCCTGTCCTCTATCCTATCCTACACTCTATCCTATACTATCCTCTATCCTATCCTGTCCTCTATCCTATCCTGTCCTCTATCGTATCCTATCCTCTATCCTATCCTATCTTCAATTATATAATATCCTCTATCCTATCCAATCCTCTATCGTATCCTCTATCCTATCCTCTATCCTATCCTATCCTCTGTCCTATCCTATTTTCTATACTATCCTATCCTCTATCCTATCGTACCCTCTATCCTATCCCATCCTGTATCCTATCCTATCCTCTAACCTATCTTATCCTCTATCCTATCCTATCCTCAATCGTATCGTATCCTCTATCCGATCCTATCCTCTATTCTATCCTATCCTCTATCCTATCCTATCCTGTATCCTGTATCCTCTATCCTATCCTATCCTCTATCCTATCCTATCCTCTATCCTATCCAATCCTCTATCCTATCCTATCTTCTATCCTACCCTGTCCTATATCCTATCCTCTTGCCTATCCTATACTATCCTCTAACCTACCCTATCCTCAATCCTATCCTATCCCCTATCCTATCCTATCCTCTAACCTACCCTATCCTCAATCCTATCCTATCCCCTATCCTATCCTATCCCCTATCCTATCCTATCCTCTATCCTATCCTATCCTCTATCCTATCCTATCCTCAATCTTACCCTATCCCCTATCCTATCCTATCCTCGATCCTATCCCATCCTCTATCCTATCCTATCCTCTATCCTATCCTATCCTCTATCACATCCTATCCTCTATCCTATCCTATCATCTATCTTATCGTATCCTCTGTCCTATCCTATTTTCTATACTATCCTATCCTCTATCCTATCGTATCCTCTATCCTATCCCATCCTGTATCCTATCCTATCCTCTAACCTATCGTATCCTCTATCCGATCCTATCCTCTATTCTATCCTGTCCTCTATCCTATCCTAACCACTATCCTATCCTATCCTGTAACATATCGTATCCTCTATCCTATCCTATCGTCTATCCTATCCTATCGTCTATCCTATAATATCTTCTATCCTATCCAATCCTCTATTCTATCCTCTATCCTATGCTCTATCCTATCCTATCCTCTATCCTATCCTATCCTCTATCTCATCCTATCCTCTATCCTATCCTATCATCTATCTTATCGTATCCTCTGTCCTATCCTATTTTCTATACTATCCTATCCTCTATCCTATCGTATCCTCTATCCTATCCCATCCTGTATCCTATCCTATCCTCTAACCTATCGTATCCTCTATCCGATCCTATCCTCTATTCTATCCTGTCCTCTATCCTATCCTAACCACTATCCTATCCTATCCTGTAACATATCGTATCCTCTATCCTATCCTATCGTCTATCCTATCCTATCGTCTATCCTATAATATCTTCTATCCTATCCAGTCCTCTATTCTATCCTCTATCCTATGCTCTATCCTATCCTATCCTCTATCCTATAATATCCTCTATTCTATCCAATCCTCTATCGTATAATATCCTCTATCCGATCCTATACTCCATCCTATCCTATCCTCTATCCTATCCTATCCTGTATCCTGTATCCTCTATCCTATCCTATCCTCTATCCTATCCTACCCTCTATCTTATCCTGTCCTCTATCCTATCCTAACCACTATCCTATCCTATCCTGTAACATATCGTATCCTCTATCCTATCCCATCATGTATCCTATCGTATCCTCTGTCCTATCCTATCCTCTTTCCTATCCTATACTATTCTCTATTTTATACTATCCTCTAACCTATCCTATCCTCTATCCTATCCTATCCTGTATCCTGTATCCTCTATCCTATCCTATCCTCAATCCTGTCGTATCCTCTATCCTATCCTGTCGTCTATCCTATAACATCCTCTATCCTATCCAATCCTCTGTTCTATCCTCTATCCTATGCTCTATCCTATCCTATCCTCTATCCTGTAATATTATCTATTCTATCCCATCCTCTATCGTATAATATCCTCTATCCTATCCTATACTCTATCCTATCGTATCCTCTGTCCTAACCTATCCTCTATCCTATCCTATCCTCTATCCTATCCTATCCTCAATCTTACCCTATCCCCTATCCTATCCGATCCTCGATCCTATCCCATCCTCTATCCTATCCTATCCTCTATCCTATTCTATCCTCTATCTCATCCTATCCTCTATCCTATCCTATCATCTATCTTATCCTATCCTCTGTCCTATCCTATCCTCTATGCTATCCTATCCTCAATCCTATCGTATCCTCTATCCTATCCTATCGTCCATCCTATCCTATCGTCAATCCTATCCTATCGTCTATAGTATCCTATCGTCTATCCTATAATATCTTCTATCCTATCCAATCCTCCATTCTATCCTCTATCCTATGCTCTATCCTATCCTATCCTCTATCCTATAATATCCTCTATTCTATCCAATCCTCTATTGCATAATATCCTCAATCCTACCCTATACCCTATCCTATCCTATCCTCTATCCTATCCTATTCTCTATCCTATCCTATACTCTATCTTATCCTATCCTCTGTCCTATCCTATCCTCTATGATATCCTATCCTCAATCCTATCGTATCCTCTATCGTATCCTATCGTCTACCCTATCGTATCGTCTATCCTATCCTATCGTCTATCCTATCCTATCGTCTATCCTATCCTAACTTCTATCCTATCCTATCGTCTATCGTATCCTATCGTCTATCATATAATATCTTCTATCCTATCCAATCCTCCATTCTATCCTTTATCCTATGCTCTATCCTATCCTATCCTCTATCCTATAATATCCTCTATTCTATCCAATCCTCTATCGTATATTATCCTCAATCCTACCCTATCCCCTATCCTATCCTATCCTCTATCCTATCCTATCCTCTATCCTATCCAATCATCTATCCTATCCTATCCTCTATCCTATCCTGTCCTATATCCTATCCTATTGTCTATCCTATACTATCCTCTATCCTATCCCATCCTGTATCCTATCCTATCCTCTATCCTATCCTATCCTATATCCTATAATATCTTCTATCCTATCCTATCCTCTATCCTATCCTGTATCCTATCGTGTCCTCTATCCTATCCTATTCTCTATCGTATCCTCTACCCTATCCTATCCTCTATCTTATCCTATCCTCTATCCTATCCTCTATACTATTCTGTCCTCTATCCTATCCTATCCTCTATCCTATCCTATCTTCAATTATATAATATCCTCTATCCTATCCAATCCTCTATCGTATCCTCTATCCTATCCTCTATCCTATCCTATCGTCTGTCCTATCCTATTTTCTATACTATCCTAGCCTCTAACCTATCCTGTCCTCTATCCTATCATGACCTCTATCCTATCCTTTCCTCTATCCTATCCTATCCTCTGTCCTATCCTATTTTCTATACTATCCTATTCTCTATCCTATCCTGTCCTCTACCCTATCCTGTCCTCTATCCTATCCTATCCTCTATCCTATCCTATCCTCTATCCTATCCTATCCTCTATCCTATCCTCTATACTATTCTGTCCTCTATCCTATCCTATCCTCTATCCTATCCTATCTTCAATTATATAATATCCTCTATCCTATCCAATCCTCTATCGTATCCTCTATCCTATCCTCTATCCTATCCTATCCTCTGTCCTATCCTATTTTCTATACTATCCTATCCTCTATCCTATCCTGTCCTCTATCCTATCATGTCCTCTATCCTATCCTTTCCTCTATCCTATCCTATCCTCTGTCCTATCCTATTTTCTATACTATCCTATTCTCTATCCTATCCTGTCCTCTACCCTATCCTGTCCTCTATCCTATCCTATCCTCTATCCTATCCTATCCTCTATCATATCCTATCCTCTATCCTATCCTGTCCTCTATCCTATCCTATAGTCTATCCTATACTATCCTCTATCCTACCCTGTCCTCTATCCTATCCTACACTCTATCCTATACTATCCTCTATCCTATCCTGTCCTCTATCCTATCCTGTCCTCTATCGTATCCTATCCTCTATCCTATCCTATCTTCAATTATATAATATCCTCTATCCTATCCAATCCTCTATCGTATACTCTATCCTATCCTCTATCCTATCCTATCCTCTGTCCTATCCTATTTTCTATACTATCCTATCCTCTATCCTATCGTACCCTCTATCCTATCCCATCCTGTATCCTATCCTATCCTCTAACCTATCTTATCCTCTATCCTATCCTATCTTCAATCGTATCGTATCCTCTATCCGATCCTATCCTCTATTCTATCCTATCCTCTATCCTATCCTATCCTGTATCCTGTATCCTCTATCCTATCCTATCCTCTATCCTATCCTATCCTCTATCCTATCCAATCCTCTATCCTATCCTATCTTCTATCCTACCCTGTCCTATATCCTATCCTCTTGCCTATCCTATACTATCCTCTAACCTACCCTATCCTCAATCCTATCCTATCCCCTATCCTATCCTATCCTCTAACCTACCCTATCCTCAATCCTATCCTATCCCCTATCCTATCCTATCCCCTATCCTATCCTATCCTCTATCCTATCCTATCCTCTATCCTATCCTGTCCTATATCCTATCCTATTGTCTATCCTATACTATCCTCTAACCTATCCTATCCTCTATCCTCTCCTACCCTCTATCCTATCGTATCCTCTGTCCTATCCTATCCTATCCTCTAACCTATCCAATCCTCTATCCTATCCTATCCTCAATCCTATCGTATCCTCTATCCGATCCTATCCTCTATCCTATCATATCCTCTATCCTATCCTATTCTCTATCCTATCCTATCCTCTATCTTATCCTATCCTCTATCCTATCCTATCCTCTATGATATCCTATCCTCAATCCTATCGTATCCTCTATCCTATCCTATCGTCAACCCTATCGTATCGTCTATCCTATCCTATCGTCTATCCTATCCTAACTTCTATCCTATCCTATCGTCTATCGTATCCTATCGTCTATCATATAATATCTTCTATCCTATCCAATCCTCTATTCTATCCTCTATCCTATGCTCTATCCTATCCTATCCTCTATCCTATAATATCCTCTATTCTATCCAATCCTCTATCGTATAATATCCTCTATCCGATCCTATACTCCATCCTATCCTATCCTCTATCCTACCCTATCCTGTATCCTGTATCCTCTATCCTATCCTATCCTCTATCCTATCCTACCCTCTATCTTATCCTGTCCTCTATCCTATCCTAACCACTATCCTATCCTATCCTGTAACATATCGTATCCTCTATCCTATCCCATCATCTATCCTATCCTATCCTCTATCCTATCCTATCCTCTATCATATCCTATCCTCTATCCTATCCTGTCCTCTATCCTATCCTATAGTCTATCCTATACTATCCTCTATCCTACCCTGTCCTCAATCCTACCCTGTCCTCTGTATCTTCAATTATATAATATCCTCTATCCTATCCAATCCTCTATCGTATCCTCTATCCTATCCTCTATCCTATCCTATCCTCTGTCCTATCCTATTTTCTATACTATCCTATCCTCTATCCTATCGTACCCTCTATCCTATCCCATCCTGTATCCTATCCTATCCTCTAACCTATCTTATCCTCTATCCTATCCTATCCTCAATCGTATCGTATCCTCTATCCGATCCTATCCTCTATTCTATCCTATCCTCTATCCTATCCTATCCTGTATCCTGTATCCTCTATCCTATCCTATCCTCTATACTATCCTATCCTCTATCCTATCCAATCCTCTATCCTATCCTATCTTCTATCCTACCCTGCCCTATATCCTATCCTCTTGCCTATCCTATACTATCCTCTAACCTACCCTATCCTCAATCCTATCCTATCCCCTATCCTATCCTATCCTCTAACCTACCCTATCCTCAATCCTATCCTATCCCCTATCCTCTATCCATCCTCCATCCTGTATCCTATCCTATCCTCTATCCTAACTTATCCTCTATCCTATCCTATCCTCAATCCTATCGTATCCTCTATCCGATCCTATCCTCTATCCTATCATATCCTCTATCCTATCCTATTCTCTATCCTATCCTATCCTCTATCTTATCCTATCCTCTGTCCTATCCTATCCTCTATGATATCCTATCCTCAATCCTATCGTATCCTCTATCCTATCCTATCGTCAACCCTATCGTATCGTCTATCCTATCATATCGTCTATCCTATCCTATCGTCTATCCTATCCTAACTTCTATCCTATCCTATCGTCTATCGTATCCTATCGTCTATCATATAATATCTTCTATCCTATCCAATCCTCTATTCTATCCTCTATCCTATGCTCTATCCTATCCTATCCTCTATCCTATAATATCCTCTATTCTATCCAATCCTCTATCGTATAATATCCTCTATCCGATCCTATACTCCATCCTATCCTATCCTCTATCCTATCCTATCCTGTATCCTGTATCCTCTATCCTATCCTATCCTCTATCCTATCCTACCCTCTATCTTATCCTGTCCTCTATCCTATCCTAACCACTATCCTATCCTATCCTGTAACATATCGTATCCTCTATCCTATCCCATCATCTATTCTATCGTATCCTCTGTCCTATCCTATCCTCTTTCCTATCCTATACTATTCTCTATTTTATACTATCCTCTAACCTATCCTATCCTCTATCCTATCCTATCCTATATCCTGTATGCTCTATCCTATCCTATCCTCAATCCTGTCGTATCCTCTATCCTATCCTGTCGTCTATCCTATAACATCCTCTATCCTATCCAATCCTCTATTCTATCCTCTATCCTATGCTCTATCCTATCCTATCCTCTATCCTGTAATATTATCTATTCTATCCCATCCTCTATCGTATAATATCCTCTATCCTATCCTATACTCTATCCTATCGTATCCTCTGTCCTAACCTATCCTCTATCCTATCCTATCCTCTATCCTATCCTATCCTCAATCTTACCCTATCCCCTATCCTATCCGATCCTCGATCCTATCCCATCCTCTATCCTATCCTATCCTCTATCCTATCCTATCCTCTATCTCATCCTATCCTCTATCCTATCCTATCATCTATCTTATCCTATCCTCTGTCCTATCCTATCCTCTATGCTATCCTATCCTCAATCCTATCGTATCCTCTATCCTATCCTATCATCCATCCTATCCTATCGTCAATCCTATCCTATCGTCTATAGTATCCTATCGTCTATCCTATAATATCTTCTATCCTATCCAATCCTCCATTCTATCCTCTATCCTATGCTCTATCCTATCCTATCCTCTATCCTATAATATCCTCTATTCTATCCAATCCTCTATTGCATAATATCCTCAATCCTATCCTATACCCTATCCTATCCTATCCTCTATCCTATCCTATTCTCTATCCTATCCTATCCTCTATCTTATCCTATCCTCTGTCCTATCCTATCCTCTATGATATCCTATCCTCAATCCTATCGTATCCTCTATCCTATCCTATCGTCTACCCTATCGTATCGTCTATCCTATCCTATCGTCTATCCTATCCTATCGTCTATCCTATCCTAACTTCTATCCTATCCTATCGTCTATCGTATCCTATCGTCTATCATATAATATCTTCTATCCTATCCAATCCTCCATTCTATCCTTTATCCTATGCTCTATCCTATCCTATCCTCTATCCTATAATATCCTCTATTCTATCCAATCCTCTATCGTATATTATCCTCAATCCTACCCTATCCCCTATCCTATCCTATCCTCTATCCTATCCTATCCTCTATCCTATCCAATCATCTATCCTATCCTATCCTCTATCCTATCCTGTCCTATATCCTATCCTATTGTCTATCCTATACTATCCTCTATCCTATCCCATCCTGTATCCTATCCTATCCTCTATCCTATCCTATCCTATATCCTATAATATCTTCTATCCTATCCTATCCTCTATCCTATCCTCTATCCTATCGTGTCCTCTATCCTATCCTATTCTCTATCGTATCCTCTACCCCATCCTATCCTCTATCTTATCCTATCCTCTATCCTATCCCCTATACTATTCTGTCCTCTATCCTATCCTATCCTCTATCCTATCCTATCTTCAATTATATAATATCCTCTATCCTATCCAATCCGCTATCGTATCCTCTATCCTATCCTCTATCCCATCCTATCCTCTGTCCTATCCTATTTTCTATACTATCCTATCCTCTATCCTATCCTGTCCTCTATCCTATCATGTCCTCTATCCTATCCTTTCCTCTATCCTATCCTATCCTCTGTCCTATCCTATTTTCAATACTATCCTATTCTCTATCCTATCCTGTCCTCTACCCTATCCTGTCCTCTATCCTATCCTATCCTCTATCCTATCCTATCCTCTATCCTATCCTATCCTCTATCCTATCCTCTATACTATTCTGTCCTCTATCCTATCCTATCCTCTATCCTATCCTCTATCCTATTCTATCCTCTGTCCTATCCTATTTTCTATACTATCCTATCCTCTATCCTATCCTGTCCTCTATCCTATCATATCCTCTATCCTATCCTTTCCTCTATCCTATCCTATCCTCTGTCCTATCCTATTTTCTATACTATCCTATTCTCTATACTATCCTATCCTCTATCCTATCCTGTCCTCTATCCTATCATGTCCTCTATCCTATCCTTTCCTCTATCCTATCCTATCCTCTGTCCTATCCTATTTTCTATACTATCCTATTCTCTATCCTATCCTGTCCTCTACCCTATCCTGTCCTCTATCCTATCCTATCCTCTATCCTATCCTATCCTCTATCCTATCCTATCCTCTATCCTATCCTCTATACTATCCTGTCCCCTATCCTATCATGTCCTCTATCCTATCCTTTCCTCTATCCTATCCTATCCTCTGTCCTATCCTATTTTCTATACTATCCTATTCTCTATCCTATCCTGTCCTCTACCCTATCCTGTCCTCTATCCTATCCTATCCTCTATCCTATCCTATCCTCTATCCTATCCTATCTTCAATTATATAATATCCTCTATCCTATCCAATCCTCTATCGTATCCTCTATCCTATCCTCTATCCTATCCTATCCTCTGTCCTATCCTATTTTCTATACTATCCTATCCTCTATCCTATCCTGTCCTCTATCCTATCATGTCCTCTATCCTATCCTTTCCTCTATCCTATCCTATCTTCTGTCCTATCCTATTTTCTATACTATCCTATTCTCTATCCTATCCTGTCCTCTACCCTATCCTGTCCTCTATCCTATCCTATCCTCTATCCTATCCTATCCTCTATCATATCCTATCCTCTATCCTATCCTGTCCTCTATCCTATCCTGTAGTCTATCCTATACTATCCTCTATCCTACCCTGTCCTCTATCCTATCCTACACTCTATCCTATACTATCCTCTATCTTATCCTGTCCTCTATCCTATCCTGTCCTCTATCGTATCCTATCCTCTATCCTATCCTATCTTCAATTATATAATATCCTCTATCCTATCCAATCCTCTATCGTATCTTCTATCCTATCCTCTATCCTATCCTATCCTCTGTCCTATCCTATTTTCTATACTATCCTATCCTCTATCCTATCGTACCCTCTATCCTATCCCATCCTGTATCCTATCCTATCCTCTAACCTATCTTATCCTCTATCCTATCATATCCTCAATCGTATCGTATCCTCTATCCGATCCTATCCTCTATTCTATCCTATCCTCTATCCTATCCTATCCTGTATCCTGTATCCTCTATCCTATCCTATCCTCTATCCTATCCTATCCTCTATCCTATCCAATCCTCTATCCTATCCTATCTTGTATCCTACCCTGTCCTATATCCTATCCTCTTGCCTATCCTATACTATCCTCTAACCTACCCTATCCTCAATCCTATCCTATCCCCTATCCTATCCTATCCTCTAACCTACCCTATCCTCAATCCTATCCTATCCCCTATCCTATCCTATCCCCTATCCTATCCTATCCTCTATCCTATCCTATCCTCTATCCTATCCTGTCCTATATCCTATCCTATTGTCTATCCTATACTATCTTCTAACCTATCCTATCCTCTATCCTCTCCTACCCTCTATCCTATCGTATCCTCTGTCCTATCCTATCCTATCCTCTAACCTATCCAATCCTGTATCCTATCCTATCCACCATCCTATCGTATCCTCTATCCTATCCCATCCTGTATCCTATCCTATCCTCTATCCTAACTTATCCTCTATCCTATCCTATCCTCAATCCTATCGTATCCTCTATCCGATCCTATCCTCTATCCTATCCTATCCTCTATCCTATCCTGTCCTATATCCTATCCTATTGTCTATCCTATCCTATCCTCTATCCTATCCTATCCTCTATCCTATCCTATCCTCTATCCTATCCTATCCTCTATCCTATCCTATCCTCTATCCTATCCTATATCCTATATCCTATCCTATCTTCTATCCTATCCTATCCTCTATCCTATCCTATATCCTATATCCTATCCTATCTTCTATCCTATCCTATCCTCTATCCTATCGTATCCTCTATCCTATCCCATCCTCTATCCTATCCTCTATCCTATCCTATCCTCTACCCTATCCTATCCTCTATAATATCTTATCCTCTATCCTATCCTATCCTCTATCCTATCCTATCCTCTATCCTATCCTATCCTCTATCCTATCCTATCCTCTATCCTATCCTATCCTATATCCTATCCTATCTTCTATCCTATCCTATATCCTATCCTATCTTCTA
Source organism: Halictus rubicundus (assembly GCF_050948215.1). Classification (NCBI taxonomy): domain Eukaryota; kingdom Metazoa; phylum Arthropoda; class Insecta; order Hymenoptera; family Halictidae; genus Halictus; species Halictus rubicundus. The sequence continues at coordinate 139,681 of NW_027488667.1, read as the reverse complement.
TCCTATCCTATCCTCAATCCTATCCTATCCTCTATCCTATCCTATCCTCTATCCTATCCTATCCTCTATCCTCTATCCTTTCCAATCCTCTATCCTATCCTCTATCCTATCCTATCATATCATCTATCGTATCCTATCCTCTATCCTATCCTATCTTCTATCCTATCCTATCCTCTATCCTATCCTATCCTCTATGCTATCCTATTCTATCCTATCCTCTATCCTATCCTATCCTCTATCCTATCCTATCCTATATCCTATCCTATCTTCTATCCTATCCTATCCTCAATCCTATCCTATCCTCTATCCTATCCTATCCTCTATCCTATCCTATCCTCTATCCTATAATATCAGCTATCCTACGCTATTCTCTATCCTATCCCATCCTCTTCCCTATCCCATACTCTATCCTATCATATCCTCTATCCTATCCTATCCAATATCCTATCCTATCCTCTTTCCTATCCTATTCTCTATCCTATCCTATCCTCTATCCTATCCTATACTCTATCGTATCCTGTCCTCTATCGTATCCTGTCCTCTATCCTATCCAATCCTTTATCCTATCCTCTATCCTATCCTATCCTCTATCATTTCCTATCCTCTATCATTTCCTATCCTCTATCCTATCCTATCCTCTATCCTATCCTATCGTCTAACCTATCCTATCCTTAATCCTATCCTATCCTCCATGCTATCCTATCCTCTATCCTATCCTATCATATCATCTATCGTATCCTATCCTCCGTGCTATCCTATCCTATCCTATATCCTATCCTATCTTCTATCCTATCCTATCCTCAATCCTATCCTATCCTCTATCCTATCCTATCCTCTATCCTGTCCTATCCTCTGTCCTATCCTATCCTCTATCCTATCCTATCCTCTATCCTATCCTATCCTCTATCCTATCCTATCCTCTATCCTATCCTATCCTCTATCATATCCTATCCTCTATCCTATCCTGTCCTCTATCCTATCCTGTAGTCTATCCTATACTATCCTCTATCCTACCCTGTCCTCTATCCTATCCTACACTCTATCCTATACTATCCTCTATCTTATCCTGTCCTCTATCCTATCCTGTCCTCTATCGTATCCTATCCTCTATCCTATCCTATCTTCAATTATATAATATCCTCTATCCTATCCAATCCTCTATCGTATCTTCTATCCTATCCTCTATCCTATCCTATCCTCTGTCCTATCCTATTTTCTATACTATCCTATCCTCTATCCTATCGTACCCTCTATCCTATCCCATCCTGTATCCTATCCTATCCTCTAACCTATCTTATCCTCTATCCTATCATATCCTCAATCGTATCGTATCCTCTATCCGATCCTATCCTCTATTCTATCCTATCCTCTATCCTATCCTATCCTGTATCCTGTATCCTCTATCCTATCCTATCCTCTATCCTATCCTATCCTCTATCCTATCCAATCCTCTATCCTATCCTATCTTGTATCCTACCCTGTCCTATATCCTATCCTCTTGCCTATCCTATACTATCCTCTAACCTACCCTATCCTCAATCCTATCCTATCCCCTATCCTATCCTATCCTCTAACCTACCCTATCCTCAATCCTATCCTATCCCCTATCCTATCCTATCCCCTATCCTATCCTATCCTCTATCCTATCCTATCGTCTATCCTATCCTGTCCTATATCCTATCCTATTGTCTATCCTATACTATCTTCTAACCTATCCTATCCTCTATCCTCTCCTACCCTCTATCCTATCGTATCCTCTGTCCTATCCTATCCTATCCTCTAACCTATCCAATCCTGTATCCTATCCTATCCACCATCCTATCGTATCCTCTATCCTATCCCATCCTGTATCCTATCCTATCCTCTATTCTAACTTATCCTCTATCCTATCCTATCCTCAATCCTATCGTATCCTCTATCCGATCCTATCCTCTATCCTATCCTATCCTCTATCCTATGCTGTCCTATATCCTATCCTATTGTCTATCCTATCCTATCCTCTATCCTATCCTATCCTCTATCCTATCCTATATCCTATATCCTATCCCATCTTCTATCCTATCCTATCCTCTATCCTATCATATCCTCTATCCTATCCTATCCTCTATCCTATCCTATCCTCTATCCTATCCTATCCTCTATCCTATCCTCTATCCTATCGTATCCTCTATCCTATCCCATCCTCTATCCTATCCTCTATCCTATCCTATCCTCTACCCTATCCTATCCTCTATAATATCTTATCCTCTATCCTATCCTATCCTCTATCCTATCCTATCCTCTATCCTATCCTATCCTCTATCCTATCCTATCCTCTATCCTATCCTATCCTCTATCCTATCCTATCCTCTATCCTATCCTATCCTATATCCTATCCTATCTTCTATCCTATCCTATATCCTATCCTATCTTCTATCCTATCCTATCCTCAATCCTATCCTATCCTCTATCCTATCCTATCCTCTATCCTATCCTATCCTCTATCCTCTATCCTTTCCAATCCTCTATCCTATCCTCTATCCTATCCTATCATATCATCTATCGTATCCTATCCTCTATCCTATCCTATCTTCTATCCTATCCTATCCTCTATCCTATCCTATCCTCTATGCTATCCTATTCTATCCTATCCTCTATCCTATCCTATCCTCTATCCTATCCTATCCTCTATCCTATCCTCTACCCTATCGTATCCTCTATCCTATCCCATCCTCTATCCTATCCTCTATCCTATCCTATCCTCTACCCTATCCTATCCTCTATAATATCTTATCCTCTATCCTATCCTATCCTCTATCCTATCCTATCCTCTATCCTATCCTATCCTCTATCCTATCCTATCCTATATCCTATCCTATCTTCTATCCTATCCTATATCCTATCCTATCTTCTATCCTATCCTATATCCTATCCTATCGTCTATCCTATCCTATCGTCTATCGTATTATATCGTCTATCATATAATATCTTCTATCCTATCCAATCCTATATTCTATCCTCTATCCTATGCTCTATCCTATCCTATCCTCTATCCTATAATATCCTCTATTCTATCCAATCCTCTATCGTATATTATCCTCAATCCTACCCTATCCCCTATCCTATCCTATCCTCTATCCTATCCTATCCTCTATCCTATCCAATCATCTATCCTATCCTATCCTCTATCCTATCCTGCCCTATATCCTATCCTATCTTCAATTATATAATATCCTCTATCCTATCCAATCCTCTATCGTATCCTCTATCCTATCCTCTATCCTATCCTGTCATCTAACCTATCCTAACCACTATCCTATCCTATCCTGTAACATATCGTATCCTCTATCCTATCCTATCGTCTATCCTATCCTATCGTCTATCCTATAATATCTTCTATCCTATCCAATCCTCTATTCTATCCTCTATCCTATGCTCTATCCTATCCTATCCTCTATCCTATAATATCCTCTATTCTATCCAATCCTCTATCGTATAATATCCTCTATCCGATCCTATACTCCATCCTATCCTATCCTCTATCCTATCCTATCCTGTATCCTGTATCCTCTATCCTATCCTATCCTCTATCCTATCCTACCCTCTATCTTATCCTGTCCTCTATCCTATCCTAACCACTATCCTATCCTATCCTGTAACATATCGTATCCTCTATCCTATCCCATCATATATCCTATCGTATCCTGTGTCCTATCCTATCCTCTTTCCTATCCTATACTATTCTCTATTTTATACTATCCTCTAACCTATCCTATCCTCTATCCTATCCTATCCTGTATCCTGTATCCTCTATCCTATCCTATCCTCAATCCTATCGTATCCTCTATCCTATCCTGTCGTCTATCCTATAACATCCTCTATCCTATCCAATCCTCTATTCTATCCTCTATCCTATGCTCTATCCTATCCTATCCTCTATCCTGTAATATAATCTATTCTATCCAATCCTCTATCGTATAATATCCTCTATCCTATCCTATACTCTATCCTATCGTATCCTCTGTCCTAACCTATCCTCTATCCTATCCTATCCTCTATCCTATCCTATCCTCAATCTTACCCTATCCCCTATCCTATCCGATCCTCGATCCTATCCCATCCTCTATCCTATCCTATCCTCTATCCTATCCTATCCTCTATCTCATCCTATCCTCTATCCTATCCTATCATCTATCTTATCCTATCCTCTGTCCTATCCTATCCTCTATGCTATCCTATCCTCAATCCTATCGAATCCTCTATCCTATCCTATCGTCCATCCTATCCTATCGTCAATCATATCCTATCGTCTATAGTATCCTATCGTCTATCCTATAATATCTTCTATCCTATCCAATCCTCCATTCTATCCTCTATCCTATGCTCTATCCTATCCTATCCTCTATCCTATAATATCCTCTATTCTATCCAATCCTCTATTGCATGATATCCTCAATCCTACCCTATACCCTATCCTATCCTATCCTCTATCCTATCCTATTCTCTATCCTATCCTATCCTCTATCTTATCCTATCCTCTGTCCTATCCTATCCTCTATGATATCCTATCCTCAATCCTATCGTATCCTCTATCCTATCCTATCGTCTACCCTATCGTATCCTCTATCCTATCCTATCCTCTACCCTATCCTATCCTCTATAATATCTTATCCTCTATCCTATCCTATCCTCTATCCTATCCTATCCTCTATCCTATCTTATCCTCTATCCTATCCTATCCTATATCCTATCCTATCTTCTATCCTATCCTATCCTCTATCCTATCCTATCCTCTATGCTATCCTATCCTCTATCCTATCCTCTATCCTATCGTATCCTCTATCCTATCCCATCCTCTATCCTATCCTCTATCCTATCCTATCCTCTACCCTATCCTATCCTCTATAATATCTTATCCTCTATCCTATCCTATCCTCTATCCTATCCTATCCTCTATCCTATCCTATCCTCTATCCTATCCTATCCTCTATCCTATCCTATCCTATATCCTATCCTATCTTCTATCCTATCCTATATCCTATCCTATCTTCTATCCTATCCTATATCCTATCCTATCGTCTATCCTATCCTATCGTCTATCGTATTATATCGTCTATCATATAATATCTTCTATCCTATCCAATCCTCCATTCTATCCTCTATCCTATGCTCTATCCTATCCTATCCTCTATCCTATAATATCCTCTATTCTATCCAATCCTCTATCGTATATTATCCTCAATCCTACCCTATCCCCTATCCTATCCTATCCTCTATCCTATCCTATCCTCTATCCTATCCAATCATCTATCCTATCCTATCCTCTATCCTATCCTGTCCTATATCCTATCCTATCTTCAATTATATAATATCCTCTATCCTATCCAATCCTCTATCGTATCCTCTATCCTATCCTCTATCCTATCCTATCCTCTGTCCTATCCTATTTTCTATACTACCCTATCCTCTATCCTATCCTGTCCTCTATCCTATCATGTCCTCTATCCTATCCTATCCTCTATCCTATCCTATCCTCTGTCCTATCCTATTTTCTATACTATCCTATTCTCTATCCTATCCTGTCCTCTACCCTATCCTGTCCTCTATCCTATCCTATCCTCTATCCTATCCTATCCTCTATCCTATCCTATCCTCTATCCTATCCTATCTTCAATTATATAATATCCTCTATCCTATCCAATCCTCTATCGTATCCTCTATCCTATCCTCTATCCTATCTTATCCTCTGTCCTATCCTATTTTCTATACTATCCTATCCTCTATCCTATCATGTCCTCTATCCTATCCTTTCCTCTATCCTATCCTATCCTCTGTCCTATCCTATTTTCAATACTATCCTATTCTCTATCCTATCCTGTCCTCTACCCTATCCTGTCCTCTATCCTATCCTATCCTCTATCCTATCCTATCCTCTATCCTATCCTATCCGCTATCCTATCCTCTATACTATTCTGTCCTCTATCCTATCCTATCCTCTATCCTATCCTATCTTCAATTATATAATATCCTCTATCCTATCCAATCCTCTATCGTATCCTCTATCCTATCCTCTATCCTATCCTATCCTCTATCCTATCCTATCCTCTATCCTATCCTGTCCTCTATCCTATCCTATAGTCTATCCTATACTATCCTCTATCCTACCCTGTCCTCTATCCTATCCTATACTCTATCCTATACTATCCTCTATCCTATCCTGTCCTCTATCCTATCCTGTCCTCTATCGTATCCTATCCTCTATCCTATCCTATCTTCAATTATATAATATCCTCTATCCTATCCAATCCTCTATCGTATCCTCTATCCTATCCTCTATCCTATCCTATCCTCTGTCCTATCCTATTTTCTATACTATCCTATCCTCTATCCTATCGTACCCTCTATCCTATCCCATCCTGTATCCTATCCTATCCTCTAACCTATCTTATCCTCTATCCTATCCTATCCTCAATCGTATCGTATCCTCTACCCTATCCTATCCTCTATCTTATCCTATCATCTATCCTATCCTCTATACTATTCTGTCCTCTATCCTATCCTATCCTCTATCCTATCCTATCTTCAATTATATAATATCCTCTATCCTATCCAATCCTCTATCGTATCCTCTATCCTATCCTCTATCCTATCCTATCCTCTGTCCTATCCTATTTTCTATACTATCCTATCCTCTATCCTATCCTGTCCTCTATCCTATCATGTCCTCTATCCTATCCTTTCCTCTATCCTATCCTATCCTCTGTCCTATCCTATTTTCTATACTATCCTATTCTCTATCCTATCCTGTCCTCTACCCTATCCTGTCCTCTATCCTATCCTATCCTCTATCCTATCCTATCCTCTATCCTATCCTCTATACTATTCTGTCCTCTATCCTATCCTATCCTCTATCCTATCCTATCTTCAATTATATAATATCCTCTATCCTATCCAATCCTCTATCGTATCCTCTATCCTATCCTCTATCCTATCCTATCCTCTGTCCTATCCTATTTTCTATACTATCCTATCCTCTATCCTATCCTGTCCTCTATCCTATCACGTCCTCTATCCTATCCTTTCCTCTATCCTATCCTATCCTCTGTCCTATCCTCTTTTCTATACTATCCTATTCTCTATCCTATCCTGTCCTCTACCCTATCCTGTCCTCTATCCTATCCTATCCTCTATCATATCCTATCCTCTATCCTATCCTGTCCTCTATCCTATCCTATAGTCTATCCTATACTATCCTCTATCCTACCCTGTCCTCTATCCTATCCTACACTCTATCCTATACTATCCTCTATCCTATCCTGTCCTCTATCCTATCCTGTCCTCTATCGTATCCTATCCTCTATCCTATCCTATCTTCAATTATATAATATCCTCTATCCTATCCAATCCTCTATCGTATCCTCTATCCTATCCTCTATCCTATCCTATCCTCTGTCCTATCCTATTTTCTATACTATCCTATCCTCTATCCTATCCTGTCCTCTATCCTATCACGTCCTCTATCCTATCCTTTCCTCTATCCTATCCTATCCTCTGTCCTATCCTATTTTCTATACTATCCTATCCTCTATCCTATCCTATCCTCTGTCCTATCCTATTTTCTATACTATCCTATCCTCTATCCTATCGTACCCTCTATCCTATCCCATCCTGTATCCTATCCTATCCTCTAACCTATCTTATCCTCTATCCTATCCTATCCTCAATCGTATCGTATCCTCTACCCTATCCTATCCTCTATCTTATCCTATCCTCTATCCTATCCTCTATACTATTCTGTCCTCTATCCTATCCTATCCTCTATCCTATCCTATCTTCAATTATATAATATCCTCTATCCTATCCAATCCTCTATCGTATCCTCTATCCTATCCTCTATCCTATCCTATCCTCTGTCCTATCCTATTTTCTATACTATCCTATCCTCTATCCTATCCTGTCCTCTATCCTATCATGTCCTCTATCCTATCCTTTCCTCTATCCTATCCTATCCTCTGTCCTATCCTATTTTCTATACTATCCTATTCTCTATCCTATCCTGTCCTCTACCCTATCCTGTCCTCTATCCTATCCTATCCTCTATCCTATCCTATCCTCTATCCTATCCTCTATACTATTCTGTCCTCTATCCTATCCTATCCTCTATCCTATCCTATCTTCAATTATATAATATCCTCTATCCTATCCAATCCTCTATCGTATCCTCTATCCTATCCTCTATCCTATCCTATCCTCTGTCCTATCCTATTTTCTATACTATCCTGTCCTCTATCCTATCCTGACCTCTATCCTATCACGTCCTCTATCCTATCCTTTCCTCTATCCTATCCTATCCTCTGTCCTATCCTATTTTCTATACTATCCTATTCTCTATCCTATCCTGTCCTCTACCCTATCCTGTCCTCTATCCTATCCTATCCTCTATCCTATCCTATCCTCTATCATATCCTATCCTCTATCCTATCCTGTCCTCTATCCTATCCTATAGTCTATCCTATACTATCCTCTATCCTATCCTGTCCTCTATCCTATCATGTCCTCTATCCTATCCTTTCCTCTATCCTATCCTATCCTCTGTCCTATCCTATTTTCTATACTATCCTATTCTCTATCCTATCCCGTCCTCTACCCTATCCTGTCCTCTATCCTATCCTATCCTCTATCCTATCCTATCCTCTATCCTATCCTCTATACTATTCTGTCCTCTATCCTATCCTATCCTCTATCCTATCCTATCTTCAATTATATAATATCCTCTATCCTATCCAATCCTCTATCGTATCCTCTATCCTATCCTCTATCCTATCCTATCCTCTGTCCTATCGTATTTTCTATACTATCCTATCCTCTATCCTATCCTGTCCTCTATCCTATCACGTCCTCTATCCTATCCTTTCCTCTATCCTATCCTATCCTCTGTCCTATCCTATTTTCTATACTATCCTATTCTCTATCCTATCCTGTCCTCTACCCTATCCTGTCCTCTATCCTATCCTATCCTCTATCCTATCCTATCCTCTATCATATCCTATCCTCTATCCTATCCTGTCCTCTATCCTATCCTATAGTCTATCCTATACTATCCTCTATCCTACCCTGTCCTCTATCCTATCCTACACTCTATCCTATACTATCCTCTATCCTATCCTGTCCTCTATCCTATCCTGTCCTCTATCGTATCCTATCCTCTATCCTATCCTATCTTCAATTATATAATATCCTCTATCCTATCCAATCATCTATCGTATCCTCTATCCTATCCTCTATCCTATCCTATCCTCTGTCCTATCCTATTTTCTATACTATCCTATCCTCTATCCTATCCTGTCCTCTATCCTATCACGTCCTCTATCCTATCCTTTCCTCTATCCTATCCTATCCTCTGTCCTATCCTATTTTCTATACTATCCTATCCTCTATCCTATCCTATCCTCTGTCCTATCCTATTTTCTATACTATCCTATCCTCTATCCTATCGTACCCTCTATCCTATCCCATCCTGTATCCTATCCTATCCTCTAACCTATCTTATCCTCCATCCTATCCTATCCTCAATCGTATCGTATCCTCTACCCTATCCTATCCTCTATCTTATCCTATCCTCTATCCTATCCTCTATTCTATTCTGTCCTCTATCCTATCCTATCCTCTATCCTATCCTATCTTCAATTATATAATATCCTCTATCCTATCCAATCCTCTATCGTATCCTCTATCCTATCCTCTATCCTATCCTATCCTCTGTCCTATCCTATTTTCTATACTATCCTATCCTCTATCCTATCCTGTCCTCTATCCTATCATGTCCTCTATCCTATCCTTTCCTCTATCCTATCCTATCCTCTGTCCTATCCTATTTTCTATACTATCCTATTCTCTATCCTATCCTGTCCTCTACCCTATCCTGTCCTCTATCCTATCCTATCCTCTATCCTATCCTATCCTCTATCCTATCCTCTATACTATTCTGTCCTCTATCCTATCCTATCCTCTATCCTATCCTATCTTCAATTATATAATATCCTCTATCCTATCCAATCCTCTATCGTATCCTCTATCCTATCCTCTATCCTATCCTATCCTCTGTCCTATCCTATTTTCTATACTATCCTATCCTCTATCCTATCCTGACCTCTATCCTATCACGTCCTCTATCCTATCCTTTCCTCTATCCTATCCTATCCTCTGTCCTATCCTATTTTCTATACTATCCTATTCTCTATCCTATCCTGTCCTCTACCCTATCCTGTCGTCTATCCTATAACATCCTCTATCCTATCCAATCCTCTATTCTATCCTCTATCCTATGCTCTATCCTATCCTATCCTCTATCCTGTAATATTATCTATTCTATCCAATCCTCTATCGTATAATATCCTCTATCCTACCCTATACTCTATCCTATCCTATCCCCTATCCTATCCTATCCTCTATCCTATCCTATCCTCTATCCTATCCTATCCTCAATCTTACCCTATCCCCTATCCTATCCTATCCTCGATCCTATCCCATCCTCTATCCTATCCTATCCTCTATCCTATCCTATCCTCTATCACATCCTATCCTCTATCCTATCCTATCATCTATCTTATCGTATCCTCTGTCCTATCCTATTTTCTATACTATCCTATCCTCTATCCTATCGTATCCTCTATCCTATCCCATCCTGTATCCTATCCTATCCTCTAACCTATCGTATCCTCTATCCGATCCTATCCTCTATTCTATCCTGTCCTCTATCCTATCCTAACCACTATCCTATCCTATCCTGTAACATATCGTATCCTCTATCCTATCCTATCGTCTATCCTATCCTATCGTCTATCCTATAATATCTTCTATCCTATCCAATCCTCTATTCTATCCTCTATCCTATGCTCTATCCTATCCTATCCTCTATCCTATCCTATCCTCTATCTCATCCTATCCTCTATCCTATACTATCATCTATCTTATCGTATCCTCTGTCCTATCCTATTTTCTATACTATCCTATCCTCTATCCTATCGTATCCTCTATCCTATCCCATCCTGTATCCTATCCTATCCTCTAACCTATCGTATCCTCTATCCGATCCTATCCTCTATTCTATCCTGTCCTCTATCCTATCCTAACCACTATCCTATCCTATCCTGTAACATATCGTATCCTCTATCCTATCCTATCGTCTATCCTATCCTATCGTCTATCCTATAATATCTTCTATCCTATCCAGTCCTCTATTCTATCCTCTATCCTATGCTCTATCCTATCCTATCCTCTATCCTATAATATCCTCTATTCTATCCAATCCTCTATCGTATAATATCCTCTATCCGATCCTATACTCCATCCTATCCTATCCTCTATCCTATCCTATCCTGTATCCTGTATCCTGTATCCTCTATCCTATCCTATCCTCTATCCTATCCTACCCTCTATCTTATCCCGTCCTCTATCCTATCCTAACCACTATCCTATCCTATCCTGTAACATATCGTATCCTCTATCCTATCCCATCATCTATCCTATCGTATCCTCTGTCCTACCCTATCCTCTTTCCTATCCTATACTATTCTCTATTTTATACTATCCTCTAACCTATCCTATCCTCTATCCTATCCTATCCTGTATCCTGTATCCTCTATCCTATCCTATCCTCAATCCTATCGTATCCTCTATCCTATCCTGTCGTCTATCCTATAACATCCTCTATCCTATCCAATCCTCTATTCTATCCTCTATCCTATGCTCTATCCTATCCTATCCTCTATCCTGTAATATTATCTATTCTATCCAATCCTCTATCGTATAATATCCTCTATCCTATCCTATACTCTATCCTATCGTATCCTCTGTCCTAACCTATCCTCTATCCTATCCTATCCTCTATCCTATCCTATCCTCAATCTTACCCTATCCCCTATCCTATCCGATCCTCGATCCTATCCCATCCTCTATCCTATCCTATCCTCTATCCTATCCTATCCTCTATCTCATCCTATCCTCTATCCTATCCTATCATCTATCTTATCCTATCCTCTGTCCTATCCTATCCTCTATGCTATCCTATCCTCAATCCTATCGTATCCTCTATCCTATCCTATCGTCCATCCTGTCCTATCGTCAATCCTATCCTATCGTCTATAGTATCCTATCCTCTATCCTATCCTATAGTCTATCCTATACTATCCTCTATCCTACCCTGTCCTCTATCCTATCCTATACTCTATCCTATACTATCCTCTATCCTATCCTGTCCTCTATCCTATCCTGTCCTCTATCGTATCCTATCCTCTATCATATCCTATCCTCTATCCTATCCTGTCCTCTATCCCATCCTATAGTCTATCCTATACTATCCTCTATCCTACCCTGTCCTCTATCCTATCCTACACTCTATCCTATACTATCCTCTATCCTATCCTGTCCTCTATCCTATCCTGTCCTCTATCGTATCCTATCCTCTATCCTATCCTATCTTCAATTATATAATATCCTCTATCCTATCCAATCCTCTATCGTATCCTCTATCCTATCCTCTATCCTATCCTATCCTCTGTCCTATCCTATTTTCTATACTATCCTATCCTCTATCCTATCGTACCCTCTATCCTATCCCATCCTGTATCCTATCCTATCCTCTAACCTATCTTATCCTCTATCCTATCCTATCCTCAATCGTATCGTATCCTCTATCCGATCCTATCCTCTATTCTATCCTATCCTCTATCCTATCCTATCCTGTATCCTGTATCCTCTATCCTATCCTATCCTCTATCCTATCCTATCCTCTATCCTATCCAATCCTCTATCCTATCCTATCTTCTATCCTACCCTGTCCTATATCCTATCCTCTTGCCTATCCTATACTATCCTCTAACCTACCCTATCCTCAATCCTATCCTATCCCCTATCCTATCCTATCCTCTAACCTACCCTATCCTCAATCCTATCCTATCCCCTATCCTATCCTATCCCCTATCCTATCCTATCCTCTATCCTATCCTATCCTCTATCCTATCCTATCCTCAATCTTACCCTATCCCCTATCCTATCCTATCCTCGATCCTATCCCATCCTCTATCCTATCCTATCCTCTATCCTATCCTATCCTCTATCACATCCTATCCTCTATCCTATCCTATCATCTATCTTATCGTATCCTCTGTCCTATCCTATTTTCTATACTATCCTATCCTCTATCCTATCGTATCCTCTATCCTATCCCATCCTGTATCCTATCCTATCCTCTAACCTATCGTATCCTCTATCCGATCCTATCCTCTATTCTATCCTGTCCTCTATCCTATCCTAACCACTATCCTATCCTATCCTGTAACATATCGTATCCTCTATCCTATCCTATCGTCTATCCTATCCTATCGTCTATCCTATAATATCTTCTATCCTATCCAATCCTCTATTCTATCCTCTATCCTATGCTCTATCCTATCCTATCCTCTATCCTATCCTATCCTCTATCTCATCCTATCCTCTATCCTATCCTATCATCTATCTTATCGTATCCTCTGTCCTATCCTATTTTCTATACTATCCTATCCTCTATCCTATCGTATCCTCTATCCTATCCCATCCTGTATCCTATCCTATCCTCTAACCTATCGTATCCTCTATCCGATCCTATCCTCTATTCTATCCTGTCCTCTATCCTATCCTAACCACTATCCTATCCTATCCTGTAACATATCGTATCCTCTATCCTATCCTATCGTCTATCCTATCCTATCGTCTATCCTATAATATCTTCTATCCTATCCAATCCTCTATTCTATCCTCTATCCTATGCTCTATCCTATCCTATCCTCTATCCTATAATATCCTCTATTCTATCCAATCCTCTATCGTATAATATCCTCTATCCGATCCTATACTCCATCCTATCCTATCCTCTATCCTATCCTATCCTGTATCCTGTATCCTGTATCCTCTATCCTATCCTATCCTCTATCCTATCCTACCCTCTATCTTATCCCGTCCTCTATCCTATCCTAACCACTATCCTATCCTATCCTGTAACATATCGTATCCTCTATCCTATCCCATCATCTATCCTATCGTATCCTCTGTCCTACCCTATCCTCTTTCCTATCCTATACTATTCTCTATTTTATACTATCCTCTAACCTATCCTATCCTCTATCCTATCCTATCCTGTATCCTGTATCCTCTATCCTATCCTATCCTCAATCCTATCGTATCCTCTATCCTATCCTGTCGTCTATCCTATAACATCCTCTATCCTATCCAATCCTCTATTCTATCCTCTATCCTATGCTCTATCCTATCCTATCCTCTATCCTGTAATATTATCTATTCTATCCAATCCTCTATCGTATAATATCCTCTATCCTATCCTATACTCTATCCTATCGTATCCTCTGTCCTAACCTATCCTCTATCCTATCCTATCCTCTATCCTATCCTATCCTCAATCTTACCCTATCCCCTATCCTATCCGATCCTCGATCCTATCCCATCCTCTATCCTATCCTATCCTCTATCCTATCCTATCCTCTATCTCATCCTATCCTCTATCCTATCCTATCATCTATCTTATCCTATCCTCTGTCCTATCCTATCCTCTATGCTATCCTATCCTCAATCCTATCGTATCCTCTATCCTATCCTATCGTCCATCCTGTCCTATCGTCAATCCTATCCTATCGTCTATAGTATCCTATCGTCTATCCTATAATATCTTCTATCCTATCCAATCCTCCATTCTATCCTCTATCCTATGCTCTATCCTATCCTATCCTCTATCCTATAATATCCTCTATTCTATGAAATCCTCTATTGCATAATATCCTCAATCCTACCCTATACCCTATCCTATCCTATCCTCTATCCTATCCTATTCTCTATCCTATCCTATCCTCTATCTTATCCTATCCTCTGTCCTATCCTATCCTCTATGATATCCTATCCTCAATCCTATCGTATCCTCTATCCTATCCTATCGTCTACCCTATCGTATCGTCTATCCTATCCTATCGTCTATCCTATCCTATCGTCTATCCTATCCTAACTTCTATCCTATCCTATCGTCTATCGTATCCTATCGTCTATCATATAATATCTTATATCCTATCCAATCCTCCATTCTATCCTTTATCCTATGCTCTATCCTATCCTATCCTCTATCCTATAATATCCTCTATTCTATCCAATCCTCTATCGTATATTATCCTCAATCCTACCCTATCCCCTATCCTATCCTATCCTCTATCCTATCCTATC
Organism: Halictus rubicundus; assembly: GCF_050948215.1. NCBI lineage: Eukaryota > Metazoa > Arthropoda > Insecta > Hymenoptera > Halictidae > Halictus > Halictus rubicundus. The sequence goes on along the minus strand of NW_027488667.1, from coordinate 124,441 downwards.
CTCTATCCTATCCAATCATCTATCCTATCCTATCCTCTATCCTATCCTGTCCTATATCCTATCCTATTGTCTATCCTATACTATCCTCTATCCTATCCCATCCTGTATCCTATCCTATCCTCTATCCTATCCTATCCTATATCCTATAATATCTTCTATCCTATCCTATCCTCTATCCTATCCTGTATCCTATCGTGTCCTCTATCCTATCCTATTCTCTATCGTATCCTCTACCCTATCCTATCCTCTATCTTATCCTATCCTCTATCCTATCCTCTATACTATTCTGTCCTCTATCCTATCCTATCCTCTATCCTATCCTATCTTCAATTATATAATATCCTCTATCCTATCCAATCCTCTATCGTATCCTCTATCCTATCCTCTATCCTATCCTATCCTCTGTCCTATCCTATTTTCTATACTATCCTATCCTCTATCCTATCCTGTCCTCTATCCTATCATGTTCTCTATCCTATCCTTTCCTCTATCCTATCCTATCCTCTGTCCTATCCTATTTTCAATACTATCCTATTCTCTATCCTATCCTGTCCTCTACCCTATCCTGTCCTCTATCCTATCCTATCCTCTATCCTATCCTATCCTCTATCCTATCCTATCCTCTATCCTATCCTCTATACTATTCTGTCCTCTATCCTATCCTATCTTCAATTATATAATATCCTCTATTCTATCCAATCCTCTATCGTATATTATCCTCAATCCTACCCTATCCCCTATCCTATCCTATCCTCTATCCTATCCTATCCTCTATCCTATCCAATCATCTATCCTATCCTATCCTCTATCCTATCCTGTCCTATATCCTATCCTATTGTCTATCCTATACTATCCTCTATCCTATCCTATCCTCTGTCCTATCCTATTTTCTATACTATCCTATCCTCTATCCTATCCTGTCCTCTATCCTATCATGTCCTCTATCCTATCCTTTCCTCTATCCTATCCTATCCTCTGTCCTATCCTATTTTCTATACTATCCTATTCTCTATCCTATCCTGTCCTCTACCCTATCCGGTCCTCTATCCTATCCTATCCTCTATCCTATCCTATCCTCTATCCTATCCTATAGTCTATCCTATACTATCCTCTATCCTACCCTGTCCTCTATCCTATCCTATACTCTATCCTATACTATCCTCTATCCTATCCTGTCCTCTATCCTATCCTGTCCTCTATCGTATCCTATCCTCTATCCTATCCTATCTTCAATTATATAATATCCTCTATCCTATCCAATCCTCTATCGTATCCTCTATCCTATCCTCTATCCTATCCTATCCTCTGTCCTATCCTATTTTCTATACTATCCTATCCTCTATCCTATCGTACCCTCTATCCTATCCCATCCTGTATCCTATCCTATCCTCTAACCTATCTTATCCTCTATCCTATCCTATCCTCAATCGTATCGTATCCTCTACCCTATCCTATCCTCTATCTTATCCTATCCTCTATCCTATCCTCTATACTATTCTGTCCTCTATCCTATCCTATCCTCTATCCTATCCTATCTCCAATTATATAATATCCTCTATCCTATCCAATCCTCTATCGTATCCTCTATCCTATCCTCTATCCTATCCTATCGTCTGTCCTATCCTATTTTCTATACTATCCTAGCCTCTATCCTATCCTGTCCTCTATCCTATCATGACCTCTATCCTATCCTTTCCTCTATCCTATCCTATCCTCTGTCCTATCCTATTTTCTATACTATCCTATTCTCTATCCTATCATGTCCTCTACCCTATCCTGTCCTCTATCCTATCCTATCCTCTATCCTATCCTATCCTCTATTCTATCCTCTATACTATTCTGTCCTCTATCCTATCCTATCCTCTATCCTATCCTATCTGCAATTATATAATATCCTCTATCCTATCCAATCCTCTATCGTATCCTCTATCCTATCCTCTATCCTATCCTATCCTCTGTCCTATCCTATTTTCTATACTATCCTATCCTCTATCCTATCCTGTCCTCTATCCTATCATGTTCTCTATCCTATCCTTTCCTCTATCCTATCCTATCCTCTGTCCTATCCTATTTTCAATACTATCCTATTCTCTATCCTATCCTGTCCTCTACCCTATCCTGTCCTCTATCCTATCCTATCCTCTATCCGATCCAATCCCCTATCCTATCATCTATAATATCGTATCCTCTATCATATTCTATCCTCTATACAATATTAACATCTATCCTATCCTATTCACTATCCTATCGTATCCTCTTTCCTAACCTATCATCTATCCTATCCTATCCTCTATTATATCCTATCCTCTATCCTATCCTATCCTCTATCGTCTGCTCTATCCTATCCTATCCTCTATCATATCCTATCCTCTATCCTATCCTGTCCTCTATCCCATCCTATAGTCTATCCTATACTATCCTCTATCCTACCCTGTCCTCTATCCTATCCTACACTCTATCCTATACTATCCTCTATCCTATCCTGTCCTCTATCCTATCCTGTCCTCTATCGTATCCTATCCTCTATCCTATCCTATCTTCAATTATATAATATCCTCTATCCTATCCAATCCTCTATCGTATCCTCTATCCTATCCTCTATCCTATCCTATCCTCTGTCCTATCCTATTTTCTATACTATCCTATCCTCTATCCTATCGTACCCTCTATCCTATCCCATCCTGTATCCTATCCTATCCTCTAACCTATCTTATCCTCTATCCTATCCTATCCTCAATCGTATCGTATCCTCTATCCGATCCTATCCTCTATTCTATCCTATCCTCTATCCTATCCTATCCTGTATCCTGTATCCTCTATCCTATCCTATCCTCTATCCTATCCTATCCTCTATCCTATCCAATCCTCTATCCTATCCTATCTTCTATCCTACCCTGTCCTATATCCTATCCTCTTGCCTATCCTATACTATCCTCTAACCTACCCTATCCTCAATCCTATCCTATCCCCTATCCTATCCTATCCTCTAACCTACCCTATCCTCAATCCTATCCTATCCCCTATCCTATCCTATCCCCTATCCTATCCTATCCTCTATCCTATCCTATCCTCTATCCTATCCTGTCCTATATCCCATCCTATTGTCTATCCTATACTATCCTCTAACCTATCCTATCCTCTATCCTCTCCTACCCTCTATCCTATCGTATCCTCTGTCCTATCCTATCCTATCCTCTAACCTATCCAATCCTCTATCCTATCCTATCCTCAATCCTATCGTATCCTCTATCCGATCCTATCCTCTATCCTATCATATCCTCTATCCTATCCTATTCTCTATCCTATCCTATCCTCTATCTTATCCTATCCTCTGTCCTATCCTATCCTCTATGATATCCTATCCTCAATCCTATCGTATCATCTATCCTATCCTATCGTCAACCCTATCGTATCGTCTATCCTATCCTATCGTCTATCCTATCCTATCGTCTATCCTATCCTAACTTCTATCCTATCCTATCGTCTATCGTATCCTATCGTCTATCATATAATATCTTCTATCCTATCCAATCCTCTATTCTATCCTCTATCCTATGCTCTATCCTATCCTATCCTCTATCCTATAATATCCTCTATTCTATCCAATCCTCTATCGTATAATATCCTCTATCCGATCCTATACTCCATCCTATCCTATCCTCTATCCTATCCTATCCTGTATCCTGTATCCTCTATCCTATCCTATCCTCTATCCTATCCTACCCTCTATCTTATCCTGTCCTCTATCCTATCCTAACCACTATCCTATCCTATCCTGTAACATATCGTATCCTCTATCCTATCCCATCATCTATTCTATCGTATCCTCTGTCCTATCCTATCCTCTTTCCTATCCTATACTATTCTCTATTTTATACTATCCTCTAACCTATCCTATCCTCTATCCTATCCTATTCTGTATCCTGTATGCTCTATCCTATCCTATCCTCAATCCTGTCGTATCCTCTATCCTATCCTGTCGTCTATCCTATAACATCCTCTATCCTATCCAATCCTCTATTCTATCCTCTATCCTATGCTCTATCCTATCCTATCCTCTATCCTGTAATATTATCTATTCTATCCCATCCTCTATCGTATAATATCCTCTATCCTATCCTATACTCTATCCTATCGTATCCTCTGTCCTAACCTATCCTCTATCCTATCCTATCCTCTATCCTATCCTATCCTCAATCTTACCCTATCCCCTATCCTATCCGATCCTCGATCCTATCCCATCCTCTATCCTATCCTATCCTCTATCCTATCCTATCCTCTATCTCATCCTATCCTCTATCCTATCCTATCATCTATCTTATCCTATCCTCTGTCCTATCCTATCCTCTATGCTATCCTATCCTCAATCCTATCGTATCCTCTATCCTATCCTATCATCCATCCTATCCTATCGTCAATCCTATCCTATCGTCTATAGTATCCTATCGTCTATCCTATAATATCTTCTATCCTATCCAATCCTCCATTCTATCCTCTATCCTATGCTCTATCCTATCCTATCCTCTATCCTATAATATCCTCTATTCTATCCAATCCTCTATTGCATAATATCCTCAATCCTATCCTATACCCTATCCTATCCTATCCTCTATCCTATCCTATTCTCTATCCTATCCTATCCTCTATCTTATCCTATCCTCTGTCCTATCCTATCCTCTATGATATCCTATCCTCAATCCTATCGTATCCTCTATCCTATCCTATCGTCTACCCTATCGTATCGTCTATCCTATCCTATCGTCTATCCTATCCTATCGTCTATCCTATCCTAACTTCTATCCTATCCTATCGTCTATCGTATCCTATCGTCTATCATATAATATCTTCTATCCTATCCAATCCTCCATTCTATCCTTTATCCTATGCTCTATCCTATCCTATCCTCTATCCTATAATATCCTCTATTCTATCCAATCCTCTATCGTATATTATCCTCAATCCTACCCTATCCCCTATCCTATCCTATCCTCTATCCTATCCTGTCCTATATCCTATCCTATTGTCTATCCTATACTATCCTCTATCCTATCCCATCCTGTATCCTATCCTATCCTCTATCCTATCCTATCCTATATCCTATAATATCTTCTATCCTATCCTATCCTCTATCCTATCCTCTATCCTATCGTGTCCTCTATCCTATCCTATTCTCTATCGTATCCTCTACCCCATCCTATCCTCTATCTTATCCTATCCTCTATCCTATCCCCTATACTATTCTGTCCTCTATCCTATCCTATCCTCTATCCTATCCTATCTTCAATTATATAATATCCTCTATCCTATCCAATCCGCTATCGTATCCTCTATCCTATCCTCTATCCTATCCTATCCTCTGTCCTATCCTATTTTCTATACTATCCTATCCTCTATCCTATCCTGTCCTCTATCCTATCATGTCCTCTATCCTATCCTTTCCTCTATCCTATCCTATCCTCTGTCCTATCCTATTTTCAATACTATCCTATTCTCTATCCTATCCTGTCCTCTACCCTATCCTGTCCTCTATCCTATCCTATCCTCTATCCTATCCTATCCTCTATCCTATCCTATCCTCTATCCTATCCTCTATACTATTCTGTCCTCTATCCTATCCTATCCTCTATCCTATCCTCTATCCTATTCTATCCTCTGTCCTATCCTATTTTCTATACTATCCTATCCTCTATCCTATCCTGTCCTCTATCCTATCATATCCTCTATCCTATCCTTTCCTCTATCCTATCCTATCCTCTGTCCTATCCTATTTTCTATACTATCCTATTCTCTATACTATCCTATCCTCTATCCTATCCTGTCCTCTATCCTATCATGTCCTCTATCCTATCCTTTCCTCTATCCTATCCTATCCTCTGTCCTATCCTATTTTCTATACTATCCTATTCTCTATCCTATCCTGTCCTCTACCCTATCCTGTCCTCTATCCTATCCTATCCTCTATCCTATCCTATCCTCTATCCTATCCTATCCTCTATCCTATCCTCTATACTATCCTGTCCCCTATCCTATCATGTCCTCTATCCTATCCTTTCCTCTATCCTATCCTATCCTCTGTCCTATCCTATTTTCTATACTATCCTATTCTCTATCCTATCCTGTCCTCTACCCTATCCTGTCCTCTATCCTATCCTATCCTCTATCCTATCCTATCCTCTATCCTATCCTATCTTCAATTATATAATATCCTCTATCCTATCCAATCCTCTATCGTATCCTCTATCCTATCCTCTATCCTATCCTATCCTCTGTCCTATCCTATTTTCTATACTATCCTATCCTCTATCCTATCCTGTCCTCTATCCTATCATGTCCTCTATCCTATCCTTTCCTCTATCCTATCCTATCTTCTGTCCTATCCTATTTTCTATACTATCCTATTCTCTATCCTATCCTGTCCTCTACCCTATCCTGTCCTCTATCCTATCCTATCCTCTATCCTATCCTATCCTCTATCATATCCTATCCTCTATCCTATCCTGTCCTCTATCCTATCCTGTAGTCTATCCTATACTATCCTCTATCCTACCCTGTCCTCTATCCTATCCTACACTCTATCCTATACTATCCTCTATCTTATCCTGTCCTCTATCCTATCCTGTCCTCTATCGTATCCTATCCTCTATCCTATCCTATCTTCAATTATATAATATCCTCTATCCTATCCAATCCTCTATCGTATCTTCTATCCTATCCTCTATCCTATCCTATCCTCTATCCTATCCTATCCTGTATCCTGTATCCTCTATCCTATCCTATCCTCTATCCTATCCTATCCTCTATCCTATCCAATCCTCTATCCTATCCTATCTTGTATCCTACCCTGTCCTATATCCTATCCTCTTGCCTATCCTATACTATCCTCTAACCTACCCTATCCTCAATCCTATCCTATCCCCTATCCTATCCTATCCTCTAACCTACCCTATCCTCAATCCTATCCTATCCCCTATCCTATCCTATCCCCTATCCTATCCTATCCTCTATCCTATCCTATCCTCTATCCTATCCTGTCCTATATCCTATCCTATTGTCTATCCTATACTATCTTCTAACCTATCCTATCCTCTATCCTCTCCTACCCTCTATCCTATCGTATCCTCTGTCCTATCCTATCCTATCCTCTAACCTATCCAATCCTGTATCCTATCCTATCCACCATCCTATCGTATCCTCTATCCTATCCCATCCTGTATCCTATCCTATCCTCTATCCTAACTTATCCTCTATCCTATCCTATCCTCAATCCTATCGTATCCTCTATCCGATCCTATCCTCTATCCTATCCTATCCTCTATCCTATCCTGTCCTATATCCTATCCTATTGTCTATCCTATCCTATCCTCTATCCTATCCTATCCTCTATCCTATCCTATCCTCTATCCTATCCTATCCTCTATCCTATCCTATCCTCTATCCTATCCTATATCCTATATCCTATCCTATCTTCTATCCTATCCTATCCTCTATCCTATCCTATATCCTATATCCTATCCTATCTTCTATCCTATCCTATCCTCTATCCTATCGTATCCTCTATCCTATCCCATCCTCTATCCTATCCTCTATCCTATCCTATCCTCTACCCTATCCTATCCTCTATAATATCTTATCCTCTATCCTATCCTATCCTCTATCCTATCCTATCCTCTATCCTATCCTATCCTCTATCCTATCCTATCCTCTATCCTATCCTATCCTATATCCTATCCTATCTTCTATCCTATCCTATATCCTATCCTATCTTCTATCCTATCCTATCCTCAATCCTATCCTATCCTCTATCCTATCCTATCCTCTATCCTATCCTATCCTCTATCCTCTATCCTTTCCAATCCTCTATCCTATCCTCTATCCTATCCTATCATATCATCTATCGTATCCTATCCTCTATCCTATCCTATCTTCTATCCTATCCTATCCTCTATCCTATCCTATCCTCTATGCTATCCTATTCTATCCTATCCTCTATCCTATCCTATCCTCTATCCTATCCTATCCTATATCCTATCCTATCTTCTATCCTATCCTATCCTCAATCCTATCCTATCCTCTATCCTATCCTATCCTCTATCCTATCCTATCCTCTATCCTATAATATCAGCTATCCTACGCTATTCTCTATCCTATCCCATCCTCTTCCCTATCCCATACTCTATCCTATCATATCCTCTATCCTATCCTATCCAATATCCTATCCTATCCTCTTTCCTATCCTATTCTCTATCCTATCCTATCCTCTATCCTATCCTATACTCTATCGTATCCTGTCCTCTATCGTATCCTGTCCTCTATCCTATCCAATCCTTTATCCTATCCTCTATCCTATCCTATCCTCTATCATTTCCTATCCTCTATCATTTCCTATCCTCTATCCTATCCTATCCTCTATCCTATCCTATCGTCTAACCTATCCTATCCTTAATCCTATCCTATCCTCCATGCTATCCTATCCTCTATCCTATCCTATCATATCATCTATCGTATCCTATCCTCCGTGCTATCCTATCCTATCCTATATCCTATCCTATCTTCTATCCTATCCTATCCTCAATCCTATCCTATCCTCTATCCTATCCTATCCTCTATCCTGTCCTATCCTCTGTCCTATCCTATCCTCTATCCTATCCTATCCTCTATCCTATCCTATCCTCTATCCTATCCTATCCTCTATCCTATCCTATCCTCTATCATATCCTATCCTCTATCCTATCCTGTCCTCTATCCTATCCTGTAGTCTATCCTATACTATCCTCTATCCTACCCTGTCCTCTATCCTATCCTACACTCTATCCTATACTATCCTCTATCTTATCCTGTCCTCTATCCTATCCTGTCCTCTATCGTATCCTATCCTCTATCCTATCCTATCTTCAATTATATAATATCCTCTATCCTATCCAATCCTCTATCGTATCTTCTATCCTATCCTCTATCCTATCCTATCCTCTGTCCTATCCTATTTTCTATACTATCCTATCCTCTATCCTATCGTACCCTCTATCCTATCCCATCCTGTATCCTATCCTATCCTCTAACCTATCTTATCCTCTATCCTATCATATCCTCAATCGTATCGTATCCTCTATCCGATCCTATCCTCTATTCTATCCTATCCTCTATCCTATCCTATCCTGTATCCTGTATCCTCTATCCTATCCTATCCTCTATCCTATCCTATCCTCTATCCTATCCAATCCTCTATCCTATCCTATCTTGTATCCTACCCTGTCCTATATCCTATCCTCTTGCCTATCCTATACTATCCTCTAACCTACCCTATCCTCAATCCTATCCTATCCCCTATCCTATCCTATCCTCTAACCTACCCTATCCTCAATCCTATCCTATCCCCTATCCTATCCTATCCCCTATCCTATCCTATCCTCTATCCTATCCTATCGTCTATCCTATCCTGTCCTATATCCTATCCTATTGTCTATCCTATACTATCTTCTAACCTATCCTATCCTCTATCCTCTCCTACCCTCTATCCTATCGTATCCTCTGTCCTATCCTATCCTATCCTCTAACCTATCCAATCCTGTATCCTATCCTATCCACCATCCTATCGTATCCTCTATCCTATCCCATCCTGTATCCTATCCTATCCTCTATTCTAACTTATCCTCTATCCTATCCTATCCTCAATCCTATCGTATCCTCTATCCGATCCTATCCTCTATCCTATCCTATCCTCTATCCTATGCTGTCCTATATCCTATCCTATTGTCTATCCTATCCTATCCTCTATCCTATCCTATCCTCTATCCTATCCTATATCCTATATCCTATCCTATCTTCTATCCTATCCTATCCTCTATCCTATCATATCCTCTATCCTATCCTATCCTCTATCCTATCCTATCCTCTATCCTATCCTATCCTCTATCCTATCCTCTATCCTATCGTATCCTCTATCCTATCCCATCCTCTATCCTATCCTCTATCCTATCCTATCCTCTACCCTATCCTATCCTCTATAATATCTTATCCTCTATCCTATCCTATCCTCTATCCTATCCTATCCTCTATCCTATCCTATCCTCTATCCTATCCTATCCTCTATCCTATCCTATCCTCTATCCTATCCTATCCTATATCCTATCCTATCTTCTATCCTATCCTATATCCTATCCTATCTTCTATCCTATCCTATCCTCAATCCTATCCTATCCTCTATCCTATCCTATCCTCTATCCTATCCTATCCTCTATCCTCTATCCTTTCCAATCCTCTATCCTATCCTCTATCCTATCCTATCATATCATCTATCGTATCCTATCCTCTATCCTATCCTATCTTCTATCCTATCCTATCCTCTATCCTATCCTATCCTCTATGCTATCCTATTCTATCCTATCCTCTATCCTATCCTATCCTCTATCCTATCCTATCCTCTATCCTATCCTCTACCCTATCGTATCCTCTATCCTATCCCATCCTCTATCCTATCCTCTATCCTATCCTATCCTCTACCCTATCCTATCCTCTATAATATCTTATCCTCTATCCTATCCTATCCTCTATCCTATCCTATCCTCTATCCTATCCTATCCTCTATCCTATCCTATCCTCTATCCTATCCTATCCTATATCCTATCCTAACTTCTATCCTATCCTATATCCTATCCTATCTTCTATCCTATCCTATATCCTATCCTATCGTCTATCCTATCCTATCGTCTATCGTATTATATCGTCTATCATATAATATCTTCTATCCTATCCAATCCTATATTCTATCCTCTATCCTATGCTCTATCCTATCCTATCCTCTATCCTATAATATCCTCTATTCTATCCAATCCTCTATCGTATATTATCCTCAATCCTACCCTATCCCCTATCCTATCCTATCCTCTATCCTATCCTATCCTCTATCCTATCCAATCATCTATCCTATCCTATCCTCTATCCTATCCTGCCCTATATCCTATCCTATCTTCAATTATATAATATCCTCTATCCTATCCAATCCTCTATCGTATCCTCTATCCTATCCTCTATCCTATCCTGTCATCTAACCTATCCTAACCACTATCCTATCCTATCCTGTAACATATCGTATCCTCTATCCTATCCTATCGTCTATCCTATCCTATCGTCTATCCTATAATATCTTCTATCCTATCCAATCCTCTATTCTATCCTCTATCCTATGCTCTATCCTATCCTATCCTCTATCCTATAATATCCTCTATTCTATCCAATCCTCTATCGTATAATATCCTCTATCCGATCCTATACTCCATCCTATCCTATCCTCTATCCTATCCTATCCTGTATCCTGTATCCTCTATCCTATCCTATCCTCTATCCTATCCTACCCTCTATCTTATCCTGTCCTCTATCCTATCCTAACCACTATCCTATCCTATCCTGTAACATATCGTATCCTCTATCCTATCCCATCATATATCCTATCGTATCCTGTGTCCTATCCTATCCTCTTTCCTATCCTATACTATTCTCTATTTTATACTATCCTCTAACCTATCCTATCCTCTATCCTATCCTATCCTGTATCCTGTATCCTCTATCCTATCCTATCCTCAATCCTATCGTATCCTCTATCCTATCCTGTCGTCTATCCTATAACATCCTCTATCCTATCCAATCCTCTATTCTATCCTCTATCCTATGCTCTATCCTATCCTATCCTCTATCCTGTAATATAATCTATTCTATCCAATCCTCTATCGTATAATATCCTCTATCCTATCCTATACTCTATCCTATCGTATCCTCTGTCCTAACCTATCCTCTATCCTATCCTATCCTCTATCCTATCCTATCCTCAATCTTACCCTATCCCCTATCCTATCCGATCCTCGATCCTATCCCATCCTCTATCCTATCCTATCCTCTATCCTATCCTATCCTCTATCTCATCCTATCCTCTATCTTATCCTATCATCTATCTTATCCTATCCTCTGTCCTATCCTATCCTCTATGCTATCCTATCCTCAATCCTATCGAATCCTCTATCCTATCCTATCGTCCATCCTATCCTATCGTCAATCATATCCTATCGTCTATAGTATCCTATCGTCTATCCTATAATATCTTCTATCCTATCCAATCCTCCATTCTATCCTCTATCCTATGCTCTATCCTATCCTATCCTCTATCCTATAATATCCTCTATTCTATCCAATCCTCTATTGCATGATATCCTCAATCCTACCCTATACCCTATCCTATCCTATCCTCTATCCTATCCTATTCTCTATCCTATCCTATCCTCTATCTTATCCTATCCTCTGTCCTATCCTATCCTCTATGATATCCTATCCTCAATCCTATCGTATCCTCTATCCTATCCTATCGTCTACCCTATCGTATCCTCTATCCTATCCTATCCTCTACCCTATCCTATCCTCTATAATATCTTATCCTCTATCCTATCCTATCCTCTATCCTATCCTATCCTCTATCCTATCTTATCCTCTATCCTATCCTATCCTATATCCTATCCTATCTTCTATCCTATCCTATCCTCTATCCTATCCTATCCTCTATGCTATCCTATCCTCTATCCTATCCTCTATCCTATCGTATCCTCTATCCTATCCCATCCTCTATCCTATCCTCTATCCTATCCTATCCTCTACCCTATCCTATCCTCTATAATATCTTATCCTCTATCCTATCCTATCCTCTATCCTATCCTATCCTCTATCCTATCCTATCCTCTATCCTATCCTATCCTCTATCCTATCCTATCCTATATCCTATCCTATCTTCTATCCTATCCTATATCCTATCCTATCTTCTATCCTATCCTATATCCTATCCTATCGTCTATCCTATCCTATCGTCTATCGTATTATATCGTCTATCATATAATATCTTCTATCCTATCCAATCCTCCATTCTATCCTCTATCCTATGCTCTATCCTATCCTATCCTCTATCCTATAATATCCTCTATTCTATCCAATCCTCTATCGTATATTATCCTCAATCCTACCCTATCCCCTATCCTATCCTATCCTCTATCCTATCCTATCCTCTATCCTATCCAATCATCTATCCTATCCTATCCTCTATCCTATCCTGTCCTATATCCTATCCTATCTTCAATTATATAATATCCTCTATCCTATCCAATCCTCTATCGTATCCTCTATCCTATCCTCTATCCTATCCTATCCTCTGTCCTATCCTATTTTCTATACTACCCTATCCTCTATCCTATCCTGTCCTCTATCCTATCATGTCCTCTATCCTATCCTATCCTCTATCCTATCCTATCCTCTGTCCTATCCTATTTTCTATACTATCCTATTCTCTATCCTATCCTGTCCTCTACCCTATCCTGTCCTCTATCCTATCCTATCCTCTATCCTATCCTATCCTCTATCCTATCCTATCCTCTATCCTATCCTATCTTCAATTATATAATATCCTCTATCCTATCCAATCCTCTATCGTATCCTCTATCCTATCCTCTATCCTATCTTATCCTCTGTCCTATCCTATTTTCTATACTATCCTATCCTCTATCCTATCATGTCCTCTATCCTATCCTTTCCTCTATCCTATCCTATCCTCTGTCCTATCCTATTTTCAATACTATCCTATTCTCTATCCTATCCTGTCCTCTACCCTATCCTGTCCTCTATCCTATCCTATCCTCTATCCTATCCTATCCTCTATCCTATCCTATCCGCTATCCTATCCTCTATACTATTCTGTCCTCTATCCTATCCTATCCTCTATCCTATCCTATCTTCAATTATATAATATCCTCTATCCTATCCAATCCTCTATCGTATCCTCTATCCTATCCTCTATCCTATCCTATCCTCTATCCTATCCTATCCTCTATCCTATCCTGTCCTCTATCCTATCCTATAGTCTATCCTATACTATCCTCTATCCTACCCTGTCCTCTATCCTATCCTATACTCTATCCTATACTATCCTCTATCCTATCCTGTCCTCTATCCTATCCTGTCCTCTATCGTATCCTATCCTCTATCCTATCCTATCTTCAATTATATAATATCCTCTATCCTATCCAATCCTCTATCGTATCCTCTATCCTATCCTCTATCCTATCCTATCCTCTGTCCTATCCTATTTTCTATACTATCCTATCCTCTATCCTATCGTACCCTCTATCCTATCCCATCCTGTATCCTATCCTATCCTCTAACCTATCTTATCCTCTATCCTATCCTATCCTCAATCGTATCGTATCCTCTACCCTATCCTATCCTCTATCTTATCCTATCATCTATCCTATCCTCTATACTATTCTGTCCTCTATCCTATCCTATCCTCTATCCTATCCTATCTTCAATTATATAATATCCTCTATCCTATCCAATCCTCTATCGTATCCTCTATCCTATCCTCTATCCTATCCTATCCTCTGTCCTATCCTATTTTCTATACTATCCTATCCTCTATCCTATCCTGTCCTCTATCCTATCATGTCCTCTATCCTATCCTTTCCTCTATCCTATCCTATCCTCTGTCCTATCCTATTTTCTATACTATCCTATTCTCTATCCTATCCTGTCCTCTACCCTATCCTGTCCTCTATCCTATCCTATCCTCTATCCTATCCTATCCTCTATCCTATCCTCTATACTATTCTGTCCTCTATCCTATCCTATCCTCTATCCTATCCTATCTTCAATTATATAATATCCTCTATCCTATCCAATCCTCTATCGTATCCTCTATCCTATCCTCTATCCTATCCTATCCTCTGTCCTATCCTATTTTCTATACTATCCTATCCTCTATCCTATCCTGTCCTCTATCCTATCACGTCCTCTATCCTATCCTTTCCTCTATCCTATCCTATCCTCTGTCCTATCCTCTTTTCTATACTATCCTATTCTCTATCCTATCCTGTCCTCTACCCTATCCTGTCCTCTATCCTATCCTATCCTCTATCCTATCCTATCCTCTATCATATCCTATCCTCTATCCTATCCTGTCCTCTATCCTATCCTATAGTCTATCCTATACTATCCTCTATCCTACCCTGTCCTCTATCCTATCCTACACTCTATCCTATACTATCCTCTATCCTATCCTGTCCTCTATCCTATCCTGTCCTCTATCGTATCCTATCCTCTATCCTATCCTATCTTCAATTATATAATATCCTCTATCCTATCCAATCCTCTATCGTATCCTCTATCCTATCCTCTATCCTATCCTATCCTCTGTCCTATCCTATTTTCTATACTATCCTATCCTCTATCCTATCCTGTCCTCTATCCTATCACGTCCTCTATCCTATCCTTTCCTCTATCCTATCCTATCCTCTGTCCTATCCTATTTTCTATACTATCCTATCCTCTATCCTATCCTATCCTCTGTCCTATCCTATTTTCTATACTATCCTATCCTCTATCCTATCGTACCCTCTATCCTATCCCATCCTGTATCCTATCCTATCCTCTAACCTATCTTATCCTCTATCCTATCCTATCCTCAATCGTATCGTATCCTCTACCCTATCCTATCCTCTATCTTATCCTATCCTCTATCCTATCCTCTATACTATTCTGTCCTCTATCCTATCCTATCCTCTATCCTATCCTATCTTCAATTATATAATATCCTCTATCCTATCCAATCCTCTATCGTATCCTCTATCCTATCCTCTATCCTATCCTATCCTCTGTCCTATCCTATTTTCTATACTATCCTATCCTCTATCCTATCCTGTCCTCTATCCTATCATGTCCTCTATCCTATCCTTTCCTCTATCCTATCCTATCCTCTGTCCTATCCTATTTTCTATACTATCCTATTCTCTATCCTATCCTGTCCTCTACCCTATCCTGTCCTCTATCCTATCCTATCCTCTATCCTATCCTATCCTCTATCCTATCCTCTATACTATTCTGTCCTCTATCCTATCCTATCCTCTATCCTATCCTATCTTCAATTATATAATATCCTCTATCCTATCCAATCCTCTATCGTATCCTCTATCCTATCCTCTATCCTATCCTATCCTCTGTCCTATCCTATTTTCTATACTATCCTGTCCTCTATCCTATCCTGACCTCTATCCTATCACGTCCTCTATCCTATCCTTTCCTCTATCCTATCCTATCCTCTGTCCTATCCTATTTTCTATACTATCCTATTCTCTATCCTATCCTGTCCTCTACCCTATCCTGTCCTCTATCCTATCCTATCCTCTATCCTATCCTATCCTCTATCATATCCTATCCTCTATCCTATCCTGTCCTCTATCCTATCCTATAGTCTATCCTATACTATCCTCTATCCTATCCTGTCCTCTATCCTATCATGTCCTCTATCCTATCCTTTCCTCTATCCTATCCTATCCTCTGTCCTATCCTATTTTCTATACTATCCTATTCTCTATCCTATCCCGTCCTCTACCCTATCCTGTCCTCTATCCTATCCTATCCTCTATCCTATCCTATCCTCTATCCTATCCTCTATACTATTCTGTCCTCTATCCTATCCTATCCTCTATCCTATCCTATCTTCAATTATATAATATCCTCTATCCTATCCAATCCTCTATCGTATCCTCTATCCTATCCTCTATCCTATCCTATCCTCTGTCCTATCGTATTTTCTATACTATCCTATCCTCTATCCTATCCTGTCCTCTATCCTATCACGTCCTCTATCCTATCCTTTCCTCTATCCTATCCTATCCTCTGTCCTATCCTATTTTCTATACTATCCTATTCTCTATCCTATCCTGTCCTCTACCCTATCCTGTCCTCTATCCTATCCTATCCTCTATCCTATCCTATCCTCTATCATATCCTATCCTCTATCCTATCCTGTCCTCTATCCTATCCTATAGTCTATCCTATACTATCCTCTATCCTACCCTGTCCTCTATCCTATCCTACACTCTATCCTATACTATCCTCTATCCTATCCTGTCCTCTATCCTATCCTGTCCTCTATCGTATCCTATCCTCTATCCTATCCTATCTTCAATTATATAATATCCTCTATCCTATCCAATCATCTATCGTATCCTCTATCCTATCCTCTATCCTATCCTATCCTCTGTCCTATCCTATTTTCTATACTATCCTATCCTCTATCCTATCCTGTCCTCTATCCTATCACGTCCTCTATCCTATCCTTTCCTCTATCCTATCCTATCCTCTGTCCTATCCTATTTTCTATACTATCCTATCCTCTATCCTATCCTATCCTCTGTCCTATCCTATTTTCTATACTATCCTATCCTCTATCCTATCGTACCCTCTATCCTATCCCATCCTGTATCCTATCCTATCCTCTAACCTATCTTATCCTCCATCCTATCCTATCCTCAATCGTATCGTATCCTCTACCCTATCCTATCCTCTATCTTATCCTATCCTCTATCCTATCCTCTATACTATTCTGTCCTCTATCCTATCCTATCCTCTATCCTATCCTATCTTCAATTATATAATATCCTCTATCCTATCCAATCCTCTATCGTATCCTCTATCCTATCCTCTATCCTATCCTATCCTCTGTCCTATCCTATTTTCTATACTATCCTATCCTCTATCCTATCCTGTCCTCTATCCTATCATGTCCTCTATCCTATCCTTTCCTCTATCCTATCCTATCCTCTGTCCTATCCTATTTTCTATACTATCCTATTCTCTATCCTATCCTGTCCTCTACCCTATCCTGTCCTCTATCCTATCCTATCCTCTATCCTATCCTATCCTCTATCCTATCCTCTATACTATTCTGTCCTCTATCCTATCCTATCCTCTATCCTATCCTATCTTCAATTATATAATATCCTCTATCCTATCCAATCCTCTATCGTATCCTCTATCCTATCCTCTATCCTATCCTATCCTCTGTCCTATCCTATTTTCTATACTATCCTATCCTCTATCCTATCCTGACCTCTATCCTATCACGTCCTCTATCCTATCCTTTCCTCTATCCTATCCTATCCTCTGTCCTATCCTATTTTCTATACTATCCTATTCTCTATCCTATCCTGTCCTCTACCCTATCCTGTCCTCTATCCTATCCTATCCTCTATCCTATCCTATCCTCTATCATATCCTATCCTCTATCCTATCCTGTCCTCTATCCTATCCTATAGTCTATCCTATACTATCCTCTATCCTACCCTGTCCTCTGTCCTATCCTACACTCTATCCTATACTATCCTCTATCCTATCCTGTCCTCTATCCTATCCTGTCCTCTATCGTATCCTATCCTCTATCCTATCCTATCTTCAATTATATAATATCCTCTATCCTATCCAATCCTCTATCGTATCCTCTATCCTATCCTCTATCCTATCCTATCCTCTGTCCTATCCTATTTTCTATACTATCCTATCCTCTATCCTATCGTACCCTCTATCCTATCCCATCCTGTATCCTATCCTATCCTCTAACCTATCTTATCCTCTATCCTATCCTATCCTCAATCGTATCGTATCCTCTATCCGATCCTATCCTCTATTCTATCCTATCCTCTATCCTATCCTATCCTGTATCCTGTATCCTCTATCCTATCCTATCCTCTATCCTATCCTATCCTCTATCCTATCCAATCCTCTATCCTATCCTATCTTCTATCCTACCCTGTCCTATATCCTATCCTCTTGCCTATCCTATACTATCCTCTAACCTACCCTATCCTCAATCCTATCCTATCCCCTATCCTATCCTATCCTCTAACCTACCCTATCCTCAATCCTATCCTATCCCCTATCCTATCCTATCCCCTATCCTATCCTATCCTCTATCCTATCCTATCCTCTATCCTATCCTGTCCTATATCCTATCCTATTGTCTATCCTATACTAACCTCTAACCTATCCTATCCTCTATCCTCTCCTACCCTCTATCCTATCGTATCCTCTGTCCTATCCTATCCTATCCTCTAACCTATCCAATCCTGTATCCTATCCTATCCACCATCCTATCGTATCCTCTATCCTATCCCATCCTGTATCCTATCCTATCCTCTATCCTAACTTATCCTCTATCCTATCCTATCCTCAATCCTATCGTATCCTCTATCCGATCCTATCCTCTATCCTATCCTATCCTCTATCCTATCCTGTCCTATATCCTATCCTATTGTCTATCCTATACTATCCTCTAACCTATCCTATCCTCTATCCTATCCTATCCTCTATTCTATCCTATCCTTTATCCTATCCTATCCTCTATCCTATCCTATCCTCTATCCTATCCTATCTTCTATCCTATCCTATCCTCTATCCTATCCAATCCTCTATCCTATCCTATCCTCTATCCTATCCTATCCTCTATCCTATCCTATCCTCTATCCTATCCTCTATCCTATCGTATCCTCTATCCTATCCCATCCTCTATCCTATCCTCTATCCTATCCTATCCTCTACCCTATCCTATCCTCTATAATATCTTATCCTCTATCCTATCCTATCCTCTATCCTATCCTATCCTCTATCCTATCCTATCCTCTATCCTATCCTATCCTCTATCCTATCCTATCCTCTATCCTATCCTATCCTCTATCCTATCCTATCCTCTATCCTATCCTATCCTCTATCCTATCCTATCCTCTGTCCTATCCTATCCTCTATCCTATCCTATCCTCTATCCTATCCTATCCTATATCCTATCCGATCTTCTATCCTATCCTATCCTCAATCCTATCCTATCCTCTATCCTATCCTATCCTCTATCCTATCCTATCCTCTATCCTATCCTACCCTCTATCCTATAATATCATCTATCCTACGCTATTCTCTATCCTATCCCATCCTCTTCCCTATCCCATACTCTATCCTATCATATCCTCTATCCTATCCTATCCACTATCCTATCCTATCCTCTTTCCTATCCTATTCTCTATCCTACCCTATCCTCTATCCTATCCTATACTCTATCGTATCCTGTCCTCTATCCTATCCAATCCTTTATCCTATCCTCTATCCTATCCTATCCTCTATCGTATCCTATCCTGTATCCGATCCAATCCCCTATCCTATCCTATCCTCTATCCTACCCTATCCTCTATACTATCCTATCCTCTATCCCATCCTATCCTATATCCTATCCTATCCTCTATCCTATCCTATACTCTATCCTATCCTATCCTCTATCATATCCTATCCTCTATCCTATCCTATCGTCTATCCTATCCTATCCTCTATCCTATCCTATCCTCTATCCTATCCTATCCTCTATCCTATCCTCTATCCTATCGTATCCTCTATCCTATCCCATCCTCCATCCTATCCTCTATCCTATCCTCTATCCTATCCTATCCTCTATCGTGTCCTATCCTCTATCCTATCCTATCCTCTATCCTATCCTATCCTCTATCGTATCCTATCCTGTATCCGGTCCAATCCCCTATCCTATCCTATCCTCTATCCTACCCTATCCTCTATCCTATCCTATCCTCTATCCCATCCTATCCTATATCCTATCCTATCCTCTATCCTATCCTATACTCTATCCTATCCTATCCTCTATCATATCCTATCCTCTATCCTATCCTATCGTCTATCCTATCCTATCCTCTATCCTATCCTATACTCTATCGTATCCTGTCCTCTATCCTATCCAATCCTTTATCCTATCCTCTATCCTATCCTATCCTCTATCATTTCCTATCCTCTATCCTATCCAATCCTCTATCCTATCCTATCCTCTATCCTCTCCTATCCTCTATCCTATCCTATCCTCTATCCTATCATATCCTCTATCCTATCCTATCCTCTATCGTATCCTATCCTGTATCCGATCCAATCCCCTATCCTATCCTATCCTCTATCCTACCCTATCCTCTATACTATCCTATCCTCTATCCCATCCTATCCTATATCCTATCCTATCCTCTATCCTATCCTATACTCTATCCTATCCTATCCTCTATCATATCCTATCCTCTATCCTATCCTATCGTCTATCCTATCCTATCCTCTATCCTATCCTATCCTCTATCCTATCCTATCCTCTATCCTATCCTCTATCCTATCGTATCCTCTATCCTATCCCATCCTCTATCCTATCCTCTATCCTATCCTCTATCCTATCCTATCCTCTATCGTGTCCTATCCTCTATCCTATCCTATCCTCTATCCTATCCTATCCTCTATCGTATCCTATCCTGTATCCGATCCAATCCCCTATCCTATCCTATCCTCTATCCTACCCTATCCTCTATCCTATCCTATCCTCTATCCCATCCTATCCTATATCCTATCCTATCCTCTATCCTATCCTATACTCTATCCTATCCTATCCTCTATCATATCCTATCCTCTATCCTATCCTATCGTCTATCCTATCCTATCCTCTATCCTATCCTATCCTCTACCCTATCCTAACCTCTATAATATCTTATCCTCTATCCTATCCTATCCTCTATCCTATCCTATCCTCTATCCTATCCTATCCTATATCCTATCCGATCTTCTATCCTGTCCTATCCTCAATCCTATCCTAACCTCTATCCTATCCTATCCTCTATCCTATCCTATCCTCTATCCTATCCTATCCTCTATCCTATCCTACCCTCTATCCTATAATATCATCTATCCTACGCTATTCTCTATCCTATCCCATCCTCTTCCCTATCCCATACTCTATCCTATCATATCCTCTATCCTATCCTATCCACTATCCTATCCTATCCTCTTTCCTATCCTATTCTCTATCCTACCCTATCCTCTATCCTATCCTATACTCTATCGTATCCTGTCCTCTATCCTATCCAATCCTTTATCCTATCCTCTATCCTATCCTATCCTCTATCATTTCCTATCCTCTATCCTATCCTATCCTGTATCCTATCCTATCCTCTATCCTCTCCTATCCTCTATCCTATCCTATCCTCTACCCTATCCTATCCTCTATAATATCTTATCCTCTATCCTATCCTATCCTCTATCCTATCCTATCCTCTATCCTATCCTCTATCCTATCGTATCCTCTATCCTATCCCATCCTCTATCCTATCCTCTATCCTATCCTCTATCCTATCCTATCCTCTATCGTGTCCTATCCTCTATCCTATCCTATCCTCTATCCTATCCTATCCTCTATCCTATCCTATACTCTATCCTGTCCTATCCTCTATCCTATCCTATCCCCTATCCTATCCTATCCTCTATCGTATCCTATCCTCTATCCTATCTAATCCCCTTTCCTAAGCTCTATCATATCCTATCCTCTATCGTCTCCTATCCTGTATCCTACCCAATCCTCTATCCTATACTCTATCCTATCCTCTATGCTATCCTATCCTCTATCCTCTCCTAACCTCTATCCTATCCTATCCTCTGTCCTATCCAATCCGCTATCCTATCCTCCATCCTATCCTATCCTCTATCCTATCCTGTCCTCTATCCTATAATATCATCTATCCTATCCTATTCTCTATCCTATCCTCTATCCTATCGTATCCTCTATCCTATCCCATCCTCTATCCTATCCTTTATCCTATCCTCTATCCTATCCTATCCTCTATCCTATCTTATCCTCTATCCTATACTATACTCTATTCTATCCTTTCCGCCATCCTATCCTATCCTGTCTTCTATCTAATCCTATCCTCTATCCTATCCAATCCTATATCCTATCCTCTATCCGATCTTATCCTCTATCATATCCTATCCTCTATAATATCGTTTCCTCTGTCCTATCCTGTCCTCTATCCTATAATATCATCTATCCTATCCTATTCTCAATTCTATCCTATCCTATCCTCTATAGTATCCTATCCAATCCTATATCCTATTCTCTATCCTATCCTATTCTCAATTCTATCCTATCCTATCCTCTATAGTATCCTATCCAATCCTATATCCTATTCTCTATCCTATCCTATCCTCTATCGTATCCTATCCCCTATCCTATCCTATCCTCTATCCTATTCTATCCTCCATCCTATCCTATCCTCTATCCTATCCTATCCTCTATCCTATCCTATCCTTCTCTCCTATCCTATAATCTATCCTATCCTATCCTCTATCCTATCCTATCCTCTATCTTATCCTGTCCTCTATCCTATAATATCGTCTATCCTATCCTATTCTCTATCCTATCCTATCCTATCCTCTACCGTATCCTATCCTGTATCCGATCCAATCCCCTATCGTATCCTCTATCCTATCCTATTCTCTGTCCTATCCTCTATCCTAACGTATCCTCTATCCTATCCAATCCTCTATCCTATCCTCTATCCTATCCTATCCTCTAACTTATCCTATCCTCTATCTTCTCCTGTCCTCTATCCTATCCAATCCCCTATCCTATCCAATCCCCGATCCTATCCTCTATCCTACCCTTTCCGCTATGCTATCCTATCCTCTATAATATCGTATCCTCTGTCCTATCCTTCCTCTATCCTACAATATCATCTATCCTATCCTATCCTCTATCCTATCCTATCCTCTATCCTATCCTATCCTCTATCCTATCCTATCCTCTATCCTATCCTATCCTCTATCCTATCCTATCCTCTATCCTATCTTATCCTCTATCCTATACTATACTCTATTCTATCCTTTCCGCCATCCTATCCTATCCTGTCTTCTATCTAATCCTATCCTCTATCCTATCCAATCCCCTATCCTATCCTCTATCCGATCTTATCCTCTAACTTATCATATCCTCTATCTTCTCCTGTCCTCTATCCTATCCAATCCGCTATCCTATCCAATCCCCGATCCTATCCTCTATCCTACCCTTTCCGCTATGCTATCCTATCCTCTATAATATCGTTTCCTCTGTCCTATCCTGTCCTCTATCCTATAATATCATCTATCCTATCCTATTCTCTGTCCTATCCTCTATCCTAACGTTACCTCTATCCTATCCAATCCTCTATCCTATCCTCTATCCTATCCTATCCTCTAACTTATCCTATCCTTTATCTTCTCCTGTCCTCTATCCTATCCAATCCCCTATCCTATCCAATCCCCGATCCTATCCACTATCCTACCCTGTCCGCTATGCTATCCTATCCTCTATAATATCGTATCCTCTATCCTATCCTTCCTCTATCCTACAATATCATCTATCCTATCCTATCCTCTATCCTATCCTATCCTCTATCCTATCCTATCCTCTATCCTATCCTATCCTCTATCCTATCCTATCCTCTATCCTATCCTATCCTCTATCCTATCCTATCCTCTATCCTATCCTGTCCTCTATCCTATCCTATCCTCTATCATATCCTATCCTCTATCCTATCCTATCCTCTATCCTATCTTATCCTCTATCCTATACTATAATCTATTCTATCCTTTCCGCCATCCTATCCTATCCTGTCTTCTATCTAATCCTATCCTCTATCCTATCCAATCCCCTATCCTATCCTCTATCCGATCTTATCCTCTATCATATCCTATCCTCTATAATATCGTTTCCTCTGTCCTATCCTGTCCTCTATCCTATAATATCATCTGTAATATCCTATTCTCTATCCTATCCTATCCTATGCTCTATCGTCTCCTGTCCTCTATCCTATCAAATCGCCTATCCTATCCAATTCCCGATCCTATCCTCTATCCTATTCGATCCTCTATCATATCCTATATTCTTTCCTATAATATCCTCTATGCTATCCTATCCTCAACCCTATCCTATCCTCTATCCTAGCCTGTCCTCTATCATATCCTATCCTCTACTCTATCCTATCCTCTATCCTATCCTATCCTCTATCCTATCCTATCCTCTATCGTCTCCTGTCCTCTATCCTACCCAATCCCCTATCCTATCCTCTACCCTATCCTATCCTCTATCCTATAGAATCCCCTATCCTATCCTCTACCGTATTGTATCCTCTATAATATCGTATGCTCTATCCTATCCTATCCTCTACCCTATCCTATCCTCTATCCTATCCCATCCTCCATCCTATCCTATCCTCTATCCTATCCAATCCCCTATCCTATCCTCTATCCTATCCTATCCTCTGTCGTCTCCTATCCTGTATCCTATCCAATCCTCTATCCTATCCTCTATCCTATCCTCTATGCTATCCTATCCTCTATCCTCTCCTATCGCCTATCCTATCCTATCCTCTATCCTATCCTCTATGCTATCCTATCCTCTATCCTCTCCTATCGCCTATCCTATCCTATCCTCTATCCTATTCTATCCTCTATCCTATCCTATCCTCTATCCTATCCTATCCTCTACCCTATCCTATCCTCTATCCTCTCCTATCCTCTATCCTATCCTATCCTCTATCCTATTCTATCCTCTATCCTATCCTATCCTCTATCGTCTCCTGTCCTCTATCCTACCCAATCCCCTATCCTATCCTCTATCCTATCTTCTTTGCAATCCTATCCTCTATAAGATCGTATTCTCTATAATTTCGTATCCTCCATCGTATCCTATCCTCTATCCTATCCTATCCTCTATCCTATCCTATCCTCTATCCTATCCTATCCTCTATCCTATCCTATCCTGTATCCTATCCTATCCTCTATCCTATCCTATCCTCTATCCTATCCTATCCTCTATCCTATCCAATTCCCTATCCTATCCTATCCTCTATCCTATCCTATCTTCTATCGTCTCCTATTCTCTATCCTATCCAATCCCCTATCCTATCCTGTATCCTATCCTATCCTGTATCCTATCCTATCCTATATCCTATCCTATCCTCTATCCTATCCAATCCCCTATCCTATCCTGTATCCTATCCTATCCTGTATCCTATCCTATCCTCTACCCTATCCTATCCTCTATCCTATAGAATCCCCTATCCTATCCTCTACCGTATTGTATCCTCTATAATATCGTATGCTCTATCCTATCCTATCCTCTACCCTATCCTATCCTCTATCCTATCCCATCCTCCATCCTATCCTATCCTCTATCCTATCCAATCCCCTATCCTATCCTCTATCCTATCCTATCCTCTGTCGTCTCCTATCCTGTATCCTATCCAATCCTCTATCCTATCCTCTATCCTATCCTCTATGCTATCCTATCCTCTATCCTCTCCTATCGCCTATCCTATCCTATCCTCTATCCTATCCTCTATGCTATCCTATCCTCTATCCTCTCCTATCGCCTATCCTATCCTATCCTCTATCCTATTCTATCCTCTATCCTATCCTATCCTCTATCCTATCCTATCCTCTACCCTATCCTATCCTCTATCCTCTCCTATCCTCTATCCTATCCTATCCTCTATCCTATTCTATCCTCTATCCTATCCTATCCTCTATCGTCTCCTGTCCTCTATCCTACCCAATCCCCTATCCTATCCTCTATCCTATCTTCTTTGCAATCCTATCCTCTATAAGATCGTATTCTCTATAATTTCGTATCCTCCATCGTATCCTATCCTCTATCCTATCCTATCCTCTATCCTATCCTATCCTCTATCCTATCCTATCCTCTATCCTATCCTATCCTGTATCCTATCCTATCCTCTATCCTATCCTATCCTCTATCCTATCCTATCCTCTATCCTATCCTATCCTCTATCCTATCCAATTCCCTATCCTATCCTATCCTCTATCCTATCCTATCTTCTATCGTCTCCTATTCTCTATCCTATCCAATCCCCTATCCTATCCTGTATCCTATCCTATCCTGTATCCTATCCTATCCTATATCCTATCCTATCCTCTATCCTATCCTATCCTCTATCCGATCCAATACCCTATCCTATCCTCTATAATATCGTATCCTCCATCATATTGTACCCTCTATCCAATAATATCATCTATCCTATCCTATCCTCTATCCTATCCTATCCCCTATCCTATCCTATCCTCTATCCTATCCTATCCTCTATCCTATCCTATCCTCTATCCTATCCTATCCTCTATCCTATCCAATTCCCTATCCTATCCTCAATCGTCTCCTATCCTCTATCCTATCCAATCCCCTATCCTATCCTCTATCCTACCCTATCCGATCCTCTATGCTACCCTATCCTCTATAATATCGTATCCTCCATCCTATCCTATGCTCTATCCTATCCTATCCTCTATCCTATCCTATCCTCTATCCTATCCTATCCTCTATTCTATCCTATCCTCTATCCTATCCTATCCTCTATCCTATCCTATCCTCTATCGTATCCTATCCTCTATCCTATCCTATCCTCTATCCTATCCTATCCTCTATCCTACCCTATCCTCTATCCTATCCTATCCTCTATCCTACCCTATCCTCTATCCTATCCTATCCTCTATCCTATCCTATCCTCTATCCTATCCAATGCCCTATCCTATTCTCTATCCGATCCTCTCGTCTATCCTATCGTATCCTCTATCCTATCCTATCCTCTATCGTCTCCTATTCTCTATCCTATCAAATCCCCTATCCTATCCTGTATCCTATTCTATCCTCTATCCTATCCAATCCCCTATCCTCTATCCTATCCAATCCTCTATCCTATCCTCTATCGTCTCCCATCCTCTATCCTATCCTCTAGCCTATCCTATTCTCTATCCTATCCTCTATCCTATCCTATCCTCTATCCTATCCTATCCTCTATCCTATCCTATCCTCTATCCTATCCAATTCCCTATCCTATCCTCTATCGTCTCCTATCCGCTATCCTATCCAATCCCCTATAATATCATCTATACTATCCTATCCTCTATCGTCTCCTATCCTCTATCCGATCCAATCCCCTATCCTATCCTCTATAATATCGTATCCTTTATCCTATCCTATCCCCTCTAATATCGTATCCTCTATCTTATCCTATCCTCTATCCTATCCTATCCTCTATCCTATCCTATCCTCTATCCTATCCAATTCCCTATCCTATCCTCTATCGTCTCCTATCCGCTATCCTATCCAATCCCCTATAATATCATCTATACTATCCTATCCTCTATCGTCTCCTATCCTCTATCCGATCCAATCCCCTATCCTATCCTCTATAATATCGTATCCTCTGTCATATTGTATCCCCTATCCAATAATATCATCTAATCTATCCTATTCACTATCCCATCCTATCGTCTATCCTATCCTATCCTCTATCCTCTAACCTATACTATCCTCTATCCTATCCTATCCTCTATCCTATTGTGTACCCGATCCTATCGTCTATCCTATCCTATCCTCCATAATATCGTATCCTTTATCCTATCCTATCATCTATCCGATCCAATCCCCTATCCTATCCTCTATAATATCGTATCCTCTATCATATTGTACCCTCTATCCAATAATATCATCTTTCCTATCCTATTCACTATCTTATCCTATCCTCTATCCTATCGTACCCTCTATCCTATCCTATTCTCTAACCTATCTTATTCTCTATACTATCCTCTATCCTATCCTATTCTCCATTCTATCCTCTATCCTATCTTATCCTCTATCCTATCCTATCCTCTATCCTATCCTATCCTATCCTCTATCCTATCCTATCCTATCCTCTATCCTATCCTATCCTTTATCCTATCCTATCCTATCCTCTATCCTATCCTATCCTCTATCCTATCCTATCCTCTATCCTATCCTATCCTCTATCCTATCCTATCCTCTATCCTATCCTATCCTCTATCCTATCCAATCCCCTATCCTACCCAATCCCCTATCCTATTCTCTACCGTATCCTATCCTCTATCCTATCCAATCCTCTATCCTATTGTGTACCCGATCCTATCGTCTATCCTATCCTATCCTCCATAATATCGTATCCTTTATCCTATCCTATCATCTATCCGATCCAATCCCCTATCCTATCCTCTATAATATCGTATCCTCTATCATATTGTACCCTCTATCCAATAATATCATCTTTCCTATCCTATTCACTATCTTATCCTATCCTCTATCCTATCGTACCCTCTATCCTATCCTATTCTCTAACCTATCTTATTCTCTATACTATCCTCTATCCTATCCTATTCTCCATTCTATCCTCTATCCTATCTTATCCTCTATCCTATCCTATCCTCTATCCTATCCTATCCTATCCTCTATCCTATCCTATCCTATACTCTATCCTATCCTATCCTTTATCCTATCCTATCCTATCCTCTATCCTATCCTATCCTCTATCCTATCCTATCCTCTATCCTATCCTATCCTCTTTCCTATCCTCTCCTCTATCCTATCCTATCCTCTATCCTATCCTATCCTCTATCCTATCCAGTCCCCTATCATATCCTATCCTCTATCCTATCCTATCCTCTATCCTATCCTATCCTCTATCCTATCCTATCCTCTATCCTATCCTATCCTCTATCCTATCCTATCCTCTATCCTATCCTATCCTCTATCCTATCCTACCCTCTATCCTATCCTATCCTCTATCCTATCCTATCCTCTATCCGATCCAATCCTCTATCCTATCCTATCCTCTATCCTATCCTATCCTCTATCCTATCCAATGCCCTATCCTATTCTCTATCCGATCATCTCGTCTATCCTATCCTATCCTCTATCCTATCCTATCCTCTATCGTCTCCTATTCTCTATCCTATCCAATCCCCTATCCTATCCTGTATCCTATTCTATCCTCTATCCTATCCAATCCCCTATCCTCTATCCTATCCTCTATCGTCTCCCATCCTCTATCCTATCCTCTAGCCTATCCTATTCTCTATCCTATCCTCTATCCTATCCTATCCTCTATCCTATCCTATCCTCTATCCTCTCCAATCCTCTATCCTATTGTGTACCCGATCCTATCGTCTATCCTATCCTATCCTCCATAATATCGTATCCTTTATCCTATCCTATCCTCTATCCGATCCAATCCCCTATCCTATCCTCTATAATATCGTATCCTCTATCATATTGTACCCTCTATCCAATAATATCATCTTTCCTATCCTATTCACTATCTTATCCTATCCTCTATCCTATCGTACCCTCTATCCTATCCTATTCTCTAACCTATCTTATTCTCTAAACTATCCTCTATCCTATCCTATTCTCCATTCTATCCTCTATCCTATCTTATTGTCTATCCTATCCTATCCTCTATCCTATCCTATCCTATCCTCTATCCTATCCTATCCTCTATCCGATCCCATCCTCTATCTTACCCTATCCTCTATAATATCGTATCCTCTATCCTATCCTATCCTGTATCCTATAATATCAGCTATCCTGTCCTATTCTCTATCCTATCCTGTCCTCTATCCTATTATATCCTCTATCGTATCCTATCCTCTATCCTATCCAATCCCCTATCATATCCTATCCTCTATCCTATCCTATCCTCTATCCTATCCTATCCTCTATCCTATCCTATCCTCTATCCTATCCTATCCTCTATCCTATCCTATCCTCTATCCTATCCTATCCTCTATCCTATCCTATCCTCTATCCTATCCTATCCTCTATCCTACCATATCCTCTATCCAATCCTATTCTCTATCCTATCCTATCCTCTATCCTATCCTATTCTCTAACCTATCCTATCCTCTATCCTATCCTATCCTCTATCCTATCCTATCCTCTATCCGCTCCAATCCTCTATCCTATCCTCTATCGTCTCCCATCCTCTATCCTATCCTCTAGCCTATCCTATTCTCTATCCTATCCTCTATCCTATCCTATCTTCTATCCTATCCTATCCTCTATCCTATCCAATCCCCTATCCTATCCTATCCTCTATCCTATCCAATCCCCTATCCTATGCTCTATCCGATCCTATCCTCTATAATATCGTATCCTCCATCCTATCCTATGCCCTATCCTATCCTATCCTCTATCCTATCCTATCCTCTATCCTATCCTATCCTCTATCCTATCCTATCCTCTATCCTATCCTATCCTCTATCCTATCCTATCCTCTATCCTATCCTATCCTCTATCCTATCCTATCCTCTATCCTATCCTATCCTCTACCCTATCCTATCCTCTATCCTATCCTATCCTCTATCCTATCCAATCCCCTATCCTATTCTCTACCGTATCCTATCCTCTATCCTATCCTATCCTCTATCCTATCCAATCCTCTATCCTATTGTGTACCCGATCCTATCGTCTATCCTATCCTATCCTCCATAATATCGTATCCTTTATCCTATCCTATCCTCTATCCGATCCAATCCCCTATCCTATCCTCTATAATATCGTATCCTCTATCATATTGTACCCTGTATCCAATAATATCATCTTTCCTATCCTATTCACTATCTTATCCTATCGACTATCCTATCGTACCCTCTATCCTATCCTATTCTCTAACCTATCTTATTCTCTATACTATCCTCTATCCTATCCTATTCTCCATTCTATCCTCTATCCTATCTTATCCTCTATCCTATCCTATCCTCTATCCTATCCTATCCTATCCTCTATCCTATCCTATCCTCTATCCGATCCCATCCTCTATCTTAACCTATCCTCTATAATATCGTATCCTCTATTCTATCCTATCCTGTATCCTATAATATCAGCTATCCTGTCCTATTCTCTATCCTATCCTATCCTCTATCCTATTATATCCTCTATCGTCTCCTATCCTCTATCCTATCCAATTCCCTATCCTATACTCTATCCTATCCTAATCTCCATTCTATCCTCTATCCTATCCTATCCTCTATCCTATCCAATCCCCTATCCTACCCAATCCCCTATCCTATTCTCTACCGTATCCTATCCTCTATAATATCGTATCCTCTATCCTATCCTATCCTCTATAATATCCTATCCTCTATCCTATCCTATCCTCTATCCTATCCAATCCTCTATCCTATTGTGTACACGCTCCTATCGTCTATCCTATCCTATCCTCCATAATATCGTATCCTTTATCCTATCTTATCCTCTATCCGATCCAATCCCCTATCCTATCCTCTATAATATCGTATCCTCTATCATATTGTACCCTCTATCCAATAATATCATCTTTCCTATCCTATTCACTATCTTATCCTATCCTCTATCCTCTCCTACCCTCTATCCTATCCTATTCCCTAACCTATCTTATTCTCTATACTATCCTCTATCCTATCCTATTCTCCATTCTATCCTCTATACTATCTTATCCTCTATCCTATCCTATCCTCTATCCTATCCTATCCTATCCTCTATCCTATCCTATCCTATCCTCTATCCTATCCTATCCTTTATCCTATCCTATCCTATCCTCTATCCTATCCTATCCTCTATCCTATCCTATCCTCTATCCTATCCTATCCTCTTTCCTATCCTCTCCTCTATCCTATCCTATCCTCTATCCTATCCTATCCTCTATCCTATCCAGTCCCCTATCATATCCTATCCTCTATCCTATCCTATCCTCTATCCTATCCTATCCTCTATCCTATCCTATCCTCTATCCTATCCTATCCTCTATCCTATCCTATCCTCTATCCTATCCTACCCTCTATCCTATCCTATCCTCTATCCTATCCTATCCTCTATCCGATCCAATCCTCTATCCTATCCTATCCTCCATAATATAGTATCCTCTATCCTATCCTATCCACTATCCTATCCTACCCTCAATCCTATCCTATCCTCTATCCTATCCTATCCTCTCTTCTACACTATCCTGTATCCTATCCTATTCCC
Organism: Halictus rubicundus; assembly: GCF_050948215.1. Lineage (NCBI taxonomy): Eukaryota > Metazoa > Arthropoda > Insecta > Hymenoptera > Halictidae > Halictus > Halictus rubicundus. The sequence continues at coordinate 91,935 of NW_027488667.1, read as the reverse complement.
TATCCGATCCTATCATCTATCCTAGCCTATCATCTATACTATCCTATCCTCTATCCTATCCTATCCTCTATCCTATCCAATCCTCTATCCTATCCTATTGTCTATCCTATCCTATCCTCTATCCTATCGTATCCTCTATCCTACCATATCCTCTATCCAATCCTATTCTCTATCCTATCCTATCCTCTATCCTATCCTATTCTCTAACCTATCCTATCCTCTATCCTATCCTATCCTCTATCCTATCCTATCCTCTATCCGATCCAATCCTCTATCCTATCCTCTATCGTCTCCCATCCTCTATCCTATCCTCTAGCCTATCCTATTCTCTATCCTATCCTCTATCCTATCCTATCTTCTATCCTATCCTATCCTCTATCCTATCCTATCTTCTATCCTATCCTATCCTCTATCCTATCCAATCCCCTATCCTATCCTATCCTCTATCCTATCCAATCCCCTATCCTATGCTCTATCCGATCCTATCCTCTATAATATCGTATCCTCCAGCCTATCCTATGCTCTATCCTATCCTATCCTCTATCCTATCCTATCCTCTATCCTATCCTATCCTCTATCCTATCCTATCCTCTATCCTATCCTATCCTCTATCGTATCCTATCCTCTATCCTATCCTATCCTCTATCCTATCCTATCCTCTATCCTATCCTATCCTCTATCCTATCCTATCCTCTATCCTACCCTATCCTCTATCCTATCCTATCCTCTATCCTATCCTATCCTCTATCCTATCCAATGCCCTATCCTATTCTCTATCCGATCATCTCGTCTATCCTATCCTATCCTCTATCCTATCCTATCCTCTATCGTCTCCTATTCTCTATCCTATCCAATCCCCTATCCTATCCTGTATCCTATTCTATCCTCTATCCTATCCAATCCCCTATCCTCTATCCTATCCTCTATCGTCTCCCATCCTCTATCCTATCCTCTAGCCTATCCTATTCTCTATCCTATCCTCTATCCGATCCAATCCTCTATCCTATCCTCTATCGTCTCCCATCCTCTATCCTATCCTCTAGCCTATCCTATTCTCTATCCTATCCTCTATCCTATCCTATCTTCTATCCTATCCTATCCTCTATCCTATCCAATCCCCTATCCTATCCTATCCTCTATCCTATCCAATCCCCTACCCTATGCTCTATCCGATCCTATCCTCTATAATATCGTATCCTCCATCCTATCCTATGCTCTATCCTAACCTATCCTCTATCCTATCCTATCCTCTATCCTATCCTATCCTCTATCCTATCCAATCCCCTATCCTATCCTCTATCCTACCCTATCCGATCCTCTATGCTACCCTATCCTCTATAATATCGTATCCTCTATCATATCCTATCCTCTATACAATATTAACATCTATCCTATCCTATTCACTATCCTATCGTATCCTCTTTCCTATCCTATCCTCTATCCTATTCTATCCTCTATCCTATCCTATCCTCTATCCTATCCTATCCTCTATCCTATCCTATCCTCTATCCTATCCTATCCTCTATCCTATCCTATCCTCTATCCTATCCTATCCTCTATCCTATCCTATCCTCTATCCTATCCAATCCCCTATCCTACCCAATCCCCTATCCTATTCTCTACCGTATCCTATCCTCTATCCTATCCTATCCTCTATCCTATCCAATCCTCTATCCTATTGTGTACCCGATCCTATCGTCTATCCTATCCTATCCTCCATAATATCGTATCCTTTATCCTATCCTATCCTCTATCCTATCCTATCCTCTATCCTATCCTATCCTCTATCCTATCCAATCCCCCATCCTACCCAATCCCCTATCCTATTCTCTACCGTATCCTATCCTCTATCCTATCCTATCCTCTATCCTATCCAATCCTCTATCCTATTGTGTACCCGATCCTATCGTCTATCCTATCCTATCCTCCATAATATCGTATCCTTTATCCTATCCTATCCTCTATCCGATCCAATTCCCTATCCTATCCTCTATAATATCGTATCCTCTATCATATTGTACCCTCTATCCAATAATATCATCTTTCCTATCCTATTCACTATCTTATCCTATCCTCTATCCTATCGTACCCTCTATCCTATCCTATTCTCTAACCTATCTTATTCTCTATACTATCCTCTATCCTATCCTATTCTCCATTCTATCCTCTATCCTATCTTATCCTCTATCCTATCCTATCCTCTATCCTATCCTATCCTATCCTCTATCCTATCCTATCCTCTATCCGATCCCATCCTCTATCTTAACCTATCCTCTATAATATCGTATCCTCTATCCTATCCTATCCTGTATCCTATAATATCAGCTATCCTGTCCTATTCTCTATCCTATCCTGTCCTCTATCCTATTATATCCTCTATCGTCTCCTATCCTCTATCCTATCCAATTCCCTATCCTATACTCTATCATATCCTAATCTCCATTCTATCCTCTATCCTATCCTATCCTCTATCCTATCCAATCCCCTATCCTACCCAATCCCCTATCCTATTCTCTACCGTATCCTATCCTCTATAATATCGTATCCTCTATCCTATCCTATCCTCTATAATATCCTATCCTCTATCCTATCCTATCCTCTATCCTATCCAATCCTCTATCCTATTGTGTACCCGCTCCTATCGTTTATCCTATCCTATCCTCCATAATATCGTATCCTTTATCCTATCTTATCCTCTATCCGATCCAATCCCCTATCCTATCCTCTATAATATCGTATCCTCTATCATATTGTACCCTCTATCCAATAATATCATCTTTCCTATCCTATTCACTATCTTATCCTATCCTCTATCCTCTCCTACCCTCTAACCTATCCTATTCCCTAACCTATCTTATTCTCTATACTATCCTCTATCCTCTATCCTATCCAATCCCCTATCCTATTCTCTATCGTATCCCATCCTCTATAATATCGTATCCTCTATCATATTCTATCCTCTATCCTATAATATCCTCAATCGTATCCTATCCTCTATCCTATCCGATCCTCTCTCCTATCCGATCGACTATCCTATCCTATCCTCTATAATATCGTTTCCTCTATCATATCCTATCCTTTTTCCTATAATATTATCTATCCTATCCTATTCTCTATCCTATCCTATCGTCTATCCTATCCTATCCTCCATAATATCGTATCCTTTATCCTATCTTATCCTCCGATCCAATCCCCTATCCTATCCTCTATAATATCGTATCCTCTATCATATTGTTCCCTCTATCCAATAATATCATCTTTCCTATCCTATTCACTATCTTATCCTATCCTCTATCCTCTCCTACCCTCTATCCTATCCTATTCTCTAACCTATCTTATTCTCTATACTATCCTCTATCCTATCCTATTCTCCATTCTATCCTCTCTCCTATCCTATCCTCTATCCGATCCAATCCCCTATCCTATCATCTATAATATCGTATCCCCTTTCCTATCCTATCATCTATAATATCGTATCCTCTTTCCTATCCTATCATCTATCCTATCCTATCCTCTATTATATCCTATCCTCTATCCTATCCTATCCTCTATCGTCTGCTCTATCCTATCCTGTCCACTATACTATCCTATCCTCTATCCTATCCTATACCCTATGCTATCCTATCCTCTATCCTATCCTATCCTCTATCCTATCCAATGCCCTATCCTATTTTCTATCCGATCCTATCGTCTATCCTATCCTATCCTCTATCCTATCCAATCCTCTATCCTATCCTCTATCCTATCCTATCCCATCCAATATTCTATCCTATCCTCTATCCTATCCTATACTCTATCCTATCCTATGGTCTATAATATCGTATCCTCTATCCTATCCAATCCACCATCCTATCCTCTAGCCTATCCTATTCTCTATCCTATCCTCTATCGTCTCCTACACTCTATCCTATCCCATTTTCTATCCTATCCTATCCTATCCTCTATCCTATCCTATCCGCTATCCTATCCTATCCTCTATCCTATACTATTCTCTAACCTATCCTATCCTCTATCCTATCCTATCCTCTATCCTATCCTATCCTCTATGCTATCCACTATCGTCTCCTATCCTCTATCCTATCCTCTAGCCTATCCTATTCTCTATCTGTCCTCTATCCTATCCTATCCTATATCATATCCTATCCTCTATCCTATCCAATCGTCTATCCTATCCGATCCTCTATCCTATCCTATCCTCTATAATATCGTATCCTCCATCATATTGTACCCTCTATCCAATAATATCGTCTATCCTATCCTATTCACTATCTTATCCTATCCTCTATCCTATCCTATCCTCTATCCTATCCTATTCTCTAACCTATCCTATCCTCTAGCCTATCCTATTCTCTATCCTATCCTCTATCCTATCCTATCCTCTATCCTATCCTATCCTCTATCGTATCCAATCCCCTATCCTATGCTCTATCCGATCCTATCCTCTATAATATCGTATCCTTTATCCTATACTATTCTCAATCCTATCCACTCCTTTATACTATAAAATCCTCTATCGTATCCTCTATCCTATCCAATCCCCTATCCTATCCTCTATCCGATCCTATCCTCTATCCTATCCTATCCTCTATCCTATCTAAACCCCAATCCTATCCTATCCTCTATCCTATCCTATCCTATCTATTATTGTATCCCCTATAATATCGTATCCTCCATCCTATCCTATCCTCTTCCCTATCCTATCCTCAATCCTATCGTATCCTCTATAATATCGTATCCTCTATCCTATCCTATCCTCTATCCTATAATATCATCTATTCTATCCTATTCTCTATCCTACCCTATCCTCCATCCTATCCTATCCTCTATCGTCTCCTATCCTCTATTCTATCCAATCCCCTATCCTATCCTCTATACTATACTATCCTCTATCCTGTCCTATTCTCCATTCTATCCTCTATCCTATACTATCCTCTATCCTATCCAATCCCCTATCCTATCCAATCCCCTATCCTATTTTCTATCGTATCCCATCCTCTATAATATCGTATCCTCTATCATATTCTATCCTCTATCCTATAATATCCTCAATCGTATCCTATCCTCTATCCCATCCGATCCTCTACCCTATCCTATCCTCTACCCTATCCTATTCTCTATCCTATCCTATTCTCTATCCTATCCAATCCAATATCCTATCCCCTATCGTCTCCTATCCTCTATCCTATCCTCTAGCCTATCCTATTCTCTATCCTATCCTCTATCGTATCCTATCATCTATCCTATCCTATCCTCTATCCTATCCTATCCTCTATCCTATCCAATCCTCTATCCAATTCTCTATCCGATCCTATCGTCTATCCTATCCTATCCTCTATACTATCGTATCCTTTATCCTATACTATTCTCAATCCTATCCACTCCTTTATACTATAAAATCCTCTATCGTATCCTCTATCCTATCCAATCCCCTATCCTATCCTCTATCCGATCCTATCCTCTATCCTATCCTATCCGCTATCCTATCTAAACCCCTATCCTGTCCTATCCTCTATCCTATCCTATCCGATCTATTATTGTATCCTCTATAATATCGTATCCTCCATCCTATCCTATCCTCTTTCCTATCCTATCCTCTATCCTATCCTCTACCCTATCCTATTCTCTATCCTGTCCAATATCCTATCCTATCCTCTATCCTATCCTATCCTCTATCCGATCACATCCTCTATCTTATCCTATCCTCTATAATATCGTATCCTCTATCCTGTCCTATCCTCTATCCTATAATATCAGCTATCCTGTCCTATTCTCAATCCTATCCTATCCTCTATCCTATCCTATCCTCTATCGTCTCCTATCCTCTATTCTATCCAATCCCCTATCCTATCCTCTATCCTATACTATCCGCTATCCTATCCTATTCTCCATTCTATCCTCTATCCTATCCTATCCTCTATCCTATCCAATCTCCTACCCTACCCAATCCCCTATCCTATTCTCTACCGTATCCTATCCTCTATAATATCGTATCCTCTATCCTTTTCTTTCCTCTATCTTATCCTATCCTCTATCCTATCCAATCCTCTATCCTGGCCAATCCCCTATCATATTCTCTACCGTATCCTATCCTCTATCCTATCCTATCCTCTATCCTATCCAATCCTCTATCCTATTGTGTACCCGATCCTATCGTCTATCCTATCCTATCCTCCATAATATCGTATCCTTTATCCTATCCTATCATCTATCCGATCCAATCCCCTATCCTATCCTCTATAATATCGTATCCTCTATCATATTGTACCCTCTATCCAATAATATCATCTTTCCTATCCTATTCACTATCTTATCCTATCCTCTATCCTATCGTACCCTCTATCCTATCCTATTCTCTAACCTATCTTATTCTCTATACTATCCTCTATCCTATCCTATTCTCCATTCTATCCTCTATCCTATCTTATCCTCTATCCTATCCTATCCTCTCTTCTACACTATCCTGTATCCTATCCTATTCCCTATCCGACCCTATCCTCTATCCTAGCCTATCATCTATACTATCCTATCCTCTATCCTATCCTATCCTCTATCCTATCCTATCCTCTATCCTATCCTATCCTTTATCCTATCCTATCCTATCCTATCCTCTATCCTATCCTATCCTCTATCCTATCCTATCCTCTATCCTATCCTATCCTCTATCCTATCCTCTCCTCTATCCTATCCTATCCTCTATCCTATCCTATCCTACACTCAATCCTATCCTATCCTCTATCCTATCCTATCCTCTATCCTATCCTATCCTCTATTATATCCTATCCTGTATCCTATCCTATCCTCTATCCTATCCAATGCCCTATCCTATTCTCTATCCGATCCTATCGTCTATCCTATCCTATCCTCTATAATATCGTATCCTTTATCCTATCCTATCCTCTATCCGATCCAATCCCCTATCCTATCCTCTATAATATCGTATCCTCTATCATATTGTACCCTCTATCCAATAATATCATCTTTCCTATCCTATTCACTATCTTATCCTATCCTCTATCCTATCGTACCCTCTATCCTATCCTATTCTCTAACCTATCTTATTCTCTATACTATCCTCTATCCTATCCTATTCTCCATTCTATCCTCTATCCTATCTTATCCTCTATCCTATCCTATCCTCTCTTCTACACTATCCTGTATCCTATCCTATTCCCTATCCGACCCTATCCTCTATCCTAGCCTATCATCAATACTATCCTATCCTCTATCCTATCCTATCCTCTATCCTATCCTATCCTCTATCCTATCCTATCCTTTATCCTATCCTATCCTATCCTATCCTCTATCCTATCCTATCCTCTATCCTATCCTATCCTCTATCCTATCCTATCCTCTATCCTATCCTCTCCTCTATCCTATCCTATCCTCTATCCTATCCTATCCTACACTCAATCCTATCCTATCCTCTATCCTATCCTATCCTCTATCCTATCCTATCCTCTATTATATCCTATCCTGTATCCTATCCTATCCTCTATCCTATCCAATGCCCTATCCTATTCTCTATCCGATCCTATCGTCTATCCTATCCTATCCTCTATAATATCGTATCCTTTATCCTATCCTATCCTCTATCCGATCCGATCCCCTATCCTATCATCTATAATATCGTATCCTCTATCATATTCTATCCTCTATACAATATTAACATCTATCCTATCCTATTCACTATCCTATCGTATCCTCTTTCCTAACCTATCATCTATCCTATCCTATCCTCTATTATATCCTATCATCTATCCTATCCTATCCTCTATTATATCCTATCCTCTATCCTATCCTATACCCTATGCTATCCTATCCTCTATCCTATCCTATCCTCTATCCTATCCAATGCCCTATCCTATTCTCTATCCGACCCTATCGTCTATCCTACCCTATCCTCTATCCTATCCAATCCTCTATCCTATCCTCTATCCTATCCTATCCCATCCAATATCCTATCCTATCTTCTATCCTATCCTATACTCTATCCTATCCTATGGTCTATAATATCGTATCCTCTATCATATCCAATCCACCATCCTATCCTCTAGCCTATCCTATTCTCTATCCTATCCTCTATCGTCTCCTACACTCTATCCTATCCCATTTTCTATCCTATCCTATCCTATCCTCTATCCTATCCTATCCTCTAGCCTATCCTATTCTCTATCCTGTCCTCTATCCTATCCTATCCTATATCATATCCTATCCTCTATCCTATCCAATCCTCTATCCTATCCGATCCTCTATCCTATCCTATGCTCTATAATATCGTATCCTCCATCATATTGTACCCTCTATCCAATAATATCATCTATCCTATCCTATTCACTATCTTATCCTATCCTCTATCCTATCCTATCCTCTATCCTATCCTATTCTCTAACCTATCCTATCCTCTATCCTATCCTATCCTCTATCCTATCCAATCCCCTATCCTATGCTCTATCCGATCCTATCCTCTATAATATCGTATCCTCTATCATATTCTATCCTCTATCCTATAATATCATCTATCCTATCCTATTCTCTATCCTATCCTATCCTCTATCCAATCCTATCCTCTATCGTCTCCTATCCTCTATCGTCTCCTATCCTCTACCCTATCCTATTCTCTATCCTGTCCAATATCCTATCCTATCCTCTATCCTATCCTATCCTCTATCCGATCCCATCCTCTATCTTATCCTATCCTCTATAATATCGTATCCTCTATCCTATCCTATCCTCTATCCTATAATATCAGCTATCCTGTCCTATTCTCAATCCTATCCTATCCTCTATCCTATCCAATCCTCTATCCTATCCTATCCTCTATCCTATCCTATCCTCTATCCTATCCTATCCTCTATCCTATCCTATCCTACACTCAATCCTATCCTATCCTCTATCCTATCCTATCCTCTATGCTATCCTATCCTCTATCCTATCCTATCCTCTATCCTATCCTATCCTCTATCCTATCCTATCCTCTATCCTATCCTATCCTCTATCCTATCCTATCCTCTATCCTATCCTATCCTACACTCAATCCTATCCTATCCTCTATCCTATCCTATCCTCTATCCTATCCTATCCTCTATCCTATCCTATCCTCTATCGTCTCCTATTCTCTATCCTATCCTCTAACCTACCCTATCCTCTATCCTATCCTATCCTCTATCGTCTCCTGTCCTCTATCCTATCATATCCTTTATACTATCCAATCCTCTATCGTATCCTCTATCCTACCCTATCCTCTATCCTATCCATTCCCCTATCATATCCTCTATCCGATCCTATCCTCTATCCTATCTTATCCTCTATAATATGGTATCCTCTATCCGATCCTATCCTTTATCCTATCCTCTACCCTATCCTATTCTCAATCCTGTCCTCTATCCTATCCTATCCTATATCCTATCCTATCCTCTATCCGATCCCATACCCTATCTTATCCTATCCCCTATAATATCGTATCCTCTATCCTATCCTATCCTCTATCGTATAGTATCAGCTATCCTGTCGTATTCTCTATCCTATCCTATCCTCTATCCTATCCTATCCTCTATCGTCTCCTATCCTCTATCCTATCCAATCCCCTATCCTATCCTCTATCCTATCCTAATCTCCATTCTATCCTCTATCGTATCCTATCCTCTATCCTATCCAGTCCCCTATCCTATCCAATCTCCTATCCTATTCTCTATCGTATCATATCCTCTATAATATCGTATCCTCTATCATATTCTATCCTTTATCCTATAATATCCTCTATCCTATCCTATCCTCTACCCTATCCTGTCATCTATCGTCTCCTGTCCTCTATCCTATCAAATCCACCAGCCTATCCTCTAGCCTATCCTATTCTCTATCCTATCCTCTATCGTCTCCTACACTCTATCCTATCCCATTTTCTATCCTATCCTATCCTATCCTCTATCCTATCCTATCCTCTATCCTATCCAATCCTCTATCCTATCCGACCCTCTATCCTATCCTATCCTCTATAATATCGTATCCTCTATCCTATCCTATCCTCTATCATCTCCTGTCCTCTATCCTATCCAATCCCCTATCCTATCCTCTACCGTCTCCTATCCTCTATCCTATACTCTACCCTATCCTATTCTCTATCCTGCCCTCTATCCTATCCTATCCTATATCATATCATATCCTCTCTCCTATCCGATCGACTATCCTATCCTATCCTCTATAATATCGTTTCCTCTATCATATCCTATCCTTTTTCCTATAATATTATCTATCCTATCCTATTCTCTATCCTATCCTACCCTCTATCCTATCCTATCCTCTATCGTCTCCTATCCTCTATCCTATCCAATCCTCTATCCTATCCCGTATCCTATCCTATCCTCTATCCTATCCAATCCTCTATCCTATCCCGTATCCTATCCTATCCTCTATCCTATCCTATCCTCTATCCGATCCAATCCCCTATCCTATCCTCTATAATATCGTATCCTCTATCCTATCCTATCCTATATCATATCCTATCCTCTATCCTATCCTATTCTCTATCCTATCCTCTATCCTATCCTATCCTCTATCCTATCCTATCCTCTATCCGATCCCATCCTCTATCTTATCCTATCCTCTATAATATCGTATCCTCTATCCTATCCTATCCTCTATCCTATCCAATCCCCTATCCTACCCAATCCCCTATCCTATTCTCTACCGTATCCTATCCTCTATAATATCGTATCCTCTATACTATCCTATCCTCTATAATATCCTATCCTCTATCCTATCCTATCCTCTATCCTATCCAATCCTCTATCCTATTGTGTACCCGCTCCTATCGTCTATCCTATCCTATCCTCCATAATATCGTATCCTTTATCCTATCTTATCCTCCGATCCAATCCCCTATCCTATCCTCTATAATATCGTATCCTCTATCATATTGTTCCCTCTATCCAATAATATCATCTTTCCTATCCTATTCACTATCTTATCCTATCCTCTATCCTCTCCTACCCTCTATCCTATCCTATTCTCTAACCTATCTTATTCTCTATACTATCCTCTATCCTATCCTATTCTCCATTCTATCCTCTATCCTATCCTATCCTCTATCCGATCCAATCCCCTATCCTATCATCTATAATATCGTATCCTCTTTCCTATCCTATCATCTATAATATCGTATCCTCTTTCCTATCCTATCATCTATCCTATCCTATCCTCTATTATATCCTATCCTCTATCCTATCCTATCCTCTATCGTCTGCTCTATCCTATCCTATCCACTATACTATCCTATCCTCTATCCTATCCTATACCCTATGCTATCCTATTCTCTATCCTATCATATCCTTTACCCTACCCTTTCCTCTCTCCTATCCTATCCTCAATCCTATCCTATCCTCTATCCTATCCTATCCACTATCCTATCCTACCCTCAATCCTATCCTATCCCCTATCCTATCCTATCCTCTCTTCTACACTACCCTGTATCCTATCCTATTCCCTATCCGATCCTATCCTCTATCCTAGCCTATCATCTATACTATCCTATCCTCTATCCTATCCTATCCTCTATCCTATCCTATCCTCTATCCTATCCTATTGTCTATCCTATCCTATCCTCTATCCTATCGTATCCTGTATCCTACCATATCCTCTATCCAATCCTATTCTCTATCCTATCCTATCCTCTATCCTATCCTATTCTCTAACCTATCCTATCCTCTATCCTATCCTATCCTCTATCCTATCCTATCGTCTATCCTATCCAATCCTCTATCCTATCCTCTATCGTCTCCCATCCTCTATCCTATCCTCTAGCCTATCCTATCCTCTATCCTATCCTATCCTCTATCCTATCCTATCCTCTATCCTACCCTATCCTCTATCCTATCCTATCCTCTATCCTATCCTATCCTCTATCCTATCCTATCCTCTCATCTATCCTCTCCTATCCTCTATCCTATCCTATCCTACCCTGAATCCTATCCTATCCTCTATCCTATCATATCCTCTATCCTATCCTATCCTCTATAATATCGTATCCTTTATCCTATCCTATCCCCTCTAATATCGTATCCTCTATCTTATCCTATATTCTATCCTATCCTATCCTCTATCCTATCCTATCCTCTATCCTATCCAATTCCCTATCCTATCCTCTATCGTCTCCTATCCGCTATCCTATCCAATCCCCTATCCTATCCTCTATCCTATAATATCATCTATACTATCCTATCCTCTATCGTCTCCTATCCTCTATCCGATCCAATCCCCTATCCTATCCTCTATAATATCGTATCCTCTGTCATATTGTATCCCCTATCCAATAATATCATCTAATCTATCCTATTCACTATCCCATCCTATCGTCTATCCTATCCTATCCTCTATCCTCTAACCTATACTATTCTCTAACCTATCCTATCCTCTATCCTATCCTATCCTCTATCCTATCCTATCCTCTATCCTATCCTATCCTCTATCCTATCCTATCCTCTATCCTATCCAATCCCCTATCCTACCCAATCCCCTATCCTATTCTCTACCGTATCCTATCCTCTATCCTATCCTATCCTCTATCCTATCCAATCCTCTATCCTATTGTGTACCCGATCCTATCGTCTATCCTATCCTATCCTCCATAATATCGTATCCTGTATCCTATCCTATCCTCTATCCGATCTAATCCCCCATCCTATCCTCTATAATATCGTATCCTCTATCATATTGTACCCTCTATCCAATAATATCATCTTTCCTATCCTATTCACTATCTTATCCTATCCTCTATCCTATCCTATCCTCTATCCTATCCTATCCTCTATCCTATCCTCTCCTCTATCCTATCCTATCCTGTATCCTATCCTATCCTACACTCAATCCTATCCTATCCTCTATCCTATCAAATCCTCTATCCTATCCTCTCCTCTATTATATCCTATCCTGTATCCTATCCTATCCTCTATCCTCTCCTATCCTCTATCGTCTCCTATCCTCTATCCTATCCTATCCTGTATTCTATCCTATCCTCTATCCTCTCCTATCCTCTATCGTCTCCTATCCTCTATCCTATCCTATTCTCCATTCTATCCTCTATCCTATCCTATCCTCTATCCGATCCAATCCCCTATCCTATCATCTATAATATCGTATCCTCTTTCCTATCCTATCATCTATAATATCGTATCCTCTTTCCTATCCTATCATCTATCCTATCCTATCCTCTATTATATCCTATCCTCTATCCTATCCTATCCTCTATCGTCTGCTCTATCCTATCCTATCCACTATACTATCCCATCCTCTATCCTATCCTATACCCTATGCTATCCTATTCTCTATCCTATCATATCCTTTACCCTACCCTTTCCTCTCTCCTATCCTATCCTCAATCCTATCCTATCCTCTATCCTATCCTATCCACTATCCTATCCTACCCTCAATCCTATCCTATCCCCTATCCTATCCTATCCTCTCTTCTACACTACCCTGTATCCTATCCTATTCCCTATCCGATCCTATCCTCTATCCTAGCCTATCATCTATACTATCCTATCCTCTATCCTATCCTATCCTCTATCCTATCCTATCCTCTATCCTATCCTATTGTCTATCCTATCCTATCCTCTATCCTATCGTATCCTGTATCCTACCATATCCTCTATCCAATCCTATTCTCTATCCTATCCTATCCTCTATCCTATCGTATTCTCTAACCTATCCTATCCTCTATCCTATCCTATCCTCTATCCTATCCTATCCTCTATCCTATCCAATCCTCTATCCTATCCTCTATCGTCTCCCATCCTCTATCCTATCCTCTAGCCTATCCTATCCTCTATCCTATCCTATCCTCTATCCTATCCTATCCTCTATCCTACCCTATCCTCTATCCTATCCTATCCTCTATCCTATCCTATCCTCTATCCTATCCTATCCTCTCATCTATCCTCTCCTATCCTCTATCCTATCCTATCCTACCCTGAATCCTATCCTATCCTCTATCCTATCATATCCTCTATCCTATCCTATCCTCTATAATATCGTATCCTTTATCCTATCCTATCCCCTCTAATATCGTATCCTCTATCTTATCCTATATTCTATCCTATCCTATCCTCTATCCTATCCTATCCTCTATCCTATCCAATTCCCTATCCTATCCTCTATCGTCTCCTATCCGCTATCCTATCCAATCCCCTATCCTATCCTCTATCCTATAATATCATCTATACTATCCTATCCTCTATCGTCTCCTATCCTCTATCCGATCCAATCCCCTATCCTATCCTCTATAATATCGTATCCTCTGTCATATTGTATCCCCTATCCAATAATATCATCTAATCTATCCTATTCACTATCCCATCCTATCGTCTATCCCATCCTATCGTCTATCCTATCCTATCCTCTATCCTCTAACCTATACTATTCTCTAACCTATCCTATCCTCTATCCTATCCTATCCTCTATCCTATCCTATCCTCTATCCTATCCTATCCTCTATCCTATCCTATCCTCTATCCTATCCAATCCCCTATCCTACCCAATCCCCTATCCTATTCTCTACCGTATCCTATCCTCTATCCTATCCTATCCTCTATCCTATCCAATCCTCTATCCTATTGTGTACCCGATCCTATCGTCTATCCTATCCTATCCTCCATAATATCGTATCCTGTATCCTATCCTATCCTCTATCCGATCTAATCCCCTATCCTATCCTCTATAATATCGTATCCTCTATCATATTGTACCCTCTATCCAATAATATCATCTTTCCTATCCTATTCACTATCTTATCCTATCCTCTATCCTATCCTATCCTCTATCCTATCCTATTCTCTATCCTATCCTCTCCTCTATCCTATCCTATCCTGTATCCTATCCTATCCTACACTCAATCCTATCCTATCCTCTATCCTATCCTATCCTCTATCCTATCCTCTCCTCTATTATATCCTATCCTGTATCCTATCCTATCCTCTATCCTCTCCTATCCTCTATCGTCTCCTATCCTCTATCCTATCCTATCCTGTATTCTATCCTATCCTCTATCCTCTCCTATCCTCTATCGTCTCCTATCCTCTATCCTATCCTATTCTCTATCCTATCATATCCTTTACCCTACCCTTTCCTCTCTCCTATCCTATCCTCAATCCTATCCTATCCTCTATCCTATCCTATCCACTATCCTATCCTACCCTCAATCCTATCCTATCCTCTATCCTATCCTATCCTCTCTTCTACACTATCCTGTATCCTATCCTATTCCCTATCCGATCCTATCCTCTATCCTAGCCTATCATCTATACTATCCTATACTCTATCCTATCCTATCCTCTATCCTATCCTATCCTCTATCCTATCCTATTCTCTAACCTATCCTATCCTCTATCCTATCCTAACCTCTATCCTATCCTATCCTCTATCCTATCCAATCCTCTATCCTATCCTCTATCGTCTCCCATCCTCTATCCTATCCTCTAGCCTATCCTATTCTCTATCCTATCCTATCCTCTATCCTATCCTATCCTCTATCCTATCCAATCCACTATCCTATCCTATCCTCTATCCTATCCAATCCCCTATCCTATGCTCTATCCGATCCTATCGTCTATCCTATCCTATCCTCTATCCTATCCTATCCTCTATCCTATCCTATCCTCTATCCTATCCAATCCACTATCCTATCCTATCCTCTATCCTATCCAATCCCCTATCCTATGCTCTATCCGATCCTATCGTCTATCCTATCCTATCCTCTATAATATCGTATCCTTTATCCTATCCTATCCTCTATCCGATCCTATCATCTATCCTATCCTATCCTCTATTATATCCTATCCTCTATCCTATCCTATCCTCTATCGTCTGCTCTATCCTATCCTATCCACTATCCTATCGTATCCTCTTTCCTATCCTATCATCTATCCTATCCTATCCTCTATTATATCCTATCCTCTATCCTATCCTATCCTCTATCGTCTGCTCTATCCTATCCTATCCACTATACTATCCTATCCTCTATCCTATCCAATGCCCTATCCTATTCTCTATCCGATCCTATCGTCTATCCTATCCTATCCTCTATCCTATCCAATCCTCTATCCTATCCAATCCTCTATCCTATCCCCTACCCTATCCTATCCCATCCAATATCCTATCCTATCCTCTATCCTATCCTATACTCTATCCTATCCTATGGTCTATAATATCGTATCCTCTATCCTATCCAATCCACCATCCTATCGTCTAGCCTATCCTATTCTCTATCCTATCCTCTATCGTCTCCTACACTCTATCCTATCCCATTTTCTATCCTATCCTATCCTATCCTCTATCCTATCCTATCCTCTATCCTATCCTATCCTCTATCCTATCCTATCCGCTATCCTATCCTATCCTCTATCCTATACTATTCTCTAACCTATCCTATCCTCTATCCTATCCTATCCTCTATCCTATCCTATCCTCTATCCTATCCTATCCTCTATCCTATCCTATCCTCTATCCTATCCTATCCTCTATCCTATCCTATCCTCTATCCTATCCAATCCGCTATCCTATTCTCTATCCGATCCTATCGTCTATCCTATCCTATCCTCTATAATATCGTATCCTTTATCCTATCCTATCCTCTATCCGATCCGATCCCCTATCCTATCATCTATAATATCGTATCCTCTATCATATTCTATCCTCTATACAATATTAACATCTATCCTATCCTATTCACTATCCTATCGTATCCTCTTTCCTAACCTATCATCTATCCTATCCTATCCTCTATCCTATCCTATCCTCTATCCTATCCTATCCTCTATCCTATCCTATTGTCTATCCTATCCTATCCTCTATCCTATCGTATCCTGTATCCTACCATATCCTCTATCCAATCCTATTCTCTATCCTATCCTATCCTCTATCCTATCCTATTCTCTAACCTATCCTATCCTCTATCCTATCCTATCCTCTATCCTATCCTATCGTCTATCCTATCCAATCCTCTATCCTATCCTCTATCGTCTCCCATCCTCTATCCTATCCTCTAGCCTATCCTATCCTCTATCCTATCCTATCCTCTATCCTATCCTATCCTCTATCCTACCCTATCCTCTATCCTATCCTATCCTCTATCCTATCCTATCCTCTATCCTATCCTATCCTCTCATCTATCCTCTCCTATCCTCTATCCTATCCTATCCTACCCTGAATCCTATCCTATCCTCTATCCTATCATATCCTCTATCCTATCCTATCCTCTATAATATCGTATCCTTTATCCTATCCTATCCCCTCTATTATCGTATCCTCTATCTTATCCTATATTCTATCCTATCCTATCCTCTATCCTATCCTATCCTCTATCCTATCCAATTCCCTATCCTATCCTCTATCGTCTCCTATCCGCTATCCTATCCAATCCCCTATCCTATCCTCTATCCTATAATATCATCTATACTATCCTATCCTCTATCGTCTCCTATCCTCTATCCGATCCAATCCCCTATCCTATCCTCTATAATATCGTATCCTCTGTCATATTGTATCCCCTATCCAATAATATCATCTAATCTATCCTATTCACTATCCCATCCTATCGTCTATCCTATCCTATCCTCTATCCTCTAACCTATACTATTCTCTAACCTATCCTATCCTCTATCCTATCCTATCCTCTATCCTATCCTATCCTCTATCCTATCCTATCCTCTATCCTATCCTATCCTCTAACCTATCCAATCCCCTATCCTACCCAATCCCCTATCCTATTCTCTACCGTATCCTATCCTCTATCCTATCCTATCCTCTATCCTATCCAATCCTCTATCCTATTGTGTACCCGATCCTATCGTCTATCCTATCCTATCCTCCATAATATCGTATCCTGTATCCTATCCTATCCTCTATCCGATCTAATCCCCTATCCTATCCTCTATAATATCGTATCCTCTATCATATTGTACCCTCTATCCAATAATATCATCTTTCCTATCCTATTCACTATCTTATCCTATCCTCTATCCTATCCTATCCTCTATCCTATCCTATCCTCTATCCTATCCTCTCCTCTATCCTATCCTATCCTGTATCCTATCCTATCCTACACTCAATCCTATCCTATCCTCTATCCTATCCTATCCTCTATCCTATCCTCTCCTCTATTATATCCTATCCTGTATCCTATCCTATCCTCTATCCTCTCCTATCCTCTATCGTCTCCTATCCTCTATCCTATCCTATCCTGTATTCTATCCTATCCTCTATCCTCTCCTATCCTCTATCGTCTCCTATCCTCTATCCTATCCTATTCTCCATTCTATCCTCTATCCTATCCTATCCTCTATCCGATCCAATCCCCTATCCTATCATCTATAATATCGTATCCTCTTTCCTATCCTATCATCTATAATATCGTATCCTCTTTCCTATCCTATCATCTATCCTATCCTATCCTCTATTATATCCTATCCTCTATCCTATCCTATCCTCTATCGTCTGCTCTATCCTATCCTATCCACTATACTATCCTATCCTCTATCCTATCCTATACCCTATGCTATCCTATTCTCTATCCTATCATATCCTTTACCCTACCCTTTCCTCTCTCCTATCCTATCCTCAATCCTATCCTATCCTCTATCCTATCCTATCCACTATCCTATCCTACCCTCAATCCTATCCTATCCCCTATCCTATCCTATCCTCTCTTCTACACTACCCTGTATCCTATCCTATTCCCTATCCGATCCTATCCTCTATCCTAGCCTATCATCTATACTATCCTATCCTCTATCCTATCCTATCCTCTATCCTATCCTATCCTCTATCCTATCCTATTGTCTATCCTATCCTATCCTCTATCCTATCGTATCCTGTATCCTACCATATCCTCTATCCAATCCTATTCTCTATCCTATCCTATCCTCTATCCTATCCTATTCTCTAACCTATCCTATCCTCTATCCTATCCTATCCTCTATCCTATCCTATCCTCTATCCTATCCAATCCTCTATCCTATCCTCTATCGTCTCCCATCCTCTATCCTATCCTCTAGCCTATCCTATCCTCTATCCTATCCTATCCTCTATCCTATCCTATCCTCTATCCTACCCTATCCTCTATCCTATCCTATCCTCTATCCTATCCTATCCTCTATCCTATCCTATCCTCTCATCTATCCTCGCCTATCCTCTATCCTATCCTATCCTACCCTGAATCCTATCCTATCCTCTATCCTATCATATCCTCTATCCTATCCTATCCTCTATAATATCGTATCCTTTATCCTATCCTATCCCCTCTAATATCGTATCCTCTATCTTATCCTATATTCTATCCTATCCTATCCTCTATCCTATCCTATCCTCTATCCTATCCAATTCCCTATCCTATCCTCTATCGTCTCCTATCCGCTATCCTATCCAATCCCCTATCCTATCCTCTATCCTATAATATCATCTATACTATCCTATCCTCTATCGTCTCCTATCCTCTATCCGATCCAATCCCCTATCCTATCCTCTATAATATCGTATCCTCTGTCATATTGTATCCCCTATCCAATAATATCATCTAATCTATCCTATTCACTATCCCATCCTATCGTCTATCCCATCCTATCGTCTATCCTATCCTATCCTCTATCCTCCAACCTATACTATTCTCTAACCTATCCTATCCTCTATCCTATCCTATCCTCTATCCTATCCTATCCTCTATCCTATCCTATCCTCTATCCTATCCTATCCTCTATCCTATCCAATCCCCTATCCTACCCAATCCCCTATCCGATTCTCTACCGTATCCTATCCTCTATCCTATCCTATCCTCTATCCTATCCAATCCTCTATCCTATTGTGTACCCGATCCTATCGTCTATCCTATCCTATCCTCCATAATATCGTATCCTGTATCCTATCCTATCCTCTATCCGATCTAATCCCCTATCCTATCCTCTATAATATCGTATCCTCTATCATATTGTACCCTCTATCCAATAATGTCATCTTTCCTATCCTATTCACTATCTTATCCTATCCTCTATCCTATCCTATCCTCTATCCTATCCTATCCTCTATCCTATCCTCTCCTCTATCCTATCCTATCCTGTATCCTATCCTATCCTACACTCAATCCTATCCTATCCTCTATCCTATCCTATCCTCTATCCTATCCTCTCCTCTATTATATCCTATCCTGTATCCTATCCTATCCTCTATCCTCTCCTATCCTCTATCGTCTCCTATCCTCTATCCTATCCTATCCTGTATTCTATCCTATCCTCTATCCTCTCCTATCCTCTATCGTCTCCTATCCTCTATCCTATCCTATTCTCTATCCTATCATATCCTTTACCCTACCCTTTCCTCTCTCCTATCCTATCCTCAATCCTATCCTATCCTCTATCCTATCCTATCCACTATCCTATCCTACCCTCAATCCTATCCTATCCTCTATCCTATCCTATCCTCTCTTCTACACTATCCTGTATCCTATCCTATTCCCTATCCGATCCTATCCTCTATCCTAGCCTATCATCTATACTATCCTATACTCTATCCTATCCTATCCTCTATCCTATCCTATCCTCTATCCTATCCTATTCTCTAACCTATCCTATCCTCTATCCTATCCTAACCTCTATCCTATCCTATCCTCTATCCTATCCAATCCTCTATCCTATCCTCTATCGTCTCCCATCCTCTATCCTATCCTCTAGCCTATCCTATTCTCTATCCTATCCTATCCTCTATCCTATCCTATCCTCTATCCTATCCAATCCACTATCCTATCCTATCCTCTATCCTATCCAATCCCCTATCCTATGCTCTATCCGATCCTATCGTCTATCCTATCCTATCCTCTATCCTATCCTATCCTCTATCCTATCCTATCCTCTATCCTATCCAATCCACTATCCTATCCTATCCTCTATCCTATCCAATCCCCTATCCTATGCTCTATCCGATCCTATCGTCTATCCTATCCTATCCTCTATAATATCGTATCCTTTATCCTATCCTATCCTCTATCCGATCCTATCATCTATCCTATCCTATCCTCTATTATATCCTATCCTCTATCCTATCCTATCCTCTATCGTCTGCTCTATCCTATCCTATCCACTATCCTATCGTATCCTCTTTCCTATCCTATCATCTATCCTATCCTATCCTCTATTATATCCTATCCTCTATCCTATCCTATCCTCTATCGTCTGCTCTATCCTATCCTATCCACTATACTATCCTATCCTCTATCCTATCCAATGCCCTATCCTATTCTCTATCCGATCCTATCGTCTATCCTATCCTATCCTCTATCCTATCCAATCCTCTATCCTATCCAATCCTCTATCCTATCCCCTATCCTATCCTATCCCATCCAATATCCTATACTATCCTCTATCCTATCCTATACTCTATCCTATCCTATGGTCTATAATATCGTATCCTCTATCCTATCCAATCCACCATCCTATCGTCTAGCCTATCCTATTCTCTATCCTATCCTCTATCGTCTCCTACACTCTATCCTATCCCATTTTCTATCCTATCCTATCCTATCCTCTATCCTATCCTATCCTCTATCCTATCCTATCCTCTATCCTATCCTATCCGCTATCCTATCCTATCCTCTATCCTATCCTATCCTCTATCCTATCCTATCCTCTATCCTATCCTATCCTCTATCCTATCCAATCCGCTATCCTATTCTCTATCCGATCCTATCGTCTATCCTATCCTATCCTCTATAATATCGTATCCTTTATCCTATCCTATCCTCTATCCGATCCGATCCCCTATCCTATCATCTATAATATCGTATCCTCTATCATATTCTATCCTCTATACAATATTAACATCTATCCTATCCTATTCACTATCCTATCGTATCCTCTTTCCTAACCTATCATCTATCCTATCCTATCCTCTATTATATCCTATCCTCTATCCTATCCTATCCTCTATCGTCTGCTCTATCCTATCCTATCCACTATCCTATCGTATCCTCTTTCCTATCCTATCATCTATCCTATCCTATCCTCTATTATATCCTATCCTCTATCCTATCCTATCCTCTATCGTCTGCTCTATCCTATCCTATCCACTATACTATCCTATCCTCTATCCTATCCTATACCCTATGCTATCCTATCCTCTATCCTATCCTATCCTCTATCCTATCCAATGCCCTATCCTATTCTCTATCCGACCCTATCGTCTATCCTATCCTATCCTCTATCCTATCAAATCCTCTATCCTATCCTCTATCCTATCCTATCCCATCCAATATCCTATCCTATCCTCTATCCTATCCTATACTCTATCCTATCCTATGGTCTATAATATCGTATCCTCTATCATATCCAATCCACCATCCTATCCTCTAGCCTATCCTATTCTTTATCCTATCCTCTATCGTCTCCTACACTCTATCCTATCCCATTTTCTATCCTATCCTATCCTATCCTCTATCCTATCCTATCCTCTAACCTATCCTATCCTCTATCCTATCCTATCCGCTATCCTATCCTATCCTCTATCCTATACTATTCTCTAACCTATCCTATCCTCTATCCTATCCTATCCTCTATCCTATCCACTATCGTCTCCTATCCTCTATCCTATCCTCTATCCTATCCACTATCGTCTCCTATCCTCTATCCTATCCTCTAGCCTATCCTATTCTCTATCCTGTCCTCTATCCTATCCTATCCTATATCATATCCTATCCTCTATCCTATCCAATCCTCTATCCTATCCGATCCTCTATCCTATCCTATCCTCTATAATATCGTATCCTCCATCATATTGTACCCTCTATCCAATAATATCATCTATCCTATCCTATTCACTATCTTATCCTATCCTCTATCCTATCCTATCCTCTATCCTATCCTATTCTCTAACCTATCCTATCCTCTATCCTATCCTATCCTCTATCCTATCCAATCCCCTATCCTATGCTCTATCCGATCCTATCCTCTATAATATCGTATCCTCTATCATATTCTATCCTCTATCCTATAATATCATCTATCCTATCCTATTCTCTATCCTATCCTATCCTCTATCCAATCCTATCCTCTATCGTCTCCTATCCTCTATCGTCTCCTATCCTCTATCCTATCCTCTACCCTATCCTATTCTCTATCCTGTCCAATATCCTATCCTATCCTCTATTCTATCCTATCCTCTATCCGATCCCATCCTCTATCTTATCCTATCCCCTATAATATCGTATCCTCTATCCTATCCTATCCTCTATCATATAGTATCAGCTATCCTGTCGTATTCTCTATCCTATCCTATCCTCTATCCTATCCTATCCTCTATCGTCTCCTATCCTCTATCCTATCCAATCCCCTATCCTATCCTCTATCCTATCCTAATCTCCATTCTATCCTCTATCGTATCCTATCCTCTATCCTATCCAGTCCCCTATCCTATCCAATCTCCTATCCTATTCTCTATCGTATCATATCCTCTATAATATCGTATCTTCTATCATATTGTATCCTTTATCCTATAATATCCTCTATCCTATCCTATCCTCTACCCTATCCTGTCATCTATCGTCTCCTGTCCTCTATCCTATCAAATCCACCAGCCTATCCTCTAGCCTATCCTATTCTCTATCCTATCCTCTATCGTCTCCTACACTCTATCCTATCCCATTTTCTATCCTATCCTATCCTATCCTCTATCCTATCCTATCCTCTATCCTATCCAATCCTCTATCCTATCCGACCCTCTATCCTATCCTATCCTCTATAATATCGTTTCCTCTATCATATCCTATCCTCTTTCCTATAATATTAGCTATCCTATTATATTATCTATCCTATCCTCTTCTCTATCGTATCCTATCCTCTATCCTATCCTATCCTCTATCGTCTCCTATTCTCTATCCTATCCAATCCCCTATCCTATCCTGTATCCTATTCTATCCTCTATCCCATCCAATCCCCTATCCTCTATCCTATGATATCCTCTATAATATCGTATCCTCTATCCTATCCTATCCTCTATCATTTCATGTCCTCTATCCTATCCAATCCCCTATCCTATCCTCTATCGTCTCCTATCCTCTATCCTATACTCTACCCTATCCTATTCTCTATCATATCATATCCTCTATCCTATCCAATCCTCTCTCCTATCCGATCGACTATCCTATCCTATCCTCTATAATATCGTTTCCTCTATCCTATCCTATCCTCTATCCTATAATATCAGCTATCCTGTCCTATTCTCAATCCTATCCTATCCTCTATCCTATCCAATCCTCTATCCTATCCTATCCTCTATCCTATCCTATCCTCTATCCTATCCTATCCTCTATCCTATCCTATCCTACACTCAATCCTATCCTATCCTCTATCCTATCCTATCCTCTATGCTATCCTATCCTCTATCCTATCCTATCCTCTATCCTATCCTATCCTCTATCCTATCCTATCCTCTATCCTATCCTATCCTCTATCCTATCCTATCCTCTATCCTATCCTATCCTCTATCCTATCCTATCCTACACTCAATCCTATCCTGTCCTCAATCCTATCCTATCCTCTATCCTATCCTATCCTCTATCCGATCCCATACCCTATCTTATCCTATCCCCTATAATATCGTATCCTCTATCCTATCCTATCCTCTATCATATAGTATCAGCTGTCCTGTCGTATTCTCTATCCTATCCTATCCTCTATCGTCTCCTATCCTCTATCCTATCCAATCCCCTATCCTATCCAATCTCCTATCCTATTCTCTATCGTATCATATCCTCTATAATATCGTATCTTCTATCATATTCTATCCTTTATCCTATAATATCCTCTATCCTATCCTATCCTCTACCCTATCCTGTCATCTATCGTCTCCTGTCCTCTATCCTATCAAATCCACCAGCCTATCCTCTAGCCTATCCTATTCTCTATCCTATCCTCTATCGTCTCCTACACTCTATCCTATCCCATTTTCTATCCTATCCTATCCTATCCTCTATCCTATCCTATCCTCTATCCTATCCAATCCTCTATCCTATCCGACCCTCTATCCTATCCTATCCTCTATAATATCGTTTCCTCTATCATATCCTATCCTCTTTCCTATAATATTAGCTATCCTATTATATTAT
Source organism: Halictus rubicundus (assembly GCF_050948215.1). Taxonomy (NCBI): domain Eukaryota; kingdom Metazoa; phylum Arthropoda; class Insecta; order Hymenoptera; family Halictidae; genus Halictus; species Halictus rubicundus. The sequence continues at coordinate 66,806 of NW_027488667.1, read as the reverse complement.
CTATCCTATCCTCTTCTCTATCGTATCCTATCCTCTATCCTATCCTATCCTCTATCGTCTCCTATTCTCTATCCTATCCAATCCCCTATCCTATCCTGTATCCTATTCTATCCTCTATCCTATCCAATCCCCTATCCTCTATCCTATGATATCCTCTATAATATCGTATCCTCTATCCTATCCTATCCTCTATCATCTCATGTCCTCTATCCTATCCAATCCCCTATCCTATCCTCTATCGTCTCCTATCCTCTATCCTATACTCTACCCTATCCTATTCTCTATCCTGCCCTCTATCCTATCCTATCCTATATCATATCATATCCTCTATCCTATCCAATCCTCTCTCCTATCCGATCGACTATCCTATCCTATCCTCTATAATATCGTTTCCTCTATCTTATCCTATCCTTTTTCCTATAATATTATCTATCCTATCCTATCCTATATCATATCCTATCCTCTATCCTATCCTATTCTCTATCCTATCCTCTATCCTATCCTATCCTCTATCCTATCCTATCCTCTATCCGATCCCATCCTCTTTCTTATCCTATCCTCTATAGTATGGTATCCTCTATCCTATCCTATCCTCTATCCTATAATATCAGCTATCCTGTCCTATTCTCTATCCTATCCTATCCTCTATCCTATTATATCCTCTATCGTCTCCTATCCTCTATCCTATCCAATTCCCTATCCTATACTCTAACCCATCCTAATCTCCATTCTATCCTCTATCCTATCCTACCCTCTATCCTATCCAATCCCCTATCCTACCCAATCCCCTATCCTATTCTCTACCGTATCCTATCCTCTATAATATCGTATCCTCTATACTATCCTATCCTCTATAATATCCTATCCTCTATCCTATCCTATCCTCTATCCTATCCAATCCTCTATCCTATTGTGTACCCGCTCCTATCGTCTATCCTATCCTATCCTCCATAATATCGTATCCTTTATCCTATCTTATCCTCCGATCCAATCCCCTATCCTATCCTCTATAATATCGTATCCTCTATCATATTATTCCCTCTATCCAATAATATCATCTTTCCTATCCTATTCACTACCTTATCCTATCCTCTATCCTCTCCTACCCTCTATCCTATCCTATTCTCTAACCTATCTTATTCTCTATACTATCCTCTATCCTATCCTATTCTCCATTCTATCCTCTATCCTATCCTATCCTCTATCCGATCCAATCCCCTATCCTATCATCTATAATATCGTATCCTCTTTCCTATCCTATCATCTATAATATCGTATCCTCTTTCCTATCCTATCATCTATCCTATCCTATCCTCTATTATATCCTATCCTCTATCCTATCCTATCCTCTATCGTCTGCTCTATCCTATCCTATCCACTATACTATCCTATCCTCTATCCTATCCTATACCCTATGCTATCCTATCCTCTATCCTATCCTATCCTCTATCCTATCCAATGCCCTATCCTATTCTCTATCCGATCCTATCGTCTATCCTATCCTATCCTCTATCCTATCCAATCCTCTATCCTATCCTCTATCCTATCCTATCCCATCCAATATCCTATCCTATCCTCTATCCTATCCTATACTCTATACTATCCTATGGTCTATAATATCGTATCCTCTATCCTATCCAATCCACTATCCTATCCTCTAGCCTATCCTATTGTCTATCCTATCCTCTATCGTCTCCTACACTCTATCCTATCCCATTTTCTATCCTATCCTATCCTATCCTCTATCCTATCCTATCCGCTATCCTATCCTATCCTCTATCCTATACTATTCTCTAACCTATCCTATCCTCTATCCTATCCTATCCTCTATCCTATCCTATCCTCTATGCTATCCACTATCGTCTCCTATCCTCTATCCTATCCTCTAGCCTATCCTATTCTCTATCCTGTCCTCTATCCTGTCCTATCCTATATCATATCCTATCCTCTATCCTATCCAATCCCCTATCCTATGCTCTATCCGATCCTATCCTCTATAATATCGTATCCTTTATCCTATACTATTCTCAATCCTATCCACTCCTTTATACTATAAAATCCTCTATCGTATCCTCTATCCTATCCAATCCCCTATCCTATCCTCTATCCGATCCTATCCTCTATCCTATCCTATCCTCTATCCTATCTAAACCCCTATCCTATCCTATCTTCTATACTATCCTATCCTATCTATTATTGTATCCTCTATAATATCGTATCCTCCATCCTATCCTATCCTCTATCCTATCCTATCCTCTATCCTATCCTATCCTCTATCCTATACTATTCTCTAACCTATCCTATCCTCTATCCTATCCTGTCCTCTATCCTATCCTATCTTCTATCCTATCCTATCCTCTATCCTATCATCTATAATATCGTATCCTCTATCATATTCTATTCTCTATACAATATTAGCATCTATCCTATCCTATTCACTATCCTATCGTATCCTCATTCCTATCCTATCATCTATCCTATCCTATCCTCTATTATATCCTATCCTCTATCCTATCCTATCCTATATCGTCTGCTCTATCCTATCCTATCCACTATCCTATCGTATCCTCTTTCCTATCCTATCATCTATCCTATCCTATCCTCTAGTATATCCTATCCTCTATCCTATCCTATCCTCTATCGTCTGCTCTATCCTATCCTATCCACTATACTATCCTATCCTCTATCCTATCCTATACCCTATGCTATCCTATCCTCTATCATATCCTATCCTCTATCCTATCCTATCCTCTATCCTATCCTATCCTCTATCCTATCCAATGCCCTATCCTATTCTCTATCCGATCCTTTCGTCTATCCTATCCTATCCTCTACCCTATCCAATCCTCTATCGTCTCCTATTCTCTATCCTATCCAATCTCCTATCCTATGCTCTATCCGATCCTATCCTCTATCATATTCTATCCTCTATCCTATAATATCATCTATCCTATCCTATTCTCTATCCTATCCTATCCTCTATCCAATCCTATCCTCTATCGTCTCCTATACTCTATCGTCTCCTATCCTCTATCGTCTCCAATCCTCTATCCTATCCTCTACCCTATCCTATTCTCTATCCTGTCATCTATCCAATCCCATCCTCTATCCTATCCTATCCTCTATCCGATCCCATCCTCTATCTTATCCTATCCTCTATAATATCGTATCCTCTATCCTATCCTATCCTCTATCCTATAATATCAGCTATCCTGTCCTATTCTCTATCCTATCCTATCCTCGATCCTATCCTATCCTCTATCGTCTCCTATCCTCTATTCTATCCAATGCCCTATCCTTTCCTCTACCCTATACTATCCTCTATCCTATCCTATTCTCCATTCTATCCTCTATCCTATCCTATCCTCTATCCTATCCAATCCCCTATCCTATCCAATCCCCTATCCTATTCTCTATCGTATCCTTTCCTCTATAATATCGTATGCTCTATCATATTCTATCCTCTATCCTATAATATCCTCAATCCTATCCTATCCTCTATGCTATTCCGATCCACTACCCTACCCTATTCTCTACCCTATCCTATTCTCTATCCTGTCCTATCCTCTATCCTATCCAATCCAATATCCTATCCTCTATCCTATCCTATCCTCTATCCTATCCTATCCTCTATCCGATCCAATCCCCTATCCTATCATCTATAATATCGTATCCTCTATCATATTCTATTCTCTATACAATATTAACATCTATCCTATCCTATTCACTATCCTATCGTATCCTCTTTCCTATCCTATCATCTATCCTATCCTATCCTCTATTATATCCTATCCTCTATCCTATCCTATCCTCTATCGTCTGCTCTATCCTATCCTATCCACTATCCTATCGTATCCTCTTTCCTATCCTATCATCTATCCTATCCTATCCTCTATTATATCCTATCCTATCCTCTATCGTCTGCTCTATCCTATCCTATCCACTATACTATCCTATCCTCTATCCTATCCTATACCGTATGCTATCCTATCCTCTATACTATCCTATCCTCTATCCTATCCAATGCCCTATCCTATTCTCTATCCGATCCTATCGTCTATCCTATCCTATCCTCTATCCTATCCAATCCTCTATCCTATCCTCTATCCTATCCTATCCCATCCAATATCCTATCCTATCCTCTATCCTATCCTATACTCTATCCTATCCTATGGTCTATAATATCGTATCCTCTATCCTATCCAATCCACCATCCTATCCTCTAGCCTATCCTATTCTCTATCCTATCCTCTATCGTCTCCTACACTCTATCCTATCCCATTTTCTATCCTATCCTATCCTATCCTCTATCCTATCCTATCCTCTATCCTATCCTATCCTCTATCATATCCTATCCGCTATCCTATCCTATCCTCTATCCTATACTCTTATCTAACCTATCCTATCCTCTATCCTATCCTATCATCTATCCTATCCTATCCTCTATCCTATCCTATCCTCTATCCTATCCACTATCGTCTCCTATCCTCTATCCTATCCTCTAGCCTATCCTATTCTCTATCCTGTCCTCTATCCTATCCTATCCTATATCATATCCTATCCTCTATCCTATCCCATCCTCTATCCTATCCGATCCTCTATCCTATCCTATCCTCTATAATATCGTATCCTCCATCATATTGTACCCTCTATCCAATAATATCATCTATCCTATCCTATTCACTATCTTATCCTATCCTCTATCCTATCCTATCCTCTACCCTATCCTGTCATCTATAGTCTCCTGTCCTCTATTCTATCCAATCCACCATCCTATCCTCTATCCTATCCAATTCCCTATCCTATCCTCTATCCTATCCTAATCTCCATTCTATCCTCTATCCTATCCTATCCTCTATCCTATCCAATCCCCTATCCTATCCAATCCCCTATCCTATTCTCTATCGTATCCTATCCTCTATAATATCGTATCCTCTATCATATTCTATCCTCTATCCTATAATATACTCAATCCTATCCTATCCTCTACCCTATCCTGTCATCTATCGTCTCCTGTCCTCTATCCTATCCAATCCACCATCCTATCCTCTAGCCTATCCTATTCTCTATACTATCCTCTATCGTCTCCTACACTCTATCCTATCCCATTTTCTATCCTATCCTATCCTATCCTATCCTATCCTCTATCCTATCCTATCCTCTATCCTATCCTATCCTCTATCCTATACTATTCTCTAACCTATCCTATCCTCTATCCTATCCTGTCCTCTATCCTATCCTATATTCTATCCTATCCTATCCTCTATCCTATCCAATCCCCTATCCTACCCAATCCCCTATCCTATTCTCTACCGTATCCTATCCTCTATAATATCGTATCCTCTATCCTATCCTATCCTCTATAATATCCTATCCTCTATCCTATCCTATCCTCTATCATATCAAAACCTTTATCCTATTGTGTACCCGCTCCTATCGTCTATCCAATCCTATCCTCCATAATATCGTATCCTTTATCCTATCTTATCCTCTATCCGATCCAATCCCCTATCCTATCCTCTATAATATCGTATCCTCTATCATATTGTACCCTCTATCCAATAATATCATCATTCCTATCCTATTCACTATCTTATCCTATCCTCTATCCTATCCTATCCAACCTCAATCCTATCCTATCCTCTATCCTATCCTATCCACTATTATATCCTATCCTGTATCCTATCCTCACCTCTATCCTATCCCATCCTCTATCGTCTCCTATCCTGTATCCTTTCCTATCCTCTATCCTATCCTATCCTCTGTCCTACCCTATCCTGTATCCTATCCTCTATCCTATCCTATCCTCTATCCTATCCTATCCACTATTATATCCTATCCTGTATCCTATCCTAACCTCTATCCTATCCCATCCTCTATCCTATCCTATCCTCTATCCTATCGTATCCTCTTTCCTATAATACCATCTATCCTATCCTATTCTCTATCGTCTCCTAGCCTGTATCCTATCCAATCTCCTATCCTATCCTCTATCCTATCCTATTCTCTGTGCTATCGTCTATCGTATCCTATCCTCTATCCTATCCCATTCTCTATCAAATCCTATCGTCTTTCCTATCCTATTCTCTATCCTATCCTATCCTTTATCCTATCCTATCCTCTCTCCAATCCTATCCTCAATCCCATTCTATCCTCTATCCTATCCTATCCTCTATCCTATCCTATCCTCTATTCTATCCTATCCTCAATCCTATCCTATCCTCTATCCTATCCTATCCTCTATCCTATCCTATCCTCTATCCTATCCTATCCTCTATCCTATCGTATCCTCTATCTTATCATATCCTCTATCCTATCCTATTCTCTACCCTATCTTCCATTCCATTCTATCCTCTATCGTATCCTATTCTCTATCCTATCCAATCCGCTATCCTATCCTCTATCCTATCCTATCCTCTATCCTATCCTGTTCTCTATCCTATAATATAATCTATCCTATCCTATTCTCTAACCTATCCTATCCTATCCTCTACCGTCTCCTATCCTGTATCCGATCCAATCCTATATCCTATTCTCTATCCTATCCTATCCTCTATCGTATCCTATCCTATCCTCCATCCTGTTCTACCCTGTACCCTATCCCATCCTCTATCGTCTCCTGTCCTCTATCCTATCCAATCACCGATCCTATCCTCTATCCTACCCCTTCCGCTTTGCTATCCTATCCTCTATAATATCGTATCCTCTGTCCTCTCCTTCCTCTATCCTACAATATCAGCTATCCTATCCTATTCTCTATCCTATCCTATCGTATCCTCTATCGTATCGTATCCTCAATCCTATCCTATCCTCTATCCTATCCAATCCCCTATCCTATCCTCTATCCTATCCTATTCTCTGTGCTATCCTCTATCCTATCCTATCCTCTATCCTATCCCATTCTCTATCCTATCCTATCGCCTTTCCTATCCTATTCTCTATCCGATCGTATCCTCTTCCCTATAATACCATCTATCCTATCCTATTCTCTATCGTCTCCTAGCCTGTATCCTATCCAATCTCCTATCCTATCCTCTATCCTATCCTATTCTCTGTGCTATCCTCTATCCTATCCTATTCTCTATCCTATCCCATTCTCTATCCTATACTATCCTCTTTCCTATCCTATTCTCTATCCTATCCTATCCTTTATCCTATCCTATCCTCTCTCCTATCCTATCCTCAATCCTATCCTATCCTCTATCCTATCCAATCCCCTATCCTATCCTCTATCCTATCCTATTCTCTGTGCTATCCTCTATCCTATCCTATCCTCTATCCTATCCCATTCTCTATCCTATACTATCCTCTTTCCTATCCTATCCTCAATCCTATCCTATCCTCTATCATATCCAATCCCCTATCCTATCCTCTATCCTATCCTATTCTCTATCCTATCTTCCATTCCATTCTATCCTCTATCGTATCCTATCCTCTATCCTATCCAATCCGCTATCCTATCCTCTATCCTATCCTATCCTCTATAATATCGTTTCCTCTGTACTATCCTGTCCTCTATCCTGTAATATCATCTATCCTAACCTATTCTCTATCCTATCCTATCCTATCCTCTATCGTATCCTATTCTCTATCCTATCCAATCCTATATCCTATTCTCTATCCTATCCTATCCTCTATCGTATCCTATCCTCTATCCTATCCTATCCTCCATCCTATTCTACCCTGTACCCTATCCCATCCTCTATCGTCTCCTGTCCTCTATCCTATCAAATCCCCGATCCTATCCTCTATCCTACCCTTTCCGCTATGCTATCCTATCCTCTATAATATCGTATCCTCTGTCCTCTCCTTCCTCTATTCTACAATATCATCTATCCTATCCTATTCTCTATCCTATCCTATCGTATCTTCTATCGTATCGTATCCTCAATCCTATCCTATCCTCTATCCTATCCAATCCCCTATCCTATCCTCTATCCTATCCTATTCTCTGTGCTATCCTCTATCCTATCCTATCCTCTATCCTATCCCATTCTCTATCCTATCCTATCGTCTTTCCTATCCTATTCTCTATCCGATCGTATCCTCTTTCCTATAATACCATCTATCCTATCCTATTCTCTATCGTCTCCTAGTCTGTATCCTATCCAATCTCCTATCCTATCCTCTATCCTATCCTATTCTCTGTGCTATCCTCTATCCTATCCTATCCTCTATCCTATCCCATTCTCTAACCTATCCTATCGTCTTTCCTATCCTATTCTCTATTCTATCCGATCCTTTATCCTATCCTATCCTCTCTCCAATCCTATCCTCAATCCTATACTATTCCCTATCCTATCCTATCCTCTATCCTATCCTATCCTCTATACTATCCTATCCTCTATCCTATCGTATCGTCTTTCCTATCCTATTCTCTATCCTATCGTATCCACTTTCCTATAATACCATCTATCCTATCCTATTCTCTATCGTCTCCTAGCCTGTATCCTATCCAATCTCCTATCCTATCCTCCATCCTATCCTATCCTCTATTCTATCCTATCCTCTATCCTATCCTATCCTCAATCCTATCCTATCCTCTATCCTAGCCTATCCTCTATCCTATCCTATCCTCTATCCTATCGTATCCTCTATCTTATCATATCCCCTATCCTATCATATTCTCTATCCTATCTTCCATTCCATTCTATCCTCTATCGTATCCTATCCTCTATCCTATCCAATCCGCTATCCTATCCTCTATCCTATCCTATCCTCTATCCTATCCTGTTCTCTATCCTATAATATAATCTATCCTATCCTATTCTCTAACCTATCCTATCCTATCCTCTTCCGTCTCCTATCCTGTATCCGATCCAATCCAATATCCTATTCTCTATCCTATCCTATCCTCTATCGTATCCTATCCTCTATCCTATCCTATCCTCCATCCTATTCTACCCTGTACCCTATCCCATCCTCTATCGTCTCCTGTCCTCTATCCTATCCAATCCCCGATCCTATCCTCTATCCTACCCTTTCCGCTATGCTATCCTATCCTCTATAATATCGTATCCTCTGTCCTCTCCTTCCTCTATCCTACAATATCATCTATCCTATCCTATTCTCTATCCTATCCTATCGTATCCTCTATCGTATCGTATCCTCAATCCTATCCTATCCTCTATCCTATCCAATCCCCTATCCTATCCTATCGTATCCTCTATCGTATCCTATCCTTTATCCTATGCAATCGTATATCCTATACTCTATCCTATCCTATCCTCTATCCTATCCTATACTCTATCCTATCCTTTCCGTTATCCTATCTTATCCTCTATCCTATCCTATCCTCCATCCTATCCTATCCTCTTTCCTATAATATCATCTATCCTATCCTATCCTCTATCGTATCCAATCCCCAATCCTACCCTCTATCCTATCCTATCCTGTATCCTATCCAATCCTCTATCCTATCCTCTATCCTATCCTCTATGCTATCCTATCCTCTATTCTATCCTATTCTCTATAATATCGTATCCTTTATCATATCCTATCCTCTTTCCTATAACATCATCTACCCTATCCGAATCTCTTTCCTATCCTATCCTCTTTCCTATCCTATCCTCAATCCTATCCTATCCTCTATCCTATCCTATCCCCTATCCTATCCTCTATCCTATCCTATTCTCTGTGCTATCCTCTATCCTATCCTATTCTCTATCCTATCCCATTCTCTATCCTATACTATCCTCTTTCCTATCCTATTCTCTATCCTATCCTATCCTTTATCCTATCCTATCCTCTCTCCTATCCTATCCTCAATCCTATCCTATCCTCTATCCTATCCAATCCCCTATCCTATCCTCTATCCTATCCTATTCTCTGTGCTATCCTCTATCCTATCCTATCCTCTATCCTATCCCATTCTCTATCCTATACTATCCTCTTTCCTATCCTACCCTCTATCCTATCCTATCCTGTATCATATCCTATCCTCTATCCTATCCTATCCTCTATCCTATCCTATCCTCTATCCTATCCTATCCCCTATCCGATCCTATCCTCTATCCTATCCTATCCTCTATCCTATCCTATCCTCTATTCTATCCAAACCTCTATCCTATCCTATCCTCTAACCTATCCTATCCTCTATCCTATCCAATCTTCTATCCTATCCTATCCTATATCCTATCCTATTCTCAACCCTATCCTATCCTCAATTCTATCCTATACTCCATCCTATCCTATCCGCTATCCTATCCTATTCTCTGTGCTATCCTCTATCCTATCCTATCCTCTATGCTATCGTATTCTCTATCCTATCCTATCGTATCCTCTATCGTATCCTATCCTCTACCCTATGCAATCGTATATCCTATCCTCAATCCTATCCTATCCTCTATCCTATCCTATCCCCTATCCTATCCTCTATCCTATCCTATTCTCTGTGCTATCCTCTATCCTATCCTATTCTCTATCCTATCCCATTCTCTATCCTATACTATCCTCTTTCCTATCCTATTCTCTATCCTATCCTATCCTTTATCCTATCCTATCCTCTCTCCTATCCTATCCTCAATCCTATCCTATCCTCTATCCTATCCAATCCCCTATCCTATCCTCTATCCTATCCTATTCTCTGTGCTATCCTCTATCCTATCCTATCCTCTATCCTATCCCATTCTCTATCCTATACTATCCTCTTTCCTATCCTACCCTCTATCCTATCCTATCCTGTATCATATCCTATCCTCTATCCTATCCTATCCTCTATCCTATCCTATCCTCTATCCTATCCTATCCTCTATCCTATCCTATCCTCCATCCTATCCTATCCTCTTTCCTATAATATCATCTATCCTATCCTATCCTCTATTGTATCCAATCCCCAATCCTATCCTCTATCCTATCCTATCCTCTATCGTATCTTATCCATTATCCTATCCAATTCCTCTATCCTATCCTATTCTCTATCCTATCCTCTATCGTATCGTATCCTCTATCCTATCCAATCCTCTATCCTATCATCTGTCCGACCCTATAATCTATCCTATCCTATCCTCTATCCTATCCTCTCATCTAGCCTATCATATCCTCTATCCTATCCTATCCTCTATCCTATCCTATTTTCTATCCTATCCTATCCTGTATCCTATCCAATCCCCTATAATATACTCTAACATATCCTATCATATATCCTATCATATCCTCTATCCTATTCTATACTCTCGTCTATCCTATCCAATCCCCTATCCTATCCTCTATCTGATCCTATCCTCTATCCTATCCTATCCTCTATCTGATCCTATCCTCTATCCTATCCTATTCTCTATCCTATCCTATCCTCTATCCTATCCTATCCTCTATCCTATCCTATCCTCTATCCTATCCAATTCTCTATCCTATCCTCTATCCCGTCCTGTCCTCTATCCTATCCTATCGTCAATCCTATCCTATCCTCTATGCTATCCTATCCTCTATCCTATCCTATCGTCTATCCTATCCTATCCTCTATCCTATCCTATCCTCTATCCTATCCTATCCACTATCCTATCCTATCCTCTATCCTATCCTATTCTCTATCCTATCCTATCCTATCCTCTATCCTATCCTATCCTCTATCCTATCCTCCATCCTATCCTATCCTCTATCCTATAATATCATCTATCCTATCCTCTTCCCTATCCTATCCTATCCTCTATAATATCGTATCCTCTATCCTATCCTATCCTCTATCCTATCCTGTATCCTTTATCCTATCCTATCCTCTATCGTATCCTATCCTCTATCCTAACCTATCCTCTATCCTATCCTATCCTATTTCCTATCCTATCCTCTATCCTATCCTCTATCCTATCGTATCCTCTATCCTATCCCATACTCTACCCTATCCTATACTCTATCCTATCATATCCTCTATCCTATCCTATCCACTATCCTATAATATCCTCTATCCTATCCTATACTCTACCCTATCCTATCCTCTATAATATCTTAACCTCTATCCTATACTATCCACTATCCCATCATATCATCTCTCCTCTGCTATCCTCTACTATATCCTATCCTCTGTCCTACCCTATCCTGTATCCTATCCTCTATCCTATCCTATCCTCTAGCCTATCCTATCCTCTATCCTATCCTATCCTCTATCCTATCCTATCCACTATCCTATCCTATCCTTTATCCTATCCTATCCTCTCTCCAATCCTATCCCTAATCCTATCGTATCCAATATCCTATCCTATCCTCTATCCTATCCTATCCTCGTTCCTATCCTATCCTCAATTCTATCCTATACTGCATCCTATCCTATCCGCTCTCCTATCCTATCCTCTAACCTATCCAATCCTCTATCCTATTATCTATCCTATTCTGTATCCAATCCTATCCTATTTCGCCTCCTATCCTCTATCCTATCCAATCCCATATCCTATCCTCTATCCTATCCTTTCCCCTATCCTATCCTTTCCTCTATCCTATCCTATCCTCTAGAAGATCGTATCCTCTATCCTATCCAATCCTCTATCCTATCCTCTATCCTATCCTCTATGCTATCCTATCCTCTATTCTATCCTATTCTCTATAATATCGTATCCTTTATCATATCCTATCCTCTTTCCTATAACATCATCTACCCTATCCGAATCTCTTTCCTATCCTATCCTCTTTCCTATCCTATCCTCAATCCTATCCTATCCTCTATCCTATCCAATCCCCTATCCTATCCTCTATCCTATCCTATTCACTGTGCTATCCTCTATCCTATCCTATTCTCTATCCTATCCCATTCTCTATCCTATACTATCCTCTTTCCTATCCTATTCTCTATCCTATCCTATCCTTTATCCTATCCTATCCTCTCTCCTATCCTATCCTCAATCCTATCCTATCCTCTATCCTATCCCATTCTCTATCCTATACTATCCTCTTTCCTATCCTACCCTCTATCCTATCCTATCCTCTATCATATCCTATCCTCTATCCTATCCTATCCTCTATCCTATCCTATCCTCTATCCTATCCTATCCCCTATCCGATCATATCCTCTGTCCTATCCTAACCTCTATCCTATCCTATCCTCGTTCCTTTCCTATCCTCGTTCCTATCCTATCCTCAATTCTATCCTATACTCCATCCTATCCTATCCGCTATCCTATCCTATCCTCTAGAAGATCGTATCCTCTATCCTATCCAATCCTCTATCCTATCCGAGCCTCTATCCTATCCTCTATAATATCGTATCCTCTATCCTATCCTATCCTCTATCCTATCCTCTATCCTTTATCCTATCCTATCCTCTATCGTATCCTATCCCCTATCCTAACCTATACTCTATCCTATCCTATCCACTATCCTATAATATTCTCTATCCCATCCTATCCTCTACCCTATCCTATCCTCTATAATATCCTATCCTATATCCTATACTATCCTCTATCCCATAATATCATATATCCTATGGTATCCTCTACCCTATCCTATCCTCTGTCCTACCCTATCCTGTATCCTATCCTCTATCCTATCCTATCCTCAATCCTATCCTATCTTCTATGCTATCCTATCCTCTATCCTGTCCTATCCTCTATCCTGTCCTATCCTCTATCCTATCCTCTATCCGATCCTATCGTCTATCCTATCCTACCCTCTATCCTATCCTATCCTCTTTCCTATCCTATCCTCTATCCTATCCTCTATCCTATCGTATCCTCTATCCTATCCCATACTCTGCCCTATCCTATACTCTATCCTATCATATCCTCTATCCTATCCTATCCACTATCCTACAATATCCTCTATCCTATCCTATACTCTACCCTATCCTATCCTCTATAATTTCTTATCCTCTATCCTATACTATCCTCTATCCCATCATATCATCTCTCCTATGCTATCCTCTACCCTATCCTATCCTCTGTCCTACCCTATCCTGTATCCTATCCTCTATCCTATCCTATCCTCTATCCGATACTATCCTCTATCCTATCCTATCCTCAACCCTATCCTATCCTCAATTCCATCCTATACTCCATGCTATCCTATCTGCTATCCTATCCTATCCTCTATAATATCGTATCCTCTATCATATCCTATCCTCTTTCCTATAATACCATCTATCCTATCCTATTCCCTATCCTATCCTATCCTCTATCCTATCCTATCCTCTATCCTATCCTATCGTCAACCCTATCCTATCCTCAATTCTATCCTATACTCCATCCTATCCTATCCGCTATCCTATCCTATCCTCTATAATATCGTATCCTCTATCATATCCTATCCTCTATCCTATAATATCCTCTATCCTATCCAATCCACTCTCCTATCCTCTATCCTATTCTCTATCCAATCCTATCCTCTTTCGTCTCCTATCCTCTATCCTATCCAATCCTCTGTCCTATCCTCTATCCTATCCTTTCCACTATCCTATCCTTTCCTCTATCCTATCCAGTCCTCTATCCTATCCTATCCTCTATCCTATCCAATCCCCTATCCTATCCTCTATCCTATCCTATCCTCTATCCTATCCTATCCTCTATCCTATCCAATCCCCTATCCTATCCTCTATCCTATCCTATCCTCTATCCTATCCAATCCCCTATCGCATTCTCTATCCTATCCAATACTCGATCCTATTCTATCCTCTATCCTATCCTATCCTCTATCCTATCCTATCCTCTTCTCTATCCTATCCTATCGTCTATAATATCGTATCCTCTGTCCTATCCTTGCTCTATCCTATAATATCATATATCCTATCCTATTCTTTATCCTATTCCATCCTATCTTCTATCGTATCCTGTCCTCTATCCTATCCAATCCTCTATTCTATCCTCTATACTATCCTCTATCCTATCCTCTATCCTATCCTATCCTCTATCCTATCCTATCCTCTATCCTATCCTCTCCTCTATCCTATCCTATCCTCTTTCCTATCCTATCCTCAATCCTATCCTATCCACTATCCTATCCTATCATCTATCCTATCCTATCCTCTATCCTACCCTATCCTCTATAATATCGTATCCTCTATCATATCATATCCTCTTTCCTATAATATCATCTATCCTATCCAATCGCCTATCCTATCCTGTATCCTATCCTATTCTCTATGCTATCCTCTATCCTATCCTATCCACTATCCTATCCTATCCTTTATCCTATCCTATCCTCTCTCCAATCCTATCATCAATCCTATCGTATCGAATATCCTATCCTATCCTCTATCCTATCCTATCCTCTATCCTATCCTTCCCTCTGTCCTATCCTGTCCTCTATCCTATAATATCATCTATCCTATCCTATCCTCTATCCTATCCTATCGTATCCTCTATCCTATCATATCCTCTATACTATCCTATTCTCTATCGTATCTTCTATTCCATCCAATCCTCTATCGTATCCTATCCTCTACCCTATCCAATCCTATATCCTATACTCAATCCTATCCTATCCTCTATCCTATCCTATCCTCTATCCTATCCTATACTCTATCCTATCCTTTGCCGCTATCCTATCTGATCCTCTATCCTATGCTATCCTCAATTCTATCCTATCCTATCCTCCATCCTATCCTCATTCCTATCCTCAATGATATCCTATCCTATCCCCTAACCTATCCTATCCTCTATCCTATCCTCTATGCTATCCTATCTTCTATCCTCTCCTATCCTCTATCCTATCCTATCCTCTATCTTATGTTATCCTCTATCGTCTCCTAACCTCGAGCCCATCCAATCCTCTATCCTATCCTCTATCCTATCCTATCCGATCCTCCATCCTATCCTATTCTCTATAATATCGTATCCGCTATCATATCCTATCCTCTATCCTATCCTATCCTCTATCCTATCCTATCCACTATCCTATCCTATCCTCTATGCTATCCTATCCTCTATCCTATCCTATCGTCTATTCTATCCTATCCTCTATTCTATCCTATCCTCTATCCTATCCTATCCACTATCCTATCCTATCCTCTAACCTGTCCTATCCTCTATCCTATCCTATCCTCTATCCTATCCTATCCTCTATCCTATCCTATCCTCTATCCTATCCTATCCTCTATCCTATCCTCGATCCTATCCTATCCTCTATCCTATAATATCATCTATCCTATCCTCTTCCGTATCCTATCCTATCCTCTATAATATCGTATCCTGTATCCTATCCTGTCCTCTTTCCTATCCTATCCTCAATCCTATCCTATCCTCTATCATATCGTATCCTCTATCCTATCCAATCCTCTATCCTTTCCGATCCTCTATCCTATCGTATCCTCTATAATATCGTATCCTCTATCATATCCTATCCTCTTTCCTATAATATCATTTATCCTATCCTATTCCCTAGCCTATCATATCCTCTATCCTATCCTAACCTCTATCCTATCCTATCCTCGTTCCTATCCTATCCTCGTTCCTATCCTATCCTCGTTCCTATCCTATCCTCAATTCTATCCTATACTCCATCCTATCCTATCCGCTATCCTATCCTATCCTCTATCCTATCCAATCCTCTATCCTATTATCTATCCTATTCTGTATCCAATCCTATCCTATTTCGCCTCCTATCCTCTATCCTATCCAATCCCCTATCCTATCCTCTATCCTATCCTTTCCACTATCCTATCCTTTCCTCTATCCTATCCTATCCTCTAGAAGATCGTATCCTCTATCCTATCCAATCCTCTATCCTATCCGAGCCTCTATCCTATCCTCTATAATATCGTATCCTCTATCCTATCCTATCCTCTGTCCTACTCTATCCTGTATCCTATCCTCTATCCTATCCTATCCTCTAGCCTATCCAATCACCTATCCTATACTCTAACATATCCTATCATCTATCCTATCATATCGTCTATCCTATTCTATACTCTATCCTATCGTTTACGCTATCCTATCCTATCCTCTCGTCTATCCTATCCAATCCCCTATCCTATCCTCTATCCAATCCTATCCTCTATACCATCCTATCCTCAACCCTATCCTATCCTCAATTCGATCCTATACTCCATCCTATCCTATCCGCTATCCTATCCTATCCTCTATAATATCGTATCCTCTATCATATCCTATCCTCTTTCCTATAATACCATCTATCCTATCCTATCCTCTATCCTATCCTATTCTCTATCCTATCCTATCCTCAACCCTATCCTATCCTCAATTCTATCCTATACTCCATCCTATCCTATCCGCTATCCTATCCTATCCTCTATCCTATAATATCATCTATCCTATCCTCTTCCGTATCCTATCCTATCCTCTATAATATCGTATCCTGTATCCTATCCTGTCCTCTTTCCTATCCTATCCTCAATCCTATCCTATCCTCTATCATATCGTATCCTCTATCCTATCCAGTCCTCTATCCTTTCCGATCCTCTATCCTATCGTATCCTCTATAATATCGTATCCTCTATCATATCCTATCCTCTTTCCTATAATATCATTTATCCTATCCTATTCCCTAGCCTATCATATCCTCTATCCTATCCTAACCTCTATCCTATCCTATCCTCGTTCCTATCCTATCCTCGTTCCTATCCTATCCTCAATTCTATCCTATACTCCATCCTATCCTATCCGCTATCCTATCCTATCCTCTATCCTATCCAATCCTCTATCCTATTATCTATCCTATTCCGTATCCAATCCTATCCTATTTCGCCTCCTATCCTCTATCCTATCCAATCCCCTATCCTATCCTCTATCCTATCCTTTCCACTATCCTATCCTTTCCTCTATCCTATCCTATCCTCTAGAGGATCGTATACTCTATCCTATCCAATCCTCTATCCTGTCCTCTATCCCGTCCTGTCCTCTATCCTATCCTATCGTCAATCCTATAATATCATCTATCCTATCCTATCCTATCCTCTATCCTATCCTATCCTCTATCGTATCCTATCCTCTATCCTATCCAATCCTCTATCCTGTCCTCTATCCCGTCCTGTCCTCTATCCTATCCTATCGTCAATCCTATAATATCATCTATCCTATCCTATCCTATCCTCTATCCTATCCTATCCTCTATCCTATCCTATCTTCTATCCTATCCTCTATCCTATCCTATCCTCTATCCTCTATCGTATCCTATCCTCTATCCTATCCAATCCTCTATCCTGTCCTCTATCCCGTCCTGTCCTCTATCCTATCCTATCGTCAATCCTATAATATCATCTGTCCTATCCTATCCTCTATCCTATCCTATCCTCTATAGTATAATAGCCTCTATAATATCGTATCCTCTATCCTATCCTATCCTCAATCCTATCCTATCCTATCCTCTGTCCTATAATATCCTCTATCCTATCCTATCCTCTATCCTATCCTATCCTCCATCCTATCCTATCCTCTATCCTATCCTGTATCCTATCCTATCCTCTATCCTATCCTGTACTCTATCCTATCCCATCCTCTATCCTATCCTATCCCCTATAATATCGTATCCTCTATCCTATAATATCATCTATCCTATCCTATTCTCTATCCTATCCTATCCTCTATCCTATCCTATCCTCTATCGTATCCTATCCTCTATCCTATCCAATCCTCTATCCTATCCTATCATATCATCTATCGTATCCTATCCTCTATCCTATCCTATCTTCTATCCTATCCTATCCTCCATCCTATCCTATCCTCTATCCTATCCTATCCTCTATCATATCCTATCTTCTATATTATCCTATCCTCTATTTTATTCTGTCCTCAATCCTAACCTATCCTCTATCCTATCCTATCCTCCATCCTATCCTATCCTCTATCCTATCCTGTATCCTATCCTATCCTCTATCCTATCCTGTACTCTATCCTATCCCATCCTCTATCCTATCCTATCCCCTATAATATCGTATAATCTATCCTATAATATCATCTATCCTATCCTATTCTCTATCCTATCCTATCCTCTATCCTATCCTATCCTCTATCGTATCCTATCCTCTACCCTATCCAATCCTCTATCCTGTCCTCTATCCCGTCCTGTCCTCTATCCTATCCTATCGTCAATCCTATAATATCATCTATCCTATCCTATCCTATCCTCTATCCTATCCTATCCTCTATCCTATCCTATCTTCTATCCTATCCTCTATCCTATCCTATCCTCTATCCTCTATCGTATCCTATCCTCTATCCTATCCAATCCTCTATCCTGTCCTCTATCCCGTCCTGTCCTCTATCCTATCCTATCGTCAATCCTATAATATCATCTGTCCTATCCTATCCTCTATCCTATCCTATCCTCTATAGTATAATAGCCTCTATAATATCGTATCCTCTATCCTATCCTATCCTCAATCCTATCCTATCCTATCCTCTGTCCTATAATATCCTCTATCCTATCCTATCCTCTATCCTATCCTATCCTCCATCCTATCCTATCCTCTATCCTATCCTGTATGCTATCCTATCCTCTATCCTGTCCTGTACTCTATCCTATCCCATCCTCTATCCTATCCTATCCCCTATAATATCGTATCCTCTATCCTATAATATCATCTATCCTATCCTATTCTCTATCCTATCCTATCCTCTATCCTATCCTATCCTCTATCGTATCCTATCCTCTATCCTATCCAATCCTCTATCCTATCCTCTATCCCGTCCTGTCCTCTATCCTATCCTATCGTCAATCCTATCCTATCCTCTATCCTATCCTATCCACTATCCTATCCTATCCTCTATCCTATCCTATCCTCTATCCTATCCTCTATCATATGCTATCCTCAATCAAATCCTATCCTATCCTCTATCCTATCCTATCCACTATCCTATAATAGAATCTATCCTACGCTATTCTCTATACTATCCCATCCTCTAACCTATCCTATCCTTAATCCTATCCTATCCTCCATGCTATCCTATCCTCTATCCTATCCTATCATATCATCTATCGTATCCTATCCTCCATGCTATCCTATCCTCTATCCTATCCTATCATATCATCTATCGTATCCTATCCTCTATCCTATCCTATCTTCTATCCTATCCTATCCTCCATCCTAACCTATCCTCTATCCTATCCTATCCTCCATCCTATCCTATCCTCTATCCTATCCTGTATCCTATCCTATCCACTATCCTATCCTGTACTCTATCCTATCCCATCCTCTATCCTATCCTATCCCCTATAATATCGTATAATCTATCCTATAATATCATCTATCCTATCCTATTCTCTATCCTATCCTATCCTCTATCCTATCCTATCCTCTATCGTATCCTATCCTCTATCCTATTCAATCCTCTATCCTGTCCTCTATCCCGTCCTGTCCTCTATCCTATCCTATCGTCAATCCTATCCTATCCTCTATGCTATCCTATCCTCTATCCTATCCTATCCTCTATCCTATCCTATCCACTATCCTATCCTATCCTCTATCCTATCCTATCCTCTATCCTATCCTATCCTCTATGCTATCCTATCCTCTATCCTATCCTATCGTCTATTCTATCCTATCCTCTATTCTATCCTATCCTCTATCCTATCCTATCCACTATCCTATCCTATCCACTATCCTATCCTATCCTCTATCCTATCCTATCCTCTATCCTATCCTCTATCCTATCCTATCCTCTATCCTATCCTCTATCATATGCTATCCTCAATCGAATCCTATCCTATCATCTATCCTATCCTATCCTATCCTCTATCCTATCCTGTACTCTATCCTATCCCATCCTCTATCCTGTCCTATCCCCTATAATATCGTATCCTCTATCCTATAATATCATCTATCCTATCCTATGCTCTATCCTATCCTATCCTCTATCCTATCCTATCCTCTATCGTATCCTATCCTCTATCCTATCCAATCCTCTATCCTATCCTCTATCCCGTCCTGTCCTCTATCCTATCCTATCGTCAATCCTATCCTATCCTCTACGCTATCCTATCCTCTATCCTATCCTATCGTCTATCCTATCCTATCCTCTAACCTATCCTATCCTCTATCCTATCCTATCCACTATCCTATCCTATCCTCTATCCTATCCTATCCTCTATCCTATCCTATCCTCTATGCTATCCTATTATCTATCCTATCCTATCGTCTATTCTATCCTATCTTCTATTCTATCCTATCCTCTATCCTATCCTATCCACTATCCTATCCTATCCTATCCTCTATCCTATAATATAATCTATCCTACGCTATTCTCTATCCTATCCCATCCTCTTCCCTATCCCATACTCTATCCTATCATATCCTCTATCCTATCCTATCCACTATCCTATCCTATCCTCTTTCCTATCCTATTCTCTATCCTATCCTATCCTCTATCCTATCCTATACTTTATCGTATCCTGTCCTCTATCCTATCCAATCCTTTATATTATCCTCTATCCTATCCTATCCTCTATCCTTTCCTATCCTCTATCCTATCCTATCCTCTATCCTATCCTATCCTCTAACCTATCCTATCCTTAATCCTATCCTATCCTCCATGCTACCCTATCCTCTATCCTATCCTATCATATCATCTATCGTATCCTATCCTCCATGCTATCCTATCCTCTATCCTTTCCTATCATATCATCTATCCTATCCTATCCTCTATCCTATCCTATCCTCTATCCTATCCAATCCTCTATCCTGTCCTCTATCCCGTCCTGTCCTCTATCCTATCCTATCGTCAATCCTATAATATCATCTATCCTATCCTATCCTCTATCCTATCCTATCCTCTATCCTATCCTATCCTCTATCCTATCCTGTACTCTATCCTATCCCATCCTCTATCCTATCCTGTCCCCTATAATATCGTATCCTCTATCCTATAATATCATCTATCCTATCCTATTCTCTATCCTATCCTATCCTCTATCCTATCCTATCCTCTATCGTATCCTATCCTCTATCCTATCCAATCCTCTATCCTATCCTCTATCCCGTCCTGTCCTCTATCCTATCCTATCGTCAATCCTATCCTATCCTCTATGCTATCCTATCCTCTATCCTATCCTATCGTCTATCCTATCCTATCCTCTATCCTATCCTATCCTCTATGCTATCCTATCCACTATCCTATCCTATCCTCTATCCTATCCTATCCTCTATCCTATCCTATCCTCTATGCTATGCTCTCCTCTATCCTATCCTATCGTCTATTCTATCCTATCCTCTATTCTGTCCTATCCTCTATCTAATCCTATCCACTATCCTATCCTATCCTCTATCCTATCCTATCCTCTATCCTATCCTCTATCATATGCTATCCTCAATCGAATCCTATCCTATCCTCTATCCTATCCTATCCTCTATCCTATAATATAATCTATCCTACGCTATTCTCTATCCTATCCCATCCTTAATCCTATCCTATCCTCCATGCTATCCTATCCTCTATCCTATCCTATCATATCATCTATCGTATCCTATCCTCCATGCTATCCTATCCTCTATCCTATCCTATCATATCATCTATCGTATCCTATCCTCTATCCTATCCTATCTTCTATCCTATCCTATCCTCCATCCTATCCTATCCTCTATAATATCCTATCCTCTATCCTATCCTATCTTCTATATTATCCTATCCTCTATTTTATCCTGCCCTCAATCCTATCCTATCCTCTATCGTATCCTATCCTCTTTCCTATCCTATTCTCTATCCTATCCTATCCTCTATCCTATCCTATCCTCTATCCTATAGTATCCTCTATAATATCGTATCCTCTATCCTATCCTATCCTCAATCCTATCCTATCCTATCCTCTGTCCTATAATATCCTCTATCCTATCCTATCCTCTATCCTATCCTATCCTCCATCCTATCCTGTCCTCTATCCTATCCTGTATCCTATCCTATCCTCTATCCTATCCTGTACTCTATCCTATCCCATCCTCTAAACTATCCAATCCTCTATCCTGTCCTCTATCCCGTCCTGTCCTCTATCCTATCCTATCGTCAATCCTATAATATCATCTATCCTATCCTATCCTATCCTCTATCCTATCCTATCCTCTGTCCTATCCTATCCTCTATCCTCTATCCTATCCAATCCTCTATCCTATACTCTATCCTATCCTCTATCATATGCTATCCTCATTCGAATCCTATCCTATCCTCTATCCTATCCTATCCTCTATCCTATAATATAATCTATCCTACGCTATTCTCTATCCTATCCCATCCTCTTCCCTAACCCATACTCTATCCTATCATATCCTCTATCCTATCCTATCCACTATCCTATCATATCCTCTATCCTATCCTATCCACTATCCTATGCTATCCTCTTTCCTATCCTATTCTCTATCCTATCCTATCCTCTATCCTATCCTATCCTCCATCCTATCCTATCCTCTATCCTATCCTGTATACTATCCTATCCTCTATCCTATCCTATCCTCTAAACTATCCAATCCTCTATCCTGTCCTCTATCCCGTCCTGTCCTCTATCCTATCCTATCGTCAATCCTATAATATCGTCTATCCTATCCTATCCTCTATCCTATCCTATCCTCTATCCTATCCTATCCTCTATCCTATCCTATCCTCTATCCTATCCTATCCTCTATCCTATCCTATCCTATCCTCTATCCTATCCTATCCTCTATCCTAACCTATCCTCTATCCTATCCTATCCTCTATCCTATCCTATCCTCTATCCTATCCTATCCTCTATCCTATCCTATCCTCTATCCTATCCTATCCTCTATCCTATCCTATCCTCTATCCTATCCTATCCTCTATCCTATCCTCTATCCTATCCTATCCTCTATCCTATCCTATCGTCAATCCTATCCTATCCTCTACGCTATCCTATCCTCTATCCTATCCTATCGTCTATCCTATCCTATCCTCTAACCTATCCTATCCTCTATCCTATCCTATCCACTATCCTATCCTATCCTCTATCCTATCCTATCCTCTATCCTATCCTATCCTCTATGCTATCCTATTATCTATCCTATCCTATCGTCTATTCTATCCTATCTTCTATTCTATCCTATCCTCTATCCTATCCTATCCACTATCCTATCCTATCCTATCCTCTATCCTATAATATAATCTATCCTACGCTATTCTCTATCCTATCCCATCCTCTTCCCTATCCCATACTCTATCCTATCATATCCTCTATCCTATCCTATCCACTATCCTATCCTATCCTCTTTCCTATCCTATTCTCTATCCTATCCTATCCTCTATCCTATCCTATACTTTATCGTATCCTGTCCTCTATCCTATCCAATCCTTTATATTATCCTCTATCCTATCCTATCCTCTATCCTTTCCTATCCTCTATCCTATCCTATCCTCTATCCTATCCTATCCTCTAACCTATCCTATCCTTAATCCTATCCTATCCTCCATGCTACCCTATCCTCTATCCTATCCTATCATATCATCTATCGTATCCTATCCTCCATGCTATCCTATCCTCTATCCTTTCCTATCATATCATCTATCCTATCCTATCCTCTATCCTATCCTATCCTCTATCCTATCCAATCCTCTATCCTGTCCTCTATCCCGTCCTGTCCTCTATCCTATCCTATCGTCAATCCTATAATATCATCTATCCTATCCTATCCTCTATCCTATCCTATCCTCTATCCTATCCTATCCTCTATCCTATCCTGTACTCTATCCTATCCCATCCTCTATCCTATCCTGTCCCCTATAATATCGTATCCTCTATCCTATAATATCATCTATCCTATCCTATTCTCTATCCTATCCTATCCTCTATCCTATCCTATCCTCTATCGTATCCTATCCTCTATCCTATCCAATCCTCTATCCTATCCTCTATCCCGTCCTGTCCTCTATCCTATCCTATCGTCAATCCTATCCTATCCTCTATGCTATCCTATCCTCTATCCTATCCTATCGTCTATCCTATCCTATCCTCTATCCTATCCTATCCTCTATGCTATCCTATCCACTATCCTATCCTATCCTCTATCCTATCCTATCCTCTATCCTATCCTATCCTCTATGCTATGCTCTCCTCTATCCTATCCTATCGTCTATTCTATCCTATCCTCTATTCTGTCCTATCCTCTATCTAATCCTATCCACTATCCTATCCTATCCTCTATCCTATCCTATCCTCTATCCTATCCTCTATCATATGCTATCCTCAATCGAATCCTATCCTATCCTCTATCCTATCCTATCCTCTATCCTATAATATAATCTATCCTACGCTATTCTCTATCCTATCCCATCCTTAATCCTATCCTATCCTCCATGCTATCCTATCCTCTATCCTATCCTATCATATCATCTATCGTATCCTATCCTCCATGCTATCCTATCCTCTATCCTATCCTATCATATCATCTATCGTATCCTATCCTCTATCCTATCCTATCCTCTGTCCTATAATATCCTCTATCCTATCCTATCCTCTATCCTATCCTATCCTCCATCCTATCCTGTCCTCTATCCTATCCTGTATCCTATCCTATCCTCTATCCTATCCTGTACTCTATCCTATCCCATCCTCTAAACTATCCAATCCTCTATCCTGTCCTCTATCCCGTCCTGTCCTCTATCCTATCCTATCGTCAATCCTATAATATCATCTATCCTATCCTATCCTATCCTCTATCCTATCCTATCCTCTATCCTATCCTATCCTCTATCCTCTATCCTATCCAATCCTCTATCCTATACTCTATCCTATCCTCTATCATATGCTATCCTCATTCGAATCCTATCCTATCCTCTATCCTATCCTATCCTCTATCCTATAATATAATCTATCCTACGCTATTCTCTATCCTATCCCATCCTCTTCCCTAACCCATACTCTATCCTATCATATCCTCTATCCTATCCTATCCACTATCCTATGCTATCCTCTTTCCTATCCTATTCTCTATCCTATCCTATCCTCTATCCTATCCTATCCTCCATCCTATCCTATCCTCTATCCTATCCTGTATACTATCCTATCCTCTATCCTATCCTATCCTCTAAACTATCCAATCCTCTATCCTGTCCTCTATCCCGTCCTGTCCTCTATCCTATCCTATCGTCAATCCTATAATATCGTCTATCCTATCCTATCCTCTATCCTATCCTATCCTCTATCCTATCCTATCCTCTATCCTATCCTATCCTCTATCCTATCCTATCCTCTATCCTATCCTATCCTATCCTCTATCCTATCCTATCCTCTATCCTAACCTATCCTCTATCCTATCCTATCCTCTATCCTATCCTATCCTCTATCCTATCCTATCCTCTATCCTATCCTATCCTCTATCCTATCCTATCCTCTATCCTATCCTATCCTCTATCCTATCCTATCCTCTATCCTATCCTATCCTCTATCCTATCCTCTATCCTATCCTATCCTGTATCCTATAATATCATCTATCCTACGCTATTCTCTATCCTATCCCATCCTCTTCCCTAACCCATACTCTATCCTATCATATCCTCTATCCTATCCTATCCACTATCCTATGCTATACTCTTTCCTATCCTATTCTCTATCCTATCCTATCCACTATCCTATGCTATCCTCTTTCCTATCCTATTCTCTATCCTATCCTATCCTCTATCCTATCCTATACTCTATCGTATCCTGTCCCCTATCCTATCCAATCCTTTATCCTATCCTCTATCCTATCCTATCCTCTATCCTTTCCTATCCTCTATCCTATCCTATCCTGTATCCTATCCTATCCTCTAACGTATCCTATCCTTAATCCTATCCTATCCTCCATGCTATCCTATCCTCTATCCTATCCTATCCTTAATCCTATCCTATCCTCTATGCTATCCTATCCTCTATCCTATCCTATCCTATCCTCTATCCTCTATCCTATCCAATCCTCTATCCTATACTCTATCCTATCCTCTATCATATGCTATCCTCAATCGAATCCTATCCTATCCTCTATCCTATCCTATCCTCTATCCTATAATATCATCTATCCTACGCTATTCTCTATCCTATCCCATCCTCTTCCCTAACCCATACTCTATCCTATCATATCCTCTATCCTATCCTATCCACTATCCTATCCTATCCTCTTTCCTATCCCATTCTCTATCCTATTCTATCCTCTATCCTATCCTATACTCTATCGTATCCGGTCCCCTATCCTATCCAATCCTTTATCCTATCCTCTATCCTATCCTATCCTTAATCCTATCCTATCCTCTATCCTATCCTATCCTATCCTCTATCGTATCCTATCCTCTATCCAATCCAATCCTCTATCCTGTCCTCTATCCGTCCTGACCTCTATCCTATTCTATCGTCAATCCTATCCTATCCTCTATGCTATCCTATCCTCTATCCTATCCTATCGTCTATCCTATCCTATCCTCTATCCTATCCTATCCTCTATCCTATCCTATCCACTATCCTATCCTATCCTCTATCCTATCCTATCCTCTATCCTATCCTATCCTCTATGCTATCCTATCCTCTATCCTATCCTATCGTCTATTCTATCCTATCCTCTATTCTATCCTATCCTCTATCCTATCCTATCCACTATCCTATCCTATCCTCTATCCTATCCTATCCTCTATCCTATCCTATCCTCTATCCTATCCTATCCTCTATCCTATCCTATCCACTATCCTATCCTATCCTCTTTCCTATCCCATTCTCTATCCTATTCTATCCTCTATCCTATCCTATACTCTATCGTATCCGGTCCCCTATCCTATCCAATCCTTTATCCTATCCTCTATCCTATCCTATCCTTAATCCTATCCTATCCTCCATGCTATCCTATCCTCTATCCTATCCTATCCTATCCTCTATCGTATCCTATCCTCTATCCAATCCAATCCTCTATCCTGTCCTCTATCCGTCCTGACCTCTATCCTATTCTATCGTCAATCCTATCCTATCCTCTATGCTATCCTATCCTCTATCCTATCCTATCGTCTATCCTATCCTATCCTCTATCCTATCCTATCCTCTATCCTATCCTATCCACTATCCTATCCTATCCTCTATCCTATCCTATCCTCTATCCTATCCTATCCTCTATGCTATCCTATCCTCTATCCTATCCTATCGTCTATTCTATCCTATCCTCTATTCTATCCTATCCTCTATCCTATCCTATCCACTATCCTATCCTATCCTCTATCCTATCCTATCCTCTATCCTATCCTATCCTCTATCCTATCCTATCCTCTATCCTATCCTATCCTCTATCCTATCCTCGATCCTATCCTATCCTCTATCCTATAATATCATCTATCCTATCCTCTTCCGTATCCTATCCTATCCTCTATAATATCGTATCCTGTATCCTATCCTGTCCTCTTTCCTATCCTATCCTCAATCCTATCCTATCCTCTATCATATCGTATCCTCTATCCTATCCAATCCTCTATCCTTTCCGATCCTCTATCCTATCGTATCCTCTATAATATCGTATCCTCTATCATATCCTATCCTCTTTCCTATAATATCATTTATCCTATCCTATTCCCTAGCCTATCATATCCTCTATCCTATCCTAACCTCTATCCTATCCTATCCTCGTTCCTATCCTATCCTCGTTCCTATCCTATCCTCAATTCTATCCTATACTCCATCCTATCCTATCCGCTATCCTATCCTATCCTCTATCCTATCCAATCCTCTATCCTATTATCTATCCTATTCTGTATCCAATCCTATCCTATTTCGCCTCCTATCCTCTATCCTATCCAATCCCCTATCCTATCCTCTATCCTATCCTTTCCACTATCCTATTCTTTCCTCTATCCTATCCTATCCTCTAGAAGATCGTATCCTCTATCCTATCCAATCCTCTATCCTATCCGAGCCTCTATCCTATCCTCTATAATATCGTATCCTCTATCCTATCCTATCCTCTATCCTATCCTCTATCCTTTATCCTAACCTATCCTCTATCGTATCCTATCCCCTATCCTAACCTATACTCTATCCTATCCTATCCACTATCCTATAATATTCTCTATCCCATCCTATCCTCTACCCTATCCTATCCTCTATAATATCCTATCCTATATCCTATACTATCCTCTATCCCATAATATCATATATCCTATGGTATCCTCTACCCTATCCTATCATCTGTCCTACCCTATCCTGTATCCTATCCTCTATCCTATCCTATCCTCAATCCTATCCTATCTTCTATGCTATCCTATAATCTATCCTGTCCTATCCTCTATCCTGTCCTATCCTCTATCCTATCCTCTATCCTATCCTATCGTCTATCCTATCCTACCCTCTATCCTATCCTATCCTCTTTCCTATCCTATCCTCTATCCTATCCTCTATCCTATCGTATCCTCTATCCTATCCCATACTCTGCCCTATCCTATACTCTATCCTATCATATCCTCTATCCTATCCTATCCACTATCCTACAATATCCTCTATCCTATCCTATACTCTACCCTATCCTATCCTCTATAATATCTTATCCTCTATCCTATACTATCCTCTATCCCATCATATCATCTCTCCTATGCTATCCTCTACCCTATCCTATCCTCTGTCCTACCCTATCCTGTATCCTATCCTCTATCCTATCCTATCCTCTATCCGATCCTATCCTCTATCCTATCCTATCCTCAACCCTATCCTATCCTCAATTCCATCCTATACTCCATGCTATCCTATCTGCTATCCTATCCTATCCTCTATAATATCGTATCCTCTATCATATCCTATCCTCTTTCCTATAATACCATCTATCCTATCCTATTCCCTATCCTATCCTATCCTCTATCCTATCCTATCCTCTATCCTATCCTATCGTCAACCCTATCCTATCCTCAATTCTATCCTATACTCCATCCTATCCTATCCGCTATCCTATCCTATCCTCTATAATATCGTATCCTCTATCATATCCTATCCTCTATCCTATAATATCCTCTATCCTATCCAATCCACTATCCTATCCTCTATCCTATTCTCTATCCAATCCTATCCTCCTTCGTCTCCTATCCTCTATCCTATCCAATCCTCTGTCCTATCCTCTATCCTATCCTTTCCACTATCCTATCCTTTCCTCTATCCTATCCAGTCCTCTATCCTATCCTATCCTCTATCCTATCCAATCCCCTATCCTATCCTCTATCCTATCCTATCCTCTATCCTATCCTATCCTCTATCCTATCCAATCCCCTATCCTATCCTCTATCCTATCCTATCATCTATCCTATCCAATCCCCTATCGTATTCTCTATCCTATCCAATACTCGATCCTATTCTATCCTCTATCCTATCCTATCCTCTTCTCTATCCTATCCTATCGTCTATAATATCGTATCCTCTGTCCTATCCTTGCTCTATCCTATAATATCATATATCCTATCCTATTCTTTATCCTATCCCATCCTATCTTCTATCGTATCCTGTCCTCTATCCTATCCAATCCTCTATCCTATCCTCTATCCTATCCTCTATCCTATCCTATCCTCTATCCTATCCTATCCTCTATCCTATCCTCTCCTCTATCCTATCCTATCCTCTTTCCTATCCTATCCTCAATCCTATCCTATCCACTATCCTATCCTATCCTCTATCCTATCCTATCCTCTATCCTACCCTACCCTCTATAATATCGTATCCTCTATCATATCATATCCTCTTTCCTATAATATCATCTATCCTATCCAATCGCCTATCCTATCCTGTATCCTATCCTATTCTCTATGCTATCCTCTATCCTATCCTATCCACTATCCGATCCTATCCTTTATCCTATCCTATCCTCTCTCCAATCCTATCATCAATCCTATCGTATCGAATA
The DNA here is from genome assembly GCF_050948215.1 of Halictus rubicundus. Lineage (NCBI taxonomy): Eukaryota > Metazoa > Arthropoda > Insecta > Hymenoptera > Halictidae > Halictus > Halictus rubicundus. The sequence goes on along the minus strand of NW_027488667.1, from coordinate 36,112 downwards.
TCCTATCCTATCCTCTATCCTATCCTATCCTCTATCCTATCCTTTCCTCTGTCCTATCCTGTCCTCTATCCTATAATATCATCTATCCTATCCTATCCTCTATCCTATCCTATCCTCTATCCTATCGTATCCTCTATCCTATCATATCCTCTATACTATCCTATTCTCTATCGTATCTTCTATTCCATCCAATCCTCTATCGTATCCTATCCTCTATCCGATCCAATCCTATATCCTATACTCAATCCTATCCTATCCTCTATCCTATCCTATCCTCTATCCTATCCTATACTCTATCCTATCCTTTGCCGCTATCCTATCTGATCCTCTATCCTATGCTATCCTCAATTGTATCCTATCCTATCCTCCATCCTATCCTCATTCCTATCCTCAATGATATCCTATCCTATCCCCTAACCTATCCTATCCTCTATCCTATCCTCTATGCTATCCTATCTTCTATCCTCTCCTATCCTCTATCCTATCCTATCCTCTATCTTATGTTATCCTCTATCGTCTCCTAACCTCGAGCCCATCCAATCCTCTATCCTATCCTCTATCCTATCCTATCCGATCCTCCATCCTATCCTATTCTCTATAATATCGTATCCGCTATCATATCCTATCCTCTTTCCTATAACATCATCTACCCTATCCGAATCTCTTTCCTATCCTATCCTCTTTCCTATCCTATCCTCAATCCTATCCTATCAGCTATCTTATCCAATCCCCTATCATATTCTCTATCCTATCCTATTCTCTGTGCTATCCTCTATCCTATCCTATCCTCTATCCTATCCCATTCTCTATCCTATCCTATCCTCTATCCTATCCTATCCTCTATCCTATCCTATCCGCTATCCTATCCTATTCTCTATCATATCCTATCCTCTATCGTATCCTATCCGTATCCGATCCAATCCCCTATCCTATCCTATCCTCTATCCTACCCTATCCTCTATCCTATCCTATCCTCTATCCCATCCTATCCTATATATCCTATCCTATCCTCTATCCTATCCTATCCTCTATCCTATCCTATCCTCTATCATATCCTATCGTCTATCCTATCCTATCCTCTATCCTATCCTATCCTCTACCCTATCCTATCCTCTATAATATCTTATCCTCTATCCTATCCCATTCTCTGTCCTATCCTATCCTCTTTCCTATCCTATCCTCTATCCTATCCAATCCTATATCGTATCCTCTATCCTATCCTATCCTCTATCCTATCCTATCCTCTATCCTATCCTATCCTCTATCCTATCCTATCCTCTTTCCTATCCTATCCTCTAGCCTATCCCATCCTATATCGTATCCTCTATCCTATCCTATCCTCTATCCTATCCTATCCTCTATCCTATCCAAACCTCAATCCTATCATATCCTCTATCCTATCCTATCCCCCTATCCTATCCTATCCTCTATCCTATCCTATCCTCTATCCTATCCTATCCGCTATCCTATCCTATCCTCTATCATATCCGATCCTCTATCGTATCCTATCCGTATCCGATCCAATCCCCTATCCTATCCTATCCTCTATCCTACCCTATCCTCTATCCTATCCTATCCTCTATTCCATCCTATCCTATATGTCCTATCCTATCCTCTATCCTATCCTATCCTCTATCCTATCCTATCCTCTACCATATCCAATCCTCTATCCTATCCTATCGTCTATCCTATCCTATCCTCTATCCTATCCTATCCTCTACCCTATCCTATCCTCTATAATATCTTATCCTCTATCCTATCCCATTCTCTGTCCTATCCTATCCTCTTTCCTATCCTATCCTCTATCCTATCCAATCCTATATCGTATCCTCTATCCTATCCTATCCTCTATCCTATCCTATCCTCTATCCTATCCTATCCTCTTTCCTATCCTATCCTCTATCCTATCCAATCCTATATCGTATCCTATATCCTATCCTATCCTATATCCTATCCTATCCTCTATCCTATCCAAACCTCTATCATATCCTATCCTCTATCCTACCCTATCCTCTATCCTACCCTATCCTCTATCCCATCCTATCCTATATATCCTATCCTATCCTCTATCCTATCCTATCCTCTATCCTATCCTATCCTCTATCATATCCAATCCTCTATCCTATCCTATCGTCTATCCTATCCTATCCTCTATCCTATCCTATCCTCTACCCTATCCTATCCTCTATAATATCTTATCCTCTATCCTATCCCATTCTCTGTCCTATCCTATCCTCTTTCCTATCCTATCCTCTATCCTATCCAATCCTATATCGTATCCTCTATCCTATCCTATCCTCTATCCTATCCTATCCTCTATCCTATCCTATCCTCTTTCCTATCCTATCCTCTAGCCTATCCAATCCTATATCGTATCCTATATCCTATCCTATCCTATATCCTATCCTATCCTCTATCCTATCCAAACCTCTATCCTATCCTATCCACTATCGTATCCTATCCTCTATCCTATCCTATCCTCTATCCTATCCTATCCTCTATCCTATCCTATCCTCTCTCCAATCCTATCCTCAATCCTATCCTATCCTCTATCCTATCCTATCCTCTATCCTATCCTATCCTCTATCCTATCCTATCCTCTCTCCAATCCTATCCTCAATCCTATCCTATCCTCTATCCTATCCTATTCTCTGTGCTATCTTCTATCCTATCCTATCCTCTTTCCTATCCCATTCTCTATCCTATTCTATCCTCTATCCTATCCCATACTCTATCGTATCCGGTCCCCTATCCTATCCAATCCTTTATCCTATCCTCTATCCTATCCTATCCTCTATCCTTTCCTATCCTATATCCTATACTCAATCCTATCCTATCCTCTATCCTATCCTATCCTCTATCCTATCCTATACTCTATCCTATCCTTTGCCGCTATCCTATCTGATCCTCTATCCTATCCTATCCTCCATCCTATCGTATCCTCTTTCCTATAATATCATCTATCCTATCCAATCCTCTATCCTATCCTCTATCCTATCCTCTATGCTATCCTATCTTCTATCCTATCCTATCCTCTATCCTATCCTATCCTCTTTCCTATCCTATCCTCTATCCTATCCTCTCCTCTATCCTATCCTATCCTCTTTCCTATCCTATCCTCAATCCTATCCTATCCACTATCCTATCCTATCCTCTATCCTATCCTATCCTCTATCCTACCCTATCCTCTATAATATCGTATCCTCTATCATATCATATCCTCTTTCCTATAATATCATCTATCCTATCCAATCGCCTATCCTATCCTGTATCCTATCCTATTCTCTATGCTATCCTCTATCCTATCCTATCCACTATCCTATCCTATCCTTTATCCTATCCTATCCTCTCTCCAATCCTATCCTCAATCCTATCGTATCGAATATCCTATCCTATCCTCTATCCTATCCTATCCTCTATCCTATCCTTTCCTGTGTCCTATCCTGTCCTCTATCCTATAATATCATCCATCCTATCCTATCCTCTATCCTATCCTCTACTCTATCCTATCCTTTGCCGCTATCCTATCTGATCCTCTATCCTATCCGATCCTCCATCCTATCCTATTCTCTATAATATCGTATCCGCTATCATATCCTATCCTCTTTCCTATAACATCATCTACCCTATTCGAATCTCTTTCCTATCCTATCCTCTTTCCTATCCTATCCTCAATCCTATCCTATCATCTATCCTATCCAATCCCCTATCATATTCTCTATCCTATCCAATCCCCTATCATATTCTCTATCCTATCCTATTCTCTGTGCTATCCTCTATCCTATCCTATCCTCTATCCTATCCTATCCTCTATCCTATCCAATCCTATATCGTATCCTCTATCCTATCCTATCCTCTATCCTATCCTATCCTCTATCCTATCCAAACCTCTATCCTATCCTATCCTCTATCCTATCCTATCCCCCTATCCTATCCTATCCTCTATCCTATCATATCCTCTATCCTATCCTATCCACTATCCTATCCTATCCTCTTTCCTATCCTATTCTCTATCCTATCCTATTCTCTATCCTATCCTATACTTTATCGTATCCTGTCCTCTATCCTATCCAATCCTTTATCCTATCCTCTATCCTATCCTATCGTCTATCCTTTCCTATCCTCTATCCTATCCTATCCTCTATCCTATCCTATCCTCTAACCTATCCTATCCTTAATCCTATCCTATCCTCCATGCTATCCTATCCTCTATCCTATCCTATCATATCATCTATCGTATCCTATCCTCTTTCCTATCCTATTCTCTATCCTATCCTATCCTCTATCCTATCCTATCCTCTATCCTATAATATCCTCTATAATATCGTATCCTCTATCCTATCCTATCCTCAATCCTATCCTATCTTATCCTCTGTCCTATAATATCCTCTATCCTATCCTATCCTATCCTCTATCCTATCCTATCCTCCATCCTATCCTATCCTTTATCCTATCCTGTATCCTATCCTATCCTCTATCCTATCCTGCACTCTATCCTATCCCATCCTCTATCCTATCCTATCCCCTATAATATCGTATAATCTATCCTATAATATCATCTATCCTATCCTATTCTCTATCCTATCCTATCCTCTATCCTATCCTATCCTCTATCGTATCCTATCCTCTATCGTATCCAATCCTCTATCCTGTCCTCTATCCCGTCCTGTCCTCTATCCTATCCTATCGTCAATCCTATAATATCATCTATCCTATCCTATCCTCTATCCTATCCTATACTCTACCCTATCCTATCCTCTATAATATCTTATCCTCTATCCTATACTATCCTCTATCCCATCATATCATCTCTCCTATGCTATCCTCTACCCTATCCTATCCTCTATAATATCGTTTCCCTGTGTCCTATTCTGTCCTCTATCCTATAATATCATCTATCCTATCCTATCCTCTATCCTATCCTATCCTCTATCCTATCGTATCCTCTATCCTATCATATCCTCTATACTATCCTATTCTCTATCGTATCTTCTATTCCATCCAATCCTCTATCGTATCCTATCCTCTATCCTATCCTATCCTCTATCCTATCCAAACCTCTATCCTATCCTATCCTCTATCCTATCCTATCCCCCTATCCTATCCTATCCTCTATCCTATCATATCCTCTATCCTATCCTATCCACTATCCTATCCCATCCTCTTTCCTATCCTATTCTCTATCCTATCCTATCCTCTATCCTATCCTATACTCTATCGTATCCTGTCCTCTATACTATCCAATCCTTTATCCTATCCTCTATCCTATCCTATCCTCTATCATTTCCTATCCTCTATCCCATCCAATCCTCTATCCTATCCTCTATCCTATCCTATCCGATCCTCCATCCTATCCTCTTCTCTATAATATCGTATCCGCTATCATATCCTATCCTCTTTCCTATAACATCATCTACCCTATTCGAATCTCTTTCCTATCCTATCCTCTTTCCTATCCTATCCTCAATCCTATCCTATCATCTATCCTATCCAATCCCCTATCATATTCTCTATCCTATCCTATTCTCTGTGCTATCCTCTATCCTATCCTATCCTCTATCCTATCCCATTCTCTATCCTATCCTATCCTCTTTCCTATCCTATCCTCTATCCTATCCAATCCTATATCGTATCCTCTATCCTATCTGATCCTCTATCCTATCCTATCCTCCATCCTATCGTATCCTCTTTCCTATAATATCATCTATCCTATCCAATCCTCTATCCTATCCTCTATCCTATCCTCTATGCTATCCTATCCTATCCTCTTTCCTATCCTATCCTCAATCCTATCCTATCCACTATCCTATCCTGTCCTCTATCCTATCCTATCCTCTATCCTACCCTATCCTCTATAATATCGTATCCTCTATCATATCATATCCTCTTTCCTATAATGTCATCTATCCTATCCAATCGCCTATCCTATCCTGTATCCTATCCTACTCTCTATGCTATCCTCTATCCTATCCTATCCACTATCCTATCCTATCCTTTATCCTATCCTATCCTCTCTCCAATCCTATCCTCAATCCTATCGTATCGAATATCCTATCCTATCCTCTATCCTATCCTATCCTCTATCCTATCCTGTCCTCTATCCTATAATATCATCTATCCTATCCTATCCTCTATCCTATCCTATACTCTATCCTATCCTTTGCCGCTATCCTATCTGATCCTCTATCCTATCCTATCCTCCATCCTACCGTATCCTCTTTCCTATAATATCATCTATCCTATCCAATCCTCTATCCTATCCTCTATCCTATCCTATCCGATCCTCCATCCTATCCTATTCTCTATAATATCGTATCCGCTATCATATCCTATCCTCTTTCCTATAACATCATCTACCCTATCCGAATCTCTTTCCTATCCTATCCTCTTTCCTATCCTATCCTCAATCCTATCCTATCATCTATCCTATCCAATCCCCTATCATATTCTCTATCCTATCCTATTCTCTGTGCTATCCTCTATCCTATCCTATCCTCTATCCTATCCCATTCTCTATCCTATCCTATCCTCTTTCCTATCCTATCCTCTATCCTATCCCATCCTATATCGTATCCTCTATCCTATCCTATCCTCTATCCTATCCTATCCTCAATCCTATCCAAACCTCAATCCTATCCTATCCTCTATCCTATCCTATCCCCCTATCCTATCCTATCCTCTATCCTATCCTATCCTCTATCCTATCCTATCCGCTATCCTATCCTATCCTCTATCATATCCTATCCTCTATCGTATCCTATCCTGTATCCGATCCAATCCCCTATCCTATCCTATCCTATATCCTACCCTATCCTCTATCCTATCCTATCCTCTATCCCATCCTATCCTATATATCCTATCCTATGCTCTATCCTATCCTATCCTCTATCCTATCCTATCCTCTATCATATCCTATCCTCTATCCTATCCTATCGTCTATCCTATCCTATCCTCTATCCTATCCTATCCTCTACCCTATCCTATCCTCTATAATATCTTATCCTCTATCCTATCCCATTCTCTATCCTATCCTATCCTCTATCCTATCCTATCCTCTATCCTATCCTATCCTCTTTCCTATCCTATTCTCTATCCTATCCTATCCTCTATCCTATCCTATCCTCTATCATATCCTATCCTCTATCCTATCCTATCGTCTATCCTATCCTATCCTCTATCCTATCCTATCCTCTACCCTATCCTATCCTCTATAATATCTTATCCTCTATCCTATCCCATTCTCTATCCTATCCTATCCTCTATCCTATCCTATCCTCTATCCTATCCTATCCTCTTTCCTATCCTATTCTCTATCCTATCCTATCCTCTATCCTATCCTATCCGCTATCCTATCCTATCCTCTATCATATCCTATCCTCTATCGTATCCTATCCTGTATCCGATCCAATCCCCTATCCTATCCTATCCTATATCCTACCCTATCCTCTATCCTATCCTATCCTCTATCCCATCCTATCCTATATATCCTATCCTATGCTCTATCCTACCCTATCCTCTATCCTATCCTATCCTCTATCCCATCCTATCCAATATCCTATCCTATTCTCTATCATATCCTATCCTGTATCCTATCCTATCGTCTATCCTACCCTATCCTCTATCCTATCCTATCCTCTACCCTATCCTATCCTCTATAATATCTTATCCTCTATCCTATCCCATTCTCTATCCTATCCTATCCTCTTTCCTATCCTATCCACTATCCTATCCTATCCTCTATCCTATCCTATCCTCTATCCTATCCTGTCCTCTATCCTATCCTATCTTCTATATTATCCTATCCTCTATTTTATCCTGTCCTCAATCCTATCCTATCCTCTATCATATCCTATCCTCTACCCTATCCTATTATCTATTATATCCTATCCTCTATCCTATCCTATCCTCTATCCTATCCTATCCTCTAACCTATCCTATCCTTAATCCTATCCTATCCTCCATGCTATCCTATCCTCTATCCTATCCTATCATATCATCTATCGTATCCTATCCTCTATCCTATCCTATCTTCTATCCTATCCTATCCTCTATCCTATCCTATCCTCTATCCTATCCTATCCTCTATCCTATCCTATCTTCTATATTATCCTATCCTCTATTTTATCCTGTCCTCAATCCTATCCTATCCTCTATCATATCCTATCCTCTTTCCTATCCTATTCTCTATCCTATCATATCCTCTATCCTATCCTATCCTCTATCCTATAATATCCTCTATAATATCGTATCCTCTATCCTATCCTATCCTCAATCCTATCCTATCCTATCCTCTGTCCTATAATATCCTCTATCCTATCCTATCCTCTATCCTATCCTATCCTCCATCCTATCCTATCCTCTATCCTATCCTGTATCCTATCCTATCCTCTATCCTATCCTGTACTCTATCCTATCCCATCCTCTATTCTATCCTATCCCCTATAATATCGTATAATCTATCCTATAATATCATCTATCCTATCCTATTCTCTACCCTATCCTATCCTCTATCCTATCCTATCCTCTATCCTAACCTATCCTTTTTCCTGTCCAATCCCCTATCCTATCCTCTATCCGATCCTATCCTCTATCCTATCCTATCCTCAACCCTATCCTATCCTCAATTCCATCCTATACTCCATTCTATCCTATCCGCTATCCTATCCTATCCTCTATAATATAGTATCCTCTATCATATCCTATCCTCTATCCTATAATATCCTCTATCCTATCCAATCCTCTATCCTATCCTCTATCCTATTCTCTATCCAATCCTATCCTCTTTCGTCTCCTATCCTCTATCCTATCCAGTCCCCTGTCCTATCCTCTATCCTATCCTTTCCACTATCCTATCCTTTCCTCTATCCTATCCTATCCTCCATAAGATCGTATCCTCTATCCTATCCTGTCCTCTATCCTATAATATCATCTATCCTATCCAATCACCTATCCTATCCTCTATCCGATCGTATCCTCTATCCTATCCTATCCTCTATCCTATCCTATCCTCTATCCTATTCTCTATCCAATCCTATCCTCTTTCGTCTCCTATCCTCTATCCTATCCAGTCCCCTGTCCTATCCTCTATCCTATCCTTTCCACTATCCTATCCTTTCCTCTATCCTATCCTATCCTCTATAAGATCGTATCCTCTATCCCATCCTATCCTCTATAATATCGTTTCCTCTGTCCAATCCTGTCCTGTATCCTATAATATCATCTATCCTATCCTATCCTCTATCCTATCCTACCCTATCCTCTATCCTATCCTATCCTATCCTCTATCCTATCCAAACCTCTATCCTATCCTATCCACTATCCTATCCTATCCTCTATCCTATCCTATCCTCTATCCTATCCTATCCTCTATCCTATCCTATCCTCTCTCCAATCCTATCCTCAAACCTATCCTATCCTCTATCCTATCCTATTCTCTGTGCTATCCTCTATCATATCCTATCCTCTATCCTATCCCATTCTCTATCCTATCCTATCGTCTTTCCTATCCTATTCTCTATCCTATCCTATCCTCTATCCTATCCTATCCTCTATCCTATCCTATCCTCTATACTATCTTATCCTCTATACTATCCTATCCTCTATCCTATCCAATCCCCTATCCTATCCTCTATCCGAACTTATCCTCTATCCCATCCTATCCTCTATAATATCGTTTCCTCTGTCCAATCCTGTCCTGTATCCTATAATATCATCTATCCTATCCTATCCTCTATCCTATCCTATCCTATCCTCTATCCTATCCTATCCTCTATCCTATCCTATCCTCTATGCTATCCTATCCTCTATCCTCTCCTATCCTCTATCCTATCCTATCCTCTATCCTATCCTATCCTCTATCCTATCCTATCCTCTATGCTATCCTATCCTCTATCCTCTCCTATCCTCTATCCTATCCTATCCTCTATCCTATCCTATCCTCTATCCTATCCTATCCTATCCTCTATCCTATCCTATCTTCTATCCTATCCTATCCTCTATCCTATCCTATCCTCTATTATATCCTATCCTCTATCCTATCCTCTATCCTATCGTATCCACTATCCTATCCCATCCTCTATCCTATCCTCTATCCTATCCTCTATCCTATCCTATCCTCTATCGTGTCCTATCCTCTATCCTATCCTATCCTCTATCCTATCCTATCCTCTATCGTATCCTATCCTGTATCCGATCCAATCCCCTATCCTATCCTATCCTCTATCCTACCCTATCCTCTATCCTACCCTATCCTCTATCCCATCCTATCATATATCCTATCCTAAACTCTATCCTATCCTATACTCTATCCTATCGTATCCTCTATCCCATCCTATCCTATATCCTATCCTAAACTCTATCCTATCCTATACTCTATCCTATCCTATCCTCTATCATATCCTATCCTCTATCCTATCCTATCGTCTATCCTATCCTATCCACTATCCTATCCTATCCTCTATCCTATCCTATCCTCTATCCTACCCTATCCTCTATAATATCGTATCCACTATCCTATCCAATCCTCTATCCTATCCTCTATCCTATCCTCTATCCTATCCTATCCTCTATCCTATCCTATCCTCTATCCTATCCTCTCCTCTATCCTATCCTATCCTCTTTCCTATCCTATCTTCATCCTATCCTATCCACTATCCTATCCTATCCTCTATCCTATCCTATCCTCTATCCTACCCTATCCTCTATAATATCGTATCCTCTATCATATCATATCCTCTTTCCTATAATATCATCTATCCTATCCAATCGCCTATCCTATCCTGTATCCTATCCTATTCTCTATGCTATCCTCTATCCTATCCTATCCTATCCTCTATCCTATCCTATCCTCTATCCTATCCTCTCCTCTTCCCTATCCCATACTCTATCCTATCATATCCTCTATCCTATCCTATCCACTATCCTATCCTATCCTCTTTCCTATCCTATTCTCTATCCTATCCTATCCTCTATCCTACCCTATACTCTACCGTATCCTGTCCTCTATCCTATCCAATCCTTTATCCTATCCTCTATCCTATCCTATCCTCTATCATTTCCTATCCTCTATCCTATCCTATCCTCTATCCCATCCTATCCTATATCCTATCCTATCCTCTATCCTATCCTATACTCTATCCTATCCTATCCTCTATCATATCCTATCCTCTATCCTATCCTATCGTCTATCCTATCCTATCCTCTATCCTATCCTATCCTCTAACCTATCCTATCCTCTATAATATCATATCCTCTATCCTATCCTATCCTCTTTCCTATCCTATTCTCTATCCTATCCTATCCTCTATCCTACCCTATACTCTACCGTATCCTGTCCTCTATCCTGTCCAATCCTTTATCCTATCCTCTATCCTATCCTATCCTCTATCATTTCCTATCCTCTATCCTATCCTATCCTCTATCCTATCCCATTCTCTATCCTATCCTATCCTCTTTCCTATCCTATCCTCTATCCTATCCCATCCTATATCGTATCCTCTATCCTATCCTATCCTCTATCCTATCCTATCCTCAATCCTATCCAAACCTCAATCCTATCCTATCCTCTATCCTATCCTATCCCCCTATCCTATCCTATCCTCTATCCTATCCTATCCTCTATCCTATCCTATCCGCTATCCTATCCTATCCTCTATCATATCCTATCCTCTATCCTATCCTATCCTCTATCCTATCCTATCCTCTATCATATCCTATCCTATATCCTACCCTATCCTCTATCCTATCCTATCCTCTATCCTATCCTATCCTCTACCCTATCCTATCCTCTATAATATCTTATCCTCTATCCTATCCCATTCTCTATCCTATCCTATCCTCTATCCTATCCTATCCTCTATCCTATCCTATCCTCTTTCCTATCCTATTCTCTATCCTATCCTATCCTCTATCCTATCCTATCCTCTATCCTATCGTATCGTCTTTCCTATCCTATTCTCTATCCTATCGTATCCACTTTCCTATAATACCATCTATCCTATCCTATTCTCTATCGTCTCCTAGCCTGTATCCTATCCAATCTCCTATCCTATCCTATCCTCTATTCTATCCTATCCTCTATCCTATCCTATCCTCAATCCTATCCTATCCTCTATCCTATCCTATCCTCTATCCTATCCTATCCTCTATCCTCTATCCTTTCCAATCCTCTATCCTATACTCTATCCTATCCTCTATCATATGCTATCCTCAATGGAATCCTATCCTATCCTCTATCCTATAATATCATCTATCCTACGCTATTCTCTATCCTATCCCATCCTCTTCCCTATCCCATACTCTATCCTATCATATCCTCTATCCTATCCTATCCACTATCCTATCCTATCCTCTTTCCTATCCTATTCTCTATCCTATCCCATCCTCTATCCTATCCTATACTCTATCATTTCCTATCCTCTATCCCATCCAATCCTCTATCCTATCCTCTATCCTATCCTATCCTATCCTCCATCCTATCCTATTCTCTATAATATCGTATCCGCTATCATATCCTATCCTCTTTCCTATAACATCATCTACCCTATCCGAATCTCTTTCCTATCCTATCCTCTTTCCTATCCTATCCTCAATCCTATCCTATCATCTATCCTATCCAATCCACTATCCTATCCTATCCTCTATCCTATCCTATCCTCTATCCTACCCTATCCTCTATAATATCGTATCCTCTATCATATCATATCCTCTTTCCTATAATATCATCTATCCTATCCAATCGCCTATCCTATCCTGTATCCTACCCTATTCTCTATGCTATCCTCTATCCTATCCTATCCACTATTCTATCCTATCCTTTATCCTATCCTATCCTCTCTCCAATCCTATCTTCAATCCTATCGTATCCAATATCCTATCCTATCCTCTATCCTATCCTATCCTCTATCCTATCCTATCCTCCATCCTATCGTATCCTCTATACTATCGTATCCTCTATCCTATCCTATCCTCTATCCTATCCAATCCCCTATCCTATCCTCTATCCGATCTTATCCTCTATCCTATCCTATCCTCTATAATATCGTTTCCTCTGTCCTATCCTGTCCTCTATCCTATAATATCATCTATCCTATCCTATCCTCTATCCTATCCTATCCTCTATCCTATCGTATCCTCTATCCTATCATATCCTCTATACTATCCTATTCACTATCGTATCTTCTATTCCATCCAATCCTATATCGTATCCTATCCTCTATCCTATCCAATCCTATATCCTATACTCAATCCTATCATATCCTCTATCCTATCCTATCCTCTATCTTATGCTATCCCCTATCCTATCCTATCCTCCATCCTACCCTATCCTCTATCCTATCCTATCCTCTATCCCATCCTATCCAATATCCTATCCTATTCTCTATCATATCCTATCCTGTATCCTATCCTATCGTCTATCCTACCCTATCCTCTATCCTATCCTATCCTCTACCCTATCCTATCCTCTATAATATCTTATCCTCTATCCTATCCCATTCTCTATCCTATCCTATCCTCTTTCCTATCCTATCCACTATCCTATCCTATCCTCTATCCTATCCTATCCTCTATCCTATCCTGTCCTCTATCCTATCCTATCTTCTATATTATCCTATCCTCTATTTTATCCTGTCCTCAATCCTATCCTATCCTCTATCATATCCTATCCTCTACCCTATCCTATTATCTATTATATCCTATCCTCTATCCTATCCTATCCTCTATCCTATCCTATCCTCTAACCTATCCTATCCTTAATCCTATCCTATCCTCCATGCTATCCTATCCTCTATCCTATCCTATCATATCATCTATCGTATCCTATCCTCTATCCTATCCTATCTTCTATCCTATCCTATCCTCTATCCTATCCTATCCTCTATCCTATCCTATCCTCTATCCTATCCTATCTTCTATATTATCCTATCCTCTATTTTATCCTGTCCTCAATCCTATCCTATCCTCTATCATATCCTATCCTCTTTCCTATCCTATTCTCTATCCTATCATATCCTCTATCCTATCCTATCCTCTATCCTATAATATCCTCTATAATATCGTATCCTCTATCCTATCCTATCCTCAATCCTATCCTATCCTATCCTCTGTCCTATAATATCCTCTATCCTATCCTATCCTCTATCCTATCCTATCCTCCATCCTATCCTATCCTCTATCCTATCCTGTATCCTATCCTATCCTCTATCCTATCCTGTACTCTATCCTATCCCATCCTCTATTCTATCCTATCCCCTATAATATCGTATAATCTATCCTATAATATCATCTATCCTATCCTATTCTCTACCCTATCCTATCCTCTATCCTATCCTATCCTCTATCCTAACCTATCCTTTTTCCTGTCCAATCCCCTATCCTATCCTCTATCCGATCCTATCCTCTATCCTATCCTATCCTCAACCCTATCCTATCCTCAATTCCATCCTATACTCCATTCTATCCTATCCGCTATCCTATCCTATCCTCTATAATATAGTATCCTCTATCATATCCTATCCTCTATCCTATAATATCCTCTATCCTATCCAATCCTCTATCCTATCCTCTATCCTATTCTCTATCCAATCCTATCCTCTTTCGTCTCCTATCCTCTATCCTATCCAGTCCCCTGTCCTATCCTCTATCCTATCCTTTCCACTATCCTATCCTTTCCTCTATCCTATCCTATCCTCCATAAGATCGTATCCTCTATCCTATCCTGTCCTCTATCCTATAATATCATCTATCCTATCCAATCACCTATCCTATCCTCTATCCGATCTTATCCTCTATCGCATCCTATCCTCTATAATATCGTTTCCTCTGTCCAATCCTGTCCTGTATCCTATAATATCATCTATCCTATCCTATCCTCTATCCTATCCTACCCTATCCTCTATCCTATCCTATCCTATCCTCTATCCTATCCTATCCTCTATCCTATCCTATCCTCTATCCTATCCTATCCTCTATCCGATCGTATCCTCTATCCTATCCTATCCTCTATCCTATCCTATCCTCTATCCTATTCTCTATCCAATCCTATCCTCTTTCGTCTCCTATCCTCTATCCTATCCAGTCCCCTGTCCTATCCTCTATCCTATCCTTTCCACTATCCTATCCTTTCCTCTATCCTATCCTATCCTCTATAAGATCGTATCCTCTATCCCATCCTATCCTCTATAATATCGTTTCCTCTGTCCAATCCTGTCCTGTATCCTATAATATCATCTATCCTATCCTATCCTCTATCCTATCCTACCCTATCCTCTATCCTATCCTATCCTATCCTCTATCCTATCCAAACCTCTATCCTATCCTATCCACTATCCTATCCTATCCTCTATCCTATCCTATCCTCTATCCTATCCTATCCTCTATCCTATCCTATCCTCTCTCCAATCCTATCCTCAAACCTATCCTATCCTCTATCCTATCCTATTCTCTGTGCTATCCTCTATCATATCCTATCCTCTATCCTATCCCATTCTCTATCCTATCCTATCGTCTTTCCTATCCTATTCTCTATCCTATCCTATCCTCTATCCTATCCTATCCTCTATCCTATCCTATCCTCTATACTATCTTATCCTCTATACTATCCTATCCTCTATCCTATCCAATCCCCTATCCTATCCTCTATCCTATCCTATCCTCTATCCTATCCTATCCTCTATGCTATCCTATCCTCTATCCTCTCCTATCCTCTATCCTATCCTATCCTCTATCCTATCCTATCCTCTATCCTATCCTATCCTATCCTCTATCCTATCCTATCTTCTATCCTATCCTATCCTCTATCCTATCCTATCCTCTATTATATCCTATCCTCTATCCTATCCTCTATCCTATCGTATCCACTATCCTATCCCATCCTCTATCCTATCCTCTATCCTATCCTCTATCCTATCCTATCCTCTATCGTGTCCTATCCTCTATCCTATCCTATCCTCTATCCTATCCTATCCTCTATCGTATCCTATCCTGTATCCGATCCAATCCCCTATCCTATCCTATCCTCTATCCTACCCTATCCTCTATCCTACCCTATCCTCTATCCCATCCTATCATATATCCTATCCTAAACTCTATCCTATCCTATACTCTATCCTATCGTATCCTCTATCCCATCCTATCCTATATCCTATCCTAAACTCTATCCTATCCTATACTCTATCCTATCCTATCCTCTATCATATCCTATCCTCTATCCTATCCTATCGTCTATCCTATCCTATCCACTATCCTATCCTATCCTCTATCCTATCCTATCCTCTATCCTACCCTATCCTCTATAATATCGTATCCACTATCCTATCCAATCCTCTATCCTATCCTCTATCCTATCCTCTATCCTATCCTATCCTCTATCCTATCCTATCCTCTATCCTATCCTCTCCTCTATCCTATCCTATCCTCTTTCCTATCCTATCTTCATCCTATCCTATCCACTATCCTATCCTATCCTCTATCCTATCCTATCCTCTATCCTACCCTATCCTCTATAATATCGTATCCTCTATCATATCATATCCTCTTTCCTATAATATCATCTATCCTATCCAATCGCCTATCCTATCCTGTATCCTATCCTATTCTCTATGCTATCCTCTATCCTATCCTATCCTATCCTCTATCCTATCCTATCCTCTATCCTATCCTCTCCTCTTCCCTATCCCATACTCTATCCTATCATATCCTCTATCCTATCCTATCCACTATCCTATCCTATCCTCTTTCCTATCCTATTCTCTATCCTATCCTATCCTCTATCCTACCCTATACTCTACCGTATCCTGTCCTCTATCCTATCCAATCCTTTATCCTATCCTCTATCCTATCCTATCCTCTATCATTTCCTATCCTCTATCCTATCCTATCCTCTATCCCATCCTATCCTATATCCTATCCTATCCTCTATCCTATCCTATACTCTATCCTATCCTATCCTCTATCATATCCTATCCTCTATCCTATCCTATCGTCTATCCTATCCTATCCTCTATCCTATCCTATCCTCTAACCTATCCTATCCTCTATAATATCATATCCTCTATCCTATCCTATCCTCTTTCCTATCCTATTCTCTATCCTATCCTATCCTCTATCCTACCCTATACTCTACCGTATCCTGTCCTCTATCCTGTCCAATCCTTTATCCTATCCTCTATCCTATCCTATCCTCTATCATTTCCTATCCTCTATCCTATCCTATCCTCTATCCTATCCTATCCTCTAACCTATCCTATCCTTAATCCTATCCTATCCTCCATGCTATCCTATCCTCTATCCTATCCTATCATATCATCTATCGTATCCTATCCTCTATCCTATCCTATAATATCATCTATCGTATCCTATCCTCTATCCTATCCTATCCTCTATCCTATCCTATCCTCTATCCTATCCTATCCTCTATCCTATCCTATCCTCTATCCTATCCTATCCTCTATCCTATCCTATCCTCTATCCTATCCTATCCTCTATCCTATCCTATCCTCTATCCTATCCTATCCTCTATCCTATCCTATCCTCTATCCTATCCTATCCTCTATCCTATCCTATCCTCTATCCTATCCTATCCTCTATCCTATCCAATCCTCTATCCTATCCTCTATCCTATTCTCTATCCAATCCTATCCTCTTTCGTCTCCTATCCTCTATCCTATCCAGTCCCCTGTCCTATCCTCTATCCTATCCTTTCCACTATCCTATCCTTTCCTCTATCCTATCCTATCCTCCATAAGATCGTATCCTCTATCCTATCCTGTCCTCTATCCTATAATATCATCTATCCTATCCAATCACCTATCCTATCCTCTATCCGATCTTATCCTCTATCGCATCCTATCCTCTATAATATCGTTTCCTCTGTCCAATCCTGTCCTGTATCCTATAATATCATCTATCCTATCCTATCCTCTATCCTATCCTACCCTATCCTCTATCCTATCCTATCCTATCCTCTATCCTATCCTATCCTCTATCCTATCCTATCCTCTATCCTATCCTATCCTCTATCCGATCGTATCCTCTATCCTATCCTATCCTCTATCCTATCCTATCCTCTATCCTATTCTCTATCCAATCCTATCCTCTTTCGTCTCCTATCCTCTATCCTATCCAGTCCCCTGTCCTATCCTCTATCCTATCCTTTCCACTATCCTATCCTTTCCTCTATCCTATCCTATCCTCTATAAGATCGTATCCTCTATCCCATCCTATCCTCTATAATATCGTTTCCTCTGTCCAATCCTGTCCTGTATCCTATAATATCATCTATCCTATCCTATCCTCTATCCTATCCTACCCTATCCTCTATCCTATCCTATCCTATCCTCTATCCTATCCAAACCTCTATCCTATCCTATCCACTATCCTATCCTATCCTCTATCCTATCCTATCCTCTATCCTATCCTATCCTCTATCCTATCCTATCCTCTCTCCAATCCTATCCTCAAACCTATCCTATCCTCTATCCTATCCTATTCTCTGTGCTATCCTCTATCATATCCTATCCTCTATCCTATCCCATTCTCTATCCTATCCTATCGTCTTTCCTATCCTATTCTCTATCCTATCCTATCCTCTATCCTATCCTATCCTCTATCCTATCCTATCCTCTATACTATCTTATCCTCTATACTATCCTATCCTCTATCCTATCCAATCCCCTATCCTATCCTCTATCCGAACTTATCCTCTATCCCATCCTATCCTCTATAATATCGTTTCCTCTGTCCAATCCTGTCCTGTATCCTATAATATCATCTATCCTATCCTATCCTCTATCCTATCCTATCCTATCCTCTATCCTATCCTATCCTCTATCCTATCCTATCCTCTATGCTATCCTATCCTCTATCCTCTCCTATCCTCTATCCTATCCTATCCTCTATCCTATCCTATCCTCTATCCTATCCTATCCTCTATGCTATCCTATCCTCTATCCTCTCCTATCCTCTATCCTATCCTATCCTCTATCCTATCCTATCCTCTATCCTATCCTATCCTATCCTCTATCCTATCCTATCTTCTATCCTATCCTATCCTCTATCCTATCCTATCCTCTATTATATCCTATCCTCTATCCTATCCTCTATCCTATCGTATCCACTATCCTATCCCATCCTCTATCCTATCCTCTATCCTATCCTCTATCCTATCCTCTATCCTATCCTATCCTCTATCGTGTCCTATCCTCTATCCTATCCTATCCTCTATCCTATCCTATCCTCTATCGTATCCTATCCTGTATCCGATCCAATCCCCTATCCTATCCTATCCTCTATCCTACCCTATCCTCTATCCTACCCTATCCTCTATCCCATCCTATCATATATCCTATCCTAAACTCTATCCTATCCTATACTCTATCCTATCGTATCCTCTATCCCATCCTATCCTATATCCTATCCTAAACTCTATCCTATCCTATACTCTATCCTATCCTATCCTCTATCATATCCTA
The DNA here is from genome assembly GCF_050948215.1 of Halictus rubicundus. Taxonomy (NCBI): domain Eukaryota; kingdom Metazoa; phylum Arthropoda; class Insecta; order Hymenoptera; family Halictidae; genus Halictus; species Halictus rubicundus. The sequence continues at coordinate 16,643 of NW_027488667.1, read as the reverse complement.
TCCTCTATCCTATCCTATCGTCTATCCTATCCTATCCACTATCCTATCCTATCCTCTATCCTATCCTATCCTCTATCCTACCCTATCCTCTATAATATCGTATCCACTATCCTATCCAATCCTCTATCCTATCCTCTATCCTATCCTCTATCCTATCCTATCCTCTATCCTATCCTATCCTCTATCCTATCCTCTCCTCTATCCTATCCTATCCTCTTTCCTATCCTATCTTCATCCTATCCTATCCACTATCCTATCCTATCCTCTATCCTATCCTATCCTCTATCCTACCCTATCCTCTATAATATCGTATCCTCTATCATATCATATCCTCTTTCCTATAATATCATCTATCCTATCCAATCGCCTATCCTATCCTGTATCCTATCCTATTCTCTATGCTATCCTCTATCCTATCCTATCCTATCCTCTATCCTATCCTATCCTCTATCCTATCCTCTCCTCTTCCCTATCCCATACTCTATCCTATCATATCCTCTATCCTATCCTATCCACTATCCTATCCTATCCTCTTTCCTATCCTATTCTCTATCCTATCCTATCCTCTATCCTACCCTATACTCTACCGTATCCTGTCCTCTATCCTATCCAATCCTTTATCCTATCCTCTATCCTATCCTATCCTCTATCATTTCCTATCCTCTATCCTATCCTATCCTCTATCCCATCCTATCCTATATCCTATCCTATCCTCTATCCTATCCTATACTCTATCCTATCCTATCCTCTATCATATCCTATCCTCTATCCTATCCTATCGTCTATCCTATCCTATCCTCTATCCTATCCTATCCTCTAACCTATCCTATCCTCTATAATATCATATCCTCTATCCTATCCTATCCTCTTTCCTATCCTATTCTCTATCCTATCCTATCCTCTATCCTACCCTATACTCTACCGTATCCTGTCCTCTATCCTGTCCAATCCTTTATCCTATCCTCTATCCTATCCTATCCTCTATCATTTCCTATCCTCTATCCTATCCTATCCTCTATCCTATCCTATCCTCTAACCTATCCTATCCTTAATCCTATCCTATCCTCCATGCTATCCTATCCTCTATCCTATCCTATCATATCATCTATCGTATCCTATCCTCTATCCTATCCTATAATATCATCTATCGTATCCTATCCTCTATCCTATCCTATCCTCTATCCTATCCTATCCTCTATCCTATCCTATCCTCTATCCTATCCTATCCTCTATCCTATCCTATCCTCTATCCTATCCTATCCTCTATCCTATCCTATCCTCTATCCTATCCTATCCTCTATCCTATCCTATCCTCTATCCTATCCTATCCTCTATCCTATCCTATCCTCTATCCTATCCTATCCTCTATCCTATCCTATCCTCTATCCTATCCTATCCTCTATCCTATCCTATCCTCTATCCTATCCTATCCTCTATCCTATCCTATCCTCTATCCTATCCTATCCACTAGCCTATCCTATCCTCTTTCCTATCCTATCCTCTATCCTATCCTATCTTCTATATTATCCTATCCTCTATTTTATCCTGTCCTCAATCCTATCCTATCCTCTATCATATCCTATCCTCTTTCCAATCCTATTCTCTATCCTATCCTATCCTCTATCCTATCCTATCCTCTATCCTATAATATCCTCTATAATATCGTATCCTCTATCCTATCCTATCCTCAATCGTATCCTATCCTATCCTCTATCCTATCCTATCCCCTATAATATCGTATAATCTATCCTATAATATCATCTATCCTATCCTATTCTCTATCCTATCCTATCCTCTATCCTATCCTATCCTCTATCGTATCCTATCCTCTACCCTATCCAATCCTCTATCCTGTCCTCTATCCCGTCCTGTCCTCTATCCTATCCAATCGTCAATCCTATAATATCATCTATCCTATCCTATCCTCTATCCTATCCCATCCTATCTTCTATCGTATCCTATCCTCTATCCTATCCAATCCTCTATGCTATCCTCTATCCTATCCTATCCTCTATCCTATCCTCTCCTCTATCCTATCCTCTCCTCTATCCTATCCTATCCTCTTTCCTATCCTATCCTCAATCCTATCCTATCCACTATCCTATCCTATCCTCTATCCTATCCTATCCTCTATCCTACCCTATCCTCTATAATATCGTATCCTCTATCATATCATATCCTCTTTCCTATAATATCATCTATCCTATCCAATCGCCTATCCTATCCTGTATCCTATCCTATTCTCTATGCTATCCTCTATCCTATCCTTTCCTCTATCCTATCCTATCCTCTATAAGATCGTATCCTCTATCCTATCCAATCCTCTATCCTATCCTCTATCCTATCCAATCCTCTATGCTATCCTCTATCCTATCCTATCCTCTATCCTATCCTCTCCTCTATCCTATCCTCTCCTCTATCCTATCCTATCCTCTTTCCTATCCTATCCTCAATCCTATCCTATCCACTATCCTATCCTATCCTCTATCCTATCCTATCCTCTATCCTACCCTATCCTCTATAATATCGTATCCTCTATCATATCATATCCTCTTTCCTATAATATCATCTATCCTATCCAATCGCCTATCCTATCCTGTATCCTATCCTATTCTCTATGCTATCCTCTATCCTATCCTATCCAGTATCCTATCCTATCCATTATCCTATCCTATCCTCTCTCCAATCCTATCTTCAATCCTATCGTATCCAATATCCTATCCTATCCTCTATCCGATCTTATCCTCTATCCTATCCTATCCCCTATAATATCGTTTCCTCTGTCCTATCCTGTCCTCTTTCCTATAATATCATCTATCCTATCCTATCCTCTATCCTATCCTATCCTATCCTATCCTCTATCCTATCCTATCCTATCATCTATCCTATCCTATCCTCTATACTATCGTATCCTCTATCCTATCCTATCCTATCCTCTATCCTATCCTATCCTCTATCGTATCCTATCCTCTACCCTATCCAATCCTCTATCCTGTCCTCTATCCCGTCCTGTCCTCTATCCTATCCAATCGTCAATCCTATAATATCATCTATCCTATCCTATCCTCTATCCTATCCCATCCTATCTTCTATCGTATCCTATCCTCTATCCTATCCAATCCTCTATGCTATCCTCTATCCTATCCTATCCTCTATCCTATCCTCTCCTCTATCCTATCCTCTCCTCTATCCTATCCTATCCTCTTTCCTATCCTATCCTCAATCCTATCCTATCCACTATCCTATCCTATCCTCTATCCTATCCTATCCTCTATCCTACCCTATCCTCTATAATATCGTATCCTCTATCATATCATATCCTCTTTCCTATAATATCATCTATCCTATCCAATCGCCTATCCTATCCTGTATCCTATCCTATTCTCTATGCTATCCTCTATCCTATCCTTTCCTCTATCCTATCCTATCCTCTATAAGATCGTATCCTCTATCCTATCCAATCCTCTATCCTATCCTCTATCCTATCCAATCCTCTATGCTATCCTCTATCCTATCCTATCCTCTATCCTATCCTCTCCTCTATCCTATCCTCTCCTCTATCCTATCCTATCCTCTTTCCTATCCTATCCTCAATCCTATCCTATCCACTATCCTATCCTATCCTCTATCCTATCCTATCCTCTATCCTACCCTATCCTCTATAATATCGTATCCTCTATCATATCATATCCTCTTTCCTATAATATCATCTATCCTATCCAATCGCCTATCCTATCCTGTATCCTATCCTATTCTCTATGCTATCCTCTATCCTATCCTATCCAGTATCCTATCCTATCCATTATCCTATCCTATCCTCTCTCCAATCCTATCTTCAATCCTATCGTATCCAATATCCTATCCTATCCTCTATCCGATCTTATCCTCTATCCTATCCTATCCCCTATAATATCGTTTCCTCTGTCCTATCCTGTCCTCTTTCCTATAATATCATCTATCCTATCCTATCCTCTATCCTATCCTATCCTATCCTATCCTCTATCCTATCCTATCCTATCATCTATCCTATCCTATCCTCTATACTATCGTATCCTCTATCCTATCCTATCCTATCCTCTATCCTATCCTATCCTATCCTCTATCCTATCCTATCCTCTATCCTATCCTATCCTCTATCCTATCCTATCCTCTATCCTATCCTATCCTCTATCCTATCCTATCCTCTATCCTATCCTATCCACTATCCTATGCTATCCTCTATCCTATCCTATCCTCTATCCTATCCTATCCTCTATCTTATCCTATCCTCTATCCTATCCTATTCTCTATCCTATCGTATCCTCTATCCTATCCTAACCTCTATCCTATCCTATCCTATCCTCTATCCTATCCTATCCTCTATCCTATCCTATACTCTATCCTATCCTATCCTCTATCCTATCCTATCCTCTATCCTATCCTATCCTCTATCGTATCCTATCCTCTATCCTATCCTATCCTCTATCCTATCCTATCCTGTATCGTATCCTATCCTGTATCCGATCCAATCGAATATCCTATCCTATCCTCTATCCTACCCTATCCTCTATCCTATCCTATCCTCTATCCTATCCTCTATCCTAGACTATCCAATCCTATATCCTATCCTCTATCCTATCCTATCCTCAATCCTATCCTATCCTCTATCCTATCCTATACTCTATCCTATCCTATCCTCTATCCTATCCTATCCCCTATCCTATCCTATCCTCTATCGTATCCTATCCTCTATCCTATCTAATCCCCTTTCCTAAGCTCTATCATATCCTATCCTCTATCGTCTCCTATCCTGTATCCTATCCAATCCTCTATCCTATACTCTATCCTATCCTCTATGCTATCCTATCCTCTATCCTCTCCTATCCTCTATCCTATCCTATCCTCTATCCTATCCAATCCGCTATCCTATCCTCCATCCTATCCTATCCTCTATCCTATCCTGTCCTCTATCCTATAGTATCATCTATCCTATCCTATTCTCTATCCTATCCTCTATCCTATCGTATCCTCTATCCTATCCCATCCTCTATCCTATCCTCTATCCTATCCTTTATCCTATCCTATCCTCTATCGTATCCTATCCTCTATCCTATCCTCTATCCTATTCTATCCTCTATCCTATCCTATCCTCTATCGTCTCCTGTCCTCTATCCTATCCAATCCCCTATCCTATCCAATCCCCGATCCTATCCTCTATCCTACCCTTTCAGCTATGCTATCCTATCCTCTATAATATCGTACCCTCTCTCCTATCGATCCTCTATCCTAAAATATTATCTATCCTATCCTATTGTCTATCCTATCGTATCGTATCCTCTATCGTATCCTATCCTCTATCCTATCCAATCCTATATCCTACACTCTATCCTATCCTATCATTTATCCTACCTTATCCTCTTTTCTATCCAATCCCCTATCCTATCCTCTATCCTATCCTATCCTCTATCGTCTCCTATCCTGTATCCTATCCAATCCTCTATCCTATCCTCTATCCTATCCTCTATGCTATCCGATCCTCTATCCTCTCCTATCCTCTATCCTATCCTATCCGCTATCCTATCCTATCCTCAATCCTATCCTATCCTCTATCCTATCATATCCTGTATTATATCCTATCCTCTATCCTATCCAATCCCCTATCCTCTATCCTCTGCTATCCTCTATCCTATCCTATCCTCAATCCTTTTTTTTTTTTTTTTTTTTTTTCGTGAGGAAATGTTTTATACATACCCCGACTCCCTGGGGGAAGCCGGGGTTATGTGGGATTCTTTCCGGGGGGCGGAGCCCCCGGAGACTACCCACTAAAACCTCACGCCCACCTAAGCTACATGGGAGGTGCCTGGATCACGCGAGTACTCAACAGGACACCTCCCAGCTAATACATGCCACCCCGGGGGAGGGGGTTAGCCTCCCCCACTGCCTACGCTATAAGACCCCGGGCGGAGGGACCCGCCCGGTGTCCCCATCCCTGGAGCCTTCGGATTGGGCTTCCCGAGCCCCAGCTCGGTCCACCCACAGCTCCCGGAGTCTTCGTGCCCCGCTCGGAGCCGGTATCCCGAGGGAACCAGCCCCGGCCGAGGCAGGAAGACGCCGCCACCGGATCCTATCCTCAATCCTATCCTATCCTCTATCCTATCATATCCTGTATTATATCCTATCCTCTATCCTATCCAATCCCCTATCCTCTATCCTATCCTATCACCTATCCTATCCTATCCTCTATCCTATCCTATCCTCTATCCTATCCTATCCTATATCCTATTCTATCCTCTATCCTTTCGTATTCTCTATCCTATCCTATCCTCTATAATATCGTATCCTCTATCATATCATATCCTCTTTCCTATAATATCATCTATCCTATCCAATCGCCTATCCTATCCTGTATCCTATCCTATTCTCTATGCTATCCTCTATCCTATCCTTTCCTCTATCCTATCCTATCCTCTATAAGATCGTATCCTCTATCCTATCCAATCCTCTATCCTATCCTCTATCCTATCCTCTATCCTATCCTCTCCTCTATCCTATCCTATCCTCTTTCCTATCCTATCTTCAATCCTATCCTATCCACTATCCTATCCTATCCTCTATCCTATCCTATCCTCTATCCTACCCTATCCTCTATAATATCGTATCCTCTATCATATCATATCCTCTTTCCTATAATATCATCTATCCTATCCAATCGCCTATCCTATCCTGTATCCTATCCTATTCTCTATGCTATCCTCTATCCTATCCTATCCAGTATCCTATCCTATCCATTATCCTATCCTATCCTCTCTCCAATCCTATCTTCAATCCTATCGTATCCAATATCCTATCCTATCCTCTATCCTATCCTATCCTCTATCCTATCCTATCCTCTATCCTATCCTATCCTCTATACTATCCTATCCTCTATCCTATCCTATCCTCTATCCTATCCTATCCTCTATCCTATCCTATCCTCTATCGTATCCTATCCTGTATCCGATCCAATCGAATATCCTATCCTATCCTCTATCCTACCCTATCCTCTATCCTATCCTATCCTCTATCCTATCCTCTATCCTAGACTATCCAATCCTATATCCTATCCTCTATCCAATCCTATCCTCTATCCTATCCTATCCTCTATCCTATCCTATACTCTCTCCTATCCTATCCTCTATCCTATCCTATCCCCTATCCTATCCTATCCTCTATCGTATCCTATCCTCTATCCTATCTAATCCCCTTTCCTAAGCTCTATCATATCCTATCCTCTATCGTCTCCTATCCTGTATCCTATCCAATCCTCTATCCTATACTCTATCCTATCCTCTATGCTATCCTATCCTCTATCCTCTCCTATCCTCTATCCTATCCTATCCTCTATCCTATCCAATCCGCTATCCTATCCTCCATCCTATCCTATCCTCTATCCTATCCTGTCCTCTATCCTATAGTATCATCTATCCTATCCTATTCTCTATCCTATCCTCTATCCTATCGTATCCTCTATCCTATCCCATCCTCTATCCTATCCTCTATCCTATCCTTTATCCTATCCTATCCTCTATCGTATCCTATCCTCTATCCTATCCTCTATCCTATTCTATCCTCTATCCTATCCTATCCTCTATCGTCTCCTGTCCTCTATCCTATCCAATCCCCTATCCTATCCAATCCCCGATCCTATCCTCTATCCTACCCTTTCAGCTATGCTATCCTATCCTCTATAATATCGTACCCTCTCTCCTATCGATCCTCTATCCTAAAATATTATCTATCCTATCCTATTGTCTATCCTATCGTATCGTATCCTCTATCGTATCCTATCCTCTATCCTATCCAATCCTATATCCTACACTCTATCCTATCCTATCATTTATCCTACCTTATCCTCTTTTCTATCCAATCCCCTATCCTATCCTCTATCCTATCCTATCCTCTATCGTCTCCTATCCTGTATCCTATCCAATCCTCTATCCTATCCTCTATCCTATCCTCTATGCTATCCGATCCTCTATCCTCTCCTATCCTCTATCCTATCCTATCCTCTATCCTATCCTATCCTCAATCCTATCCTATCCTCTATCCTATCATATCCTGTATTATATCCTATCCTCTATCCTATCCAATCCCCTATCCTCTATCCTCTCCTATCCTCTATCCTATCCTATCCTCTATCCTATCCTATCCTCAATCCTATCCTATCCTCTATCCTATCATATCCTGTATTATATCCTATCCTCTATCCTATCCAATCCCCTATCCTCTATCCTATCCTATCACCTATCCTATCCTATCCTCTATCCTATCCTATCCTCTATCCTATCCTATCCTATATCCTATTCTATCCTCTATCCTTTCGTATTCTCTATCCTATCCTATCCTCTATAATATCGTATCCTCTATCATATCATATCCTCTTTCCTATAATATCATCTATCCTATCCAATCGCCTATCCTATCCTGTATCCTATCCTATTCTCTATGCTATCCTCTATCCTATCCTTTCCTCTATCCTATCCTATCCTCTATAAGATCGTATCCTCTATCCTATCCAATCCTCTATCCTATCCTCTATCCTATCCTCTATCCTATCCTCTCCTCTATCCTATCCTATCCTCTTTCCTATCCTATCTTCAATCCTATCCTATCCACTATCCTATCCTATCCTCTATCCTATCCTATCCTCTATCCTACCCTATCCTCTATAATATCGTATCCTCTATCATATCATATCCTCTTTCCTATAATATCATCTATCCTATCCAATCGCCTATCCTATCCTGTATCCTATCCTATTCTCTATGCTATCCTCTATCCTATCCTATCCAGTATCCTATCCTATCCATTATCCTATCCTATCCTCTCTCCAATCCTATCTTCAATCCTATCGTATCCAATATCCTATCCTATCCTCTATCCTATCCTATCCTCTATCCTATCCTATCCTCTATCCTATCCTATCCTCTATACTATCCTATCCTCTATCCTATCCTATCCTCTATCCTATCCTATCCTCTATCTTATCCTATTCTCTATCCTATCCTATCCTCTATCCTATCCTATCCTCTATCGTATCCTAACCTCTATCCTATCCTATCCTATCCCCTATCCTATCCTATCCTCTATCCTATCCTATACTCTATCCTATCCTATCCTCTATCCTATCCTATCCTCTATCCTATCCTATCCTCTATACTATCCTATCCTCTATCCTATCCTATCCTCTATCGTATCCTATCCTGTATCCGATCCAATCGAATATCCTATCCTATCCTCTATCCTACCCTATCCTCTATCCTATCCTATCCTCTATCCTATCCTCTATCCTAGACTATCCAATCCTATATCCTATCCTCTATCCTACCCTATCCTCTATCCTATCCTATCCTCTATCCTATCCTCTATCCTAGACTATCCAATCCTATATCCTATCCTCTATCCTATCCTATCCTCTATCCTATCCTATCCTCTATCCTATCCTATACTCTCTCCTATCCTATCCTCTATCCTATCCTATCCCCTATCCTATCCTATCCTCTATCGTATCCTATCCTCTATCCTATCTAATCCCCTTTCCTAAGCTCTATCATATCCTATCCTCTATCGTCTCCTATCCTGTATCCTATCCAATCCTCTATCCTATACTCTATCCTATCCTCTATGCTATCCTATCCTCTATCCTCTCCTATCCTCTATCCTATCCTATCCTCTATCCTATCCAATCCGCTATCCTATCCTCCATCCTATCCTATCCTCTATCCTATCCTGTCCTCTATCCTATAGTATCATCTATCCTATCCTATTCTCTATCCTATCCTGTATCCTATCGTATCCTCTATCCTATCCCATCCTCTATCCTATCCTGTATCCTATCCTTTATCCTATCCTATCCTCTATCGTATCCTATCCTCAATCCTATCCTATCCTCTATCCTCTATCCTATCCTATCCTCTATAATATCGTATCCTCTACCATATCATATCCTCTTTCCTATAATATCATCTACCCTATCCAATCGCCTATCCTATCCTGTATCCTATCCTATTCTCTATGCTATCCTCTATCCTATCCTTTCCTCTATCCTATCCTATCCTCTATAAGATCGTATCCTCTATCCTATCCTATCCTCTATCCTATCCTCTATACTATCCTATCCTCTATCCTATCCTATCCTCTATCCTATCCTATCCTCTATCTTATCCTATTCTCTATCCTATCCTATCCTCTATCCTATCCTATCCTCTATCGTATCCTAACCTCTATCCTATCCTATCCTATCCCCTATCCTATCCTATCCTCTATCCTATCCTATACTCTATCCTATCCTATCCTCTATCCTATCCTATCCTCTATCCTATCCTATCCTCTATACTATCCTATCCTCTATCCTATCCTATCCTCTATCGTATCCTATCCTGTATCCGATCCAATCGAATATCCTATCCTATCCTCTATCCTACCCTATCCTCTATCCTATCCTATCCTCTATCCTATCCTCTATCCTAGACTATCCAATCCTATATCCTATCCTCTATCCTACCCTATCCTCTATCCTATCCTATCCTCTATCCTATCCTCTATCCTAGACTATCCAATCCTATATCCTATCCTCTATCCTATCCTATCCTCTATCCTATCCTATCCTCTATCCTATCCTATACTCTCTCCTATCCTATCCTCTATCCTATCCTATCCCCTATCCTATCCTATCCTCTATCGTATCCTATCCTCTATCCTATCTAATCCCCTTTCCTAAGCTCTATCATATCCTATCCTCTATCGTCTCCTATCCTGTATCCTATCCAATCCTCTATCCTATACTCTATCCTATCCTCTATGCTATCCTATCCTCTATCCTCTCCTATCCTCTATCCTATCCTATCCTCTATCCTATCCAATCCGCTATCCTATCCTCCATCCTATCCTATCCTCTATCCTATCCTGTCCTCTATCCTATAGTATCATCTATCCTATCCTATTCTCTATCCTATCCTGTATCCTATCGTATCCTCTATCCTATCCCATCCTCTATCCTATCCTGTATCCTATCCTTTATCCTATCCTATCCTCTATCGTATCCTATCCTCAATCCTATCCTATCCTCTATCCTCTATCCTATCCTATCCTCTATCTTATCCTATCCTCAATCCTATCCTATCCTCTATCCTATCATATCCTGTATTATATCCTATCCTCTATCCTATCCAATCCCCTATCCTCTATCCTATCCTATCACCTATCCTATCCTATCCTCTATCCTATCCTATCCTCTATCCTATCCTATCCTCTATCCTATTCTATCCTCTATCCTTTCGTATTCTCTATCCTATCCTATCCTCTATAATATCGTATCCTCTACCATATCATATCCTCTTTCCTATAATATCATCTACCCTATCCAATCGCCTATCCTATCCTGTATCCTATCCTATTCTCTATGCTATCCTCTATCCTATCCTTTCCTCTATCCTATCCTATCCTCTATAAGATCGTATCCTCTATCCTATCCAATCCTCTATCCTATCCTCTATCCTATCCTCTATCCTATCCTATCCTCTATCCTATCCTCTCCTCTATCCTATCCTATCCTCTTTCCTATCCTATCTTCAATCCTATCCTATCCACTATCCTTTCGTATTCTCTATCCTATCCTATCCTCTATAATATCGTATCCTCTACCATATCATATCCTCTTTCCTATAATATCATCTACCCTATCCAATCGCCTATCCTATCCTGTATCCTATCCTATTCTCTATGCTATCCTCTATCCTATCCTTTCCTCTATCCTATCCTATCCTCTATAATATCGTATCCTCTATCATATCATATCCTCTTTCCTATAATATCATCTATCCTATCCAATCGTCTATCCTATCCTGTATCCTATCCTATTCTCTATGCTATCCTCTATCCTATCCTATCCAGTATCCTATCCTATCCATTATCCTATCCTATCCTCTCTCCAATCCTATCCTCTATCCTATCCTATCCTCTATCCTATCCTCTCCTCTATCCTATCCTATCCTCTTTCCTATCCTATCTTCAATCCTATCCTATCCACTATCCTTTCGTATTCTCTATCCTATCCTATCCTCTATAATATCGTATCCTCTACCATATCATATCCTCTTTCCTATAATATCATCTACCCTATCCAGTCGCCTATCCTATCCTGTATCCTATCCTATTCTCTATGCTATCCTCTATCCTATCCTTTCCTCTATCCTATCCTATCCTCTATCCTATCCTATCCTCTATCCTATCCTATCCTCTATCCTATCCTATCCTCTATCCTATCCTATCCTCTATCCTATCCTATCCTCTATCCTATCCTATCCTCTATCCTATCCTATCCTCTATCCTATCCTATCCTCTATCCTATCCAATCCTATATCGTATCCTCTATCCTATCCTATCCTATCCTCTATAATATCGTATCCTTTATCCCATCCCATCCTCTATCCTATCCTATCCTCTATCCTATCCTATCCTCTTTCCTATCCTATCCTCTATCCTATCCAATCCTATATCGTATCCTCTATCCTATCCTATCCTCTATCCTATCCTATCCTCTATCCTATCCAAACCTTTATCCTATCCTATCCTCTATCATATCCTATCCCCTATCCTATCCCCTATCCTATCCTATCCTATCCTCTATCCTATCCTATCCTCTATCCTATCCTATCCTCTATCCTATCCTATCCTCTATCCTATCCTATCCTCTATCCTATCCTATCCTATCCTCTATCCTTTCCTATCCTCTATCCTATCCTATCCTCTATCCTATCCTATCCTCTATCCTATCCTATCCTCTATCCTATCCTATTCTCTATCCTATCCTATCCTCTATCCTATCCTATCCTCTATCCTATCCTATCCTCTATCCTATCCTATCCTCTATCCTATCCTATCCTCTATCCTATCCTATCCTCTATCCTATCCTATGCTCTATCCTATCCCATTCTCTATCCTATCCTATCCTCTTTCCTATCCTATCCTCTATCGTATCCTCTATCCTATCCTATCCTCTATCCTATCCTATCCTCTATCCTATCGTATCCTCTATCCTATCCTATCCTATCCTCTATCCTATCCTATCCTCTATCCTATCCTATCCTCTATCCTATCCTATCCTCTATCCTATCCTATCCTCTATCCTATCCTATCCTCTATCCTATCCTATCCTCTATCCTATCCTATCCTCTATCCTATCCTATCCTCTATCCTATCCTATCCTCTATCCTATCCTATCCTCTATCCTATCCTATCCTATCCTCTATCCTATCCTATCCTGTATCCTATCCTGTCCTCTATCCTATCCTATCCTCTATCCTATCCTATCATCTATCCTATCCTATCCTCTATCCTATCCTATCCTCTATCTTATCCTATCCTCTATCCTATCCTATCCTCTATCCTATCCTATCCTCTATCCTATCCTATCCTCTATCATATCCTATCCTCTATCCTATCCTATCCTCTTTCCTATCCTATCCTCTATCCTATCCAATCCTATATCGTATCCTTTATCGTATCCTATCCTCTATCCTATCCTATCCTCTATCCTATCCAAACCTTTATCCTATCCTATCCTCTATCCTATCCTATCCCCTATCCTATCCTATCCTCTATCCTATCCTATCCTCTATCCTATCCTATCCTCTATCCTATCCTATCCTATCCTCTATCCTATCCTATCCTCTATCCTATCCTATTCTCTATCCTATCCTATCCTGTATCCTATCCTATCCTCTATCCTATCCTTTCCTCTATCCTATCCTATCCTCTATCCTATCCTATCCTCTATCCTATCCTATCCTCTATCCTATCCTATCCTCTATCCTATCCTGTCCTCTATCCTATCCTATACTCTATCATATCCTATCCTCTATCCTATCCTACCCTCTATCCTATCCTATCCTCTATCATATCCTATCCTCTATCCTATCCTATTCTCTTTCCTATCCTATCCTCTATCCTATCCAATCCCATATCGTATCCTCTATCCTATCCTATCCTCTATCCTATCCTATCCTCTATCCTATCCAAACCTTTATCCTATCCTGTCCTCTATCCTATCCTATCCCCTATCCTATCCTATCCTCTATCCTATCCTATCCTCTATCCTATCCTATCCTATCCTCTATCCTATCCTATCCTCTTTCCTATCCTATCCTCTATCGTCTCCTGTCCTCTATACTATCCAATCCCCTATCCTATCCTCTATCCTACCCTTTCCGCTATGCTATCCTATCCTCTATAATATCGTATCCTCTGTCCTATCCTTCCTCTATCCTACAATATCATCTATCCTATCCTTTCCTCTATCCTATCCTATCCTCTATCCTATCCTATCCTCTATCCTATCCTATCCTCTATCCTACCCTATCCTCTATCCTATCCTGTCCTCTATCCTATCCTATACTCTATCATATCCTATCCTCTATCCTATCCTATCCTCTATCCTATCCTATCCTCTATCATATCCTATCCTCTATCCTATCCTATTGTCTTTCCTATCCTATCCTCTATCCTATCCAATCCTATATCGTATCCTCTATCCTATCCTATCCTCTATCCTATCCTATCCTCTATCCTATCCAAACCTTTATCCTATCCTATCCTCTATCCTATCCTATCCTCTATCCTATCCTATCCTCTATCCTATCCTATCCTCTATCCTATCCAAACCTTTATCCTATCCTATCCTCTATCCTATCCTATCCTCTATCCTATCCTATCCTCTATCCTATCCTATCCTCTATCCTGTCCTATCCTCTATCCTATCCTATCCTATCCTCTATCCTATCCTATCCTCTATCCTATCCTATCCTCTATCCTATCCTATCCTGTATCCTATCCTATCCTATATCCTATCCTTTCCTCTATCCTATCCTATCCTCTATCCTATCCTATCCTCTATCCTATCCTATCCTCTATCCTATCCTATCCTCTATCCTATCCTGTCCTCTATCCTATCCTATCCTCTATCATATCCTATCCTCTATCCTATCCTATCCTCTATCCTATCCTATCCTCTATCCTATCCTATCCTCTATCCTATCCTATTCTCTTTCCTATCCTATCCTCTATCCTATCCAATCCTATATCGTATCCTCTATCCTATCCTATCCTCTATCCTATCCTATCCTCTATCCTATCCTATCCTCTATCCTATCCAAACCTTTATCCTATCCTATCCTCTATCCTATCCTATCCCCTATCCTATCCTATCCTCTATCCTATCCTATCCTCTATCCTATCCTACCCTCTATCCTATCCTATCCTCTATCCTATCCTATCCTATCCTCTATCCTATTCTATCCTCTATCCTATCCTATCCTCTATCGTCTCCTGTCCTCTATACTATCCAATCCCCTATCCTATCCTCTATCCTACCCTTTCCGCTATGCTATCCTATCCTCTATAATATCGTATCCTCTGTCCTATCTTTCCTCTATCCTACAATATCATCTATCCTATCCTATCCTCTATCCTATCCTATCCTATCCTATCCTCTATCCTATCCTATCCTCTATACTATCCTATCCTCTATCTTATCCTATCCTCTATACTATCCTATCCTCTATCCTATCCTATCCTCTATCCTATCCTATCCTCTATCCTATCCTATCCTCTATCCTATCCTATCCTCTATCCTATCCTATCCTCTATCTTATCCTATCCTCTATCCTATCCTATCCTCTATCCAATCCCATTCTCTATCCTATCCTATCCTCTTTCCTATCCTATCCTCTTTCCTATCCAATCCTATATCGTATCCTCTATCCTATCCTATCCTATCCTCTATAATATCGTATCCTTTATCCCATCCCATCCTCTATCCTATCCTATCCTCTATCCTATCCTATCCTCTTTCCTATCCTATCCTCTATCCTATCCAATCCTATATCGTATCCTCTATCCTATCCTATCCTCTATCCTATCCTATCCTCTATCCTATCCTATCCTCTATCCTATCCAAACCTTTATCCTATCCTATCCTCTATCCTATACTATCCCCTATCCTATCCTATCCTCTATCCTATCCTATCCTCTATCCTATCCTATCCTCTTTCCTATCCTATCCTATCCTCTATCCTTTCCTATCCTCTATCCTATCCTATCCTCTATCCTATCCTATCCTCTATCCTATCCTATCCTCTATCCTATCCTATCCTCTATCCTATCCTATCCTCTATCTTATCCTATCCTCTATCCTATCCTATCCTCTATCCTATCCCATTCTCTATCCTATCCTATCCTCTTTCCTATCCTATCCTCTATCCTATCCAATCCTATATCGTATCCTCTATCCTATCCTATCCTGTATCCTATCCTATGCTCTATCCTATCCCATTCTCTATCCTATCCTATCCTCTTTCCTATCCTATCCTCTATCCTATCCTATCATCTATCCTATCCAATCCTATATCGTATCCTCTATCCTATCCTATCCTCTATCCTATCCTATCCTCTATCCTATCCTATCCTCTATCCTATCCTATCCTCTATCCTATCCTATCCTCTATCCTATCCTATCCTCTATCCTATCCTATCCTCTATCCTATCCTATCCTCTATCCTATCCTATCCTCTATCCTATCCTATCCTCTATCCTATCCTATCCTCTATCCTATCCTATCCTCTATCCTA